>NW_028270175.1:91301513-91922013 GCF_037043375.1 Chiloscyllium plagiosum | reverse complement strand
TAACCCTAACCCTAACCCTAACCCTAACCCTAACCCTAACCCTAACCCTAACCCTAACCCTAACCCTAACCCTAACCCTAACCCTAACCCTAACCCTAACCCTAACCCTAACCCTAACCCTAACCCTAACCCTAACCCTAACCCTAACCCTAACCCTAACCCTAACCCTAACCCTAACCCTAACCCTAACCCTAACCCTAACCCTAACCCTAACCCTAACCCTAACCCTAACCCTAACCCTAACCCTAACCCTAACCCTAACCCTAACCCTAACCCTAACCCTAACCCTAACCCTAACCCTAACCCTAACCCTAACCCTAACCCTAACCCTAACCCTAACCCTAACCCTAACCCTAACCCTAACCCTAACCCTAACCCTAACCCTAACCCTAACCCTAACCCTAACCCTAACCCTAACCCTAACCCTAACCCTAACCCTAACCCTAACCCTAACCCTAACCCTAACCCTAACCCTAACCCTAACCCTAACCCTAACCCTAACCCTAACCCTAACCCTAACCCTAACCCTAACCCTAACCCTAACCCTAACCCTAACCCTAACCCTAACCCTAACCCTAACCCTAACCCTAACCCTAACCCTAACCCTAACCCTAACCCTAACCCTAACCCTAACCCTAACCCTAACCCTAACCCTAACCCTAACCCTAACCCTAACCCTAACCCTAACCCTAACCCTAACCCTAACCCTAACCCTAACCCTAACCCTAACCCTAACCCTAACCCTAACCCTAACCCTAACCCTAACCCTAACCCTAACCCTAACCCTAACCCTAACCCTAACCCTAACCCTAACCCTAACCCTAACCCTAACCCTAACCCTAACCCTAACCCTAACCCTAACCCTAACCCTAACCCTAACCCTAACCCTAACCCTAACCCTAACCCTAACCCTAACCCTAACCCTAACCCTAACCCTAACCCTAACCCTAACCCTAACCCTAACCCTAACCCTAACCCTAACCCTAACCCTAACCCTAACCCTAACCCTAACCCTAACCCTAACCCTAACCCTAACCCTAACCCTAACCCTAACCCTAACCCTAACCCTAACCCTAACCCTAACCCTAACCCTAACCCTAACCCTAACCCTAACCCTAACCCTAACCCTAACCCTAACCCTAACCCTAACCCTAACCCTAACCCTAACCCTAACCCTAACCCTAACCCTAACCCTAACCCTAACCCTAACCCTAACCCTAACCCTAACCCTAACCCTAACCCTAACCCTAACCCTAACCCTAACCCTAACCCTAACCCTAACCCTAACCCTAACCCTAACCCTAACCCTAACCCTAACCCTAACCCTAACCCTAACCCTAACCCTAACCCTAACCCTAACCCTAACCCTAACCCTAACCCTAACCCTAACCCTAACCCTAACCCTAACCCTAACCCTAACCCTAACCCTAACCCTAACCCTAACCCTAACCCTAACCCTAACCCTAACCCTAACCCTAACCCTAACCCTAACCCTAACCCTAACCCTAACCCTAACCCTAACCCTAACCCTAACCCTAACCCTAACCCTAACCCTAACCCTAACCCTAACCCTAACCCTAACCCTAACCCTAACCCTAACCCTAACCCTAACCCTAACCCTAACCCTAACCCTAACCCTAACCCTAACCCTAACCCTAACCCTAACCCTAACCCTAACCCTAACCCTAACCCTAACCCTAACCCTAACCCTAACCCTAACCCTAACCCTAACCCTAACCCTAACCCTAACCCTAACCCTAACCCTAACCCTAACCCTAACCCTAACCCTAACCCTAACCCTAACCCTAACCCTAACCCTAACCCTAACCCTAACCCTAACCCTAACCCTAACCCTAACCCTAACCCTAACCCTAACCCTAACCCTAACCCTAACCCTAACCCTAACCCTAACCCTAACCCTAACCCTAACCCTAACCCTAACCCTAACCCTAACCCTAACCCTAACCCTAACCCTAACCCTAACCCTAACCCTAACCCTAACCCTAACCCTAACCCTAACCCTAACCCTAACCCTAACCCTAACCCTAACCCTAACCCTAACCCTAACCCTAACCCTAACCCTAACCCTAACCCTAACCCTAACCCTAACCCTAACCCTAACCCTAACCCTAACCCTAACCCTAACCCTAACCCTAACCCTAACCCTAACCCTAACCCTAACCCTAACCCTAACCCTAACCCTAACCCTAACCCTAACCCTAACCCTAACCCTAACCCTAACCCTAACCCTAACCCTAACCCTAACCCTAACCCTAACCCTAACCCTAACCCTAACCCTAACCCTAACCCTAACCCTAACCCTAACCCTAACCCTAACCCTAACCCTAACCCTAACCCTAACCCTAACCCTAACCCTAACCCTAACCCTAACCCTAACCCTAACCCTAACCCTAACCCTAACCCTAACCCTAACCCTAACCCTAACCCTAACCCTAACCCTAACCCTAACCCTAACCCTAACCCTAACCCTAACCCTAACCCTAACCCTAACCCTAACCCTAACCCTAACCCTAACCCTAACCCTAACCCTAACCCTAACCCTAACCCTAACCCTAACCCTAACCCTAACCCTAACCCTAACCCTAACCCTAACCCTAACCCTAACCCTAACCCTAACCCTAACCCTAACCCTAACCCTAACCCTAACCCTAACCCTAACCCTAACCCTAACCCTAACCCTAACCCTAACCCTAACCCTAACCCTAACCCTAACCCTAACCCTAACCCTAACCCTAACCCTAACCCTAACCCTAACCCTAACCCTAACCCTAACCCTAACCCTAACCCTAACCCTAACCCTAACCCTAACCCTAACCCTAACCCTAACCCTAACCCTAACCCTAACCCTAACCCTAACCCTAACCCTAACCCTAACCCTAACCCTAACCCTAACCCTAACCCTAACCCTAACCCTAACCCTAACCCTAACCCTAACCCTAACCCTAACCCTAACCCTAACCCTAACCCTAACCCTAACCCTAACCCTAACCCTAACCCTAACCCTAACCCTAACCCTAACCCTAACCCTAACCCTAACCCTAACCCTAACCCTAACCCTAACCCTAACCCTAACCCTAACCCTAACCCTAACCCTAACCCTAACCCTAACCCTAACCCTAACCCTAACCCTAACCCTAACCCTAACCCTAACCCTAACCCTAACCCTAACCCTAACCCTAACCCTAACCCTAACCCTAACCCTAACCCTAACCCTAACCCTAACCCTAACCCTAACCCTAACCCTAACCCTAACCCTAACCCTAACCCTAACCCTAACCCTAACCCTAACCCTAACCCTAACCCTAACCCTAACCCTAACCCTAACCCTAACCCTAACCCTAACCCTAACCCTAACCCTAACCCTAACCCTAACCCTAACCCTAACCCTAACCCTAACCCTAACCCTAACCCTAACCCTAACCCTAACCCTAACCCTAACCCTAACCCTAACCCTAACCCTAACCCTAACCCTAACCCTAACCCTAACCCTAACCCTAACCCTAACCCTAACCCTAATAACCCTAACCCTAACCCTAACCCTAACCCTAACCCTAACCCTAACCCTAACCCTAACCCTAACCCTAACCCTAACCCTAACCCTAACCCTAACCCTAACCCTAACCCTAACCCTAACCCTAACCCTAACCCTAACCCTAACCCTAACCCTAACCCTAACCCTAACCCTAACCCTAACCCTAACCCTAACCCTAACCCTAACCCTAACCCTAACCCTAACCCTAACCCTAACCCTAACCCTAACCCTAACCCTAACCCTAACCCTAACCCTAACCCTAACCCTAACCCTAACCCTAACCCTAACCCTAACCCTAACCCTAACCCTAACCCTAACCCTAACCCTAACCCTAACCCTAACCCTAACCCTAACCCTAACCCTAACCCTAACCCTAACCCTAACCCTAACCCTAACCCTAACCCTAACCCTAACCCTAACCCTAACCCTAACCCTAACCCTAACCCTAACCCTAACCCTAACCCTAACCCTAACCCTAACCCTAACCCTAACCCTAACCCTAACCCTAACCCTAACCCTAACCCTAACCCTAACCCTAACCCTAACCCTAACCCTAACCCTAACCCTAACCCTAACCCTAACCCTAACCCTAACCCTAACCCTAACCCTAACCCTAACCCTAACCCTAACCCTAACCCTAACCCTAACCCTAACCCTAACCCTAACCCTAACCCTAACCCTAACCCTAACCCTAACCCTAACCCTAACCCTAACCCTAACCCTAACCCTAACCCTAACCCTAACCCTAACCCTAACCCTAACCCTAACCCTAACCCTAACCCTAACCCTAACCCTAACCCTAACCCTAACCCTAACCCTAACCCTAACCCTAACCCTAACCCTAACCCTAACCCTAACCCTAACCCTAACCCTAACCCTAACCCTAACCCTAACCCTAACCCTAACCCTAACCCTAACCCTAACCCTAACCCTAACCCTAACCCTAACCCTAACCCTAACCCTAACCCTAACCCTAACCCTAACCCTAACCCTAACCCTAACCCTAACCCTAACCCTAACCCTAACCCTAACCCTAACCCTAACCCTAACCCTAACCCTAACCCTAACCCTAACCCTAACCCTAACCCTAACCCTAACCCTAACCCTAACCCTAACCCTAACCCTAACCCTAACCCTAACCCTAACCCTAACCCTAACCCTAACCCTAACCCTAACCCTAACCCTAACCCTAACCCTAACCCTAACCCTAACCCTAACCCTAACCCTAACCCTAACCCTAACCCTAACCCTAACCCTAACCCTAACCCTAACCCTAACCCTAACCCTAACCCTAACCCTAACCCTAACCCTAACCCTAACCCTAACCCTAACCCTAACCCTAACCCTAACCCTAACCCTAACCCTAACCCTAACCCTAACCCTAACCCTAACCCTAACCCTAACCCTAACCCTAACCCTAACCCTAACCCTAACCCTAACCCTAACCCTAACCCTAACCCTAACCCTAACCCTAACCCTAACCCTAACCCTAACCCTAACCCTAACCCTAACCCTAACCCTAACCCTAACCCTAACCCTAACCCTAACCCTAACCCTAACCCTAACCCTAACCCTAACCCTAACCCTAACCCTAACCCTAACCCTAACCCTAACCCTAACCCTAACCCTAACCCTAACCCTAACCCTAACCCTAACCCTAACCCTAACCCTAACCCTAACCCTAACCCTAACCCTAACCCTAACCCTAACCCTAACCCTAACCCTAACCCTAACCCTAACCCTAACCCTAACCCTAACCCTAACCCTAACCCTAACCCTAACCCTAACCCTAACCCTAACCCTAACCCTAACCCTAACCCTAACCCTAACCCTAACCCTAACCCTAACCCTAACCCTAACCCTAACCCTAACCCTAACCCTAACCCTAACCCTAACCCTAACCCTAACCCTAACCCTAACCCTAACCCTAACCCTAACCCTAACCCTAACCCTAACCCTAACCCTAACCCTAACCCTAACCCTAACCCTAACCCTAACCCTAACCCTAACCCTAACCCTAACCCTAACCCTAACCCTAACCCTAACCCTAACCCTAACCCTAACCCTAACCCTAACCCTAACCCTAACCCTAACCCTAACCCTAACCCTAACCCTAACCCTAACCCTAACCCTAACCCTAACCCTAACCCTAACCCTAACCCTAACCCTAACCCTAACCCTAACCCTAACCCTAACCCTAACCCTAACCCTAACCCTAACCCTAACCCTAACCCTAACCCTAACCCTAACCCTAACCCTAACCCTAACCCTAACCCTAACCCTAACCCTAACCCTAACCCTAACCCTAACCCTAACCCTAACCCTAACCCTAACCCTAACCCTAACCCTAACCCTAACCCTAACCCTAACCCTAACCCTAACCCTAACCCTAACCCTAACCCTAACCCTAACCCTAACCCTAACCCTAACCCTAACCCTAACCCTAACCCTAACCCTAACCCTAACCCTAACCCTAACCCTAACCCTAACCCTAACCCTAACCCTAACCCTAACCCTAACCCTAACCCTAACCCTAACCCTAACCCTAACCCTAACCCTAACCCTAACCCTAACCCTAACCCTAACCCTAACCCTAACCCTAACCCTAACCCTAACCCTAACCCTAACCCTAACCCTAACCCTAACCCTAACCCTAACCCTAACCCTAACCCTAACCCTAACCCTAACCCTAACCCTAACCCTAACCCTAACCCTAACCCTAACCCTAACCCTAACCCTAACCCTAACCCTAACCCTAACCCTAACCCTAACCCTAACCCTAACCCTAACCCTAACCCTAACCCTAACCCTAACCCTAACCCTAACCCTAACCCTAACCCTAACCCTAACCCTAACCCTAACCCTAACCCTAACCCTAACCCTAACCCTAACCCTAACCCTAACCCTAACCCTAACCCTAACCCTAACCCTAACCCTAACCCTAACCCTAACCCTAACCCTAACCCTAACCCTAACCCTAACCCTAACCCTAACCCTAACCCTAACCCTAACCCTAACCCTAACCCTAACCCTAACCCTAACCCTAACCCTAACCCTAACCCTAACCCTAACCCTAACCCTAACCCTAACCCTAACCCTAACCCTAACCCTAACCCTAACCCTAACCCTAACCCTAACCCTAACCCTAACCCTAACCCTAACCCTAACCCTAACCCTAACCCTAACCCTAACCCTAACCCTAACCCTAACCCTAACCCTAACCCTAACCCTAACCCTAACCCTAACCCTAACCCTAACCCTAACCCTAACCCTAACCCTAACCCTAACCCTAACCCTAACCCTAACCCTAACCCTAACCCTAACCCTAACCCTAACCCTAACCCTAACCCTAACCCTAACCCTAACCCTAACCCTAACCCTAACCCTAACCCTAACCCTAACCCTAACCCTAACCCTAACCCTAACCCTAACCCTAACCCTAACCCTAACCCTAACCCTAACCCTAACCCTAACCCTAACCCTAACCCTAACCCTAACCCTAACCCTAACCCTAACCCTAACCCTAACCCTAACCCTAACCCTAACCCTAACCCTAACCCTAACCCTAACCCTAACCCTAACCCTAACCCTAACCCTAACCCTAACCCTAACCCTAACCCTAACCCTAACCCTAACCCTAACCCTAACCCTAACCCTAACCCTAACCCTAACCCTAACCCTAACCCTAACCCTAACCCTAACCCTAACCCTAACCCTAACCCTAACCCTAACCCTAACCCTAACCCTAACCCTAACCCTAACCCTAACCCTAACCCTAACCCTAACCCTAACCCTAACCCTAACCCTAACCCTAACCCTAACCCTAACCCTAACCCTAACCCTAACCCTAACCCTAACCCTAACCCTAACCCTAACCCTAACCCTAACCCTAACCCTAACCCTAACCCTAACCCTAACCCTAACCCTAACCCTAACCCTAACCCTAACCCTAACCCTAACCCTAACCCTAACCCTAACCCTAACCCTAACCCTAACCCTAACCCTAACCCTAACCCTAACCCTAACCCTAACCCTAACCCTAACCCTAACCCTAACCCTAACCCTAACCCTAACCCTAACCCTAACCCTAACCCTAACCCTAACCCTAACCCTAACCCTAACCCTAACCCTAACCCTAACCCTAACCCTAACCCTAACCCTAACCCTAACCCTAACCCTAACCCTAACCCTAACCCTAACCCTAACCCTAACCCTAACCCTAACCCTAACCCTAACCCTAACCCTAACCCTAACCCTAACCCTAACCCTAACCCTAACCCTAACCCTAACCCTAACCCTAACCCTAACCCTAACCCTAACCCTAACCCTAACCCTAACCCTAACCCTAACCCTAACCCTAACCCTAACCCTAACCCTAACCCTAACCCTAACCCTAACCCTAACCCTAACCCTAACCCTAACCCTAACCCTAACCCTAACCCTAACCCTAACCCTAACCCTAACCCTAACCCTAACCCTAACCCTAACCCTAACCCTAACCCTAACCCTAACCCTAACCCTAACCCTAACCCTAACCCTAACCCTAACCCTAACCCTAACCCTAACCCTAACCCTAACCCTAACCCTAACCCTAACCCTAACCCTAACCCTAACCCTAACCCTAACCCTAACCCTAACCCTAACCCTAACCCTAACCCTAACCCTAACCCTAACCCTAACCCTAACCCTAACCCTAACCCTAACCCTAACCCTAACCCTAACCCTAACCCTAACCCTAACCCTAACCCTAACCCTAACCCTAACCCTAACCCTAACCCTAACCCTAACCCTAACCCTAACCCTAACCCTAACCCTAACCCTAACCCTAACCCTAACCCTAACCCTAACCCTAACCCTAACCCTAACCCTAACCCTAACCCTAACCCTAACCCTAACCCTAACCCTAACCCTAACCCTAACCCTAACCCTAACCCTAACCCTAACCCTAACCCTAACCCTAACCCTAACCCTAACCCTAACCCTAACCCTAACCCTAACCCTAACCCTAACCCTAACCCTAACCCTAACCCTAACCCTAACCCTAACCCTAACCCTAACCCTAACCCTAACCCTAACCCTAACCCTAACCCTAACCCTAACCCTAACCCTAACCCTAACCCTAACCCTAACCCTAACCCTAACCCTAACCCTAACCCTAACCCTAACCCTAACCCTAACCCTAACCCTAACCCTAACCCTAACCCTAACCCTAACCCTAACCCTAACCCTAACCCTAACCCTAACCCTAACCCTAACCCTAACCCTAACCCTAACCCTAACCCTAACCCTAACCCTAACCCTAACCCTAACCCTAACCCTAACCCTAACCCTAACCCTAACCCTAACCCTAACCCTAACCCTAACCCTAACCCTAACCCTAACCCTAACCCTAACCCTAACCCTAACCCTAACCCTAACCCTAACCCTAACCCTAACCCTAACCCTAACCCTAACCCTAACCCTAACCCTAACCCTAACCCTAACCCTAACCCTAACCCTAACCCTAACCCTAACCCTAACCCTAACCCTAACCCTAACCCTAACCCTAACCCTAACCCTAACCCTAACCCTAACCCTAACCCTAACCCTAACCCTAACCCTAACCCTAACCCTAACCCTAACCCTAACCCTAACCCTAACCCTAACCCTAACCCTAACCCTAACCCTAACCCTAACCCTAACCCTAACCCTAACCCTAACCCTAACCCTAACCCTAACCCTAACCCTAACCCTAACCCTAACCCTAACCCTAACCCTAACCCTAACCCTAACCCTAACCCTAACCCTAACCCTAACCCTAACCCTAACCCTAACCCTAACCCTAACCCTAACCCTAACCCTAACCCTAACCCTAACCCTAACCCTAACCCTAACCCTAACCCTAACCCTAACCCTAACCCTAACCCTAACCCTAACCCTAACCCTAACCCTAACCCTAACCCTAACCCTAACCCTAACCCTAACCCTAACCCTAACCCTAACCCTAACCCTAACCCTAACCCTAACCCTAACCCTAACCCTAACCCTAACCCTAACCCTAACCCTAACCCTAACCCTAACCCTAACCCTAACCCTAACCCTAACCCTAACCCTAACCCTAACCCTAACCCTAACCCTAACCCTAACCCTAACCCTAACCCTAACCCTAACCCTAACCCTAACCCTAACCCTAACCCTAACCCTAACCCTAACCCTAACCCTAACCCTAACCCTAACCCTAACCCTAACCCTAACCCTAACCCTAACCCTAACCCTAACCCTAACCCTAACCCTAACCCTAACCCTAACCCTAACCCTAACCCTAACCCTAACCCTAACCCTAACCCTAACCCTAACCCTAACCCTAACCCTAACCCTAACCCTAACCCTAACCCTAACCCTAACCCTAACCCTAACCCTAACCCTAACCCTAACCCTAACCCTAACCCTAACCCTAACCCTAACCCTAACCCTAACCCTAACCCTAACCCTAACCCTAACCCTAACCCTAACCCTAACCCTAACCCTAACCCTAACCCTAACCCTAACCCTAACCCTAACCCTAACCCTAACCCTAACCCTAACCCTAACCCTAACCCTAACCCTAACCCTAACCCTAACCCTAACCCTAACCCTAACCCTAACCCTAACCCTAACCCTAACCCTAACCCTAACCCTAACCCTAACCCTAACCCTAACCCTAACCCTAACCCTAACCCTAACCCTAACCCTAACCCTAACCCTAACCCTAACCCTAACCCTAACCCTAACCCTAACCCTAACCCTAACCCTAACCCTAACCCTAACCCTAACCCTAACCCTAACCCTAACCCTAACCCTAACCCTAACCCTAACCCTAACCCTAACCCTAACCCTAACCCTAACCCTAACCCTAACCCTAACCCTAACCCTAACCCTAACCCTAACCCTAACCCTAACCCTAACCCTAACCCTAACCCTAACCCTAACCCTAACCCTAACCCTAACCCTAACCCTAACCCTAACCCTAACCCTAACCCTAACCCTAACCCTAACCCTAACCCTAACCCTAACCCTAACCCTAACCCTAACCCTAACCCTAACCCTAACCCTAACCCTAACCCTAACCCTAACCCTAACCCTAACCCTAACCCTAACCCTAACCCTAACCCTAACCCTAACCCTAACCCTAACCCTAACCCTAACCCTAACCCTAACCCTAACCCTAACCCTAACCCTAACCCTAACCCTAACCCTAACCCTAACCCTAACCCTAACCCTAACCCTAACCCTAACCCTAACCCTAACCCTAACCCTAACCCTAACCCTAACCCTAACCCTAACCCTAACCCTAACCCTAACCCTAACCCTAACCCTAACCCTAACCCTAACCCTAACCCTAACCCTAACCCTAACCCTAACCCTAACCCTAACCCTAACCCTAACCCTAACCCTAACCCTAACCCTAACCCTAACCCTAACCCTAACCCTAACCCTAACCCTAACCCTAACCCTAACCCTAACCCTAACCCTAACCCTAACCCTAACCCTAACCCTAACCCTAACCCTAACCCTAACCCTAACCCTAACCCTAACCCTAACCCTAACCCTAACCCTAACCCTAACCCTAACCCTAACCCTAACCCTAACCCTAACCCTAACCCTAACCCTAACCCTAACCCTAACCCTAACCCTAACCCTAACCCTAACCCTAACCCTAACCCTAACCCTAACCCTAACCCTAACCCTAACCCTAACCCTAACCCTAACCCTAACCCTAACCCTAACCCTAACCCTAACCCTAACCCTAACCCTAACCCTAACCCTAACCCTAACCCTAACCCTAACCCTAACCCTAACCCTAACCCTAACCCTAACCCTAACCCTAACCCTAACCCTAACCCTAACCCTAACCCTAACCCTAACCCTAACCCTAACCCTAACCCTAACCCTAACCCTAACCCTAACCCTAACCCTAACCCTAACCCTAACCCTAACCCTAACCCTAACCCTAACCCTAACCCTAACCCTAACCCTAACCCTAACCCTAACCCTAACCCTAACCCTAACCCTAACCCTAACCCTAACCCTAACCCTAACCCTAACCCTAACCCTAACCCTAACCCTAACCCTAACCCTAACCCTAACCCTAACCCTAACCCTAACCCTAACCCTAACCCTAACCCTAACCCTAACCCTAACCCTAACCCTAACCCTAACCCTAACCCTAACCCTAACCCTAACCCTAACCCTAACCCTAACCCTAACCCTAACCCTAACCCTAACCCTAACCCTAACCCTAACCCTAACCCTAACCCTAACCCTAACCCTAACCCTAACCCTAACCCTAACCCTAACCCTAACCCTAACCCTAACCCTAACCCTAACCCTAACCCTAACCCTAACCCTAACCCTAACCCTAACCCTAACCCTAACCCTAACCCTAACCCTAACCCTAACCCTAACCCTAACCCTAACCCTAACCCTAACCCTAACCCTAACCCTAACCCTAACCCTAACCCTAACCCTAACCCTAACCCTAACCCTAACCCTAACCCTAACCCTAACCCTAACCCTAACCCTAACCCTAACCCTAACCCTAACCCTAACCCTAACCCTAACCCTAACCCTAACCCTAACCCTAACCCTAACCCTAACCCTAACCCTAACCCTAACCCTAACCCTAACCCTAACCCTAACCCTAACCCTAACCCTAACCCTAACCCTAACCCTAACCCTAACCCTAACCCTAACCCTAACCCTAACCCTAACCCTAACCCTAACCCTAACCCTAACCCTAACCCTAACCCTAACCCTAACCCTAACCCTAACCCTAACCCTAACCCTAACCCTAACCCTAACCCTAACCCTAACCCTAACCCTAACCCTAACCCTAACCCTAACCCTAACCCTAACCCTAACCCTAACCCTAACCCTAACCCTAACCCTAACCCTAACCCTAACCCTAACCCTAACCCTAACCCTAACCCTAACCCTAACCCTAACCCTAACCCTAACCCTAACCCTAACCCTAACCCTAACCCTAACCCTAACCCTAACCCTAACCCTAACCCTAACCCTAACCCTAACCCTAACCCTAACCCTAACCCTAACCCTAACCCTAACCCTAACCCTAACCCTAACCCTAACCCTAACCCTAACCCTAACCCTAACCCTAACCCTAACCCTAACCCTAACCCTAACCCTAACCCTAACCCTAACCCTAACCCTAACCCTAACCCTAACCCTAACCCTAACCCTAACCCTAACCCTAACCCTAACCCTAACCCTAACCCTAACCCTAACCCTAACCCTAACCCTAACCCTAACCCTAACCCTAACCCTAACCCTAACCCTAACCCTAACCCTAACCCTAACCCTAACCCTAACCCTAACCCTAACCCTAACCCTAACCCTAACCCTAACCCTAACCCTAACCCTAACCCTAACCCTAACCCTAACCCTAACCCTAACCCTAACCCTAACCCTAACCCTAACCCTAACCCTAACCCTAACCCTAACCCTAACCCTAACCCTAACCCTAACCCTAACCCTAACCCTAACCCTAACCCTAACCCTAACCCTAACCCTAACCCTAACCCTAACCCTAACCCTAACCCTAACCCTAACCCTAACCCTAACCCTAACCCTAACCCTAACCCTAACCCTAACCCTAACCCTAACCCTAACCCTAACCCTAACCCTAACCCTAACCCTAACCCTAACCCTAACCCTAACCCTAACCCTAACCCTAACCCTAACCCTAACCCTAACCCTAACCCTAACCCTAACCCTAACCCTAACCCTAACCCTAACCCTAACCCTAACCCTAACCCTAACCCTAACCCTAACCCTAACCCTAACCCTAACCCTAACCCTAACCCTAACCCTAACCCTAACCCTAACCCTAACCCTAACCCTAACCCTAACCCTAACCCTAACCCTAACCCTAACCCTAACCCTAACCCTAACCCTAACCCTAACCCTAACCCTAACCCTAACCCTAACCCTAACCCTAACCCTAACCCTAACCCTAACCCTAACCCTAACCCTAACCCTAACCCTAACCCTAACCCTAACCCTAACCCTAACCCTAACCCTAACCCTAACCCTAACCCTAACCCTAACCCTAACCCTAACCCTAACCCTAACCCTAACCCTAACCCTAACCCTAACCCTAACCCTAACCCTAACCCTAACCCTAACCCTAACCCTAACCCTAACCCTAACCCTAACCCTAACCCTAACCCTAACCCTAACCCTAACCCTAACCCTAACCCTAACCCTAACCCTAACCCTAACCCTAACCCTAACCCTAACCCTAACCCTAACCCTAACCCTAACCCTAACCCTAACCCTAACCCTAACCCTAACCCTAACCCTAACCCTAACCCTAACCCTAACCCTAACCCTAACCCTAACCCTAACCCTAACCCTAACCCTAACCCTAACCCTAACCCTAACCCTAACCCTAACCCTAACCCTAACCCTAACCCTAACCCTAACCCTAACCCTAACCCTAACCCTAACCCTAACCCTAACCCTAACCCTAACCCTAACCCTAACCCTAACCCTAACCCTAACCCTAACCCTAACCCTAACCCTAACCCTAACCCTAACCCTAACCCTAACCCTAACCCTAACCCTAACCCTAACCCTAACCCTAACCCTAACCCTAACCCTAACCCTAACCCTAACCCTAACCCTAACCCTAACCCTAACCCTAACCCTAACCCTAACCCTAACCCTAACCCTAACCCTAACCCTAACCCTAACCCTAACCCTAACCCTAACCCTAACCCTAACCCTAACCCTAACCCTAACCCTAACCCTAACCCTAACCCTAACCCTAACCCTAACCCTAACCCTAACCCTAACCCTAACCCTAACCCTAACCCTAACCCTAACCCTAACCCTAACCCTAACCCTAACCCTAACCCTAACCCTAACCCTAACCCTAACCCTAACCCTAACCCTAACCCTAACCCTAACCCTAACCCTAACCCTAACCCTAACCCTAACCCTAACCCTAACCCTAACCCTAACCCTAACCCTAACCCTAACCCTAACCCTAACCCTAACCCTAACCCTAACCCTAACCCTAACCCTAACCCTAACCCTAACCCTAACCCTAACCCTAACCCTAACCCTAACCCTAACCCTAACCCTAACCCTAACCCTAACCCTAACCCTAACCCTAACCCTAACCCTAACCCTAACCCTAACCCTAACCCTAACCCTAACCCTAACCCTAACCCTAACCCTAACCCTAACCCTAACCCTAACCCTAACCCTAACCCTAACCCTAACCCTAACCCTAACCCTAACCCTAACCCTAACCCTAACCCTAACCCTAACCCTAACCCTAACCCTAACCCTAACCCTAACCCTAACCCTAACCCTAACCCTAACCCTAACCCTAACCCTAACCCTAACCCTAACCCTAACCCTAACCCTAACCCTAACCCTAACCCTAACCCTAACCCTAACCCTAACCCTAACCCTAACCCTAACCCTAACCCTAACCCTAACCCTAACCCTAACCCTAACCCTAACCCTAACCCTAACCCTAACCCTAACCCTAACCCTAACCCTAACCCTAACCCTAACCCTAACCCTAACCCTAACCCTAACCCTAACCCTAACCCTAACCCTAACCCTAACCCTAACCCTAACCCTAACCCTAACCCTAACCCTAACCCTAACCCTAACCCTAACCCTAACCCTAACCCTAACCCTAACCCTAACCCTAACCCTAACCCTAACCCTAACCCTAACCCTAACCCTAACCCTAACCCTAACCCTAACCCTAACCCTAACCCTAACCCTAACCCTAACCCTAACCCTAACCCTAACCCTAACCCTAACCCTAACCCTAACCCTAACCCTAACCCTAACCCTAACCCTAACCCTAACCCTAACCCTAACCCTAACCCTAACCCTAACCCTAACCCTAACCCTAACCCTAACCCTAACCCTAACCCTAACCCTAACCCTAACCCTAACCCTAACCCTAACCCTAACCCTAACCCTAACCCTAACCCTAACCCTAACCCTAACCCTAACCCTAACCCTAACCCTAACCCTAACCCTAACCCTAACCCTAACCCTAACCCTAACCCTAACCCTAACCCTAACCCTAACCCTAACCCTAACCCTAACCCTAACCCTAACCCTAACCCTAACCCTAACCCTAACCCTAACCCTAACCCTAACCCTAACCCTAACCCTAACCCTAACCCTAACCCTAACCCTAACCCTAACCCTAACCCTAACCCTAACCCTAACCCTAACCCTAACCCTAACCCTAACCCTAACCCTAACCCTAACCCTAACCCTAACCCTAACCCTAACCCTAACCCTAACCCTAACCCTAACCCTAACCCTAACCCTAACCCTAACCCTAACCCTAACCCTAACCCTAACCCTAACCCTAACCCTAACCCTAACCCTAACCCTAACCCTAACCCTAACCCTAACCCTAACCCTAACCCTAACCCTAACCCTAACCCTAACCCTAACCCTAACCCTAACCCTAACCCTAACCCTAACCCTAACCCTAACCCTAACCCTAACCCTAACCCTAACCCTAACCCTAACCCTAACCCTAACCCTAACCCTAACCCTAACCCTAACCCTAACCCTAACCCTAACCCTAACCCTAACCCTAACCCTAACCCTAACCCTAACCCTAACCCTAACCCTAACCCTAACCCTAACCCTAACCCTAACCCTAACCCTAACCCTAACCCTAACCCTAACCCTAACCCTAACCCTAACCCTAACCCTAACCCTAACCCTAACCCTAACCCTAACCCTAACCCTAACCCTAACCCTAACCCTAACCCTAACCCTAACCCTAACCCTAACCCTAACCCTAACCCTAACCCTAACCCTAACCCTAACCCTAACCCTAACCCTAACCCTAACCCTAACCCTAACCCTAACCCTAACCCTAACCCTAACCCTAACCCTAACCCTAACCCTAACCCTAACCCTAACCCTAACCCTAACCCTAACCCTAACCCTAACCCTAACCCTAACCCTAACCCTAACCCTAACCCTAACCCTAACCCTAACCCTAACCCTAACCCTAACCCTAACCCTAACCCTAACCCTAACCCTAACCCTAACCCTAACCCTAACCCTAACCCTAACCCTAACCCTAACCCTAACCCTAACCCTAACCCTAACCCTAACCCTAACCCTAACCCTAACCCTAACCCTAACCCTAACCCTAACCCTAACCCTAACCCTAACCCTAACCCTAACCCTAACCCTAACCCTAACCCTAACCCTAACCCTAACCCTAACCCTAACCCTAACCCTAACCCTAACCCTAACCCTAACCCTAACCCTAACCCTAACCCTAACCCTAACCCTAACCCTAACCCTAACCCTAACCCTAACCCTAACCCTAACCCTAACCCTAACCCTAACCCTAACCCTAACCCTAACCCTAACCCTAACCCTAACCCTAACCCTAACCCTAACCCTAACCCTAACCCTAACCCTAACCCTAACCCTAACCCTAACCCTAACCCTAACCCTAACCCTAACCCTAACCCTAACCCTAACCCTAACCCTAACCCTAACCCTAACCCTAACCCTAACCCTAACCCTAACCCTAACCCTAACCCTAACCCTAACCCTAACCCTAACCCTAACCCTAACCCTAACCCTAACCCTAACCCTAACCCTAACCCTAACCCTAACCCTAACCCTAACCCTAACCCTAACCCTAACCCTAACCCTAACCCTAACCCTAACCCTAACCCTAACCCTAACCCTAACCCTAACCCTAACCCTAACCCTAACCCTAACCCTAACCCTAACCCTAACCCTAACCCTAACCCTAACCCTAACCCTAACCCTAACCCTAACCCTAACCCTAACCCTAACCCTAACCCTAACCCTAACCCTAACCCTAACCCTAACCCTAACCCTAACCCTAACCCTAACCCTAACCCTAACCCTAACCCTAACCCTAACCCTAACCCTAACCCTAACCCTAACCCTAACCCTAACCCTAACCCTAACCCTAACCCTAACCCTAACCCTAACCCTAACCCTAACCCTAACCCTAACCCTAACCCTAACCCTAACCCTAACCCTAACCCTAACCCTAACCCTAACCCTAACCCTAACCCTAACCCTAACCCTAACCCTAACCCTAACCCTAACCCTAACCCTAACCCTAACCCTAACCCTAACCCTAACCCTAACCCTAACCCTAACCCTAACCCTAACCCTAACCCTAACCCTAACCCTAACCCTAACCCTAACCCTAACCCTAACCCTAACCCTAACCCTAACCCTAACCCTAACCCTAACCCTAACCCTAACCCTAACCCTAACCCTAACCCTAACCCTAACCCTAACCCTAACCCTAACCCTAACCCTAACCCTAACCCTAACCCTAACCCTAACCCTAACCCTAACCCTAACCCTAACCCTAACCCTAACCCTAACCCTAACCCTAACCCTAACCCTAACCCTAACCCTAACCCTAACCCTAACCCTAACCCTAACCCTAACCCTAACCCTAACCCTAACCCTAACCCTAACCCTAACCCTAACCCTAACCCTAACCCTAACCCTAACCCTAACCCTAACCCTAACCCTAACCCTAACCCTAACCCTAACCCTAACCCTAACCCTAACCCTAACCCTAACCCTAACCCTAACCCTAACCCTAACCCTAACCCTAACCCTAACCCTAACCCTAACCCTAACCCTAACCCTAACCCTAACCCTAACCCTAACCCTAACCCTAACCCTAACCCTAACCCTAACCCTAACCCTAACCCTAACCCTAACCCTAACCCTAACCCTAACCCTAACCCTAACCCTAACCCTAACCCTAACCCTAACCCTAACCCTAACCCTAACCCTAACCCTAACCCTAACCCTAACCCTAACCCTAACCCTAACCCTAACCCTAACCCTAACCCTAACCCTAACCCTAACCCTAACCCTAACCCTAACCCTAACCCTAACCCTAACCCTAACCCTAACCCTAACCCTAACCCTAACCCTAACCCTAACCCTAACCCTAACCCTAACCCTAACCCTAACCCTAACCCTAACCCTAACCCTAACCCTAACCCTAACCCTAACCCTAACCCTAACCCTAACCCTAACCCTAACCCTAACCCTAACCCTAACCCTAACCCTAACCCTAACCCTAACCCTAACCCTAACCCTAACCCTAACCCTAACCCTAACCCTAACCCGAACCCTAACCCTAACCCTAACCCTAACCCTAACCCTAACCCTAACCCTAACCCTAACCCTAACCCTAACCCTAACCCTAACCCTAACCCTAACCCTAACCCTAACCCTAACCCTAACCCTAACCCTAACCCTAACCCTAACCCTAACCCTAACCCTAACCCTAACCCTAACCCTAACCCTAACCCTAACCCTAACCCTAACCCTAACCCTAACCCTAACCCTAACCCTAACCCTAACCCTAACCCTAACCCTAACCCTAACCCTAACCCTAACCCTAACCCTAACCCTAACCCTAACCCTAACCCTAACCCTAACCCTAACCCTAACCCTAACCCTAACCCTAACCCTAACCCTAACCCTAACCCTAACCCTAACCCTAACCCTAACCCTAACCCTAACCCTAACCCTAACCCTAACCCTAACCCTAACCCTAACCCTAACCCTAACCCTAACCCTAACCCTAACCCTAACCCTAACCCTAACCCTAACCCTAACCCTAACCCTAACCCTAACCCTAACCCTAACCCTAACCCTAACCCTAACCCTAACCCTAACCCTAACCCTAACCCTAACCCTAACCCTAACCCTAACCCTAACCCTAACCCTAACCCTAACCCTAACCCTAACCCTAACCCTAACCCTAACCCTAACCCTAACCCTAACCCTAACCCTAACCCTAACCCTAACCCTAACCCTAACCCTAACCCTAACCCTAACCCTAACCCTAACCCTAACCCTAACCCTAACCCTAACCCTAACCCTAACCCTAACCCTAACCCTAACCCTAACCCTAACCCTAACCCTAACCCTAACCCTAACCCTAACCCTAACCCTAACCCTAACCCTAACCCTAACCCTAACCCTAACCCTAACCCTAACCCTAACCCTAACCCTAACCCTAACCCTAACCCTAACCCTAACCCTAACCCTAACCCTAACCCTAACCCTAACCCTAACCCTAACCCTAACCCTAACCCTAACCCTAACCCTAACCCTAACCCTAACCCTAACCCTAACCCTAACCCTAACCCTAACCCTAACCCTAACCCTAACCCTAACCCTAACCCTAACCCTAACCCTAACCCTAACCCTAACCCTAACCCTAACCCTAACCCTAACCCTAACCCTAACCCTAACCCTAACCCTAACCCTAACCCTAACCCTAACCCTAACCCTAACCCTAACCCTAACCCTAACCCTAACCCTAACCCTAACCCTAACCCTAACCCTAACCCTAACCCTAACCCTAACCCTAACCCTAACCCTAACCCTAACCCTAACCCTAACCCTAACCCTAACCCTAACCCTAACCCTAACCCTAACCCTAACCCTAACCCTAACCCTAACCCTAACCCTAACCCTAACCCTAACCCTAACCCTAACCCTAACCCTAACCCTAACCCTAACCCTAACCCTAACCCTAACCCTAACCCTAACCCTAACCCTAACCCTAACCCTAACCCTAACCCTAACCCTAACCCTAACCCTAACCCTAACCCTAACCCTAACCCTAACCCTAACCCTAACCCTAACCCTAACCCTAACCCTAACCCTAACCCTAACCCTAACCCTAACCCTAACCCTAACCCTAACCCTAACCCTAACCCTAACCCTAACCCTAACCCTAACCCTAACCCTAACCCTAACCCTAACCCTAACCCTAACCCTAACCCTAACCCTAACCCTAACCCTAACCCTAACCCTAACCCTAACCCTAACCCTAACCCTAACCCTAACCCTAACCCTAACCCTAACCCTAACCCTAACCCTAACCCTAACCCTAACCCTAACCCTAACCCTAACCCTAACCCTAACCCTAACCCTAACCCTAACCCTAACCCTAACCCTAACCCTAACCCTAACCCTAACCCTAACCCTAACCCTAACCCTAACCCTAACCCTAACCCTAACCCTAACCCTAACCCTAACCCTAACCCTAACCCTAACCCTAACCCTAACCCTAACCCTAACCCTAACCCTAACCCTAACCCTAACCCTAACCCTAACCCTAACCCTAACCCTAACCCTAACCCTAACCCTAACCCTAACCCTAACCCTAACCCTAACCCTAACCCTAACCCTAACCCTAACCCTAACCCTAACCCTAACCCTAACCCTAACCCTAACCCTAACCCTAACCCTAACCCTAACCCTAACCCTAACCCTAACCCTAACCCTAACCCTAACCCTAACCCTAACCCTAACCCTAACCCTAACCCTAACCCTAACCCTAACCCTAACCCTAACCCTAACCCTAACCCTAACCCTAACCCTAACCCTAACCCTAACCCTAACCCTAACCCTAACCCTAACCCTAACCCTAACCCTAACCCTAACCCTAACCCTAACCCTAACCCTAACCCTAACCCTAACCCTAACCCTAACCCTAACCCTAACCCTAACCCTAACCCTAACCCTAACCCTAACCCTAACCCTAACCCTAACCCTAACCCTAACCCTAACCCTAACCCTAACCCTAACCCTAACCCTAACCCTAACCCTAACCCTAACCCTAACCCTAACCCTAACCCTAACCCTAACCCTAACCCTAACCCTAACCCTAACCCTAACCCTAACCCTAACCCTAACCCTAACCCTAACCCTAACCCTAACCCTAACCCTAACCCTAACCCTAACCCTAACCCTAACCCTAACCCTAACCCTAACCCTAACCCTAACCCTAACCCTAACCCTAACCCTAACCCTAACCCTAACCCTAACCCTAACCCTAACCCTAACCCTAACCCTAACCCTAACCCTAACCCTAACCCTAACCCTAACCCTAACCCTAACCCTAACCCTAACCCTAACCCTAACCCTAACCCTAACCCTAACCCTAACCCTAACCCTAACCCTAACCCTAACCCTAACCCTAACCCTAACCCTAACCCTAACCCTAACCCTAACCCTAACCCTAACCCTAACCCTAACCCTAACCCTAACCCTAACCCTAACCCTAACCCTAACCCTAACCCTAACCCTAACCCTAACCCTAACCCTAACCCTAACCCTAACCCTAACCCTAACCCTAACCCTAACCCTAACCCTAACCCTAACCCTAACCCTAACCCTAACCCTAACCCTAACCCTAACCCTAACCCTAACCCTAACCCTAACCCTAACCCTAACCCTAACCCTAACCCTAACCCTAACCCTAACCCTAACCCTAACCCTAACCCTAACCCTAACCCTAACCCTAACCCTAACCCTAACCCTAACCCTAACCCTAACCCTAACCCTAACCCTAACCCTAACCCTAACCCTAACCCTAACCCTAACCCTAACCCTAACCCTAACCCTAACCCTAACCCTAACCCTAACCCTAACCCTAACCCTAACCCTAACCCTAACCCTAACCCTAACCCTAACCCTAACCCTAACCCTAACCCTAACCCTAACCCTAACCCTAACCCTAACCCTAACCCTAACCCTAACCCTAACCCTAACCCTAACCCTAACCCTAACCCTAACCCTAACCCTAACCCTAACCCTAACCCTAACCCTAACCCTAACCCTAACCCTAACCCTAACCCTAACCCTAACCCTAACCCTAACCCTAACCCTAACCCTAACCCTAACCCTAACCCTAACCCTAACCCTAACCCTAACCCTAACCCTAACCCTAACCCTAACCCTAACCCTAACCCTAACCCTAACCCTAACCCTAACCCTAACCCTAACCCTAACCCTAACCCTAACCCTAACCCTAACCCTAACCCTAACCCTAACCCTAACCCTAACCCTAACCCTAACCCTAACCCTAACCCTAACCCTAACCCTAACCCTAACCCTAACCCTAACCCTAACCCTAACCCTAACCCTAACCCTAACCCTAACCCTAACCCTAACCCTAACCCTAACCCTAACCCTAACCCTAACCCTAACCCTAACCCTAACCCTAACCCTAACCCTAACCCTAACCCTAACCCTAACCCTAACCCTAACCCTAACCCTAACCCTAACCCTAACCCTAACCCTAACCCTAACCCTAACCCTAACCCTAACCCTAACCCTAACCCTAACCCTAACCCTAACCCTAACCCTAACCCTAACCCTAACCCTAACCCTAACCCTAACCCTAACCCTAACCCTAACCCTAACCCTAACCCTAACCCTAACCCTAACCCTAACCCTAACCCTAACCCTAACCCTAACCCTAACCCTAACCCTAACCCTAACCCTAACCCTAACCCTAACCCTAACCCTAACCCTAACCCTAACCCTAACCCTAACCCTAACCCTAACCCTAACCCTAACCCTAACCCTAACCCTAACCCTAACCCTAACCCTAACCCTAACCCTAACCCTAACCCTAACCCTAACCCTAACCCTAACCCTAACCCTAACCCTAACCCTAACCCTAACCCTAACCCTAACCCTAACCCTAACCCTAACCCTAACCCTAACCCTAACCCTAACCCTAACCCTAACCCTAACCCTAACCCTAACCCTAACCCTAACCCTAACCCTAACCCTAACCCTAACCCTAACCCTAACCCTAACCCTAACCCTAACCCTAACCCTAACCCTAACCCTAACCCTAACCCTAACCCTAACCCTAACCCTAACCCTAACCCTAACCCTAACCCTAACCCTAACCCTAACCCTAACCCTAACCCTAACCCTAACCCTAACCCTAACCCTAACCCTAACCCTAACCCTAACCCTAACCCTAACCCTAACCCTAACCCTAACCCTAACCCTAACCCTAACCCTAACCCTAACCCTAACCCTAACCCTAACCCTAACCCTAACCCTAACCCTAACCCTAACCCTAACCCTAACCCTAACCCTAACCCTAACCCTAACCCTAACCCTAACCCTAACCCTAACCCTAACCCTAACCCTAACCCTAACCCTAACCCTAACCCTAACCCTAACCCTAACCCTAACCCTAACCCTAACCCTAACCCTAACCCTAACCCTAACCCTAACCCTAACCCTAACCCTAACCCTAACCCTAACCCTAACCCTAACCCTAACCCTAACCCTAACCCTAACCCTAACCCTAACCCTAACCCTAACCCTAACCCTAACCCTAACCCTAACCCTAACCCTAACCCTAACCCTAACCCTAACCCTAACCCTAACCCTAACCCTAACCCTAACCCTAACCCTAACCCTAACCCTAACCCTAACCCTAACCCTAACCCTAACCCTAACCCTAACCCTAACCCTAACCCTAACCCTAACCCTAACCCTAACCCTAACCCTAACCCTAACCCTAACCCTAACCCTAACCCTAACCCTAACCCTAACCCTAACCCTAACCCTAACCCTAACCCTAACCCTAACCCTAACCCTAACCCTAACCCTAACCCTAACCCTAACCCTAACCCTAACCCTAACCCTAACCCTAACCCTAACCCTAACCCTAACCCTAACCCTAACCCTAACCCTAACCCTAACCCTAACCCTAACCCTAACCCTAACCCTAACCCTAACCCTAACCCTAACCCTAACCCTAACCCTAACCCTAACCCTAACCCTAACCCTAACCCTAACCCTAACCCTAACCCTAACCCTAACCCTAACCCTAACCCTAACCCTAACCCTAACCCTAACCCTAACCCTAACCCTAACCCTAACCCTAACCCTAACCCTAACCCTAACCCTAACCCTAACCCTAACCCTAACCCTAACCCTAACCCTAACCCTAACCCTAACCCTAACCCTAACCCTAACCCTAACCCTAACCCTAACCCTAACCCTAACCCTAACCCTAACCCTAACCCTAACCCTAACCCTAACCCTAACCCTAACCCTAACCCTAACCCTAACCCTAACCCTAACCCTAACCCTAACCCTAACCCTAACCCTAACCCTAACCCTAACCCTAACCCTAACCCTAACCCTAACCCTAACCCTAACCCTAACCCTAACCCTAACCCTAACCCTAACCCTAACCCTAACCCTAACCCTAACCCTAACCCTAACCCTAACCCTAACCCTAACCCTAACCCTAACCCTAACCCTAACCCTAACCCTAACCCTAACCCTAACCCTAACCCTAACCCTAACCCTAACCCTAACCCTAACCCTAACCCTAACCCTAACCCTAACCCTAACCCTAACCCTAACCCTAACCCTAACCCTAACCCTAACCCTAACCCTAACCCTAACCCTAACCCTAACCCTAACCCTAACCCTAACCCTAACCCTAACCCTAACCCTAACCCTAACCCTAACCCTAACCCTAACCCTAACCCTAACCCTAACCCTAACCCTAACCCTAACCCTAACCCTAACCCTAACCCTAACCCTAACCCTAACCCTAACCCTAACCCTAACCCTAACCCTAACCCTAACCCTAACCCTAACCCTAACCCTAACCCTAACCCTAACCCTAACCCTAACCCTAACCCTAACCCTAACCCTAACCCTAACCCTAACCCTAACCCTAACCCTAACCCTAACCCTAACCCTAACCCTAACCCTAACCCTAACCCTAACCCTAACCCTAACCCTAACCCTAACCCTAACCCTAACCCTAACCCTAACCCTAACCCTAACCCTAACCCTAACCCTAACCCTAACCCTAACCCTAACCCTAACCCTAACCCTAACCCTAACCCTAACCCTAACCCTAACCCTAACCCTAACCCTAACCCTAACCCTAACCCTAACCCTAACCCTAACCCTAACCCTAACCCTAACCCTAACCCTAACCCTAACCCTAACCCTAACCCTAACCCTAACCCTAACCCTAACCCTAACCCTAACCCTAACCCTAACCCTAACCCTAACCCTAACCCTAACCCTAACCCTAACCCTAACCCTAACCCTAACCCTAACCCTAACCCTAACCCTAACCCTAACCCTAACCCTAACCCTAACCCTAACCCTAACCCTAACCCTAACCCTAACCCTAACCCTAACCCTAACCCTAACCCTAACCCTAACCCTAACCCTAACCCTAACCCTAACCCTAACCCTAACCCTAACCCTAACCCTAACCCTAACCCTAACCCTAACCCTAACCCTAACCCTAACCCTAACCCTAACCCTAACCCTAACCCTAACCCTAACCCTAACCCTAACCCTAACCCTAACCCTAACCCTAACCCTAACCCTAACCCTAACCCTAACCCTAACCCTAACCCTAACCCTAACCCTAACCCTAACCCTAACCCTAACCCTAACCCTAACCCTAACCCTAACCCGAACCCTAACCCTAACCCTAACCCTAACCCTAACCCTAACCCTAACCCTAACCCTAACCCTAACCCTAACCCTAACCCTAACCCTAACCCTAACCCTAACCCTAACCCTAACCCTAACCCTAACCCTAACCCTAACCCTAACCCTAACCCTAACCCTAACCCTAACCCTAACCCTAACCCTAACCCTAACCCTAACCCTAACCCTAACCCTAACCCTAACCCTAACCCTAACCCTAACCCTAACCCTAACCCTAACCCTAACCCTAACCCTAACCCTAACCCTAACCCTAACCCTAACCCTAACCCTAACCCTAACCCTAACCCTAACCCTAACCCTAACCCTAACCCTAACCCTAACCCTAACCCTAACCCTAACCCTAACCCTAACCCTAACCCTAACCCTAACCCTAACCCTAACCCTAACCCTAACCCTAACCCTAACCCTAACCCTAACCCTAACCCTAACCCTAACCCTAACCCTAACCCTAACCCTAACCCTAACCCTAACCCTAACCCTAACCCTAACCCTAACCCTAACCCTAACCCTAACCCTAACCCTAACCCTAACCCTAACCCTAACCCTAACCCTAACCCTAACCCTAACCCTAACCCTAACCCTAACCCTAACCCTAACCCTAACCCTAACCCTAACCCTAACCCTAACCCTAACCCTAACCCTAACCCTAACCCTAACCCTAACCCTAACCCTAACCCTAACCCTAACCCTAACCCTAACCCTAACCCTAACCCTAACCCTAACCCTAACCCTAACCCTAACCCTAACCCTAACCCTAACCCTAACCCTAACCCTAACCCTAACCCTAACCCTAACCCTAACCCTAACCCTAACCCTAACCCTAACCCTAACCCTAACCCTAACCCTAACCCTAACCCTAACCCTAACCCTAACCCTAACCCTAACCCTAACCCTAACCCTAACCCTAACCCTAACCCTAACCCTAACCCTAACCCTAACCCTAACCCTAACCCTAACCCTAACCCTAACCCTAACCCTAACCCTAACCCTAACCCTAACCCTAACCCTAACCCTAACCCTAACCCTAACCCTAACCCTAACCCTAACCCTAACCCTAACCCTAACCCTAACCCTAACCCTAACCCTAACCCTAACCCTAACCCTAACCCTAACCCTAACCCTAACCCTAACCCTAACCCTAACCCTAACCCTAACCCTAACCCTAACCCTAACCCTAACCCTAACCCTAACCCTAACCCTAACCCTAACCCTAACCCTAACCCTAACCCTAACCCTAACCCTAACCCTAACCCTAACCCTAACCCTAACCCTAACCCTAACCCTAACCCTAACCCTAACCCTAACCCTAACCCTAACCCTAACCCTAACCCTAACCCTAACCCTAACCCTAACCCTAACCCTAACCCTAACCCTAACCCTAACCCTAACCCTAACCCTAACCCTAACCCTAACCCTAACCCTAACCCTAACCCTAACCCTAACCCTAACCCTAACCCTAACCCTAACCCTAACCCTAACCCTAACCCTAACCCTAACCCTAACCCTAACCCTAACCCTAACCCTAACCCTAACCCTAACCCTAACCCTAACCCTAACCCTAACCCTAACCCTAACCCTAACCCTAACCCTAACCCTAACCCTAACCCTAACCCTAACCCTAACCCTAACCCTAACCCTAACCCTAACCCTAACCCTAACCCTAACCCTAACCCTAACCCTAACCCTAACCCTAACCCTAACCCTAACCCTAACCCTAACCCTAACCCTAACCCTAACCCTAACCCTAACCCTAACCCTAACCCTAACCCTAACCCTAACCCTAACCCTAACCCTAACCCTAACCCTAACCCTAACCCTAACCCTAACCCTAACCCTAACCCTAACCCTAACCCTAACCCTAACCCTAACCCTAACCCTAACCCTAACCCTAACCCTAACCCTAACCCTAACCCTAACCCTAACCCTAACCCTAACCCTAACCCTAACCCTAACCCTAACCCTAACCCTAACCCTAACCCTAACCCTAACCCTAACCCTAACCCTAACCCTAACCCTAACCCTAACCCTAACCCTAACCCTAACCCTAACCCTAACCCTAACCCTAACCCTAACCCTAACCCTAACCCTAACCCTAACCCTAACCCTAACCCTAACCCTAACCCTAACCCTAACCCTAACCCTAACCCTAACCCTAACCCTAACCCTAACCCTAACCCTAACCCTAACCCTAACCCTAACCCTAACCCTAACCCTAACCCTAACCCTAACCCTAACCCTAACCCTAACCCTAACCCTAACCCTAACCCTAACCCTAACCCTAACCCTAACCCTAACCCTAACCCTAACCCTAACCCTAACCCTAACCCTAACCCTAACCCTAACCCTAACCCTAACCCTAACCCTAACCCTAACCCTAACCCTAACCCTAACCCTAACCCTAACCCTAACCCTAACCCTAACCCTAACCCTAACCCTAACCCTAACCCTAACCCTAACCCTAACCCTAACCCTAACCCTAACCCTAACCCTAACCCTAACCCTAACCCTAACCCTAACCCTAACCCTAACCCTAACCCTAACCCTAACCCTAACCCTAACCCTAACCCTAACCCTAACCCTAACCCTAACCCTAACCCTAACCCTAACCCTAACCCTAACCCTAACCCTAACCCTAACCCTAACCCTAACCCTAACCCTAACCCTAACCCTAACCCTAACCCTAACCCTAACCCTAACCCTAACCCTAACCCTAACCCTAACCCTAACCCTAACCCTAACCCTAACCCTAACCCTAACCCTAACCCTAACCCTAACCCTAACCCTAACCCTAACCCTAACCCTAACCCTAACCCTAACCCTAACCCTAACCCTAACCCTAACCCTAACCCTAACCCTAACCCTAACCCTAACCCTAACCCTAACCCTAACCCTAACCCTAACCCTAACCCTAACCCTAACCCTAACCCTAACCCTAACCCTAACCCTAACCCTAACCCTAACCCTAACCCTAACCCTAACCCTAACCCTAACCCTAACCCTAACCCTAACCCTAACCCTAACCCTAACCCTAACCCTAACCCTAACCCTAACCCTAACCCTAACCCTAACCCTAACCCTAACCCTAACCCTAACCCTAACCCTAACCCTAACCCTAACCCTAACCCTAACCCTAACCCTAACCCTAACCCTAACCCTAACCCTAACCCTAACCCTAACCCTAACCCTAACCCTAACCCTAACCCTAACCCTAACCCTAACCCTAACCCTAACCCTAACCCTAACCCTAACCCTAACCCTAACCCTAACCCTAACCCTAACCCTAACCCTAACCCTAACCCTAACCCTAACCCTAACCCTAACCCTAACCCTAACCCTAACCCTAACCCTAACCCTAACCCTAACCCTAACCCTAACCCTAACCCTAACCCTAACCCTAACCCTAACCCTAACCCTAACCCTAACCCTAACCCTAACCCTAACCCTAACCCTAACCCTAACCCTAACCCTAACCCTAACCCTAACCCTAACCCTAACCCTAACCCTAACCCTAACCCTAACCCTAACCCTAACCCTAACCCTAACCCTAACCCTAACCCTAACCCTAACCCTAACCCTAACCCTAACCCTAACCCTAACCCTAACCCTAACCCTAACCCTAACCCTAACCCTAACCCTAACCCTAACCCTAACCCTAACCCTAACCCTAACCCTAACCCTAACCCTAACCCTAACCCTAACCCTAACCCTAACCCTAACCCTAACCCTAACCCTAACCCTAACCCTAACCCTAACCCTAACCCTAACCCTAACCCTAACCCTAACCCTAACCCTAACCCTAACCCTAACCCTAACCCTAACCCTAACCCTAACCCTAACCCTAACCCTAACCCTAACCCTAACCCTAACCCTAACCCTAACCCTAACCCTAACCCTAACCCTAACCCTAACCCTAACCCTAACCCTAACCCTAACCCTAACCCTAACCCTAACCCTAACCCTAACCCTAACCCTAACCCTAACCCTAACCCTAACCCTAACCCTAACCCTAACCCTAACCCTAACCCTAACCCTAACCCTAACCCTAACCCTAACCCTAACCCTAACCCTAACCCTAACCCTAACCCTAACCCTAACCCTAACCCTAACCCTAACCCTAACCCTAACCCTAACCCTAACCCTAACCCTAACCCTAACCCTAACCCTAACCCTAACCCTAACCCTAACCCTAACCCTAACCCTAACCCTAACCCTAACCCTAACCCTAACCCTAACCCTAACCCTAACCCTAACCCTAACCCTAACCCTAACCCTAACCCTAACCCTAACCCTAACCCTAACCCTAACCCTAACCCTAACCCTAACCCTAACCCTAACCCTAACCCTAACCCTAACCCTAACCCTAACCCTAACCCTAACCCTAACCCTAACCCTAACCCTAACCCTAACCCTAACCCTAACCCTAACCCTAACCCTAACCCTAACCCTAACCCTAACCCTAACCCTAACCCTAACCCTAACCCTAACCCTAACCCTAACCCTAACCCTAACCCTAACCCTAACCCTAACCCTAACCCTAACCCTAACCCTAACCCTAACCCTAACCCTAACCCTAACCCTAACCCTAACCCTAACCCTAACCCTAACCCTAACCCTAACCCTAACCCTAACCCTAACCCTAACCCTAACCCTAACCCTAACCCTAACCCTAACCCTAACCCTAACCCTAACCCTAACCCTAACCCTAACCCTAACCCTAACCCTAACCCTAACCCTAACCCTAACCCTAACCCTAACCCTAACCCTAACCCTAACCCTAACCCTAACCCTAACCCTAACCCTAACCCTAACCCTAACCCTAACCCTAACCCTAACCCTAACCCTAACCCTAACCCTAACCCTAACCCTAACCCTAACCCTAACCCTAACCCTAACCCTAACCCTAACCCTAACCCTAACCCTAACCCTAACCCTAACCCTAACCCTAACCCTAACCCTAACCCTAACCCTAACCCTAACCCTAACCCTAACCCTAACCCTAACCCTAACCCTAACCCTAACCCTAACCCTAACCCTAACCCTAACCCTAACCCTAACCCTAACCCTAACCCTAACCCTAACCCTAACCCTAACCCTAACCCTAACCCTAACCCTAACCCTAACCCTAACCCTAACCCTAACCCTAACCCTAACCCTAACCCTAACCCTAACCCTAACCCTAACCCTAACCCTAACCCTAACCCTAACCCTAACCCTAACCCTAACCCTAACCCTAACCCTAACCCTAACCCTAACCCTAACCCTAACCCTAACCCTAACCCTAACCCTAACCCTAACCCTAACCCTAACCCTAACCCTAACCCTAACCCTAACCCTAACCCTAACCCTAACCCTAACCCTAACCCTAACCCTAACCCTAACCCTAACCCTAACCCTAACCCTAACCCTAACCCTAACCCTAACCCTAACCCTAACCCTAACCCTAACCCTAACCCTAACCCTAACCCTAACCCTAACCCTAACCCTAACCCTAACCCTAACCCTAACCCTAACCCTAACCCTAACCCTAACCCTAACCCTAACCCTAACCCTAACCCTAACCCTAACCCTAACCCTAACCCTAACCCTAACCCTAACCCTAACCCTAACCCTAACCCTAACCCTAACCCTAACCCTAACCCTAACCCTAACCCTAACCCTAACCCTAACCCTAACCCTAACCCTAACCCTAACCCTAACCCTAACCCTAACCCTAACCCTAACCCTAACCCTAACCCTAACCCTAACCCTAACCCTAACCCTAACCCTAACCCTAACCCTAACCCTAACCCTAACCCTAACCCTAACCCTAACCCTAACCCTAACCCTAACCCTAACCCTAACCCTAACCCTAACCCTAACCCTAACCCTAACCCTAACCCTAACCCTAACCCTAACCCTAACCCTAACCCTAACCCTAACCCTAACCCTAACCCTAACCCTAACCCTAACCCTAACCCTAACCCTAACCCTAACCCTAACCCTAACCCTAACCCTAACCCTAACCCTAACCCTAACCCTAACCCTAACCCTAACCCTAACCCTAACCCTAACCCTAACCCTAACCCTAACCCTAACCCTAACCCTAACCCTAACCCTAACCCTAACCCTAACCCTAACCCTAACCCTAACCCTAACCCTAACCCTAACCCTAACCCTAACCCTAACCCTAACCCTAACCCTAACCCTAACCCTAACCCTAACCCTAACCCTAACCCTAACCCTAACCCTAACCCTAACCCTAACCCTAACCCTAACCCTAACCCTAACCCTAACCCTAACCCTAACCCTAACCCTAACCCTAACCCTAACCCTAACCCTAACCCTAACCCTAACCCTAACCCTAACCCTAACCCTAACCCTAACCCTAACCCTAACCCTAACCCTAACCCTAACCCTAACCCTAACCCTAACCCTAACCCTAACCCTAACCCTAACCCTAACCCTAACCCTAACCCTAACCCTAACCCTAACCCTAACCCTAACCCTAACCCTAACCCTAACCCTAACCCTAACCCTAACCCTAACCCTAACCCTAACCCTAACCCTAACCCTAACCCTAACCCTAACCCTAACCCTAACCCTAACCCTAACCCTAACCCTAACCCTAACCCTAACCCTAACCCTAACCCTAACCCTAACCCTAACCCTAACCCTAACCCTAACCCTAACCCTAACCCTAACCCTAACCCTAACCCTAACCCTAACCCTAACCCTAACCCTAACCCTAACCCTAACCCTAACCCTAACCCTAACCCTAACCCTAACCCTAACCCTAACCCTAACCCTAACCCTAACCCTAACCCTAACCCTAACCCTAACCCTAACCCTAACCCTAACCCTAACCCTAACCCTAACCCTAACCCTAACCCTAACCCTAACCCTAACCCTAACCCTAACCCTAACCCTAACCCTAACCCTGACCCTGACCCTGACCCTGACCCTGACCCTGACCCTGACCCTGACCCTGACCCTGACCCTGACCCTGACCCTGACCCTGACCCTGACCCTAGCCCTGACCCTAACCCTAACCCTGACCCTGACCCTAATCCTAACCCTGACCCTAACCCTAACCCTATCCCTCACCCTAACCCTAACCCTAACCCTGACCCTAACCCTCTCTTAGCTCTCCTAATCCCTTTTTTCATGTCCCTTCTGGCTATCCTGTATCCCTCCACTGCTCTGTCTGAACCCTGTTTCCTCAACCTTATGTAAGCCTCCTTCTTCCTCTTTACAAGACATTCAACCTCCCTCGTTAACCAAGGTTCCCTCACACGACCATTTCTTTCCTGCCTGACAGGTACATACATATCAAGGACACGTCGTATCTGTTCTTTGAAAAAGCTCCACATTTCCACGACATCCTTCCCTGACAGCCTATGCTCCCAACTTATGCTCCTCAGATCCTGTCTTACAGCATCGTAGTTACCCTTCCCCCAATTGTAAAACCTACCCTGTTGCACGCACCTATCTCTCTCCATAACCAAGGTGAAAGTCACAGAATTGTGGTCACCATCACCAAAATGTTCACCCACTAACAAGCCCATCACTTGTCCCGGTTCATTACCGAGTACCAAATCCAAAATGGCCTCCCCTCTGGTCGGACAATCTACATACTGATTTAGAAAAGCTTCCTGAACACACTGCACAAACACCGCCCCATCCAATCTACTTGATCTAAAGAGCTTCCAATCAATATTTGGGAAGTTGAAATCGCCCATGACTACTACCCTGTGGCTTCTGCACCTTTCCAAAATCTGTTTCCCAATCTGTTCCCCCTCGAACTGCCTTTCTGCAGCCGTTATACCATTTCTAATTAGCAACGCCACACCCCCTCCTTCTTTACCACCCTCCCTAATCCTACTGAAACATCTGTAACCAGGAACCTCCAACAACCATTCCTCTTCTATCCACGTTTCCGTGATGGCCACAACATCGTAGTCCCAGGTACCGATCCACACCTTAAGTTCACCGACCTTATTTCTGATACTCCTTGCGTTGAAGTATACGCACTTGAACCCATCTCTGTGTCCGCAAGTATTCCCTGTCAGTGCTACCTTCTTTACAGCCTCCCTACATTCTTGGACATCCTGACAAAGATATAGCCTACTTGCTGGACTACAAGTCCGGATCCCATCCCCCTGCCAAATTAGTTTAACCCCCCCCGGGCACTCTGTTTTCTCCTAGTAACGGCCTGTCATCCGATTATCACTGTGTTCACTCAGTAATGGCCTGTATTCATATCCCCACTCTGTTCTAGCAACGGCCTGACAAACCATCCTCACTCCGTTCTCCCAGTAACAGCCTATGAACCCATTCCCACTCTGCTCCCCTAACATCAGCAAGTGACACCGACCCCATGCTGCTCTCCGAGCAACAGCCTGTGAACCCATCCTCCCTCTTTTCCAACACAGTGACCTGTGAGACCAGGTAACAGTCTGTGAACGCAACCCCATTCTCTTAACCTAGCTTCAGCATGTGAACCTGTACTCACAACTTTCAGCTAGCAAAGGCGTCTAAATCTGTCTCCAATCGATTCAACTAGCAATGGTCTATGCACCCCTCCCCACTCTGTTACCCCATACCCATTCTGGTCCCCCGCAATTGCATTGACCCCATCTATACTGTGTTCGCCAAGCACTGGCCAGTAAACCAACCACCACTCTGTTCTCCTAGCAACCTACCGTGATCCCATCCCCACTCTGTTGACCAGCAACAGCCTTTGAACTCATCGCTGCTTTGGTCCCCGAGCAATGGCCTAGGATCCCATACTCACACTGTTTCGCAAGCAATGTCTTTTGAAACGATACCATTTCTTTCTTTCTAGCAACAGCCCGTAACTCCTTTCTCACTCTGTTCCCCTATCAATGGTCGAACACACCATCCACACACTGTTCTAACAGCAATGGTCTCTGAATACATTCCCAAGCCTTTCACATCGCATTCCGACTTTGTTCTCCTAGCACGAGCCAGTGAACCCATTCCGACTCTGTTACCCTCGCAATTGCTGGTGAATCCATCTACACTGTATTCCCCTAGTAACGCCATGTAAACCCATCTCCACGCTGTTCTTCCACCAACGGCCTGTGAACTCATCTTTACTCTGTTCCTCCATCAATGGCCTATGGCCCCGCTGTGTTCTCATAACAACTGCCTGTGACCCCATCCCCACTGTGTTCTCCGAGCAATTGTCGGTGGCACAATCGCCACTGTGTTCTCGTAGCAACTACCTCCGACCCCAACTCCATTGTTTTCCGATAGCAACAGGATGTGAAAGCTTCCCCAGTCTGTTCCCCGACAATAACCTGTGGCTCCATCCCCACTTGGTTCTCTGAGCAACTGTCTGTGACCCCATCTCCTCACATTTCCCTTAGCAATTGTCTGTGAATCGATCCACACTGTTTTCTCCTAGTAACTGCCTGTGAAATGATCGCCTCGCAACGGCCTGTATTTCCATCCCCGCTCTGTTCTCCCAGCAACGAGCTCTTACTCCATCCCCACTCTGCCTTCCTAGCAATGACCTGCGAACCCATTCCCACTCAGTTCCACTGGCAATTGTCTGTGCACATGTCCCCACTCAGATCCCCTAGCAACAACCTGTGAACCCATCCACACGCTGTTTTCCTGGCAACAGCCAGTGGCCTCCTCCCCATGCTATTTTCCGAGCAAACGCCTGTGAAACCATTCCCATTCTGTTTCCCTAACAACTGTCTGTGAACGCATCTTCGCTCTGTTCTCTTCGCAACGGCCTGTGAATCCATTCCCACTCTCATCTCATTGTAACAGTCGGTGAACCCATTCCCACTCTCTTCCAACGTAACGACCTGTGATCCCATCCCAACTCTGTTGTCCTAGAAATCGCCTGTGAGAGAATCGCATGCAGTTCTGTGGCTCCATCCCCACTCTGTTCCCTGAGCAACTGTCTGTGACCCCATTCCCATTCTATTTGCCGCGGCAGACTGTGGACCCATCTTCACTCTGTTCTCCTAGCAACTGCCTGTGACCCTCTCCCCACTCGATTTACCAAGGGACAGTCTGTGGACCCATCCGCACTCTGTTCCCTCGGAACGGCCTGTAACCCAGGCCGCCCTCTGTTCTCCGAGCCACGGCTTGCTAACCCATCCTCAAGCTGTTTCAACGTGAATGCAGATGAACACATCCTCACACTTTTCTCCTTGCAACAGACCATGAACCGTTCTCCATTCTCATCCCGTAGCAAAAGCTTGTGACTCCATCCACGCACATTTTCCTCGCAAAGGCCTGTGGACTGTCCCCACGCTCTTCTCCAGGCTACTGTCTATGAACACATTCCTATTCACTTCACCTAGCTTCACCTCGAGAATCCATACCCACATTATTCCGCTGGCCACGGCGTCTTTACCTATCTCCAAACTATTCAACTAGCAACGGCCTGTGCTCCCCTCCCCACTCTCCACTCTGTTCACCTGGCAACCGCCGGTTAACTCATCCCCAATCTGTTCTCCTAGCAATTACCTGTAACCGCATCTCCGTTCTGTTCCCCTCGCAATTGCTTGTGACACCAACTATGTTCTTCTAGCACGAGCCTAAAAATCAATCCCCACTCTGCTCCAATGGCAACTGCCTGTGAACACATCTCCGCTCTGTTCCTTAGCTGTCACCTATGTCCCCATCCATACTGTGTTTTCCTCGCGCCGACTTTTAAACCCACTCCACTCTGATAGCCAGCCACGACCTTAATCCCGTCCCCACTCTGTTCACCAGCAACAGCATGTGAAGCATCCCGTCTTCTTTCCCGCAGTGGACATCCTCACTCTGTTCCCTTGCAATGGCCAGGAAACCGAAGTGCGCTGTGTTCCCATAGCAACGCCCTGAAATCCATCCCGACTCTTCTCCCCTTGCAATGACCTGTGATCCCTTTCCCACTCTGTTCAGCAGCAACAGTCTGGGTACACATCCTCGCACTATTCCCCAAGCAGCAGCATGGCATCCCTTGCTCACACTATGCGGCTAGCATAGTGAAGCGATCCCCACTCTGTCTTTCCAACAACAGCCTGTAGCTTCTCTTCACTCTGTTCCACTATCAATGGTCTAACACACCATCCACCCGCTGTTCTAACAGCAATGGTTTCTGAATACATTCCCAAGCCTTTCTCCAAGCAACAGCTTGTGAACGCGGTCCAACTCTGCTCCCTTAGCAACAACCTGCGAATCCTTTCCAAATCTGTTCTCCTAGCACCAAGCTGTGAATCCTTTCTGACTCTGTTCGGCCAAATGCTGCCTGTGAACCCAGCCGCACTGAGTTCCACGAGTAACCGTCTGTAAGCCCATCCTCAGTCTGCTCTCCCAGCAATGGCCTGTGACCCCATCCCGCTGTGTTCTCGTAGCAACAGTTCGTGACCTGATCCCTGCTGTGTTCTCGTAAGAACTGCCTGCCACCCCAACTCCGCTATTTTCCGATAGCAACAGTGTGTGAACGCATCCCCACTCTGTTTCCCTGCATTCTCTCTCTTTTCCACAAGCAGCGGCCTGGGATCTCATATTCACACTGTTCCGCTAACGGTGTCTTATGAACGGATCCCCACTCTGTCTTTCTCACACCAGCCTGTAACTCTATCCTCACTCTGTTCCTCTATCCATGGCCGCTCACACCTTCCCGCACTGTTCCATCAGCAACGAACTCTGAATAAATTCCCAAGCCTTTCCCCTAGCAACAGCCTGTGAACCCATTCCTACTCTGTACCCCTAGCAACTGGCTGTGAAGGCATCCACACTGTGTTCTGCTAGTAAAGGTCTGTAAAACTATCCTCATTTTGTTCCTCAAGCAACGGCCTGTGAACCTGTCCTAACTCTGTTCTCGTAGCAACTGCCAGTGACACCATCACCGCTGCGTTCTGATTGCAAAAATATGTGACCCAATCTCCGCTATTTTCTCGTAGCAACTGCCTGCGACCCCAGGCAGTTCGATAGAAACAGTGTGTGCACGCTTCCCAATTCTGTTCCCATGGCAACAATCTGTGACTCAAACCCGACTCGGTTCTCCTCTCAGCAGCATGTGGCCCCATCCCCACCCTGTTCTATGAGCAACTGCCAGTGAACCCCACTCTGATCCCGTTTCAATCGCCTGTATTTACATCCCCACTCAGTTCTCCCATCAATGGTCTGTCACTCCATCCCTACTCTGTTGTCCTTGCAATGGCCTCTGAACCAATTCCCTCACTGTGCCTCGAGCAATGGCCTGTACACGCGTCACCACTCAGATCTCCTAATAACAACCGATGAACCCATGCCCAGTCTGTTTTCCTCTCAATAGACAGTGGCCCCCTCTCCATGGTGTTCTAAGAGCAACAGCCTCTCAACCAATCGCCACTCTGTTCACATAATAAGTGTCTGTTACGGCATCTTCGCTCTGTTCTCCTAGTAAAGGCCTGTGAACTCATCCACTCCTTGTAACGACCTGTGAACACATCTTGACTCTGTTCTCCCAGCAATGACCTGCGAAACTATCCCTTCTCTAGCAATGGCCTGAGTTTCCATCCCAACACTGTTCTCGGAGCAACGGCCTGTCACTCCATCCAAGGATAACTAAAAAGGAAATACGCAAAGAAAAAATAAGGTACGAAGGTAAACAAGCCAAAAATATGAAGGAGGATAGTAAAGAAAAAAAATGTTTAAGATTAAAATTGGTCTCTTCAAGATAGAAACGAGTGAAATTATTACGGGGAACAAAGAAATGGCAGAAGAGTTGAATTGGTAATATAGATCTGTATTCACTGGGGAAGACTCGAGCAATCTCCCAGATGTAATAGTGGCTGAAGGACCTGAACTGAAGGGAATTTACATTACGCAGGAAATGGAGTTGGAGAGACTGTTAGGTCTGAAGGCTGATAAGTCCCGGGACATGATGGTCTACATCCCAGGGTACTGAAGGAGGTGGCTCTAGAAATCGTGGATGCATTGGTGATCATTTTTCAATGTTCTATCGATTGAGGATCAGTTCCTGCGGATTGGAGGGTGGCTAATGTTTTCCCACTTTTTAAGAAGGGAGCGAGAGAGAAAACAGAGAATTATCGACTGATCGTCTGACCTCAGTGGTGGGAAAAATACTGAAGTCAATTATAAAGGACGAAATTATGAAACATCTGGATAGCAGTAACAGGATAAGTCAGAGTTCAGCATCGATTTATGAAGGGGAAATCATGCTTGACTAATCTTCTGGAATTTTTTGAGGATGTAACTCTGAAGATGGACAAGGGAGATCCTGTGGATGTTGTATACCTGGACTTTCAGAAAACCTTTGATAAAGTCCCACATAGGGGGTTAATGAGTAAAATTAGGGACATGGTATTAGGGGCAAAATACTGACATGGATTAAAAATTGGTTGGCTGACAGGAAACAAAGAGTAGTGATAAACGGTTCCCTTTCAGAATGGCAGGTGGTGATCAGTGGTGTGCCGCAGGGATCAATGCTGGGACCGCAGCTTTTAAGAATGTACATTATTGATATAGATATTAAAAGTAATATTAGCAAATTGCTGATGACACAAACCTGGGTGGCAGGTTGAAATGTGAGGAGGATGTCAGAAGAATACAGGGTGACATGGACAAGCTAGGTGAGTGGACGGATAAATGGCAGATGCAGTCTAATGTGGGAAAATGTGTGGTTATCCACTTTGGTGGCAAGAAGCGGAAGGCAGATTTCTACATAAATGGAGTCAAGTTAGGTAAAGGGGCACTACAACGAGATCTAGGTGTTCTTGAACATCAGTCAATGAAAGCAAGAATGCAGGTACAGCAGGCAGTAAAGAAAGCTAATAGCATACGAGCCTTCATAACAAGAGGAATTGAGAATAGAAGAAAAGACGTCCTTCTGCAGCTGTACAGAGCCCTGGTGAGACTGCACCTTGGAATATTTTGCGCAGTTTTGGTCTCCAAATTTGAGGAAAGACATTCTGGCTATTGAGGGAGTGCAGCGTAGGTTCACGAGGTCAATTCTCGGAATGGCGGGACTATCTTATGCTTAAAGATTGGAGCGATTGGGCTCGTATACGCTTACGTTTAGAAGGCGGAGAGGGGATCTGATTGCGACGTATAAGATTATTAAAGGATTGGACACATTGGAGGCAGGAAGCATGATTCCGCTGATGGTGAGTCCTGAATCAGAGGACACAGTTTAAAACTAAGGGGTAGGCTACTTAGAACAGAGTTGAGGAGAAACTTCTTCACCCAGAGATTGGTGGGTATTTGGAATGCTCTGCCCCAGAAGGCTGTGGAGGCCAAGTCTCTGGATACTTTCAAGAAAGAGTTCAATAGAGCTCTTAAGGATAGTGGAATCAAGGGTTCTGGGGATAAGGCAGGAACAGGATACTGGTTGAGGATGATCAGCCGTGATCATAATAAATGGTGGTGTTGGCTCGACGGGCAGAATGGCCCACGCCTGCACCTATTATCTATTTTCTACTGTCCAAACTGGTTCCCTCGCCTCTACCAGTAATCCCATCCCCACTCTGTTTCCCCAGCAACAGCTTGTGACCCAATACCCACATTATTTGCCTCGACACGACCTCTGTTCCCATGCTTCTAACTCCAACCACAATCTGTTCTACAAGCAACCGCCTGTGGCCTCATCCACACTCTGTTCCACAGCAACGGTCTGTGAACCCATCCTCATTTTGTCGTCCTAACAACGGCCTGTGAGACCCTCCCGTGCAGTTCTGAAGGCAATATCCTGTGGTTACATCGCTCCGCTGTGTCACTAGCAGCATACTGTAACCCCATCCCCTCTCTTTCTCAATGTGTTCTCCTAGTAACGTCCTGTGAAGCCATTCTCACACTGTTCTCCCAGTAACGGTCTGCGAACCCATCCGCACTGTGTTCCCCTATTAATAGCCTGTGAACCCACCACAAAGTGCTCTCCTCATCACGGCCTGTGAACTCATCCGCACATTGTTCTCCCAGTAACACCCTGTGACCCCATCCGCACTGTATTTTCCTAGTAATGTCCTGTGAACTAATCCGTACTGGCTTCTTCTTGGCACAGCCTATGAACCCACCTGCACTGTGTTCTCCTCGTAACAGCCTGTGAACACATCCTATCTGTTTTCTCCCAGTAACGGCCTGTGAATCCATCTACATACTGTTTTCTTATTAACGGTCTGTGAAACCATCCTCACAATGTTTTCCAAGCAATGACCTGTAAACCAATCCCCCATTTTCCTCTAGCAATAGCCTGTGAGCCCTTCCCCACTCTGATCTTCAGCAACTGCCTGTGAACCCCTCCACACTCTGATCCCCTAGCAACTGGCTGTGAACCTATACCTACTTGGTTCTCCATTCAATGACCTGTAAACCCATCCTCACTCTGTTGTCCTAGTAATGGCTTGAGATCCCATCCCCACGACTGTTCTGCTCATGTGGTCTGTCAACTCAGACGCACTCTGTTAACCTCGCATCGCCCTATGACTCCATCCCTGCGGTGATTTTCAGAGCAACTGTCTGGGACCCAATCCGTGTACTTTTCCCTCGCAATGGCCTGTGAAACCATCCCCACTCTGTTCTCCTAGCAACTGCCTGTGAAACCCATCCCCACTCTGTTCTCCAAACAACATCCCGTGACACCATCCCCACTCTGATCCCCTAGCAACAGCCTGTGAAACCATCCTCATTCTATTCTCCCATCAACTAACTGTGTACCCTTATGCACACTGATGCCCTTGCAACTGCCTATGACACAAACGCACTCTGTTCTCTTGGAAATGGCCTGAGTCCTCATCCCCGCTGTCTTCACCGAGCAACTACCTGTGACCCCATCCCCAATATTTTCTGAGAGCAACAGTCTGTGAAGCCTTGCCCACTCTCTTCCCCACACACCAACCTGTGGACCCATATAGGCTCTGTTTTTCAAGCAACTACCTGTGAACCATCCCGAATCTGGTCCCCTATCAACAGCCTGTGAACCTGGCCCTACGTCGATACCCCAGCAACAGCCTGTGCACTCATCCATACTCTGTTCTCCTCGAACTGGCCTGTGACCCTATCACCACTGTTTTCCAAAAGCAACAGCCTGTGAGCACCTCCCCACTCTCTTTCCCTCACAACGGCCTGTGAACCCATGCTCTCTCTGTTAACCCAGCGACAGCTTATCGTCCAATCCACACTCTGTTCCCCGAGCAATTGACTGCGAACACGGCCACACTGTGTTATCCTCGTAAAGGCCTCTGAACCCATTCTGATTCTGTTTTCACAGCAACACCCTGTGAAACCATTCCCACTCTTCTCCCCTAGGAGAGCTTGTGGACCCATTTCCAATCTGTTTCCGAGCAACTGACTGTAACTCCATCCCCATTCTGTTCTCCTGTCAACTGCCTGTGAATCCATCCCCATTGTGTTCTCCTAGCAACTGCCTGTGACCCAATCCCCGCTTTGTTCCTTAGAAATGGCCTGTGAAACTATCTCACGCTGCTCCCCTAGAAACTGGCTGCGAGCCTATTCCCACTCTGTTCCACTGTCAATGGTCTGCAAAATCAACCCCGCTCTGTTCTCACATCAGCGAACTGTAAACCCATTCCGACTCTGTTGTCATAGCAACTGCCTCTGACTCCTTCCCTACTCTGTTGACCTGTGACTTAAACCCACACTGTTTCCTTTGCAACTGCGTGTGACCCCATCCCAGCGATGTTCTCAGTGCAACTGACTGTGAACCAGTCTATGCACTGGTCCCTGGCAACGACCTGTAACCCCATCCCCGCTCTGTTTCCATAGCAACGACCTGAGACCCGTTCCCCACTCCATTTCCCTCGGAACGGCGTCTGACCCCAGTCCCATTGTGTTCTACTAGCAACTGCCTGTGACCACCCCTGCTGGTTTCAGAGAACAACAGTTTGTGAACCCATCACCACTCTTTTCACCTAGCAACAGCCTGTGAACTCATCACCACTCTCTTCCCAGAACAACTGCCTGTAACCCCATCCCATACTGTTCTGATAACAATGGCATGTAACCTCTTTCCTGTTCTGTGCCCCTAGCAGCAATCTATGATCGAATCCCCACTCTGTTCCCCTAGCAACCGTCTGTGAACTGATCCCGACTCTGATCTCCTTAGCAATTGCCTGTGAACCAAAACAAACTCTGTTCTCACATCAACGACCTGTAACGCCATTCCCACACTGATGATCTTGCAACTGTCTCTGAACAGGGCCCCACTCTGTTGTCCTATGAGCTGCTTGTGAACGCATCCCCTCTCTCTTCTCTGCACAATGGTCTTTCAATGCCCAACTCTGTTCTCGCAGCAATAGCCTGGAACACCATCCCACTCTGTTCTGCTAGCAATGGCCTGTAACCCCTTTACCGCTCTGTGCCAATAATAACACCATGTGGCCTCATCCACGTTCTGTTCCCCTAGCAACACCCTTTTATACCATTCCCACTCTTTTACCCCCAGCATCAGCCTGTGATCCCATCCCCACTCTGGCCTCCCAACGCCGACCTGTGAACCCATTCCCATTCTGTCCCGCCAGCAGCGACCAGTGAAACCACCCTCACTTTGTTCCCCTAGCAACAGACTGTGAACCCATTCGCATCAGTTCCCCGAGCAACGGCCTGTAAAACTATCGCCACTCTTCTCTCCTTGCAATAGCATCTGAACCCCACAGGAGTGGGAATCCTGTGAATCCATTTCCACTCTGTTCCCCTAGCAACGGCCTGTGAACTCATCCCCACTCTGTTATCCTCGAAATGGCCTGTTATCCAAACACCCCAGAATGTTCTCCAAGCAACGGCCTATGAACCCTGCCTGACTCTGTTCTCTGTGCAACGGCCTGGAAAACCACCGCTGCTCAGTTCCCCTCTCAACAACCTCTGATACAATCTCCACTCTGTTTCCCGCACAATAGCCTGTGACCCCAAACCCACTCTGTTCTCCTAGCAACGAACTGTGACGCCATCTCCGCTGTATTCTCCGAACAACTGCCTGTGGTTCCACCCCCTCGCAATGGCCTGAGAACACATCACCACTCTGTTATCTTTGCAATGGCCTGAGATCCCATCACTCCGGCTGTTTTTTCTAGCCACTACCAGTGAACCGTTTGCCCCCTCTTTTTACCCAGCAACTGTCTGTGAACACATCCACACTGTGTTCCCCTAGTAAAAGACTGTGAACTCAGCCTCACTCTGTTCTTCCAGCAAAGACCTGTAAACCCATCCCCACTCGATTCTCCAAGCAACAACCTGTAACTCTATCCTCATTGTGTTCACCTATCACACCCCATCCACACTCTGTTCTAATGGCAATGGTCTCTGAACACATTGTCAAGCTTTTCTCCAAGCACAAATCAGTGAGCACATCCCCACTCTGTTGTCCGAAAAATGGCCTGTGATCACATTTTCCTAACTGTTCCTTTAGCAACGGCCTGTGAACCCTGCTCCACTCTATTCTAGCAATGGCCTGGAAACACATCGCCACGCTGTTCCCCGAGCAATGACTTGTAAGTCAATCCTCACTCTGTTTCCAGAGCAATCGTCTATGACCCTATCCCCACGCCATTTTTCCGAGGAACGGGCTGTGACCCCTTCCCCGCTGTGTTCTCCGATCAACTGCCTGTGACCCCACCCTCCCTGTTTTCCAACAGCCACAATCTGTGAACCTATCTTCACTCTGTTCTCCCAATAACGGCCTGTGATCCCATTCACACTGTGTTCCCCTAGAGACGGCCTGTAAGCACATCCCATTCTGTTCCCCGAGCAAAGGCCTGTGAACCCATCCCCATTCTATTGCCTGAACAACAACCTGTGGAACCAATCCACTCTATTCTCCATTCAACAACCTATAACGCGATCCCGACTCAGCTCTCCAAGCAATGGTGTGTGATCCCGTCCTCCGATTGTTCTCCTCGCAACGGCCTGTGACTCCATTCCCACTCCGTTCTCCCAGAAACTGCCTTTGACTCAATCCCCGCGCTGTTTCCCTAGCAACTGCCTCAGACCACATCCACGTTGTTTTCCAATAACAACAGCCTGTGAACTCTTGCCCACTCTATTCCTCTCATAGTAGCGTGTGAACCCACCTATTCTGTTCCCTGGTAACAGCTTGTGATCCCCCATCCCCATTCTGTTATCCAAGCAACAGTCTTTAACCCCATCCACCAGACGGTTCCCTTAACAATGACCTGGGACTCAATCCCCACTCTGTTTCACTAGCAATGGCCTGAGACCCCATTCCTACAGTGTTCTCCGAGCAACTGCCTGTGACCGCATCCCCGCTGTATTCCAATAGCAACAGCCCGTGAACACTTCCCCACTCTCTTCCCCTCGCAACGGCCTGTGAACCCATCCCTGCTCTGTTCCCTTACAACTGCCTGTGAACTCATTCCCACTCACTTCCCCTAGTAACGGCCTGTGACCCAATTCATAATCTGTTGTCCAAAGAATGGCCTGTGAATCCATATCCATGACAGTTCTAATATGTGCAGCATGCGAACCCATCCCCACTCTGTTCTCCCATCAACGACGTATAACCCCATCCCCACTCTGTTGTCCTAGTAACGGCCTGTGAACGCATACGCCTGACTGTTCTGATACCAACGGCCTGTGAACCCATCCCCACTCTGCTCCCCTAGCAACAGCATGTGCACCCAACCTCACTTTGTTCTCCCATTAACGATTTGTAACCCATACCTACTCTGTTGTCCTTGCAATGGTCAGTGAACGCATCTCACCCAACTCTTCTCCGAGCAACAGACTTTGATTGCTGATCCACTCTGCTTCCCTCGCAATGGCCTGTTAAACCATCTCCACTCTGTTCTCCTAGCAATTGCCTGTGATCCACATCCATTCCACTTTCCCCTTACAACAGCCGGTGAACATCCCCAATTGCTTCTACTCGCAACGGCCTGTGAACCCATCCCTTTCAGTTCCCCTAACAGGAATAAAAGAATGACGAGGGTAGGAATACGTCCAGTCAAGGATAGTCGTGGGAAGTTGCGCGTGGAGGCTGAATAGACTGGGGAGACACTGAATGAATACTTTTTGTCAGTGGGAAATTCTGGAAAGGGTGAAAATAGATAAGTCCCCTGGGCCTGATGGCATTTATCCTAGGATTCTCTGGGAAGCAAGGGAGGAGATTGCAGAGCCATTGGCCTTGATTTTAATGTCCTCGTTGTCCACAGGAGTAGTGCCAGAAGACTGGAGGCGAGCAAATGTGGTTCCCTTGTTCAAGAGGGGGGGGGGGAGGGATAACCCTAGTAAGTATAGGCCGGTGAGTCTCACTTCTGTTGTGGGCAAAATCTTAGAGACAATTGTAAGGGATAGGATTTATGAACATCTGGATAGGAATAATGTGATCAAGGATAGTCAGCATGGTTTTGTGAAGGGCAGGTCGTGCCTCACAAACCTTATTGAATTCTTTGAGAAGGTGACGAAGGAGGTGGACGAGGGGAAAGCGGTACATGTGGTGTGTATGGATTTTAGTAAGGAGTTTGATAAGGTTCCCCATGGTAGGCTACTTCAAAAAATACGGAGGTATGGCATTGAGGGTGAATTGGAGGTTTGGATTAGGAATTGGCTGGCTGGTATAAGACAGAGGGCAGTAGTTGATGGTAAAGGTTCATCTTGGAGTGCCGTCACTAGCGGTGTTCCGCAAGGATCTGTTTTGGGACCATTGCTGTTTGTAATTTTTATAAATGACCTGGAGGAGGGGCTAGAAGGTTTGGTGAGCAAGTTTGCGGATGATACGAAAGTCGGAGGAGTTGTTGACAGTGAGGAAGGATGTGTCAGGTTACAGCGGGATATAGATAAGCTGCAGAACTGGGCAGAAAGGTGGCAAATGGAATTCAATGTAGCTAAGTGTGAGGTGATTCACTTTGGTAAGAGTAATAAAAAGATGGGGTACTGGGCTAATTGTCGGATACTTGGTAGTGGGGATGAGCAGAGGGATCTTTGTGTCCATGTACACAGATCTCGGAAAGTTGCCACCCAGGTAAATAGTGCGGTGAAGCAGGCATATGGCGTACTGGCTTTTATTGGTAGAGGAATTGAGTTCCGGAGTTCTGAGATCATGTTGCAGTTGTATAAGACTCTGGTGCGGCGGCATCTGGAGTATTGCGTGCAGTTTTTGTCGCCATACTATAGATAGGATGTGGAGGCACTGGAACGGGTGCAGAGGAGGTTTATCAGGATGTTGCCTGCTATGGTAGGAAGATCGTATGAGGAAAGGCTGAGGCACTTGGGGTTGTTTTCATTGGAGAAAAGAAGGTTTAGGGGTGACTTGATAGAGGTGTACAAGATGATTAGGGGTTTAGTTCGGGTTGACCGTGAGAACCTTTTTCCACGTATGGAGTCAGCTATTACGAGGGGGCATAGCGTTAAATTAAGGGGTGGTAGGTATAGGACAGATGTTAGGGGTAGGTTCTTTACTCAGCGAGTCGTGAGTTCATGGAATGCCCTGCCAGTAGCAGTTGTGGACTCTCCCTCTTTATGGGCATTTAAGCGGGCATTGGATAGGCATATGGAGGATAGTGGGCTCGTGTAGGTTACGTGGGCTTGGATCGGGGCAACATCGAGGGCCAAAGGGCCTGTACTGTCCTGTATTCTTCTATGTTCTATGTTCTAACAACAGCCTGTGAATCCATTCCCACTCTGATCCACTATCAACCGGATGTGAACCCATCACAATCAGATCCCCTAGCAACGGCCTGTGAACCCATCCCCACACTGTTCCCCTTCAACAGTCTCTGTCTTCTTCCCCGTTGTGTTCCCCTAACAACAGGCTCTGTCTCTATCCCCGTTCTATACCCTTATCAACAGCCTGTATCTCCATTTCTGTTGTGTTCCCGAGCAACAGCCTGTGTCCTCTCCCCTACCCCGAAGACTAGGGCTTGAGACTGAGTCTGTCTGTCTCCAGCTCAGCTTCTTCAATAGAAAGATACACAGCAATATCATTCACTCTGCTGCCCGGCACGTTTTAATGAACACATTTATTGTTTACAAATTGAAGTGATGGATACAGTCAGTGGGATAGTGCCTTTTCACACTGGCCCCTGAATTGAAATGAACATTGAAATGAGTCTCTGTAGCAAACCCCCCCCGTGCAATAAGGTTGGACAAACCAGCACTACCTTCAGTCTGTTACCATAGCGACAGCGTAATTCACTGCTGAAACACTCCCCCAACGTGACCCTCACTTCCACGCTCACAACCCCACCATCACGCTCACGCTCCTCACAATCCACCACCATTACGCTCACTCCACTCACACTCCACCACCGTCACGCTCACTCCCCTCACAAACCACACCCTCACAACCATTCCCCTCACATTCTACCACCGCCACACCCACACTCCTGACACTATCCCATTGTCGCACTCACCCTCTCATGCTGCACCAACTTCACTCTCACTCCGCAGGCACTCTCCCACCTTCACGCTGATTTCCCTGCACACAGCTGCTGTCGTATTCACTATTCTGCATACTCCCCAATCTTCAGTCTCATTCTCTCACATTCCTCCCCAGCATCACACTCACGCACACACTTCCCCACCATCACGTTCACTCTGCTGCACTGTCCCCCATCGTCACTCTCACTCTATGGCATATCCCCATCATCATACGCACTCGCCCGCATAAGAACCGACTGACACGCTCACTACCCCAAACACTACCCCACCGTCACGCTCAGTGTCACACACAGTCCCACATCGTGACTCTCACTCCTCCACACATTCCCCCAGTGTCATATTCACTCCAATGCACACCCCCATTTTCATGCTCACTACCCCATACACTCCACCATCATCACACTCACTCCCCCGTGAACTTCCCTATTGTCATGCTCTCTCACCCACACACTCCCCCACTCTCATGCACACTCCTACTGCACACAACCCCCTTGTCATGCCCACTAGCCTGCACACTCCCCTATTGTCCCTCGCACTACTCCACACATCCTCTCCCAACATCAATTCACTCCCGGTACACTCCCCTACAGTCACATTCACTCGACCCTCACACACACACCTATTGTGACTCTCACTCTCCCGCACACCCCTCCATTCTCACGATCACGCGTCTACACTCTCACACACCATCACCCTCAGAACCCCCACACTCTCCACCATCAGAATCACTCCCCCATACAATTGCCTACCATCGCATTCACTCTCCCGCACACTCCTACACTGTCACGATCACTTCCCAGCACACAACAGCACCATCACAGTCACGCCCCCACACACTTCCACCAACATCACACTCACTCTCCCACACATTCCTGCAACGTCACACTCGCTCCCCTGTACACCCCCACATCGTCACGCTCACTCCCCCACTCACTTCCCCATCGTCACTCTTACTCTCCCACATTCTGTCCGAGCATCACACTCACACCCCCATACACTCCCCTACAATCACCCTTTCTCCACCACACAGTTCCCCATCGTCATTCTCACTTGACGGTACTCCCCCATCATCAAACACACACCCTACCCCGCATAAGAACCCACAGTCAAACTCACTCCCCCAAACACACCCGCTCTATCACGCTCAATGTCCCACACAGTCACACATCATCATGCTCACTCCCCCACACACTCTCCCACCGTCACGCTTACTTCTCGACACACTTCCCTGCTATCACATGCACACCACTGCACACACTGCCATTGTCATGCTCACTCCCCCACACACTCCAACACTCTCCTCCACGATCAGTTCACTCACCCGCACATTCTCCGAGCGTCACGCTCACTATCCTGCACACACGCCATCATCACTCTCACTTCCCCGCACAAACCCCACCGTCATGCTCACTCCCCTTCACACTCCTCTACTATCCCTATTACTCGCCCATGCACTCCCCTTTGCTATCTTTCACTCTCCCGCTGAATGCCCCACCATAACGTTCACTTCCTGCCCACTCATCCAATGTCACAATCACTCGCCACACAACCCCCCACCATCATCCTCACTCCCCGGCACACTCCCCTACTATGCTTCTTAATCCCATGCACACTCCCCCACCGTCATGCTCACTCCCCTGCTCATGCCCCCATTGTCATAATCACTCGCCTGCACAGTCTCCCACCATCACCCTCAGTCCCCCACTCTTTGCCACCGTCACGTTCACTCCCCCACACAATCGCCCACCATCACACTCACTGCCCCCCACACTCCTACACTGGCATGATTGCTTCCCTGCACAAAACCGCACTGTCACACTCATGCTCCCCACACACTACTACACTGTCACACTCACTCACCTGCACACTCCCCATCATCCTGCATACTCTCCCACATACTCGACCACCACCATGCTCACTCACCTGCACAGTCCCACATCGTCATGCTCACTCTCCTGGACACTCTCTCATCATCACGCTCACTCGCTCGCACACTTCTCCACCATCACGCTTACTCCACTGCACACTGCACATCATCACGCTTACTTTCCTGCAATCTCCCCCACCGTCACGGTCACTCCTCTGGAGACATCCACACCGTCATGCTCACACCCCGACACAGTACCCCACCGTCATGCATACTCCCGATCATCTTTCTCACTCCCCAACACACTACCCCACTGCCATGCTCACTCTCCTGCACACTTCAACTTCGTCACGCCCCCTGCCCCACACACTCCCTGACACACTCATGCATTGTTGCACTAACTCCCTGCACACACTCACCCCGTCACGCTAACTCCCCTGCACACTCCACCACCATCACACTCACTCTCCCACACAATTCCCCATTGTCATCATCACTCGACCAACCACTCCCCCACTGTCACATTCACTTCCCTGCATAATCCCACGTCGTCACACTCATTCTTCCACGTACTCCCACTTCGTCACACTCACTTCGCCACCATCACACTCAATCCCCCACACAATTCCCCACCATCATGTGCACTCCCCCATATACTCGCTCACGCTCACTCCCCAGCATACAACCGCACCATCACGTTCACTCTCCTGTACACTCGCACACTATCTCACTCACTGCCCCACACTCTTCCCCACCACCACGCTCATGCCCCCGCACACTGTCCCATTGTCATGCTCACTGCCCTGCACACTCCCCCACTGTCATGCTCACTCTCCCACACACTCCCACACCGTTTGCCTCTGTGCCTCGACACATACCTACCATCACGCTCACTCTCCCACACGCTCGCCCACCATCACGCTCACTCCCCCACACACTTTCACACTGTCACGATCAATTGCCAGCTCACAAACCTACCATTATGCTTCTCCCCTGCCAACTCCCCCGAGTCACACTCATTCTTCCGCACACTACTCCACCCTCACACTGTCTCGCCAAACTCTCCCCACCATCACTCTCACTCCCCCACACACTCCCACATTCTCATGCTCACTCCCCTGCACACTCCCATATCTTCACACAACCTCTCTCTCACACACTGTCCTTCCATCACGTTCACTCCCACATACACTCGCCCATCAGCAGACTCACTCCCCCACGTACTCGCCCAACACCCCGCGCACTCCCCCACACACTTCCCCATCATCATACTCACGGCCCGACACAGTCGCCCACCATCACGCTCACTCCCCCCACTCTTCGCCTCCGTCACACTCATTCCCCACACACACGTCCACCATCACATTTATTCCCACACATGCTCCTACACCATCACGATCACTTCCCAGCACACAACTCCACCAGCACACACTCCCCTGCCCACTTCCCCACTGTCACACTCACTCCTCTGCATACTCCCACATCATCACCCTCACTCCCCTGCACACTCCCATATCATCGCGATCACTCCCCCACACACTGCCACATCATCATGTTTACTGCACTGCAATCTCCCACAATGTCGCACTTACTACTCCGCACATTCCAGTACCATCATGCTCACTTCCACTTACAATCCCCTATTGTCCCGCTTTCTACCCTGCACACTCCCCCACTGTCACACTCACTCCGTAGCTCACTCTTCCACCATCAAGCTCACTGTCCTGCATACACCATCACCATTCCCCCTTACACCTCCGCACACTTCCACATTCTGAAGCTCATCCCCGGCAAACTCCTCTAACATCAATTTCACTTCTCTGCACACTCCCCCACCTTCATGTTCACTCCTCTGCACACTCCCCCACTATCACCCTCAACCACCACACATTCCCACTCGCTCCCCCCCACACTCGACCACTATCACGCTCATTCCCCACAAAAGAGGGGGTTAGAGTGTAGGTTTGTTCGCTGAGCTGTAGGTTTGATATCCAGACGTTTCATTACCTGTCTAGGTAACATCATCAGTGGCGACCTCCAAGTGAAGCGAAGCTCTTGTCTCCTTCTTTCTATTTATATCTTTCTCCTGGATGGGGTTCCTTGGGTTTGTGGTGATGCCATTTCCTGTTCTTTTTCTGAGGGGCTGATAGATAGCATCTGTGTGTTTGTTTCTGGCGTTGTCGTTGGAGTGCCAGACCTCTAGGAATTCTCTGGCATGTTTTTGCTTAGCCTGTCCCAGGATAGATGTGTTGTCCCAGTCGAAATGGTTTTTTTTTCATCCGTGTGTAGGGCTACAAGGGAGGGAGGTACGTGTTTTGTTGTGGCTAGCTGGTTCGTGTATCCTGGTGGCTAACCTTCTTCCTGCTTGTCCTAAGTACTGTTTGTGGCAGTCCTTGCATGGAATTTTGTAGCTGTCGTAGGTTTTGACCATGGGTTGTACTGGGTCTTTTAAGTTTGTTAGTTTTTGTTTGAGAGTGTTGGTGGGTTTGTGTGCTACTAGGATTCCGAGAGGTCTTAGTAGTCTGGCTGTCAATTCTGAAACCTCTTTGATGTATGGTACGGTGGTTAGGGTTTCTGGCTGTGTTTGGTCTGCTTGTCGTGGTTTGTTCTTGAGGAATCTGCGCACTGTATGTTTTGAGTATCTGTTCTTCTTGAATACGTTGTATAGGTGGTTCTCCTCAGTTTTCCAAAGTTCGTCTGTGCTGCAGTGTGTGGTGGCTCGTTGTTAAGGTGTACTGATACAGCTTTGTTTGTGTGCATTGGGATGGTTGCTGGTGTAGTTAAGTATTTGGTCAGTATTTGTCGGTTTTCTGTGTATGCAGGTTTGTAGTTCTCCGTTGTCCTTTCTTTCGAGTGTGACGTCCAGGAATGCGAGTTTATTGTCGGTTTCTTCCTCCTTGGTGAACGTTATGACTGTGAGGGTGTTGTTGATGATGTTAAATGTCTCTTCTATCTTGTTTCGTTTTGTGATGACAAAATCTACATAGCGGACTCAGATTTTTGGTTTGATGGTTAGCAGGGTGTTTGTTCTAGTCTTTGCATTACTGCTTCTGCTATGAATCCTGATTGTGGAGATCTCATAGGTGTGCCGTTGGTTTGTTTATAGACTATGTTGTTGAAAGTGAAGTGGGTGGTGAGGCACAGGTCCACTAGCTTCATAATGTTTTCGTTGGTAATGTGATTGATGGTGGTTGGTGTGTGTGTGATGGTCTCTTCTAAAAGTGTGATAAGTATTTCCTTACCACTTCCCCAAACACTCCCACACCATCAAACCCACTCCCCGAAAGTCCAACATCATCACGCTCACTCACCTACACACTCCGACATCATCGCTCACACTCTCTCGCACACTCCACCACCATCATGATTACTCACCTGCACACTCCCTCATCACCACGCTCACTCCCGTGCAAATATCCCTCATCATCGTGCATGGTCTCCCATACACTCACATACCATCATGCTCACTGCCCAGCACATTGTAGTGAAGAAGGCTAATAGTATGCTGGCCTTCATAACAAGGTGGATTGAGTATAGAAGCAAAGAGGTTCTTTTGCAGCTGTACAGGGCCCTGGTGAGACCACACCTCGAGTACTGTGTGCACTTCTGGTCTCCAAATTTGAGCAAAGACATTCTGGCTATTGAGAGAGTGCAGCGTAGGTTCACAAGGTCAATTCCTGGAATGGCGGGACTACCCGACGCTGAAAGACTGGAGCGACTGGGTCTGTATACCCTTGAGTTTAGAAGACTAAGAGGGGATCTGATTGATCCATATAAGATTATTAAAGGATTGGATACTCTGGAGGCAGGAAACATGTTTCTGCTGATGGGTGAGTGCCGAACCAGAGGACACAGCTTAAAAATACGGGGTAGACCATTTAGGACAGAGATTAAGAGAAACTTCTTCACCCAGAGAGTGGTGGCTGTGTGCAATGCTCTTCCCCAAAGGGCAGTGAAGGCCCAGTCTCTGGATTCATTTAAGAAAGAGTTGGCTAGAGCTCTCAAGGATAGTGGAATCAAGGGTTATGGAGCTAAGGCAAGAACAAGATACTGATTAAGGATTATCAGCCATGATCATATTCAATGGCGGTGCAGGCTCGAAGGGCAGAATGGCCTCCTCCTGCATCTATTGTCTATTGTCTATTCCCTACCGTCCTGCTTACTCGCTCTGCACATTCCCATATGATCCCACTAATTCCCCTGCTCACTCCCCCACTGTCACTCTCACTGCCTCGCCCACTCCACTACCATCACACTCGCTGCCCCACACACTTCCCCACCGTCTGTTCACTCCCCAACACACTCCGACATCATCATGCTCACTGCTCTGCAATGTGCCCCACCGACATGCTTACTCCCCCCCTCCTACCACACCATCAACCTGGCACTCCCGCCCTCTCCCCGATGTCGCACCCACTCTACTGCACACTCCACTACCATCACACTCACTCTCCCGAACGCTCCACCACCATCACACTCACTGTCCAAAACTCCCTTCCATTGTCACACTCACTCCCCTGTACACTCCGAATTATCTTACTCACTTGCCCTCGCACGGCCCACTGACACACTGAGTCCCCTACGCATTCCCAGACTGTCACACTCACTCCTCCACACACTCTCTAAGCGTCAAACCCACACCCTGCACACTCCGCCACTGTCAAACTCATTCCCTTGCACATTCCCACACTGTCACGCTCTCTCCCCTGCAGATGCCCCACCATCATGCTCACTGCCCCGCTCACATCCCCAAAGTCACACTCATTCCACTGCACTGTCCCCCAACACCACAATCACTTGCCCCATACTCCTCCACCATCTTGTTCACTCCACTGCCCTCTCCAACCGTCACACTCTCTCCCCGCACCCTCGCTCACTATTGTGTTCACTCCGCAGCACATTGCCTCACGGTCACCCACACTCCCCCAAACGCTCATTCACCATTACGCGCACTGACTCACACACTCCCCCGTGTCATGCTAACTCCCCCACACACTCCCCCACCGTCACCTCACTCTTCTGCACATCCCCCCACCGTCACCTTCACTCGCCCGCACATTCTGCCACCCTCACACTCACTCTTCCACACATTCCCCCACCGTCAAACCCACTCCCAAACACACTCATTGATCGTCACATGCATTGTCTCACACACTCCCCCAGTGTCACAGTCACTCCTCTTCACACTCCCATGTCGTTACAATCACTCTCTTGTGCACTATCCCACCATCATGCTTACTCTCCCACACACTCCCTCACGGTCACGCTTCTAACCCGCAATTCCCCATGATCACTCTCACTCCCACACACTCCTCCACTATCGCTCTCACTCCCCTGCAGAAACTCCCACTGTAACACTCACTCCCCCACCATCGCATTCACTCCCCAGCATACTGCCCTACGGTCAAATTTACTCCACTGCACACACCCACGACAGGCTCACTCTCCTGTAATCTCCCCTACCATCAATCACACTTCCCTGCACACTCCCCTACGGCCACACTCTCTCCACTGCACAGTCTGCCATCGTCACACTCACTCCATTGCACGCTCCCCAACCGTCACTCTCGCTCCTCCACACACCCGGACGTCGCGCTCATTCCCGTAGATTGGAATTCACTGTGTAAATGGGAGGAGGAGAGAGAGAGAGAATGAGAAAGAGGTACTGAAAGAGAGGGATAGTGTGAGACTGGGAGGGAGATATGGAAGGAGAGGGACAAAAGCTGAGAGATGAATTCTGCCAAAGGCCAGGTCAGAGTAGGGAGATCCAGAGGTGAAAGCAAGGACAAGAGTGACTTAAACTCAACTTCTGAGACAGCGCTCCGTACCCTCCCCTTCCCTGAGGGGCAGCTGTTTATCTCCACCTCAGCTTCTTCAACACAAAGACAACCAACAACATCGCTAACCCTGCTGCTCGACACTTTTTAATGAACATGTTTCCCGCCTCAGTCGACCCTCTGTGTGGAGTTTGCACATTATCCCCGTGTCAGAGTGGGTTTCCTCCGGGTGCTCCGGTTTCCTCCCACAATCCCAAAAAAAATGTGCAGGTTAGGTGAATTGATCATGCAAAATTGCCCGTAGTGTTAGGTGAAGGGGTAAATGTAGGGGAATGGGTTAGGTTCGATTGCGCTTCGGCGGGTCGGTGTTTCCACAGTAAATAATCCAATCTTATTGTTTATAAATTGAACTGATGCATACAGTCCGTGGGATGGTGCCTTTTCTCACTAGCTCCTTAGTTGTGAGAAATATTGAAATGTACCCCTGTAACCCCCCCCCCCCCCCCCCCCATCCCGTGGGATAAGTATGGACAAAACTGTGCTACCCTTCGTCTGTTACCATAGCGATAGGCTGCTCCATCTCTGAAACACTGAACTTAAATGAGAAAATCCCGGATAGATTGATTAATGAGTGAATTTAATCGATTGACGGATTTGGCTAAAGGGATATTTCAGCACATTCTTCAACTGCTGTCTGAACTTAGTCTGGGTCACGGCATAAATCGCGGTGTTTGAACAGCAACTGATGAGCTGCAGCATGAAGCCCAATTCACGCACAAAGGGATATAGATCCAAAGACTGATATGCAATCCCCCACATCCGATACGATATAGAATACACCATTAATGTTGACCATAACAGAATGAAATTGGCCGAGATCACAAAAAGTAAAATGATGGATTTTTTTCGGTTTCTCATTTCTGTATCAGACTGAGCGTCCCCTTTGGTGTGAGCCCGGAGTCTTCTGCGGGCTGTACTGGTCACTAGAATGTGCCTGACGGTGAGAACATTGAGCAGCAGAATCAGGAGAAATGGGAGAGCAGGAGTTAGAACGTGGTGGAGGAACTCGATTATGACCCAGACACGGGAGAAATAAATTGTAAATGCTACATCACAAAACCAGGGGTCGTTCCCCAGCCAATACGAAGCTGAGAGCATAAAATACCAGAAAATGTTCTTTAAACAGCTCAGCACAGTCACTGTTCCCAGAACCACAGCCGCCGTTTTCACACTGCAATATTTATTTTTCAGCTTCTGGCAACAAATGGCCACAAACCGATCAAACGTGAATGTGACGGTGAACCAAACAGAGCAGTCAGTGGCTGCATAAAGCAGGGCGGCGTGGATATTACACACAGGGATGTCCAACAGGAAATAAAACTTTTCCTTATAAACAATGGGAATGTGTCTCAGTATCAGGTCGAGGATAATGACCAGGAGATCCGCCACTGACATGGCCCCCAGGTAACGTCTGACACATGGAGACAATCCACAATCTTTATTAAGCAGGACGTAGATCGTCACTACGTTAACTGTGAGAAAGGAAAACAAACACATTATGCATCAGCCTGGAGGCAAAGTAAACAGTATGTTTGGGGATGCAGTAAGATTTTCGAATGTGTCACTGTATTCAGAGATTTATTAAAATAATTGGAGCTGGAATAAGAACTGCGAAGGTCTGAATTACTCACAAAAATGTTTCATAAAAAACAAGAAACCCTCCATCCTCAAACATACAGAGACTCATCCATAAGAACAGGTGGTTTCTAGAATATTCCTACACACTCGTTCACTCGAAAGCAGACACAGGTCACTTCTTTCCAGTTCCTGACACAGAGGGTGAAAAAGTCGCAAGCATTCCCTCCCAGTTACATAAGGTAAAAAAATGGAGTTTGGAATTTCTGCCTTTTAATCGAAATTGTGGTCGATTCAGTGTCGTGAAGAAATGTAAACGCAGGAAAACGTATTCACAACTTTAACTGCCTGGGCGGACATCAGAACAGTGTCTTCTTCTCCGTAGAACAGGATCTCTTCCCTCGGCATTTTATATTTTGATCAATTCACTGACGTCCGGCCATTCACAAATAATGTCAGGGATAGAATGTTTCTGGGAAGATAAGTTACCGAATGTTGGGATGCAATGTTCCAGGAAATGTCAGTTATAGAATGTTGGGTACATAATGTTCCGGGGAATGTCGGGTAAAGAATGCTGTGTGCCGAATGTCCTGGGGAACTCCTTGCCCCAGATGCATCTGTCCCTAACAGTATCTGTAGGAGCATACAGCAAACAGTCCTGGAGGAGGGAAATTCTCAGCCTCATATTGAAGATACTGCCCACTGTGTTATGTGGCACTACCTCCTGTGAAGTAGGACATACTTCTGAAGGACCGAGCAAATGGTCAGTCGATGAGGCACAGTGGGAAAGCAACAGCTGCAGCATCAATGGCATTCCCTCCATCATAATGTCAGAAATCGGCTATTCACCAATGCTTCCAAAATGTTCTGCAGCATTCCCAACTGCATCTATACTGAACGAGGCTATTCAGCCCATCAAGAGTTTTAAACAGGCACAGAATGAGTCCGTTCAGCCTTTGGAGGCTGTTACTCAGCAATTGTTACACAGGAAATGGAAGGGTTCCTTCAACTTTCAAAGCTCGTACACAGGAATATTGGGAGGCCTGTTCACTGAGTCTGGAGCAGGAGTAGATTATTGATAAATCAGTCTTTATCGTTTTAACAGAAATTACCGACTGCAGTGTCACAGAGGCCAGTGCTGGGGCCTCAACTATTTTCAAACTATATCAACGTTTTAGATCAATGGAACAAATGTATTCACACTAAGATGGGTATAAACTGGAAGTATGAAGAGAAGGTAGAGAATTTCTAATTGGATAAGCAATGGACAACCACTTACCATTTGGAATAGCATAACGTACGACAGTGGGTATTTGCTAACATAATGTACTGTGCATTGGTACACTGCAAACTTCATGGAGTGAGAGACGGAGGGGCCAATCAGAAGGATGGGAATTATAGGCATTGCCAGATCAGCTGAAATGGTGAGTTATATAATATTCTCAATCCACCACAGAGGACCATTAGCCGAGAGGAAATATCTGTTCAGCACAGAGCACTTTGTAGATCAAGCTCGGCTCATTCCAAAACAGCAATCTGCTGTGTGCAGAATACTGTACAATCCACAGCAGTGCAGTGACCTGTAAACACCGATTAGATATCTGTCCAGCACAGGGAGCTACGAATACCACAGCAGTGCATTGATCTATAAAATGGACTAGATATCTATGCAGCACAGGGAGCTGTGCAGAGCACAGCAATGAATTGATTATAAACCCGGACTAGATATCTGTCCAGCACCGGGAGCTGTGCAAACCACAGCAGTGCATTGATCTATAAGCCCGACCTAGATATCTGTCCAGCACTCGGAGATATGCAGACCACAGCATTAAAATAGTTTCCATTCCACTCTGAGTGAAGCACTTTGGAAGAGGTTCAGGTGAAGTTCATTTCCCTTGCTCTACCTTTCAATATGTTTTCATGTACTCTTCCAAATTATCGTGAGAATTGTATGCAAAGTCCTGAAACAAACTCAATTGTAGCACACAGGGCAGCAATGGGCATGTTCATTCCCTTTCGTTCATATCTGAGGGACAGCATTACCAGATATCGGTTAAAGGTGTTCTGAGGTTCCAAAGTCATTCTTTGTGTAAGGAAACAGCTGTAACATGTCCCAAAGACGGCAGCAGGGGAGAAATGTTCCGGCCAAAACGTCTCTGCTCCGTCCACTCATTGTGTCTCTTCGCTATTCTATTTTCTGAAGGGCTTCCTTTTCCCAAACCTCCACATTTTCAAAGTTACTCCGATGGGTATAGAGGAAGAGAGTCCCAGAACGGTGGCTGATGTGGCGAGGAGGGACCTCGACGTTTGAAGCACAGTGTGGTATGGGGTTGAGGCCCATGAGGTCTAGACACTGTTCCCAGTAAGGTCTGGAGACTGGGACGGTGCAGTCGGAAGATTGGTCCTGGGTGCAGCCTGGAGACTGGCCCAGAGCAGTCTGGAGGCTGGGCCCAGTGGCGCTTGGAGACTGGGCCTGGAGTAGCCTGGAGACTGGGCCCGGTGTGGTGTGGATACTGTGCTGAATACGGCCTAGAGACAGGCCCAGTGCGGTCTTACGACCTTGCCTGGGCAGCCCGGGTGTGGTCTGGAGACGGGGACGGTGTCGCCTGGAGACTGGGCCCAGTGCTGTCTGGAAACTTGGTCAGAGCAGTCTAAAGATTGGGCCCTGTGCGGTCTGGAGACAGGAAATGTTGAGAGACAAGTCAAGTGCTGTTGGAAATCAGAGCTCAGTGCGATCTGGAGACTGGTCCCGATATAATCTGGAGACTGGTCCCGCAGAGGCCTGCAGCCTCTGCCCCATGTGATCTACAGACTGGACCTGCTGCAGTCTGGAGACTGGGCCCTGTGCGATCAGACAGGAGACTGGGACAAGTGCAGCCTGTGCCCAGTGCAGCCGGACTGGGCCCAGTGTGGACTTAAGAGTGGGCCCAGTGTAGTCTGTAGGTTTGGCTCAGTGTGGTCTGGAGACGTGGCCCTGTGAGGTCTGGAGACGACGCCCGGTATGGTCTGGAGAATGGGTATAATGTGGTCTGGAGAAAGGGCTTAGTGTGCTTCACACACTGGGACTGTTCCGATCTGGCGAGTGGGATGGGTGCTGTCGTTAGACTGAGCCCAGTCGTGCCTGGAGTCTGAGTCTGGTGCGGTCTGGTGACTGGGCCCGCTGTGGTCTGGAGACTAGATCTTTTTGTCTGGAAACTGGTCACTGTGTAGTCAGGACATTCAGCCTGGTGTGGTTTGGAAACTGGGCCAAGTGCATCCTGGAGACTGGCTCACTTGTGGTCTGAAGCCAGAGCCCTGTGTGGTCTGGAGACTGGGCCTGGTGCAGTTTAGATATTGGGCCCAGTGTGGCCAGGAGACTTGGCCAAGTGCAGCCTGGACACTGGGCCCGTGTGGTTTGGAAACTGGTGCCTGTGCATTCTAAAGATTGTGTCTGGTGCAGTCTGGATACTGGGCCCAGTGCAGTCTGGAGGCTGGGTCCGGTGCAGTCTGGAGACTCAGCACAGCAAAGTCTGGAGACGAGGACTGGTGCAGTCTCGAGACTCGGTCCGATGTCGTCAGGACACTGGGCCCCATGTGATCTGGTGACTTGGCTTAGTGAGGTCTGGAGACTGGGCCGTGTGTGTGGCCTGGAGACTGGGCCCGCCATGGTCTGGAGACTGAATCCAGTACAGCCTGGATACTGGGCCTGGTGGTGTCTGGACAGAAGACATAGTGTTGTCAGGAGAGTCAGCCCACTGTGCTGTAGAGACTGGGCCCAGTGTGGTCTAGTAACTGGACCTGATGCAGTCTAGTTTCTGGGCCCAGTGCAGTCTGGAGACAGGCCCGGTGCTGTCTGGAGACTGAGCCCAGCGCAGTCTGGACACTGGCCCATGCGCGAGCTGGAGAGTGGGCCTGAGGTGGCCTAGAGACTGGGACCAGTGTTATCTGGAGACTGGGCCTGGTTTGACTTGGATACTGAGCCCGGTGCTGTCTGGAAACTTGGCCCTCTGCACAGTGGAGACTGGTCTGGTTGTGGTTTGGCGACTTGGCCCGGAGTGGAGTGGAGACTGTGCCCTCTGCAGTCGGGAGATTGGGCCTTGTGTGGCCTGGAGATTGGACTCAGTGCGGTCTGGAGACTGGGCACAGTGCAGTCTGGAGACTGAGACCCGCGTGGTCTGGTGAGTAGGCTCGGTCTGATCTGGACACTGAGCTGGTGCAGCCTTGAGGGTGGGCCTGGTGCGGTCTGGAGACGAGGTGCAGTGCATGCGTGAGACTGGGCTCAGTGCAGTCTTGTGACTGGGCCTAGTGTGGTCTGAAGAGTGAGCCCAGTGCGACTTGGAGACTGTGCTCTGGAGCTGAACCCAGCGTGCTTTGGAGACTGAAACTGGTGTGGTTGAGAGACTGGTCCCAGTGTGGCCTGGAGACACAGTGCTGGTACAGACTGTAGTTAAAAGGTCTGTAATTCGATTCTGTTCTTTATTTTTCTTTTTTATTATTCTGTTAGATTTTCATTTATGATTCTTCCAAATTTGTATCAATTGCTTAAGAATCTGTACATAGCTATCTTGTACTTAAGATGGCGCCATAACTGAAAACATTGAAAAGTTTCCACTGCATTTATTAAAGTGCACGCGACATTGAAGCAAATTCAATTCAAATGTGAGAGTCACTGTCTTTGATGCCTTTTCCAAACAAAGCTGCTCCTTCTGCAGTGGCATGGGAGTGCCAGCGGAGGGTGGTATTACAACAGTTTAAATACAAATGGCTTGAGACAAACAGAGAGATAGTTCGTGATGAGGAGGGACATTTTGATTCCCTTGTCATTGGATTCACTCAGAAAAGTACTGAAACCCAAATGCTCAGAGACTCAGATGAAGACATACACACATCAATAACACAAAGCTCACATATCCAAGCACACACACACACACACACACACACACTCCCTGATCCTGGTCTCACCTTTATTTCCTCTTGGGAAATAAGGTAATGCAAGTGACTGAGCTGTTAGAGTGGGAGATCTTTGGGACCAGTGACCGTAATTCTATTAATTTGAAAAAACAAGTTCTGAAAAACAATATGTCTGGTCCACAAGTTAATGTTATAAACAACGGATAGGCCAATTGTGATCGTATCAGGCAGGAACGTTCGAGAGGTGACTTGGGGAGACTGCCCACATGTAAAGGGAAGTCTGTCAAGTTGGAGTCTTTCAAAGGCGAGGTAGTGAGAGTTCAGCGACAGCACGTGACTATTTGGCACAGCATAGTGTGATTAAAGGCAGTCAGCATGGCTTTGTGAGGGGCAGATCATGCCTCACACACCTTATTGAGTTCTTTGAGGAGGTGTCAAGACAGGTCGACGATGGTCGAGCAGCGGATGTGGTGTATGTGGATTTCAGCAAAGCATTTAATAGGGTTCCACTTGGTAGGCCCATTCATAAAGTCGGGAAGTATGGGATACAGGAAGATTTGGCTATCTGGATTCAGAATTGGCTGGCTGACAGAAGGCAGAGAGTGGTTGTAGATGGAAAGTATTCTGCCTGGAAGACAGTGTTGAGTGGGGTCCCGCAGGGCTCTGTACTTGGGCCTCGGCTCTTTGCAGTTTTTATAAATGACTTGGATGAGGAGGTTGGATAGGTTTTCTAAGAAAGCAAATGGTGTTTTCGCTTTCTTCATTAGGGGGTAGAGTTTAAGAGCCATGAGGTTTTGCTGCAGCTCTACAAGACCATGGTGAGGCCACACTTGGAATATTGTGTCCAGTTCTGGTCGCCCTACTATAGGAAAGATACAGAGGCTTTGGAGAGAGTGCAAAGGTTTACCAAGATGCTGCCTGGACTGGAGAGCTTGCCTTATGAAGATTAGATTAGATTACTTACAGTTTGGAAACAGGCCCTTCGGCCCAACAAGTCTACACCGACCCGCCGAAGCGCAACCCACCCATACCCCTACATTTACCCCTTTAACGTAACACTACGGGCAATTTAGCATGGCCAATTCACCTGACCTGCACATCTTTGTGACTGGGAGGAAACCGGAGCACCCGGAGGAAACCCACGCAGACACGGGGAGAATGTGCAAACTCCACACAGTCAGTCGCCTGAGTCGGGAATTGAACCCGGGTCTCTGGCGCTGTGAGGCAGCAGTGCTAACCACTGGGCCACTGGGCCACCGTGCCGCCCATGAAGAAAGGTTGAATAGGCTCGGCCTTTTCTCTCTGGAGAGAAGGTGGAAGAGAGGAGACCTGACAGATGTGTACAAAATAATGAGAGTCAATAGCCAGAGACTTTTCTCCAGGGCAGGATTGACTGGTATGAGAAGTCATAGTTTGAAGATATTAGGAGGAAGATACAAAGGAGACGTCAGAGGTAGGTTTTTACACAGAGAGTTGTGAATGCATGGAATGCGTTGCCAGCGGTGGTGGTGGAAGCAGAGTCATTGGGGACATTTAAGCGGCTGCTGGACATGCACATGGATAGCAGTGAGTTGAGGGGTGCGTAGTTTGTTACTATATTTTACATTAGGATTAAATCTCGGCACAGCATCGTGCGCCAAAGGGCCTATTCTGTGCTGTACTTTTCTATGTTCTATGTTCTATGTTTCTGCTGGTGTGACGGACAATGCTAGCAGGCGTACATGACAGGACATGACAGGGGATACTGAGGCTCAATCAAGAAAAAGAAGGGGGGAAATGTCAGGTATAGGAAGTGGGGATCAAGGGAATCAGTTGAGCGTACGGATTGTAGGAGAACACTTACCAGGTAAATCAGGAGGGCAAAAAGGTCCCATGAGATAACTTTGGCTGATAAGGATAAGGAGAATGGAAAGAGATTCTGCAAATATATTAAAGGCAAAAGAGCAACTGGGGAGAGAATAGGCTCCCTAAAAAATCAAGCAGCCATCTATGTGTGGTTCCACAGTAGATGAATTAGGTTAATTGGATTTTTGTCACATGAGGACAGTGAAAGGTTTACAAGTCATCACATGTGACGCAATCTAATGTACAAAGTTCCCCTCGCTCCCCCAAGTTACAGAATTTTTGTACAACGTAGAAAAATAAAAAAAACAAAGTTAAAATGTAAACATTATTACTCTTCCGATCGAAGTGGAAGAACACATAAGCAGAGTTAACAGTTCAACAACACGGTACATAAGACACTGACCATGCTAGGTTCACACTCCTTACAAGGACTAAACCTCCCCACACTCTTCTGCCTTACAGCCTGTTCTTGCTCGATGGGTGAGGGCCCACATGAATATATCACATCGATATTTACTATGGGGAAAGACATGGAAGCGAGGGACCTCAGGGAAATAATTCCATGTAGTGAGATTTTGAAACGATGCCACATTACTGAAGAGGAAGTGCTGGAGATCTGACAATGCATAACCGTAGATAAATACCCAGGGCCTGTTCGAATGTATCCCACATTATTGTAAGAACCTGGAGAGGAAATTACGGGGCCCCTTGCTGAGGTGGTTATCTCATTCCTCAGTGGTCTGAGGAAGGTTCATTAGATCTGAAACGTTAACTCTGATTTCTCTGCACAGATACTGCCAGACCTGCTGAGCTTCTCCATTCTGTTCTGGTTGCTGTTCGCGATTTACGGCATCCATAGCTCTTTCACATTTTATTTGTATGATTGCATGAGGACTGGAAGACAGCTAGATGTTGTGACATTATATTTAAAAAGACTGCAAAGAAAAGCCAGGAAACTATAGACCAGTAAGAGGTCTGATTTCAGGGATGGCTGCATGTTCGGAGGAGATTCTGAGAGGCAGGACCTCCATGCATTTGGAAAGGCAAGGATTCATCTTGGACAGCCAGCACAGCTTTGTGTGGGGGAAATAGGGCTTCAAATATTGAGTGAAATGTTTCAAGAGGTGATCAGGAAGGTAGATGAAGTTAAATCACCATACGTAGTCGACATTGAACTTAGGTATTCCCAAACAGAATTCCGCATGGTAGACTGGTTTATAAGGTTAGCTCACAGGGGATCAGGGAGAGATACAAAATTCGCTTGACAGTAGGAGACAGAGCGTGCTGGGAGAGATTTCTTATGACCAGTGGTGTGCCACAGGAACTAGTGCTGGGTGCACTGTTGTTGGGTGTTATAAATGATTTGGATGAGTATATACGAAACATAGATAGTAAGTTTGGAGACTCTGCCAAAATTGCTGACACCATGTATCGTAACGAACGTCACTTGAAAGGAAAATAAGATCATGATCAACTGGGCTAGTGGGCTGACGATTTGCAGATGGAGTTTCATGCAGGTACATTTGAGTTGTTCCATTTTGTTAGACAAACCAGAACAGTGTTACACAGTTAACAGGGTTGTGCCTTGTGGAATGTTGTCATTCAGAGAGTCTAGGGATGCAGGAAGATAGTTGCTTGAAAGTGGCGTTCCGGGTAGACAGGATGTTATTGAAGGCAATAAGTACGCATACCTTCATCAGTCTGAGTTCTGAGTAGAGGAATTGGGATATCATGTTGTGACTGTACAAGAGAATAGTAAGGCCACATTTGAAATACTGAGTACAATTCATGTTGCCCTGCTATAGGATGCATGTTACAAACTGGAAACGGTGCAAAAGTATGTAAAATGACGTGATGGAGACTGGAGGTTTTGAGATATAAGAATAGCCTGGATAGGCTGGGAATTCTTGCCCAATTGTGTAAGAGGCTGAGGATGACCTTACAGAGGGTTATAAAATAATGAGCGGCGTGGATAGAGTGAATTGCCATGGACTTTTCCCAGGGAAAAGGTGCCCAAAACCAAATCGCACAGATTTAAGGGGAGAGACCTAAAAGGGATCTAAGAGGTAAATGTTTCGCACAGACTGTGCTGTGTATATGTAATGAGCTGTCAGAGAACGTGATACAGGGAAATACAATTACAACACGTAAAAGAAAATTGGATGGGTACATGAACAGGAAAGTGTTTGAAGGGTATGTGTCAAATATAGACAAATAGGATTAGTTCAGTTCCGAAAACCATGTGAACATGGACAAGTTGGGCCAAAGGGTCTTTTGCATATTGTGTGACTTTCAGCCTCCATGACTTTATAACTCTTCATTCATCACCAATTCGTTTGTGCACTCAATTCATTTCTCGATCGAACGTATCTTACTTTGAAAAGAGAATTCCTAAAACTGACGTAGTAATGTAGACCACAGCAGCAGCAGCAGAATTTTATTCAAATATGAACGATAATCGTTTTGCCCATGATATTCCCTCAGTCTACCATAACCACCAAGCTGATCCATGGTTCAGTGACGAGTGTGGTTGAACATGTTGGGGGTTGAATCATGTGTACAGAAACCTGATGACAGCCCACTAAAGCGACCACACTTTACTGCCTGAATTCCAAACAGCAGAACGAATACCTGATGGGGGCAGCACGGTGGCTCAGTGCTTAGCACTGCTGCCTCACAGCGCCAGGTACCTGGGTTTCATTCCGGCCTCGGGCGACTATCTGTGTGCAGCTTGCACATTCTCCCTGTGTCTGCATTTGGTTTCCTCCAGGTGCTCCAGTTTTCTCCCACAATCCAAAGATGTGCAGTTTAGGTGAATTGGCCATGCTAAATTGCCTTTGGGATTAGGGAAGTATAGGTTAGTTGCATTACCAGGGGTAAATATAGGGGAATGAGTCTGGTGGGATACTCTTCGGAGGATCAGTGTAGACTTGTAGGGCCGAAGGGCCTGTTCCTACACAGTTGGGATTCTAATTCTAAAGACAGAGATGAATGATGTCAAGACTAACAGATAAAATCGAAGCTCTGTAGATTTGCTGCATCCAGTCATAACGGTTGATGGACGAATAAACAACTTACAGGTGGAGAGGACCCCACAAATATCCACATCCTAAATAATGGAACAGACCTGTATATCAGTGTAAAATACAAGGTCTAGTATCTGTACCATCCTCAGCCAGAAGCGTTGAGTTGATGTTCCAACTCACCCGCCCCATGATGCCCACAGAATCACAGAAGCCAGTCTTAAACCAATACGAATCACTGCATGTGACATGAAGAAACCGATGAACACAGTAGATAAGACAAACGCAACTGGTCCTACCACAAGTTCTGCAATCGGACTGAAGACTTGTGCTAATCAACAAGCCGTGTACCTGGGGAAGCTGTTTCATTCCAGCTCCGACTCTGACGTCACTCTGGCAATGTTGAAAATTACTCAACTATGTCCAGTTCCCTTAGAGGAGAATAATGACAATCATACTAATTAAACCCCTCAGTTCTACTACGATATTCAAACAGGTGGGAGTTCTTTCTGACAGAGTTGTCAAGCAGCACAGAAATAACCTGCTCAGTGTGGATTCCGGTAGGTCCCCATATGGAGATGCTGTTTAGGAAATGTCACTGGATTACTTTTTCAGACCAGGCTAATGCTCTGGCGGCTGGTGGACGTTAAAAACAATTAATAAAATATCGAGATCTAAAATCTGTTGTCAGTAGTAGTGACCCTGAAGCCAATGTAGATTATAAATGTACTTTCAGGAAGCAAATCTCACAAACTTTCCTGGTTTGGCCTAAAAGTGACTCCACACACAGACATGTGATAAACTCTTCAATGATCTCTGAAACGGCCAAAACGATTCTCAATTGTATCAAACTGCTCCGAGGTCTTGACGGATAAAACCAGAGATAACACACAACCCAGCCTCAGCAACGGTAAACGGAACGGGAAGCACAGTCCTGTCGACCCTGCAGAGACCTCCTTCCTAATATCGGAGAGCGTGTTACAGCATTTACAGAGCTTTCCCACAGACTGCACAGAAACATCTGGAAAGGAGTAGGTCATACAACACGTGAGCCTTCCCCATTCTAGGTCTTGATGAAACATTTCCACAATGCACTTTTCCCACACACTGTACACATTCCTTAATGCGATTAACTTAGGGATGCTGTAAAATAGAAACTGCAGTCGTCCCTTTGGTCTTTTAAGTTTTCTATCAAATTCAATATAATGGTGGCTGACCCTTTATTTCCAAACAATACTCCTGCTCTCTCACCATCACTTTAATGTCCAGAAATCATTATTTGTATTCAGCGCTTTTCCTTCCAGAGATTTATGTGGGAGAAAATTCCGCAGATTCACCAGTCTCTGAGTGCAAACATTTATTCTGAGCTAAGTGGCGTTTCTGTAACAAACACTGTGGCCGTTTGTTTTAGACGTCCCAGCCAGGGGAATTATCGTCTCTGCTTACAATCTGTCTCACCCTGTCAGAGTATTATATATGTCACTGGGATCTACCGTCATTTCCCTAACCCCATAGAATACAATCCCAGCCACCCTGCTCTCACAACAAAGCTCTCATCCCAAAGATCAGTATGGTCATCCTTCACTGCTCTCCCTCAATGTCAGGTTTTCCTTTATTTGTTAAGGAGACCAAAACTGCACACAGTACTGCACAATGTTTGATATTGGGTCTCACCAAGGTAAGAGACAGTAAGACAATTTTACTCCTGTACTCAAATCCCCTTGAAATGAAGATCAACACACCACTGATCTTCCCAACTGCTTCCTGTGCGTTAACATTGTGTTCAGTGACTAGTGTAAAGGAGATACAGATCCTTTTCAGTGTTACAGTTACCCAATTGGTGGACTTTTATACATCCTCCTCACTCACTCACAATCCAACATCGGTTAGTGCTGTCAGCAGAAGCGGAAATGTTGCATTTAATTCCCTTAGACACACGTTTGCTGTGTATTGGGAATAGCCGAGTCCCAAACACCAATTCCTGAAACAACCCACAGGCGTCCACTCCATGCAAAGATTGTGTAATTCCTACTCACCGTTCCCGGTCAATTCTTCCATTCTAAAACCCCAATCCCTCTCCCCAATGACAGGGGGGACCCGGCAGATCCATGTACACCACCGGAAATCCCGCTACACAGAGAAAATAAGAATAGACCCTTCAGTTGACCTGCTGAGGGCAAAAACGCTGCATTCACCTCATCCATCGCAGATATCCTCCGTCACCGAATGGTGACATTGATGTCGACAGATAATAAATATGTCAAACACTCCTGCATGGAAAGTTCTGGGTCATTGAAGCTGAATGAAACTGTGACCCTAACAAGCACTGGCAGCACCATCCTACCACTGGTGTGAAGCTGCAGGTCGTGTTGAAGGAGGTGACACCGCTCTGTGACCAGCTTCCTGTTCAGTTAGAGACCCCGCACACTCTGCTCCTGGGTTCAGTGTAGCCTGGAAAGCTGGTCTTGGAAAACCGTCGATGGATGCAGCAGATCCCTTCCTCACATACACTCACTCCGTGGTTTCAGAGCTTCCCCTCTCTGCAGCCTCTGCTCCATTTTTTTAATCATAATACCGACCCAGATGCTGATCCTGCAGTCACCATGTTCCAGCCAGAGTTGGGTCACCAAATCCTCAGGTCTTCCGGAATGTGTGAGGCATCTCACAGCACAACCTCCACAAACCATTCTCAGTACCTCCACTAACATTTCAATAACAGGAGTCAGTTAGAAGCCTCTTAACCAAACGTTAGATGCCTGATCCTTTATAATAATACGCGAGGGGTTTCCTCGCGTTACTGACTGCACGATCAGCTGACAGGGACAAACACAGGCAGTCAGTAGGTAGGAACAGGCCAAGTTTCATAGATGGCGTTAATGCTTCTGAAACCTCCCTGTCTAACATGAAGCATCACATGGGACACACTGGGTTGTGAATAACAGCTGGGCAGACACCATTTTACAATGCCATCATTCGATACACTGGGAGGCCAAAAACCAAGATCTGGGAAGGATAGAGAGGGGCAAAGAGATTCACATTAAATATAGAAACAGACAACTAATTAACTGAGAACATGTTTTGGACATATGAGGAAAACGGCAAGCGAGTCGGACTAACTGGAGGAGTGAGGCATTGGTGGTAGGGTGTGGGTTCAATCACAAGAATGAGAACATTGAATAAAGAAATTGCCAGATCAGCTGGAATGGTTTGTTACATGAAATTCTGAAACTGCCTCACAGAGCCAGCCAAGACAGTATAAACTGGTACAAGATGTCAGCCCGGAATGGAGAGCTGTGCAGACCATGCCAGTGGACTGCTCCATAAACTGGACTATCTGACCAGCACGGGGAGGATAGCAAACGTTTACCAGTATATTCGTGTTATACTTGCATTGGATAACTAGCTTCTCTTTCGGTCTGAGCAGTAAACACCAATGCAATATTCTCATTTAATACATCTCCCATCTTCTGCGTTTCTGCACATCTGCAGCCTTGCTGATCTTTACGGGGCCCTATTCTCTCCTAGTCACTCTTTTGTTCTTAAAACATTTGCAGAATCCCTTTGAATTCTCCTAAATCCTATTTGCCAAGGCTGCCCCATGTACTCTGTTTGGCCTCGTGATTTCCCACTTAAGAGTATTCTGACTGTCTTTCGATTCTTCTCGGGATTCACTTTGAACCTAGAATTACGAGTCGAAAGGCGACCATGAATCCATTTTCGATTTCGAAAAAAACATCTGGTTCACTGATGTCATTGAAGGAAGCAAACTGCAATCATCACCTGGTCTGGCTTACATCTGACTCCAGACCCACAGTAATCGTGTTGACTCCTAACTGCCCTCCGATATTTATTTATTTATTTATTATTATATATTTTTTTCATTTATTCACCCGTGAATTTTCATGCTGTGAATTAATTTTTAAAAATCATTGCCAACCCGATCCTCCCACCCATCATCGTTGGAGGTACTCACCAGGGCGCGGATGTCCCTGGATATTTTGTTTTCCCTGGCACTGGTGCCATTTTTAAAAGCCGAATGGGCACACATTTTAGCTTTCTCAGTTCGGAGCTGCCCTGCACTTTTTACCCTGAGCAGGACAAATAACGGGCAATTGCACCACAATGTGTCGACAGCGGCTAGGAAGGCCTGGTGGATGGGCTAGAACAGAGGATAACCATACTCTCTCCAGAGGGGCCACTCTATCAGACCCACCGAGCAGAGTCTGAGATCACTAGTCGGCTGAGTGCAGTATCTGCAGTCTGAAGAACGATCTCCTGCACCAGTTGCAGAGACTGTTGGTGAGACTGTGTTCAGAGTAATGGTACAGTATTGGTATTCCAATACAAGAAAGAATGTATCGATCACAGAAGAAATATATTGACATTCGTCCAGATTAGCATCCCAGATGGCAAGATTGTCTGATGAAGAAACTTGTCCTGTGTTCTCTACAGTTTCAAAAGTTGCAAGGTATTCACCATGAAACTTCGAAAAATCACACTGAGGGGACAGATTAACACACGGCATGGACAAAAACAAGCAGGTAAGGTTAGGGAAAATCCCAGGCTATTCCACACATACGTGAAGCAAACAGAATAACTAGAGAACAATTAGGACCAATCAGAAACCAAGAGGACAATCTGTGTATGAAGCTGGTGAACATTGACAGATTGTCACGTGAGAGCTTCACATCTGTTTTACTTGGAGAAGAAGGATGCAGCTACAATTCTGATTAAACATTAAGGGGTGGGGTGGAGACTTGCCTCCCTAATCTCCAACAACATCCTGGGGTGCAAGTAATCTGGACCTGGGAACTTGACAAAATTGCTATCGGTCAAAACCATCAACCAATACCAGCATCTTACATCAATCTACTCAAGTGCTTCGCAGTCGACATTCTCAAAAATATAGACTGCGAAGCACTTGAGTAGGTTGATGTAAGATGCTGGTATTGGTTGATGGTTTTGACCGATAGCAATTTTGTCAAGTTCCCAGGTCCAGATTACTTGTACCCTAGGATGTTGTTGGAGATTAGGGAGGCAAGTTTCCACCCACCCCTAAATTTTTAATTAGAATCTGTCGACAGGAGATAGTCAGCATATCAGGTATAGTCAGCATGATTTGATCAGAGGGAATATATTTTATTTGGGAATGGAAGCCTGCAGCCAGCTGTATTCCTTAGTGACCTGTGCTGGATCATTTTGTTTGTCATTTATGTATATCATTTAGATAAGAATTATAGAAGGCATTGTTAGCAATTTTGTGAATGGTACCAAGTGTAGTTATATTAGATGAGATTACTTACAGTGTGGAAACAGGCCCTTCGGCCCAAGAAGTCCACACCGACCCGCCAAAGCGCAACCCACCCAGACCCATGCCCCTACATTTACCCCTTCAGCTAACACTATGGGCAATTTAGTGTGGCCAATCCACCTAACCTGCATATTTTTGGATTGTGGGAGGAAACTGGAGCATCCGGAGGAAACCCATGCAGTTACGGGGAAAATGTGCAAACTACACACAGAGAGTCGCCTGAGGCAGAAATTGAACCCGGGTCTCTGGCGCTGTGAGGCAGCAGTGCTAACCACTGTGCCACCGTGCCACCCAATACATAATGGACAATAAAGATTACAAAGAGATCTGGATCAATTGGATCAATTACAAATGCACAACATATAAACAAATCTTTTGGTCCAATTCGTTTGTGCCAACCAGACATAGTAAATTAACATAATTGCATTTGCCAACATTTGGCCCAAATCTTCGAAATCCTTCCTATTCGTATACCCATCTAGTTGCCTTTTAAATGTTGTAGTTATACCAGCCTCCACCACTTCCTCTGGCAGCCCATTCCATACATGCACTGCGTGAAAGGTCTACCATCAGATAATTTTTGAAAACTGTCCTCTCTCGTCTCGAACCTCAGTCCTCCAGTTTTGCACTCGCCTATCGTGCGAAAAAGAAATTGACTATTTATCCCAGTCATGGTTTTAGAAACCTCCAGAAGGTGCAAATTTGACTCCAATCAACACGAATGGCTGAACTTTCAGTCATCCTGGACCTAAATTCTGAAATTCAATAGTGACACATCATCCTTTTCCAACAAGGCACAATTCTAAAGCTATTTTAGTAAACTTGTTCAGATCTATTATGAAAAACATCTGTGTGATTTGAACCTCGACGTTTGGGCCCAGAGGTGGGGACTTTACCACCACTCGGCAATAATCCCTAAAGCCAACATCATTCTCCTGCGTTTTTCATCGACCTGTTCTGACATGCATGACACACCTCCGTGACAGGCAGGACTTATGACAATAGACAATAGACTTTTAGACAATTGATGCAGGAGGAGGCCATTCAGCCCTTCGAGCCTGCACCGCCAATCAATATAATCATGGCTGATCATTCCTAATCATTATCCTGTTCCTGCCTTATCTCCATAACCCTTGATTCCACTATCTTTGAGAGCTGTATCCAACTCCTCCTTAAATGAATCCAGAGAGTGGGCCTCCACTGCCCTCTGGGGCAGAGCATTCCATACAGCCACTACTCTCTGGGTGAAGAAGTTTCTCCTCATCTCTGTCCTAAATGGTCTACCCCGTATTTTTAAGCTGTGACCTCTGGTTCAGCACTCACCCATCAGTGGAAATAGGTTTCCTACTGCCAGAGTGTCAAATCTTTTCATAATCTTATACGTCTCAATCAGATCCCCTCTCAATCTTCGAAACTCAAGGGTATACAAGCCCAATCGCTTCAGTCTTTCTGTGTAAGGTAATCCTGCCAGTCCAGGAATTGACCTCGTGAACCTACGCTGCACTCCCCCAATAGCCAGAATGTCTTTTCTCAAATTTGGAGACCAGAACTGCACACAGTACTCCAGGTGTGGTCTCACCAGGGCCCTGTACAGCTGCAGAAGCACCTCTTTGCTTCTTTACTCAATTCGTCTTGTTATAAAGGCCAGCATGCTATTAGCCTTCTTCACTACCTGCTGTACCTGCATGCTTGCCTTCATTGACTGGTGTACAAGAACACCCAGATCTCTCTGTACTGCCCCTTTACATAAATTGCTTCCATTTAGGTAGTAGTCTGCCTTCCTGTTCTAGCTACCAAAATGGATAACCATACATTTATCCACATTGAACTGCTCTGCCATGCATCTGCCCACTCACCTAACTTGTCCAGGTCACCCTGTAATCTCCTATCTTCCTCATCACTTTTCACCCTGCCACCCAGCTTTGTATCATCAGCAAATTTGCTAATGTTATTGCTGATACCATCTTCTATATCATTAACATATATTGTAAAAAGCTGTGGTCTCAGCACGGATCCCTGAGGTACCCCACTTGTCACTGCCTGCCATTCCGAAATGGAGCCATTTATCACTACCCTTTGTTTCCTATTAGCCAACCAATTTTCAATCCAATCTAGTACTTTTCCCCCAATACCATGCACCCTAATTATACTCACTAACCTCCTGTGTGGGACTTTATCAAAAGCTTTCTGAAAGTCCAGGTACACTACATCTATTTGGATTTCCCTCGTCCAACTTCATAGTTACATCCTCAAAAATTTCCAGAAGATTAGTCAAGCATGATTTCCCCTTCATAAATCCATGCTGACTCTGTCTTATCCTGTTACTACTATCCAGATGTGCAGTAATTTCATCCTTTATAATAGACTCCAGCATCTTTCCCACCACTGAGGTCAGACTAACTGGTCTATAATTTCCTGCTTTCTCTCGCCCACCTTTCTTAAAAAATGGTATAACATTAGCCACCCTCCAATCCTCAGGAACCAACCCCGAATCTATTGAACTCTGGAAAATAATCACCAATGCATCCACGATTTCCCGAGCCACCTCCTTCAGTACCCTGGGATGCAGACCATCAGGCCCCAGAGACTTATCAACCTTCAGACCTAACGGTCTCTCCAACACCAAATCCTGGCAAATATAAATTCCCTTAAGTTCAGGTCCTTCAGCCACTGTTACCTCAGGGAGATTGCTTGTGTCTTCCCAAGTGAACACAGATCTGAAGTACCCATTTAATTCCTCTGCCATTTCTTTGTTCCTAGTAATATATTCCCCTGTATCTGTCTTCAAGGGCCCAATTTTTGTCCTAACCATTTTTTTGCCTTGCACATACCTAAAAAAGCTTTTACTATCCTCCTTAATATTCTTGGCCAGTTTACCTTCGTACCTCATTTTTCCTCTGCGTATTTCCTTCTTAGTAATCCTCTGTTGCTCTTTAAAAGCTTCCCAGTCCTCAGTTTTCCCACTTATCTTAGCTATGTTATACTTTTTCTCTTTTAACTTTATATGTTTCTTTACTTCCCTCGTCAGCCACGGCCGCCCATGCCTCCTCCTGGGATCTTTCTTCCTTTTAGGAATGAACTGATCCTGCAACTTCTGCATTATACACAGGAATATCCGCCATTGTTCCTCCACGGTAATCCCTGTGAAGGTATTGCACTATTGAACTTTGGCCAGCTCCTCCCTCATAGCTCCATAATTCCCTTTATTCAACAGAAGTACTGTCACTTCCGACTGTACCCTCTCCCTCTCAAATTGCAGATTGAAGCTTATTGTATTATGGTCACTACTTCCCAATGGCTCCTTCACTTCGAGGTCTCTGACCAATTCCGGTTCGTTACACAATACCAGATCCAGAATTGCCTTCTCCCTGGTCGGCTCCAGCACCAGCTGCTCTAAGAATCCATCTCTGAGGCACTCCACAAAGTCTGTTTCTTGTGGCCCAATACCATCCTGATTCTCCCAGTCTACGTGCATGTTAAAATCCCCCATAAAAACTGTAGTGACATCTTTGCGACAGGCCAATTTCAGCTCCTGATTTAAGTTACATCCGACATCCAGACTACTGTTTGGGGGCCTGTCGATGACTCCCAAGAGGGTCTTTTTGCCCTTAGTATTTCGAAGCTCTCTCCACACTGACTCTACATCTCCTGACTCTAGGTGCCCCCGCGCAAGGGACTGAATATCGTCCCTTACCAACATGGCCACCCCACCCCCTCTGCCCGGTCAGTCAGTCCTTACGATAACACGTGTATCCTTGAATATTCATTTCCCAGGCCCTGTCCACTTGAAGACACGTCTCAGTTATCCCTACAATATCGTATCTGCCAATTTCCAAAAATGCCTCAAGCTCATCCATCTTATGTCTAATGCTTCGTGCATTCATGTATAGTATTTTTAATTTGTTACTGCTCTCACGCTTCCCATCAACTCTTATTTCACTCAACCTTACAGCATGATGCCTTTCCGAGTTTTCTGCCTCATTAATACAGTTGTCTTTCTTGACTTCTCTTGTTCTAACTTTCCCTTCAATTTCCTTTTTAAACATCCAGTTTGTGTCCCCCCCCCGCTACTTAGTTTAAATGTAGCGGTGTTGCAGTAGAAAACCTGCCTGCCAGAATACTGGTCCCTAACCTATTAAGGTGCAAGCCGTCTCTCTTGTAGAATTTATGTTTACCACAAAATATACCCCAGTGATCCAAGAACTTAAATCCTTGTTTCCTGCACCAGTTCTTCAACCACACGTTCAAGTCCACTATCTCCATGTTTCTGGCCACACTAGCCCGAGGAACTGGAAGCAAACCGGAGATAACCACCTTGGACGTCCTGCTATTCAGCCTTCTTCCTCGTTCTCCGAAGTCTCGCTGTAGTATGTTCCTCCTCTTCTTCCCGACATCATTTGTGCCGACATGTACCACCAGCTCTGGCTCTTCACCCTCATCCTTGAGGATTTCCTGCACTCTGTCCGTGATGTCTTTCACTGTAGCACCAGGAAGGCAACACACCATCCTTAAATCCCGTCTGCTGCCACAAAAACCCCGGTCAGTTCCTCTCACTATGGAGTCCCCTATTACCACGGCTCTGTGCGATGTCCGACTCTTCCGCTCTGCCTCTGCGGCAACAATTGATTGACAAACTTGGCCGCCTTGCGAACTGTCAGTGTCATCAGTCTCTGCTTCCAAAAGCTTCAACTTGTTCCTGACAGGTACTTCTCCCTGCACCTGTCTCCTCTCCGCCTTCCTCATCGTCTGCTCTGTTCTGCTCTCTTCTGGCATGATTGGTGTAATAACATCGCTGAAGGTCTTGTCCAGAAAGATCTCGTTTTCTCGGATGAGCCTAAGGTCTTCGAGTTCTTTCGTCAGCGCTGCAATATGCAGCGCTTGAATCCAGACTTCTGCTCCAGAGCTGGGGACAATACTAAAACAGTTCAGGAATTGGAATCGAATCCAGAGTTCTCGTTCAGAGGAAGGGGCGCTACCCACTACACAATACCTAAACCATGTTCAAATTTTGCGTCACAATTTAAATGTCAGCTTTCAGCTCAGTATGAATTCATTAAAAACCGGTTCACTTTACTGAAATGCACATTGAACATGTTCCATTTGATGAACAAATGCAAGGTGTTTGCCTCAAATATAGGATGTTGAGTGCAAGTGTTCTGCCATCAAGATAAACAATTAACATATTTAATTGCTTGTCTATGACCTCCAGCTCAAATGGCGATTATCTGTACTTTGCAATATTAGGGGAAGAAATCCTGCAGACACACTCTGCACTATGAATGATCTCAAATAGATTTTATTGGTGAACACTGAAAGGGCATAATTTCTGACTCCAAAACACCGATCACTATTTCCTGTCCTCATCCAAAAACAATTACTCGATACCAGACAGCCGATTACTTTCCAAATTCTCCTCCCCGTTGACTGGGTCACCAAAACATCACCTCCTCCTACAGCCCGCATAAAGCAAACTAAGCTCAGAGTCTTTGTGAAAATCAAAGCCGGAGTGTGCAGGTCTCCTGGAGAAGGGGTGGGTCTTTTGAAACTGAAGCGGGAGGATGCAGTGCGGTAATATCACTCACTGGGCTGAGGAATGGCGGATGGAGTTAGTTTGGATAAATGTGAAGTATTGCATTTTGGTAAAACAGACACGTGCAAGACTGAAACAATTAAATGTCGGGCCACTGGTATTGTTGTATAACAGATTGAACTAGGGTTTCAGTATAATGCGTCAAATGTAGACAGGAGGACGGGAGGTGGGAAGTTATGTTCAGGTTGTGCAGGGCATTCGAGTACTGTGTGCAGTTCTGGTCGCCCTCTTGAATAGAGGACATTATTAACCGGAGGGTGGTGGGGGGGGGGGGGGGGGGGGGGGGAGGGGGGAGGGGGGAAGCGCAGATTCAGAAGACATTTACCAGGCTGTTACTAGGAATGGGGTGTTTGAATTATAACGAAAGGCTGAAATGTCTGGGTCTTCTTTTTTCACTGGACCATAGGAGGTTACAGGGGCGACCTGATAGAGGTTGAAAGAATTATAAGGGGTACAGGTAACGTTCAATGGCAGGGATCTTTTCTCAAGTGTGGAGAATTTATAGACGTAGGGGATAGTTACAAGAGGTGAGGAGAACAATTTTAAAAAATAAATGTCATAGAGTATTAGAGCTGCGCAGCATGGAAACATACCTATTAGGCCAACTAATCCATGCCGACCAGAAATCCTAAATTAATTTTTTTCCATTTTCCAGCATTTGTCTTTAAAATATTCCTAATCATACACCCATGCAGATCCCTTTTAATGCTTAGTTGTACCAGCCTCCACCACTTTCTCTGCCAGATGAAGCTCATTCATTCATAGAACATAGAACATAGAACATAGAGCATAGAACATAGAAGATAGAACATAGAACAATACAGCACAGAACAGGCCCTTCGGCCCACGATGTTGTGCCGAACATTTGTCCTAGCTTAAGCACCCATCCATGTACCTATCCAATTGCCACTTAAAGTTCGCCAATGATTCTGACTCTGTCACTCCCACAGGCAGCGCATTCCATTCCCCCACCACTCTCTGGGTAAAGAACCTACCCCTGACATCTCCCCTATACCTTCCACCCTTCACCTTAAATTTATGTCCCCTTGTAACACTCTGTTGTATCCGGGGAAAAAGTTTCTGATTGTCTACTCTATCTATTCCCCTGATCATCTTATATACCTCTATTAAGTCACCCCTCATCCTTCTCAGTTCCAATGAGGAAAGGCCTAGCACGCTCAACCTATCCTTGTACGACCTATTCTCCATTCCAGGCAACATCCTGGTAAATCTTCTCTGCACCCTCTCCAAAGCTTCCACATCTTTCCTAAAGTGAGGCGACCAGAACTGCACACAGTACTCCAAATGTGGCCTAACCAAAGTCATGTACAGCTGTAACATCACTTCACGACTTTTGAATTCAATCCCTCTGCTAATGAACGCAAATACACCAGAGGCCTTCTTACAAGCTCTATCCACCTGAGTGGCACCAATCTCTGTGTGAAAACGTTATCCCTTACATCTCTTTTCAAACGTTCCCCCTTAATGTTAACCCAGGCCCTCTACTTCTAATATCCTATACATGAGCATGTTCCACTCTGAGGGCCTCAGTATAATGACAATCCTCTCCACGCCAACCTAATATGTGTGTAAGTGTGTGAGAGTGTGCGTGTATGTCTGTCTAAATCTGTGTGTGCGTCTGTGTATGTGTGTGTGTGTGTGTGTGTGTGTATGTATGTGTGTGTGTGTATGCCTGTTTATGTGTGTCTGTGTGTGTTTGTGCTGATGCTGCTGTCGCTGTGAGCTGCTGCCGTCCCTCTCTCCCTCCCAGACTGAATCCCTGATGGTTTTCACCCTCCGCTGCCACCTGTAGAATGGTGTGGGGGAGGCCAGCAGAGACCGAGAACAACAGAAAACTCAGCAAGTCTGGCCGCATCTGTGGAGGGAAACGAAGGTTAACGTTTCAGATAGAGTGATCCTTCCTCAGAAATCATGTCAGAGGAATATTCTATCACTTTAAACACGACAGAGACTGCCAGACCGCCCCCACACAGTTACACAGACACGAATTACAGAGAAATAGACGCTTTCGCTAATACACTGACACTAATACAGATATGGTGAGCTTGTCAATATTTCACTCACTCAGTCTGGCGTACGTCAATATTTCTGTCTGTCTTTGGAGTCTATCAGTATTGCACTTGCTCACACGACTAAGCTTGTTAGTATTTCTGTGTCGAATGTGACTCTTCAATGTACAATTGCAATGTTTGCAGATACAAAACCTGGAAAAAGTGTTAACCGTGTGGAGAAGAATGTGAAATTCCAACAGGATAGTGGCACGCAGACATACACACACACAGAGAAAAACACACACACATACAGACGCCCTCCCCCCACACAGACACACCCAGACAAGCACACATTCTCTGTCACACACATACAAGCACACACACGCACACAAACACAGATACACAGACTTAGACACGTACACCACACACACATACCAGATACACACACTCACAGACACACCAAACACACACAGACACATCACACGCAAACAGACACTCTAGGTTGAGGTGGAAAGGACTGTATTTGTACTGAGTGCCGTCAAAGTGGTACATGTTCATGTGGCGAACTGTCTGTGCTCCCGCTGGCATGTGGAGATGATCTATCTTTGGGCAATATTCTGACACACAATGCACATATTAAAGACTATTTTGATTGCAATTTTGTCAAAGCAACTCTGAACCATTTTGTCTGGGGATTAGTTGATTTTTGTGTGTCTCTATCTTGGAATGTTTAGTGACTTTCTATTATAAGTAGTAGTGTGGAACTCCGACAGGGCAGTGAACGCATACAGGTGTACAGACCGATGTGGATAAATGCAGAGCAATATGAGATAATGCACTTTGGTAGGAAGGGCATTAAAGGACAATATAAAACAGCGTGTACAGTTATGGGGGGAGGGGGGTGCAGAAGCAGAGGGCACGAGATGTATATGAGCACAGGTTATTAAAGATGTCAGAACAATTGTGGAGAGCAGTAATATCACAGATTAGATTCAGTATCTGAGCTGTTGACAGGATGAGGTGTAGGAGGCAGCCTCCGTGCCCCCTTCCTGGGAGGGGGGTGACGATGTGTTGTGAGCCCACCCTCCTGTCCATCTAGACAGTGGGGATTGCATTTGAACCAGCTTGACACAAAAAAGAGATGGCATCAGGGCCACGGCTTTGAAGTTGTGCCGGGGGGAAACGGTACTTACAGTGCGTTTAAAGTGAGAATTATCCCTTCGTGAACATTGCTCCTTACTCGGTCGATGGGAAGTGATTATTCCAGAATCTCCACACAAGGTTGAAGTGTGAAGGTGTAGAGAGAATACGGTGTCCTTTATCCTGACAGAGCGGAAAACGTTATTGATACTTGTCATGTATAATAGGTCATTTCAACAGAAGGTTGGTTCATAAATTTGCGGTTGACACAAAGTTCCGTAGAACTGTGGATGGTGCTGAAGGATGTTGCAGGTTACACATGGGCATAGATAAGCTGCAGAGCTGGGAGGAGAGGTGGCAAATTGTTTTAAATGTGGAAAAGTGTGAGGTGATTCACTTTTGAAGAAGAAGCAGAAGAAAGAGTACTGGGCTATTGGTAAACATCTTGGTAAGTTAGAAGAACAGAGAGAACTCGGTGTCTATGTACATAAATCCCTGAAAGCTGTCCCGCAAATTAGAACATAGAACATAGAACATAGAAGAATACAGCGCAGTACAGGCATTTCGGCCCTCGATGTTGCGCCGATCCAAGCCCACCAACCTACACTAGCCCACTATCCTCCATATACCTATCCAATGCCCGCTTAAATGCCCATAATGAGGGAGAGTCCACCACTGCTACTGGCAGGGCATTCCATGAACTCACGACTCGCTGAGTAAAGAACCTACCCCTAACATCTGTCCTATACCTACCCCCCTTAATTTAAAGCTATGCCCATTTGTAATAGCTGACTCCATACGTGGAAAAAGATTCTCACTGTCGACCCTATCTAAACCCCTAATCATCTTGTACACCTCTATCAAGTCACCCCTAAACCTTCTTTTCTCCAATGAAAACAACCCCAAGTGCCTGAGCCTTTCCTCATATGATCTTTCTACCATACCAGGCAACATCCTGGTAAACCTCCTCTGCACCCGTTCCAGTGTCTCCACATCCTTCCTATAATATGGCGACCAAAACTGCACACAATACTTCAGATGCGGCCGCACCAGAGTCTTATACAACTGCATCATGACCTCAGTACTCCGGAAATCAATTCCTCTACCAATAAAAGCCAGTACGCCATATGCCTTCTTCACCGCACTATTTACCTGGGTGGCAACTTTCAAAGATCTGTGTACATGGATACCAAGATCCCTCTGCTCATCCACACTACCAAGTATCCGACCATTAGCCCAGTACCCCATCTTTTTATTACTCTTACCAAAGTGAATCACCTCACACTTAGCTACATTGAACTCCATTTGCCATCTTTCTGCCCAGTTCTGCAGCTTATCTATATCCCGCTGTAACCTGCCATATCCTTCCTCACTGTCTACAACTCCTCCGACTTTGGTATCATCCGCAAACTTGCTCACCCAACCTTCTAACCCCTCCTCCAGGTCATTTATAAAAATGACAAACAGCAATGGTCCCAAAACAGATCCTTGCGGAACACCACTAGTGACGGCACTCCAAGATGATCCTTTGCCTTCAACTACTACCCTCTGTCTTCTTCCAGCCAGCCAACGCCTACTCCAAACCTCCAACTCACCCTCAATGCCATACCTCCGTATTTTTTGCAGTAGTCTACCATGGGGAACCTTATCAAACGCCTTACTAAAATCCATATACACCACATCTACCGCTTTACCCTCGTCTACCCCCTTAGTCACCTTCTCAAAGAATTCAATAAGGTTTGTGAGGCACGACCTGCCCTTCACAAAACCATGCTGACTATCCTTGATCAATTGATCAGATTGTCAAGAAGGCTTGCGTTGTGTTAGATTTTTGTTGGTAAAGCGATTGAGTTTCGGAGCCATTTGGTCATGCTGCAGCTGTGCAAAGCTCTGGTGCAGCTGAACTTGGAGTATCACATACAGGTCTTGTCGCCGCATTATTTGAAGGATGTGGAAGCTGTGGTAAAGGTTCAGAGGAGATTTACTAGGATGTGGCCTGATATGGAGGGAAGTGTCTTACGAGGCTGTTTTTGTTGGAAAGAAGACGGTTGAGAGGTGACTTAATTGGAACATATAATGAGGTTAGAGAGGGTTAGAGAGGGTGGGAAATGAAAACCGTTTTCCTCGGATTGTCATTGCGAGCACGAGAGGACATAGCTTTAAACTGAGGGGTGATAGATATAGATCAGATGTCAGAGGTGGTGTCTTTACATACATTAGCAGGGGCGTGGATCAGCCTGCCTGCAACAATAGTAGACCCCCTAAATTTATGGGCATTTACTAGTCATTTTATAGACATTTGGATGAGATGGAATAGTATAGCTTTGATAGGGTTCAAATTGGTTTCACAGGTCAGCGCAACATCGAGGGCCAAAGAGCCTGTAATGAGCTGTAATATTCTTTGCTTCAATATTCCGTTTCCCTTTAAAATGAAGTTCAAATTCACTTTCACAATCAAATTTGGAACTGTTCATCCTTCGATTTAATCATATTTACTAAATCACGGTACGTGTTGTCGAAAACTCCTCCTATACTGGTCTATACAACATATATTGGTTTTCCATTGTTTATGTCTGCAAGTATTATCTTCAAACGATTTGAAGAAAAGTTTGTCAATTCTGTTTTGCCTTTCAAAAATACATTGTCGTTCTTAACACATTTGCTATTCCTTTCGAAATAGCCAATTTCGCATCCTTTATAATAGATTTCAACAGATTCTCTACTGTTGATGACAAGTTAACTGCTCCATATTTCGTCATTCTTCCTCTTCCCTTCCACAATAGTCGGGTTATATTTATAACCTTTTGTTATCCAGAACGGCTTCATGACTTTGCAAAATGTATAGGAAAATAACACAGTGGACATCAATGCAAACAATACGTTTACTGATGTTGCCTCAAAAAGACTGGCATGAAATACAGCTGCTCCTTTAGACTTATCAATGCTCAATACAGCTATGTTTCCATATACTAACTCGTCACTGACATGGATGAATGTATTCTTTAGCTACACAAGTCCCATGGTTCCTTTGTATTTCCAGGAGCTTTCTAGATCTCCCGCTATGAAGACAGGCAAAAGTAACTGTTTATTTTCCGTGTAATTTCTCCGTTCTCCGCAATAAATTATCCAGTCCATTACTTCGCTGTTCCACATTTGACATTGTTTTATTTTCCCTTTCCAATATTGGTAAAAGGTTTTCAGCAGTCTTTAGGTTTCTTATTATTTTTCATTCATGTTCTCCTTTTGATTTTGTTATCAGCTTCTCGGTCCTCCTTTGTTGGGTCCTAAATTTCTCTGAATCCACTGGCTTACCACAATGTCTGGCATATTTAAAAGTTGTTTCCTTTTATCTAATGCAATCTTTAACTTCTTTCCTTATCCATCGTTGATTTCGCCTCTGCTGTTTGCACCTTGCAGGAAAATATGTATATTTTTCATCTTACATTGTTTGTATAAATAACAGATAATGTCTGTCTGCTATTAAATTGTATAACATACTTTGCCAATTCACTGAAGCCAATCTCTTCCCTCACACCTTCATGACTTGCCTGGCTAACCTGACTTCAAAAATAAACAAAAACAGTTTGTTATTCATCTGTTAAATAAAAGTCAATAAATTATGATCCTTGCTCCCAAAACCTCCTTAACAACACAACACCCATTCCAAAACAGCCTGATCTCTAGCTCTGTGCCCAACAAACTGTTTAAGCAAACCATCTCACATACGCCTGTGAAATGAATTGTTCCCAGCAATACCATTCACTTGGGCTAACGCATTTTAGATGCAACAAGAATTTGTGCATCATTACTACAGTATCCAAAAATCTATAAATCCAGTTTCCTCTTTTATGACATGCCCAACATTTTTGTTATAGTTTTTACTTTGATATATAATTCCCATCAATGTTTGCATCTCCTTGCTGTTTCTGAGCTCCACCTTAGCAGATTCTGTGGAATCTGAGCGACATTGGTTCTGGGGAGATGAGATATTTGGCAAGGCCTGTTCCAATGTTGAGATCATCTCGTCACATGTTAGTCGTGCTTCTCAAGCGTCATTGTGACATTTTCACCAGATTTCCCCTTTTGCTGGTGGAGTAGAGAAAGACAATGATCTTTCAACAATGCTGTGCAATTCCCCAGCCATCTGAGACTGCTCTATCCTGGGAGGAACACTTACAACAGGCTGGTAACGTGTTGCCGCTGCTGTACAGGATTTTAGTCAGATCACATCTGGAGTCTTGTGTACAGATTTAGTCTCCTCATTGAAGAAAGGATATTGTTCCATTGGAAACAGCACAGACATGCTCTCCTCAATTCATCCCTTCAAAGAATGTGTTAACTTATAAGGATAATCAGGTTGATCCAATACATAGGAGTTTACAAGAATGAAAGATGATCTTATTTTATACCGAACACTAGAAGGAGTCAGCAACAGAAGCCATTTACACAGCGAAAGGAGGAATCCGTTCCATTTCTCCAACCTGTTACATAGGAGCAGCAGAAGGGTATTCAGGCCCTTGACCTTGTTAGATCAGAACAGGACGAGGCTATTCAGCCCATTGCCCCTGATATACAGTTACAGGAGGAGGACAAATAGCCCCTCGAGCCTATAACAATGACCCACAACTGTGCATGCAGCACAACAACTTGATCGGTTCATTCAGCATGCTCAAATCTGTAACACAGGAAACGGAAGAGGCCAGAAAGTGACAGGAGATTGGTACACTTCGGTAACAGGAGGTAATTCAGCCCATTGAGCCTGTCACACAGAAACTGGAGTATGGCACACAGCTTTGTGATTCTTTCGTTTGGCATGTAGGAGGTAATTTATACCCTGTGTTTGCTATATGGGAGCAGGAGAAGGCCATTCACAACAACAATCCATTCAGGGTTATAGGAGGAGACCGTTCAGTATATCGAGCCTGTTATAGAGGAATATAGTGGAATATTCACCCCCTAAAACTTTTACACAGCAACAGGAAGATTTCATAAGTCTTCAAGTATCTCCAGCATCAACAGGGGGGCAAACTGACCTTACACCGACTCGTCAGGGAAACGAACAGGACATTCAGCCTATCAAGTGTGCAAACCAGAAACACAATGAGGCAATCCAGTCACTCATGCCTATTACACAGCAATCAGAACAGATCTTTTAAAAGTCTTGTGCCCATTGCACAGGAATTGAAAGGGAACATAGAAAGAAATTAACTTAAAATAATCATCTTCACGAGGGAACTTTTAAAAAGTGAGCAAACTATTTGGATTCAAGATACATTATTAGACTCCATTGTCAAGGAATAAGTAACAGACGTTTTGCAAAGTCAGACCACAATCCCTCAGGGCCAGCATGACTTTATGAAGCATAAATGATATTTTTAATTATTTACTCGAGTTTGAAACATGTGAGAAGGAATGGGATTCCTGGAGACGTAACATGCCTGGACATCCAGAAGACATGGAATAAGGTGCTACACAGAAGACTAATCCACAAGATATGAGCACATGGTGTTAGGTGTAATCTGCTAGTTAGGATAGAGGATTGGTGAACCAGTAAAATGTACAGAGACGAAATAGTTTGGTCGTTTTCTGGTTGGCAATTTTTATTGTGATATTGTTTTCGGACCGAAATCTAAGCAGACAATTTTATTACTTGTATAAGGGGTCGAAAATGCTGTGGCTAAATTTTGAGACGACATTAAAATTTGTGGAAAAACAGCTTGTAATGAAAATGTATGAAAATTACAAATGGACATGCATGGGTTTGGTGGACAGGCCAAAGTTTGCCAGATTAAATTTATTGTGGGTAAGTATCGGGTTATCCATTTGATCAGAGGAATGGAAAAGCAATTGTTACATAAATGGAGAGAAACTTCAGAGTTCTAATGTGTGGAGTGATCTGGGTGTCCTCATGCATATCACATAAAACGTGCAGATACAGCAGGTAATGAGAAAGGCAAGTTCAATTTAAGCGTTTATTTCTGAATGAACACAGTTTAAAAGCGTGGAAGTGTTGCTGCAACTGTGTAAGGCATTAGTGACGCTGTAATTGGCATACTATGTACAGTTTTCGTGCCCTGAACTGAAGAGGGATTTAGTTGCAATGGAGGCAGTTCAGAACAAGTTAATTAGATTGATTCCAGAGATGAATTTGTCTTTTGAAGGGAGATTGAGCAGTTCAGGCCTATACTCTCTGGAGTTTAGAAGAATGAGAGGAGATCTCACTGAGGTCTTGAAGGTGCTAAAGTTGATTGACAATGTCGATGTGGAGTGGCTATTTCCTCATATTGGGTAAACTAGAACAAAAGATCATGGTTTTAGGATAAGGTGGAGCGGATTTTAAACAGGGTGGGGAGAACTTACTTCTCACAAAGCGTTCTGAATCTGTGTAATTCACTGTCCCAGAGTGCAGTGGATGCTGGGACATTGCGTAAATGAAGGGAAACAGAGAATGGGCATCAAATTGGAACTGAGGCCGAGATGACATCATCTATGGTCGCATTAACTGGCGGATCAGGCTAGAGGGGCTGAAGTGTGGTCAAACGTGTGATGCTGGAAAACCACAGCCAGTCAGGCAACATCTGAGAACAGGAGAATCAACGTTTCGAGCATCAGCTCTTCATCCTCCCCGAGGGGCTGAATTGCTGACTGATGCTGCTTTTTCTTATTCAGCTCTTCGAATGTGTTACACAGGACTGGGGGAGGACTGGTTATCAAGCAGGAGCCAGGCACTTGAGATAAATCAGTCTTAATCCGTTTGCCAGAACAAACCAGTGGAAACACGCAGTCAGGAGTGCTGCGTCCTCAGCTAATTACAATCTATGTCAATGATCAGAAGTGGAACACATGTACTGATGACCCTAAGATAAGCATGAAATTACATTGTCAAGATAAAGTGGAGACGCTGCAAGTAGATAGAGTCAATAAAATCAATGGATATATCACCTGCCTTCTGTTCTCAGGAAGAATGGAATGCAGAATGTTGCAGATATGGAAAGAGTTTACAGGACTTAGTGATACAACGTGCACTAGACAGTTCACCCTGACCTGTTTAGACATGGGAAGTGTTGCTCCATCTCCCTGATGGTCTGCTCCCTGATGTTCCCAGCGGCCCCATTGCTCTCAGTACACTCGGATGTTTTCATTTGGTTGGTTGGCGGTGGGGAGTAGTCAGGGGAAGGGTGTTTGGGCTTTGTATCAAGAGAACAGCCTGCATTCGAAAGGCCATTCTTTCTGTCTACATGGAGACCCGAAGTCCATGGGAATGGCTGACTGTTTCTGAATGAAGAGGTCGTGGCTGCTGCCAGGACAGTGGGTATTCACCAACATGATGTACTGTGCATGGCCACATAGTAACATTAATGGAGTGAGAGGTTCTTCAGTTCCTCTACCTCGCCACATTGACATGGTGACCCCACAGAGCCATGTTCACCATCGGGAATCCCACTATACTGGAAAAAACAAGGATACACTCGGCAGCTCCCCGCGGTGGGAGAAGACATTGCATTCACCTCATCCACCACATATATCCTACGTCACCGAATGGTGACATTGATGCTAATATACTGGGAGATGATGGATATATCACTCGCTCCTGCCTGGAAATTTCTGGTTCATGGAAGCTGATGAAACTGTTAGCCTAACAGCCACTGGCAGCACCGTACTCCCCCTGGTGTGAAGCTGAAGGGGTCGTGTTGAAGGAGGTGACACTGCTCTGTGATCAGCTCCTTGTTAAGTCAGGGCCCACTCACACTCTGCTCCTGGGTTAAGTGCAGCTTGAGAAGCTGTTCTTGGAAATCACACCGTGGATACAGCAGATGCCTTTCTCCACACACGCTCACTCGTGGTGTCAGACCTTCCCCTCTCTGCAGTCTGTGCTCCAATTGTTGTTCATGTTACAGATCCAGATGCTGTAACTACAGTCCCCATGCTCTATCCTGCGTTCGGTCACCAAATCCTCAGGTCTCCCTGATTGTCTGAGACAGCTTACAGCACAACCTCCAGCAAATCTTCCTCAGACCCTCCACTAACTTCTCAATAACAAGAGTCAGTTAGAAGCCCCTCAGTTACAAATTCGATGCCTGGTCCTTTACAATATAACTGGTGGGCCTACCTCGTGTTCCTGACCGCACGATCAGCTGAGAGGGACAAACACATGCGTTCTGTGGACAGGCACAGACCAAGTTTCAAAGACGTGAATCAAAGCTGTCCACTATGTAGCTGGAGCACTACATGGGAAACACGGGGATTATATTAGATTACATTACAGCGTGGAAATAGGCCCTTCGGCCCAACAAGTCCACACCAACCCGCCGAAGCGAAACCCACCGATACCCCTACATTTACCCCTTACCTAACACTACGGGTAATTTAGTATGGCCAATTCACCTGGCCCTGCACATCTTTGTGACTGTGGGAGGAATCCGGAGCACCCGGAGGAAGCCCACGCAGACACGGGGAGAACGTGCAAACTCCACACAGTCAGTCACCTGAGCCGGGAATTGAACCCGGGTCTCTGGTGCTGTGAGGCAGCAGTGCTAACCACTGTGCCACCGTGCCGCCCACAAAGTGAACAACAATCCGACACACACCATTTCATTGTTTCTGAGCTTCACAATTCCAGCAATCGATACACCTTGGTGGGTCCAATCACATGGATGAAAACATTAAATAAAGGCATTGCAGGATAATTTGAACGGTTCACGACATTAAATTCTGAAAATGCCTCAATGAACCAGGCCAGGCACGATAAATTTGGACAGGGTAATACTCCAGCATGAAGAGCTGTGCAGACTATGCGAGTGTACAGGTATACAGTCATAGAGATGTACAACAAGGAAACTGATCCTTCAGTCCAACTCGTGCATACCGATCAGACAATCTCGCCCATTCTAGCCCCAATTGCCTGCACTTGGTCCAATTCCCACGAAACCTTTCATATTCATATATCCATCCCCCTGCTTTTTAAATGTAGCAATTGTATCAGCCTCCACCAGATCCTTTGGCAGCTCATTCCATAAAGGCATGAAAAATATTTGCCACTTCGGTCCCTTTTAAATCCTCCCCTCTCACCCTAAACCTTAGCACCTTGTCCTGGACTTACCCAGCCCAGGGAAAATAACTAGTCTATTTAATTTATCGTCTAACCCCTTGATTTTATAAATTTTAATAAGGTCACCCCTCAGCCAGCAAAGCTCCAGGGAAAGCAGCCCCAGCCTACTGCGTCTCTTCTTAAAGTAATTATGAACCTGCACTCCAAGGTATCTTGATTCAGTTTAAACTAACTCTGCAGGGGCATGGGAACCCAGACTGTAGTTTCAGGGTGCAGGACCTGGAGTGTAGGGAGGTTAGGAACATGGCATCAATCTCAAAGGAGGGTGCCTGTAAACAGGAAAGTGTCTTGAAGTGTGTATACTTCAATGCAAGAAGTATACGAAATAAGGTAGGTGAACTTGCAGCGTGGGTTGGTACCTGGGATTTCGATGTTGTGGCTATTATGGAGACATAGGTAGAACAGAGACAGGATTGACTGTTGCAGGTTCCAGGGTTTAAATGCTTTAGTAGGATCAGAGGTGGGGGTAAAAGAGGGGGAGGTGTGGCATTGCTTGTCAAAGATAGTATGACAGCGGTGGAAGGGACGATGGAAGAAGACTCGCCATCTGAGGTAGTTTGGGCTGAGGTTAGGAATAGGAAAGGTGAGGTCACCCTGTTAGGTGTTTTCTACAGACCTCCAAATAGTCCTAGAGATGTAGAAGAAAGGATTACGAGGATGATACAGGAGAAGAGTGAACGTAATAGGGTGGTTGTTATGGGGGAGTTTAACTTTCCAGATATTGACTAGGAAAGCTATAGCTCGAATTCGTTAGATGGGTCGGTATTTATCCAATGTGTGCAGGAGGGTTTCCTGACACAATATGTAGACAGGCCAACAAGAGGTGAGGCCATACTGGATTTGGTTCTGGGTAACGAACCAGGCCAGGTGTTAGAATTGGAGGTAGGTGAGCACTTTGGGGACAGTAACCACAATTCGGTGACTTTTACTCGAGTGATGGAGAGGGATAAGTGTGCACTCCAGGGCAAGAGTGATAGCTGGGGGCAGGGAAATTATGATGTGGTGAGGCACGACTTAGGATGCGTGGCTTGGAAAGGTAGGCTTCAAGGCATGAGCACAATTGATATGTGGAGCTTGTTCAAGGAGCAACTATTGATTGTTCTTGATAAGTAGGTACCTGTCAGGCAGGGAGGAAAGGGTCGTGTGAGGTAGCCGTGGTTTAATAAGGAATTGGAATCCCTTGTTAAATGGAAGAGGGCGGCCTATGTGAAGATGAGGCGTGAAGGTTCAATTGGGGCGATCAAGAGTTATAAGGTAGCCAGGAAGGACCTGAAGAGAGAGCTAACAGCAGCAAGGAGGGGACATGAAAAGTCCTTAGTTGGTAGGATTAGCGAAAACCCTAAGGCTTTCTATATAAAAGAATGACTAGGGTAGGAATAGGTCCAGTCAAGGATAGTAGTGGGAAGTTGCGTGTGGAGGCTGAAGAGATTGGGGAGACACTGAATGAATACTTTTCGTCAGTATTCACTCAGGAACAGGACATTGTTGCCGATGTAAATATTGAGTCACAATTAATTAGAATGGATGGCTTTGAGGTATGTAGGGAAGAGGTGTTGGAAATTCTGGAAAAGGTGAAAACAGATAAGTCCCCTGGGCCTGATGGCATTTATCCTAGGATTCTCTGGGAAGCAAGGGAGGAGATTGGCCTTGATTTTTATGTCGTCGTTGTCTACAGGATTAGTGCCAGAAGACTGGAGGACAGCAAATGTGGTTCCCTTGTTCAAGAAGGGGCGTAGGGATAACCCTTGTAACTGTAGGCTGGTGAGTCTCACTTCTGTTGTGGCAAAGTCTTAGAGAGATTTGTAAGAGATAGGATTTATGAACATCTGGATAGGAATAATGTGATCAATGATAGTCAGCATGGTTTTGTGAAGGGCAGGTCGTGCCTCACAAACCTTATTGAATTCTTTGAGAAGGTGACTAAGGAGGTAGAGGAAGGTAAAGCGGTAGATGTGGTGTATATGGATTTTAGTAAGGCGTTTGATAAGGTTCCCCATGGTAGGCTACTTCAAAAAATACGGAGGTATGGCATTGAGCGTGAGTTGGAGGTTTGGATTAGGAATTGGCTGCCTGGAAGAAGACAGAGGGTGGTAGTTGATGGTAAAGGTTCATCTTGGAGTGCAGCTACTAGCGGTGTTCCGCAAGGATCTGTTTTGGGACCATTGCTGTTTGTAATTTTTATAAATGACCTGGAGGAGGGGTTAGAAGGTTGGGTGAGCAAGTTTGCGAGTGATACGAAAGTCGGAGGAGTTGTAGACAGTGAGGAAGGATGTGTCAGGTTACAGCGGGATATAGATAAGTTGCAGAGCTGGGCAGAAAGGTGGCAAATGGAGTTCAATGTAGTTAAGTGTGAGGTGATTCACTTTGGTAAGAGTAACAAAAAGATGGGGTACTGGGCTAATGGTCGGATACTTGGTAGTGTGGATGAGCAGAGGGATCTTGGTATCCATGTACACAGATCTCTGAAAGTTGCCACCAAGGTAAATAGTGCGGTGAAGAAGGCATATGGCGTACTGGCTTTTAGTGGGAGCAGAATTGAGTTCTGGAGCCCTGAGGTCATGTTGCAGTTGTATAAGACTCTGTTGCGGCCGCATCTGGAGTATTGTGTGCAGTTCTGGTCGCCATACTATAGGAAGGATGTGGAGGCACTGGAACGGGTGCAGAGGAGGTTTACCAGGATGTTGCCTGGTATGGTAGAAAGATCGTGTGAGGAAAGGCTGAGGCACTTGGGGCTGTTTTCATTGGAGAAAAGAAGATTTAGGGGTGACTTGATAGAGGTGTACAAGATGATTAGGGGTTTAGATAGGGTTGACCATGAGAACCTTTTTCCATGTATGGAGTCAGCTATTACGAGGGGGCATAGCTTTAAATTAAGGGTCGGTAGGTATAGGACAGATGTTTGGGGTCGATTCTTTACTCAGAGAGTCGTGAGTTCATGGAATGCCCTGCCAGTAGCAGTGGTGGACTCTCCCTCTTTATGGGCATTTAAACGGGCATTGGATAGGCATATGTAGGATAGTGGGCTCGTATAGATTAGGTGGGCTTGGATCTGCGCAACATCGAAGGCCACAGGGCCTATACTGCGCTGTATTTTGCTATGTTCTATGAGACTGAGGGACATTTCATGGTCAGATGTGATGACGTGGTTTGAGAGCATTAACATAAAGGCATTGCTAGACCCAACAACAGTAGAGATCACGGCGCACAGCAATGATGGATGGATAGGAATTTGCGTTGTTATGGACCAAGCCAGACACACTTAAAAACATTTCCAGGAAGTAGCCCGAAACCTGATTTTACTCCCTTTTCTCAAGGGTGATGAGTATGTATAGCAGGAATTATGCAGCTAGTCAAACACTTTAGTTTTAAATGAAACAGAATATATTTGCAAGGTTACGAAATGAAACACAAAGAAAATAGAACATAATATATAATAACTTAATCTATCCGAAAATGCAACAAACTATCCCAACTTAATGATGCTGTTCCAAATAATTCAACAATCCCCATGAACACCACTTGGCGTAAAAAGTGAAAGCAAACACAGGGTCTTACAGAAGATTGCGAGATGTCAGAGTGATTCAATATGGAACACCTACTTCCATGTAGCTGTTTCTTGGACCAGCAGCCTCAAAACTGACTTACTGCAGTCAGTGAACAGTCAGATCAAACCAGAGCAAATCTGTGCTGTTACAATTATCCCTTCCAATGTGCAAGTGTTTTTTTTAAACTTGAAAGACTTTTGCTTGAGGCAGTCTATGTTAGCTATAATCAAATTGGCCCTAAAATCTTTCAAAAGTAGACTTTTTGGAATTGCTGCTTTTACAAACTCTGGAAAAAAAATAAGAACTGCGTAACCTTGTCAAAGGAGTAGTAGTGGCACAGTTTGATTTCGGACATGAGCTGAGGAGTATCAACGCACATTTGCTTCAGCAGTTTTGAAGCTGGGAGTGTTGTCAGCAGATTTTTGCCATCATTAAGGCTGTAGTCCACAGCTCAAGGTTCAAACAGCAGGTGAGATGAGCCAGTGAAGTATATTCTCAAGATGTTAGTGGTTATAATTAGGAATGGTCAGATTATGGTATCAAGAATCAGCTCATGGCTAAAGGGACCATAACGGTCGTGTTTCTTCTGTTTCATTCTCAGATATTGGCCAGGAATGGGATGCAGTCAGAGGAATGAAATGGAGCTTGTAAACAGAACAGAAGACAGTGACCACTGTGCTGCCAAAATTTAAATACCAAAGGTACTGGTACAGTGAATCTTCGTTCACAGCTGACACTGAATCAATAGAGTGACCCATGACGGACACTGCCAGAAAACAAGTGAGAGGCTCAATGAACGAGTACACTGGAGCAGTTAATATAGGTTTCAAGAGTGAATATCTCGAATCAGAGACTAAGCAGGAAATAAATAACAACAGCAAGGAGTCTAGAGACTGTGAAAAGTGCAAAAATACTGTTAGGTATTATTTATAGAAATAAGAACTGTACAGTGAGACTTACCAGGGACGCCAACGATAGCCAGAATAGGATAGTAAAAATATTGAATAATCAAAAGTGCATAATAGGTTCGGTGTGGTAAAGGTATCCAGTTGTAATATGTAGAAAAATACCAAACAGTCCAGGAAAAACTCCTGTCTACCGTTGGAACATTCCATTCTAATGTCCTCAGTCTCTGATCCATTTTTGGAACGTTCCAATCTAATGTTCTCAGATTCTGATCCATTGTTGAAACATTGTAGTCGAATGTTCTCTGATTCTGTTCCACTGTTGTAACATTCCAGTATCTCCACCCCGATCTCTGGAACTGCAGATCCCTGTTAGTGCTGTCAGTGATGCTCCCACTCATACTGTGGAATAACAAATTGAATGGAGCCAATTTTTTTAACAGATGCAAAACCTTCATTGGAATAATTACAGTCCATGGAGACTGGCATTACTCACAGTCACTGAACTGACAGGTTCAGTTAACCCCTTCCTTACAGAACATTTCATATCACAATAAAAGGCAACATTGTACTCGGTCTGGATGGAATGGGTGTGAAGATTGCTGAGGAATGGACCATAAATCTTTTAGTCATATTCGTCTTTTTTTCCTTGTATATGGGATTAGTGCCAGAACCCTGCAGGGTTGTGTATGATTCACCCTGTTTATAATAGAAGACAAATCTAAAATAATAGATAAGCTGCATAAGGTGGCTGTTGGGGAAAATAACAGACCAGCTGCAGAGAGATTGGAGGAGGCCATTGAGCCAAAACTAGCCTATTACTATTTGCAGTGTTTGAAAGCTGATATGTTGGTGCATTTTGAAAAGGGAATCATTCAAAACATATAGAAGCGTTACTGCAGCTGTACGAGATGTGGCTGAGCGGACACCTGGAGTATATTGTGCTGTTTGTGATTCTGTGACTGAGAAGGAACGGTACTCGATCAGATACAGTTTACTGACTGCTCATTGTGCACGGATTGCTGCGTCATTTAATGTCTGAGGTCTGTTACAGAGGGACAGAACGAAGCTATTCAGCCTCTCGAGTCTGTTACAGGGGAGAGGAGGAGGCCATTCATACTCTCGAGCCTGTTACAAAGGGACAGGTGGAGGCCATTCAGCCTCTCAGGCCCATTACAGAGCGACAGAAAGAGGCCATTCAGATTCTTGAGTCTGTTAAAGAGGGACAGGAGGAAGCCATTCAACGCCTTGAGTCTGTTGCAGAGGGACAGGAGGAGGCCATTCAGCCTCTCAGATGTCTCATACTAAAGCACTCGCAGTCAGTTTGTAGTTCTATTAACGAGAGAAAAAAAAAACACAAATCTATCATTCATAATTCTAGGATGTTTCACAGAAACAGGAGAAAGGCTTTCAGTCACTAGAAGCTGTAAGGATTGTGAAGAGGCCATCCAGTCCCTCAATTCCAGTCCACATGGGTAGCAGAAAAGTACACAGGTATTTGAGCCTGAAATTCACACAACTGGTGCACAGGAACATGAGGCAGTCATTCAACTGCTCTAAACTTGGGCACATGGCCAGGAGGCTGTCACTCAACTGCCCGACACTGGGGCACCAGAGCAGGAGGCAGTCATTCAAATACTCGAGACTGGGACACAGGAACAGGAGGCAGTCATTCAAAAGCTTGAGACTGGACACAGGAACAGGAGGCACTGACTCAGCTACTCAAGACAGGGACACAGGAACAGGAGGCAGTCATTCCACTCCTCGAGACTGGGAGTGGAACAAGAGGCAGTCGGTCATCTGCTCGAGGCTGGGACACAGAGACAGGAGCAGTCACTCAACTCCTCGAGACTGTGGTACAGGAACAAGAGGGAGTCGGTAAACTGCTCGAGGCTGGGACACAGAGACAGGAGGCAGTCACTCAACTGCTCGAGATTAGTAGACAAGGACAGGATGCAGTCATTCGACTGCTCCAGACAGGTACATGGGGAAATCTGGATGCGAGTGAGGCCCAAGAATCCTGTTCCCCAAGAACAGGAGGAAGTGACTCACTCCCCACCAATATGGGACACTGGGAGAAAATGGTAATTGGTTTGTTACAATCAGAAATATATGAATAAGTTGCTTGACTGAGCCATTCAATCCTCCTCCAACATTTTCTAAGAACATCGCTGATTTGATTGTGAGTCCCTCATTCAATTTTACAGAGATTCCCATGTCTGCACGCTCTGCTCCATTTATAGGTCATGTTGCAGACCCAGATGCTGTAGCTACAGTCCCTATGATTCATCTATAGTTGGCTCACCACGCCTCTCGTCTTCCTGAATTTCCAGAGCAGTTTAAAACACAACCTCCAGGAAATAGTCTTCAGTATTTCCACTGATGTACCAAAACTAAAATAAGTCAAAGCTCACTCAGATGAGAGGCCTGGTATGAATCAGTCACAGTTGAGGAGATTACGCATGTTCTCATGTCCTCATGATCTGCAGAGATTGGCTAACACAGGCGTTCAGTGGATAGGCACTGAGCAAGTTACAAAGATGTGCCTCAAAACTGTTGAAACCCCAGTGTCCAACAGGGAACACAGGGCAGGACAGCGGGAATTCAATGAAAACGCAAGCTATGCTCTTTGAACATTGTTTCAAAGCTTCTTAATTTTGGAAGCTGATGCTCTCGGGTGATCAACATTCAAGGCCAGGGAAAGATGTTGGACTGTTATTCACATTGAAACTGGACAATTAAACCTGGATGGCGGGGAATCAGTTTAAATACCAACAAGGTGTGCAGGTCAGGTGAATTGGCCATACTAAATTGCCCACAGTGTGAGGTGTGTTAGTCATGGGTAAATATAGGGTAGTGGAATGGGTTTAGGTTGGTTTCTCTTCGGAGGGGTGGTGTGGACTTGTTGGGCCGAAGGGTCTGTTTCCACACGATAGAGAATCTAATCTAAATGGGAAGGGTTTGGGAAATAGACAGAGGAAGAGAGATTCAGAGACAGTGTTATGAAATGATGTGTTCACAGGTTTAAGAATGCTGAAATGAAGACATTTCGATAACATATGGCAACATAGGTTAGTATTTCCGGGAATGATGAACTAAACGGACATTCGTGTGAGTTCAGATTGAGTCATAGAGTCTCGTAGATGTACAGCACAGAAACAGACCCTTCAGTTCAACTCGTCCTTGCCGATGAGTAATCCCAAATTAAACTAGTCCTATTTGACAGCATTTGGTTCATGTCGATCTAAACCCTTCATTTTCATGTACCCATCCAGATGCCTTTTAAATCTTGTAATTGTAACAGCCTCCACCCCCACCCCACCCCCCCCTCACATCCCCGTGGGAGCTCATTACACACATGCACCACCCTCTGTTTGAAAAGGTTGCTCCTTAGATAAGTTCTCAATCTTTCCCCTTTCACCTGAAATCCATGCCCTCTAGTTTTGGGGGAAAGAACTTGGGTGTGCACGCTCTACATGCCCCTCACACTCCAGGAAAATCACTCAAATCTACTCACCCTCTCCATATAGCGCAAACCGTGGCAACATACTTGCAAATCTTTTCTGATTCCCTTCAAGTTTCACAACATCTTTCCGATAGGAGGGAGACCAGAATCGAATGCAGTCCTCCGCAAGTGGCTGAACTGATGTGCTGTACAGCAGCACCATGACCTCCCAATTCATATAGTCAAAGCACTGACCAAATGCCTTCTAAACTCTTCTGTCTAACTGTGACTCCACTTTCAAGGAACTATGAGCCTGCACTCCAAGATCTCTTTGTTCAGCAACACTCCCCAGGACCTTACCATTAACTGTATAAGTCCTGCCCTGATTTCCAGTTCCAAAATGCAGCACCACACATTTATCTAGATTAAACATCATTTGCCACTCCTCAGCCCATCAGTCCATCTGATCAAGATCCCATTGTAATCTGAGGTAAAACTACTTGCTGTCCACTCCAGCATCAGTTTTGTTGTCATCTGCAAACTTACCAACTATCGCTGCCATGTTCACATCCAAATGATTTATAAAAATAATGAAAAACAGTGGACCCAGCATCAATCCTTCTAGCACACCCGTGGTCACAGATTTCAAAAACAAAAACATCCATCCACCAACTTTGGATCCAGTTTGTCAAGTTGTCTGTGATCCAATGGGATCTTGCTGTTTGGAGCAGCCTTCCATGTCAGACATTGTTAAAGGCCTTAGTCAAGTCCAGGAAAACCACATCATCTGTATTGCCCTCATGAATATTTTTGGACACCTTTTCAAAAAACTCAACTGAATTCGTCAGACATGATCTTTCTCAATCAAATTTGAATATCTCTAATCGATTCCCAGTTTCTGAATGTTGATTCATTGTGTCCCTTAGAACATCTTCCAATAATTTCCCTCTCCCTGCTGTCAAAGTACCTGATCTGTAATTACCTGGCCTATCCATGCTGCCTTCCTGAACAAAGGAACCACATGAGCTATCCTCCAGCCATCCGGCACTTCACTTGTGGCCAGCAAAGTATTAAATAAATCTGCCAGCGCCACAACAATCTCCTCCCTTATCTCCAAAAGCAACCCGGGGTACATTTCATTGGGCAATGGGGATTTCTCCACCTTTATGCCTGTGAAAACATTTAATACCTCCTCCTTATTGATCTTAACATGTTCTAGAACCTCACCATCCCAACTGAAATCCCCGGCTACAATGCCTTTCTCCTGTGTGAATACAGATGGGAAGTATTCATTGAAGAACTCACCTGCTTGCTCTGGCTCCATGCACAGATTATCCCTTTGGTGTCTAACAGGCCCCATTCTTTAACTGGGAGTCCTCTTCCTCTAACTCTATCTGGTGCTTTTCCTTAACTGTATCTACCAAGGATGTTCCATGGCCATTGTTTACCCCTCATTTTTAAGGACCCCCTGCACACTCTATACTTGTGAAGGGTTTCACCTGTTTTTATTGCTCTGTACTTCCTTTATCAAACTCATGATATTGCTTGACCAGTATTCGCTGGAGTTACTGTCTTTGTCATTCCCTATTCAGGGAACACATTGACCCTGAATTCTCACTGTATGACTTTAACATACTTCCTCTTTATGAATATGAACCCAACTGCAAGTAATTCCTTCCAGTTTCTGTTTGCCAGATCCTGGCCAATGGCAGTGATAATGCGTAGTAATAGTGATAGTCTAATAATAGAGGGATGGGGCTTCCCCAGATTTGGACAATTCATTTCTGCACTATCCTGATCTTTTTCCGTAATGACTTTGATACTCAGTGTTATGGCCACTATCTCCGCTAAACTACAAAAAATCCTTATATCTGTCAACTTGTCCAGTGCCTGCAGTCTACTCTGACTGTAACATCGAGCCCTTACCAACCTTCCTATCTGTGTACCTTCTTCTAGCCTCTCCAACACATGATATCACTGTAACCTTCTCCAGTCCCTACAGCATTCCTCCATCCCGTGCTACAGCACCTCACTCCCTCCAACCTTCCACCATCCATTACACCTCCCTGACTCTACAGAGTCCTTCAATTCCAACAGCATTTCCTGCCAACGTGCCAAAATGTAACATTCTCAAGCCACGTGAAACCTCGCTCGATCTGAAACATTGCTCACTCTCTAACTTGTCTCTATCGCTGTGACATCCTCCATCACTATAATGTGGCTTACCTCTGACCACCTCCAGCCACTTCTAGCCTTCCTAGATCATGAACATCTTGCAGCCAATACAACCATCCATGTGTCTGCAAAATCCTCTTAATTATTGTACCAACTTCCATTCCCTTCAACTGCATCTGTCTATAACCTTAGCAAGTCCATAGAATCCTTGCTAACTCTGTAACCTCACTCAGAGTGTATAACTCTGAGTATTATTAACTTCATCCAGTCTCCCCAAACGTCCCTTCCTCTGTAATTGTCTAGAGCCTCCACAACCTTCACTATTGCTGTAACCTCCTCCAGTATCTCTAATGGACATCTTCTCTGTAATCTTCTTCTGTTCCTAACTACATTCTCTCCTGTTCCAATAACCCTCGTGACTTCGTTTCCCAGTACAATCTCTACAATGCTCTGTCTCATCAGATACAGGGTAGTACGTGTGGCTCAATGGTTAGCACTGCAAAATCATTGCGCCCGGGACATGGGTTTGATTCCAGCCTTGGCAACTGCCTGTGTGGGGCTTGGACGGTGCCCACTCTAACCGCTCACCCCCCTCCCCCGTCTGTGTGTGTTTCGCCTGGTGCTCTGGTTTCCTCCTGCAGTCAAAAACAGTCTTATTTTGGGTGGATTGGGCATCATAAATTGCCCATGATGCCCAGTGACGTGTAGGTTAGATGTGTTTAACATGACAAATGTATGGTTACATGGATGTGTAAGGGGATGGTGGTTGGTGGGATTCTCTTCAAATGGTTGGTGTGGACTTGTTGGCCCTAATGACTTGTTTCCACACCTTGGAGATTCTATTCAGATTCTGTTCAGATCTTCCTCCTGTGCTGTTGACCATCCTTCTCTCTTGATCCTTGCCTCATCTCCAATACTCTCTATATCTCTGCAATCTCCTGCATTCTCTCAAATACTCTTTTCCTATGAAAGCATCTCCTGTCATTACAAAGCTCCATACGACTTTCATCTCTTCCTGTCATTAGAGTTCTACCTACAATTATTGCCATTTATTACAACACTCCCCATCACTATTACGCCCTGCAACTCCTAGAACCATTTATATCTTGGTGAACTCATCTGGATTGTCTCAACTTCTTTTTGACAGTTACGTCCTCAGACCTGCTCTATATCAATAAAGTGATTAAGTCTTGACAACTCTCAGTATTATAAACCTCCCTCCAGCCTTACAGCACTGACTATCTTAAAAGCTCATCCCAATATTACAACCATCTTGGTGTCAGTAATTTCTTCCACCCCCCCCACCCTCCCCCCGCAATACATAGTCTCTGACCTCCAATCTTCTATTAAACTTTCCCTAACACTCCCTGTAGAATGTAACCTTCTCCAGTAAATACAACCTTCCCTATCTGTGTAAACCCTTACAGAAGTCCCACCTCTGAGGCTCCTGCTACCAATACAACCCTCCTTACCCGTGTATTCATCTTTAATCCCTATATCCCTCCCTATCTTTGTAATCTTCTTCATGAAGAATTCTTCAGTTTCTTCATACGTCCCTATCACTGTAATCTCTTCCAAACTGGAAAACTCTATCCATCCTTAGCTTTCCCAGTCCACACAGCCCTCATTTTCTGTAACCTGAGAAATCTCTTCCTACTGTAAACTACTCCAACTCTAAAACTCTCCATAAGCTCCTGCATCTCCTAAGGCCATCCCGATCGACAGAAGGTCTTCATGTTGCAACAACACTATCAGTCTGTGGAGACCTTACGTCCTACCTAACTATGTAATGTTTTCAGGTCCCTGTAACACTACTGATTTGTAGAACCCACACCAATGCCTATGAATATCCTGACCCAGACACTACACTACTCCCAAACAGTGAAACCTTCATGTCCCTACAAGTCTTTTTCCATCCTCAAACTCATTCATCACCATGCACACTCACATGTAATGAAGCCTCATTGTGCCACTGCAACTCTCCTAATATCTGTATAATCCTCATGTCCTGATATCCGTCCCTTTTTCGGGAACGTTCATGAACCTCGTAAGCTCTTCTGGGGAACATTGCAGAGAAAGGAAGAGTTGTAGAGTCCGGGCCATGTTATGAAGGTAGGAATGGTTGCAGAACCTGGAGGAGTATACAAATGTAGGAAGGGACATAGATCCTGCAGGAGGTTAGAGGTAGTGGGATTCATAGAACCTGCACGATGCGATCGAGAATGGGTTGTGAAAACTGCAAGATTGGATCCAGAATGGGTTGTGGATCCTGCAGATGGGTCCGAGATTGGGTTGTGGAACCTGCAGGATGGGTCCAAAAATGCGTTGTGGAAGCTGCAGGGTGGGACCGGGAATGTGTTGTGGAACATGCAGGATGGGACCGAGAATGGGTTGTGGGACCTCCAGGATGGGACCGAGATTGGGTTGTTGAACCTGCAGGATCGAACTGAGAATGGATTGTAGAACCTGTAGGACTTTACAATTTGAATCACAGGTTTTTCTGATTGGACCTGAAATTCAACAACACAATAGCGTCTAGCTGTAAATGTACAAACCTGAGGTCTTGCTGAGCTGATTCTGGAGATTCTGCAACTTTCCACAACTCTGTAACGTCCTCCAACCATGAACATCTCCCTTTCTCTGTGACCTCACTATCACTGAAACTATCGATTCTTACATTTGTAACCTGGCAGTTAGATTGACAGGTGTGGGATGCGGGTGTCACTGGCTGGCCAGCCTTTCTTGCCCAGCCTTAGCTGCCCTTGAACTGAGTAGCTTCCTCGGCCATTTCAGAGGGTATTTGAAAGGCAAACACTTTGCTGTGGGTACGCCGTGCAGACCGTTTGAGGTATGGACCAGGGATGGAGATAGGAATTTTCCGAAACTCTGTGGGACTCAGTACCATTCTCCAAGTGTACCACTCACTGCATCAGTCTAATTTCCCATTCTGTCTATTTCACTGTTTCCTGTAGGTAGTCAGGAAGTTCCCGACCTAATAGGCTTCCCAGCTGCTGGGTGTTTCGTTCATGATCTCATTGAAGATGGTTGGTCAGCCAGAGACACAAAGGGAAGGACAATCTGGAGCCTGCAATACATCCTGCAGCGAGGTAAGATCACTCTGTGCACAAAACAGAGAGCAATGAGAGGGCTCCAAACATCAGCTCACAAGACCTGATATAGATACAGTGCTGGAGAGAGAGCAGAGTACAGATATACCTCAGGCTCAATCACCATCCCTACTGTATGTTTTGTTGTACTAAGACAGCATCGGGAGTTCACAGTTATCAATCCAGGCTGTGCTGTCTTAGTGAGCATTGGTGTAACAAGGCAGAAAGCAGACCTCCCACTTGAGGGTGGGATTGCTGCCTGGGATCCTTCTGTTCTTTGTTCCCTCTCCAACACTATATCTATGGTATGTCTCGTGGACCGGTGTATTTAATAATTGTAACGCCTAAAGCAGTTCCTGTCTCTGTAACCTCCTCAATTGCCTATAGACCCTCCACAAGAAATGAACTCCATTCTCACTGTATCAGTTGAACATGTTCCCACTTTCCAAATGTAGACCCAACTGCAGATAATCCTCCCGGTATATGTTTGCCAGGTCCTCTCTAATGATCTTGATATTGATAAGAGACTCACTTTTAGGGGGCCAGATAGTAGATTCTTTGGTTGCAGAAGAGACGCCAGAATGTTGTGCTGCCTCTAGGGTACCAGAGTAAAGGATGTCTCTGAGTCGTTACTGAACATTCTGAAGGGGGAGGGTGAACAGACAGAGGTCATTGTGCACATTAGTGCACATGACAGAGGTGGACAAAGGGATGGGATCCTGTAAATGAGTATTGAGCATTACCTAAGAAGTTAAAAAGCAGGACCTCAAGGGTCGTGATCTCCAGATTTCTCCCAGTGCCATGTGCCACGTAAGGTGAATCAGAGCAGGACATAACCAGTTAATGGTGGGGCCCAGTGTAGGGTTTTCACAGAGATAAATATGGGTGCATGTACATAGTTCCTTGAAAGTGGTGTCACAGATAGACAGGATGGGGAAGAAGGCATTTCACACATTTACCTTCATTGGTCAGAGCACTGAGAATAGGAGTTGGGACATTATGTTGTGGCTGCACAGTACATTGATGTGACCATTTATTGGCATCTAATGTTGACCATAAAAACATAGTTGATCATCGGGAAAAACTCATATGTTACACATATATCCTAAAGGGAAGGACATCTGACGTTCTGACTTGGTTTGGCCTCCATGTGTCTCCAAACCCACAGCAATATGGCTGACTCTGAGCTACCCTCCTGCAATTAGCAGTGCGTAATGAAAGCTGGTCCAGCCAGTGACACCCACATTCCACGAATGCGTGAATTAAACGACATATTTCACGCCCTACCTCATACAACTGACACCCGTGTCGAGTTGATCTTTTCTGGAAGAGTGTAAATGTTTGTGTGTGTGGTGAATGTCCAGTTGTGTGTGTGTGTGTGTGTGTGTGTGTGTGTGTGTGTGTGTGTGTGTGTGTGTGTGTGTGTGTGTGTGTGTGTGTGTGTGTATGTTCAGTTCTGTGTGTGCATGTGTGTATGTGTGCCGGTGTGAATGCTCAGTTCTGTGCGTCTACGTGTGTGTGTGTGTTTGTGTATGTGTGCTGGTGTGAATGTTCAGTTCTGTGTGTGTGTATGTGTGCGTGTGTGTATGTGTGCTGGTGTGAATGTTCAGTTCTGTGTGTGTGTGCGTGTGTGTGTGTCGGTGTAAATGTTCAGTTCTGTGTGTGTGTGTGTGCCGGTGTGAATGTTCAGTTCTGTGTGTGTGTGCATGTGTGTCGGTGTGAATCTTCAGTTCTGTCAGTATGCGTTGGCATCTCCTCCTCAAGGACCAGAACTCTCCCTTATCACATGTTCCTCCACTCCCTAAAACATTCCTTATATCTGTTCCTGTCTTTTGGCCCACACATCCTCCTGTTCCGACAATTCCACTGAATATCGAACCTCCTTTATCACCTGCTGTTAATGTCTGGTCAAATCCCATTGACACTTTCTCTCCCTATAAACTGATTTGGGTCTCACAACATGCTCTGTGATTGTACTTTTTTTTCCATGTCCCACAAGACTCCATATCTCTTGAACCAAGTCCAGCACACATCGCCCTCCGAACTCCGTGAACTCCTGCCACAGTAACTTACACAGGCTTTATAATGTCATTCAGACCCTTATCACGTTTCTTGTGTCCGCCAGCACTTCCAGGACATTCAAGTCTCCTTTATCAACTCATGAAAGACCAACAATGTTTCTGATTCGGACAAGACTCATCTTGCTGGGAGAACCCTTGCTCTCCCTTTAACACATGCTTCAAATTTTTAATAGCCCTATATCAGTTTCACAGATACTCTGTCATCAGAATGTTAGTTTTCTTTATTGACTGTCTTCGAAATCTCTTTTAATTTCATATGAACCTTAAAGACCTGAGGGAGTTACTGATTTGTCTTTCTTGCTGAAGTTCTGTCCGTGTCAATGGAATGTCCTTTTGCTGAACATTGTTGTTAATTTTGAGCTATACATTTCAATTTACCGTGTTATCCTTGGACCGGTCTCCTCTCATACTCCTGTAGTTTGCTTTCTTTCAATTTCACATTGTTGGATGCATTTGGAATGGTCACTGTGAAAGTTAATGATCCATTTGAATTCCACCTTATCACCCAAATCCCCAAGGCACCACCCCACTGCTGGCTATGCACAGAGTGACTGATCAAAGACAAAGAAGCCATCAAACAACGCTGGTTCGAGCAGTACAGAGACCTCCTCAACCAGGGATCTGTCATCGATCCGACCGTCCTTGATTGCATCCCACAGCACGCTACACGCCACGGGCTCAGCAATGACCCAGCCCCACACGAAGTAGCTCAAGAACAACAAAGCTTTAGAGTGTAGGTTTGCTCACTGAGCTGTAAGTTTGATATCTAGACCTTTCATTACCTGGCTAGGTAACATTATCAGTGGCGACCTCCAAGTGAAGCGAAGCTGTTGTCTCCTGCTTTCTATTTATATGTTTGTCCTGGATGGGGTTCCTGGGGTTTGTGGTGATGTCATTTCCTGTTCGTTTTCTGAGGGGTTGATAGACGGTATCTAGATCTATGTGTTGGTTCATGGCATTGTAGTTGGAGTGCCAGGCCTCTACGAATTCATTGGCATGTCCTTGCTTAGCCTGTCCCAGGATAGATGTGTTGTCCCAGTCGAAACGGTGTTTTCTTTCATCCGTGTGTAGGGCTACGAGGGAGAGAGGGTCGTGTCGTTTTGTAGCCAGCTGGTGTTCGTGTATCCTGGTGGTTAACTTTCTTCCTGTTTGTCCTACGTCGTGTTTGTGGCAGTCGTTGCTCGGTACAACCCATGAACAAAACCAATGTCATCTACAAAATTCCATGCAAGGACTGCCAGAAACATTACGTAGGACAAACAGGAAGAAAGTTAGCCACCAGGATAAACGAACACCAGCTATCCACAAAAAGACACGACCCTCTCTCCCTCGTAGCCCTACACACGGAGGAAAGAAAACTCACCATTTCGTCTGAGCTGCAAACCTTCACAAACCTTGCAAACAACAAAGCTGCTGGAGCAGACGGTATTTCTACTGCGGCATTGAAGTCCGGACTCACACAAGTCTCAGTGCAGCTCCATGCCCTTGTCTGCCTTATCTGGAAGGAGAGGAGTATCCCGGGAGATCTCTGTGATGTCACCGTCGTCAACATTTTCAGCGAAGGGAGCATGTCCGACTGCAGTAATTGCAGGTATATCTCCCTGCTGTCGACCTTTGTAAAAGTCATCACCAAGGTCCTCCTCATCCATCTCTTCCCTGTGGCTGAGGAAGTCCTCCCAGAATCGCAGTGTGGTTTGTGGCACGGAGGGGCAGAATGAACATGATGGTCCCAGTGTGACAGCTGCAGAAGAAATGCAGAGAACAGAACCTCCCCCTGTACATGGCCACCTTCGAACTGACAAAGGCCTTTGACATCGTCACCCGGGAAAAATTATCAGCTTTGGCTACACCATGAAGTTTATCCCCGTCCTTCGCCTGCTCCACGATGACATGGAGGTCATGGAAATGACAAATGGCTCCATCACTGATCCATTCCCCGTTCGGACCAGTGTCAGGGCTGTGTCATTGCCCCAACACTGTTCCTGATCCACCTCGCGGCAATACTTCATCTCACCGCCGACAAGCTCCCCGCTGGGGTGGAGTGCACCTCCTGAACCAGCAGGAAGTTATTCAACCTCCCTCCGCGTTTACATCAAAACCAAACACACCCCAACCCAGTGTCACCGAGCTGCAGGACGTAGTTGTGTGTGTGTGCAATCTCAGAGGGTGTACTCCCGCCCATTGTCAGCATCTTTACAGGGACATATGAGAACATGGGTCCAACCCCGAAATTCTACAAGACACAGGCCCCCCCACCAACCTGGCCTGGCGTTGCAGAGCGAATCCCCGATCATCAAGGTCCATGGGGAGGGAATGCCCTGTTGACCAAAGCAGATATTGATGATGAGATTCAGCACTGCCACCAGTGTGCTAGCACAGCCTCCAGCCGTCTGAGGGAAAGGGTGTTCGAGGACAACAACATTAGCTCCAACCCAATGCTCAAAGATGTGGTGGTTCCCACCCTCCTGTATGGCTCTGAGACATGGACTGTCTACAGCAGGGACCTCAAGGTGCTGGGGCAGTCCCACCATCGTTGCCTGTGTAAGATCCTGAGTATCCGCTGGGAATACAGACACATGAACACCAGCGCCCTCGACCAGACCAATATCCACAGCATGGAGGCACTGACCCCTGCAATTCACGATCTGCTGCGATGGGCTGGGCACTTCGTTCCCATGACCGAAGCGAGACTCCCCAAGCACGTGCTCTCCTCCCAGCTCCGAATCGACTGGCGAGACCCAGGCGGATAGAGGAAGTGTTTCAGGGATACCCACAAGGCCTCACTGGGGAAGTGCAGCATTCCCATCGACACCTGGGAATCACTGGGCCAAGACCATCCAAAATGGGGGAGGAGCATTCGGAAGGTGTCGAACACCTGTGGGGAGAAAAGGGGAATCCAGGAGAAAACAAGCATAAGGAGCGTGCTGCCACCCCAACGCCTCACCCACACCCTTCCCGCGGCCCCAAGTGTAACAGAATCTGTGGAAGGTCACAACGGTCTGTACAGTCACCGACAGACTCCCGCTGAGAGTGTGAGAGAGTTAGCCCCGTCTGTGACCCACCGCTAATGAGATGGTAAGATAGGAAGATTAAATCCCCGTGTCTTTGTTACAAATTCCAATAATTCCCTGTTAATGCAGCGTCTTACAATCTAAAGCTGCAAAGTGCCTTAATACTGTCCTTCCGCTTCTCTGTTACCCAGAATTTGGATTTATCCCCATTCCAAACCTGAGATAACATATTTTCGTGGTCATCCCTTTGTTATTCCTAATGATAAAAGTTCCCCAGCCTACTTAACATTCTACCTGGCTTTCCACAATGTTGTGTAGCTGTGAATATTAATGCCTCACTTTTGTTTTCACCCTGTGACCAGGTCTCCCTGATGACGATTAGATAGAAATCACCAGAAACCAATTTACCTTATTGTAGACGCTTTGTGCATTCAAATTAAGAAACAGTGATTTACTTTTTTTTTACCAAAATCTCCTGTCAGAAACCTATTTGCTGATGTACAATTTCAGTTAAAGTCAGTTCCTTCCTGTTTCTTTCTGTTTGTCTTAAGCCACATCCCCATGGTATTCCACTATTTCATCATTTCTCTTTGGATTTGGAAATTTCCTTTCCCCAAAGTGCTATTCCTCCACATCGATGTCAGTTTAAATCCTTGTCATATGATTGACCAAGGCACTGGCCCCAGCACAGTACCACAGGAGCCCATCCCAATAAAATATCTGACTCCTCCTTGAGTACTGGTAGCAGTGTCCACTTCATCAGAACCACTTCTCACACCATTGTTTGATCCTGATACCTTCCTACACTCTGGTGATATCACTCAGTATCACTCCATGTGGTATCCCTCACTGTGAGGGTCTAATTCCCGTCTCTGTCAGTGTCTCTCGCTGTTGCAAATTCTCCACATCCTGAGCTAACAGAATTATCCACTCACGAGAGAGGAGTCACCACAGGCAGGTGTGGAGACTGGAATTTTCCAGATCTCTGTGGTAGACAGTTCCATTCAATATGTGTAAACCTCACTGCATCAGTCTAATTTCTGAGTCTGCCTATTTCTCTCTATCCTCTAAGTATTCAGGATGTTCCTAACTCAGCAGAATCCCCCACCCTTGTCTCGTCTATCACCAGAGTTGTTCAACCAGAGAGAGATGGAGAGGGAGATCTGGAACCTTCAGTAAATCCTGCAGGCGGTAAGATCACTCACAGTAAACAGCACAGGGAGGAGTTAGTGGCCTTCTATGTTCAGACCAGGAAGACAGGACATAAATACAGAGCTGGACAAGGAACAGTAAGATTCTAGATAAAAGCAAATTAATGCGGATGCTGACAGGCTGTTGACAATGGGTCAGTTAGACTCGAAACGTCAGCTCTTTTCTCTCCTTACAGATGCTGACAGAGCTCAGATTTTCCAGCATTTTCTTTTTTTTTGGAGTAAGATTCGAGGCTTCATTCCCACCATCTTGTGAAGGTTCTGCTTTCACCTCTGTTGTACTGGCCCTCACTGAGACAGCACAGGGGGTCCCATGCATCAGTACTGGTCCAAGCTGTCTTAGTGATCTCTGTAATATCCTCATGATCTTTCCTCTATTTGTAACCTCCCCTAGTCTACGGAACGCTCAACATATCTGTCAGCTTCACCAATCCCTAACACCCTAATCCCTAAACTTGTCCAGTAGATACTAACCTTCCTTTATCTCCATAAACCCCGACAGACCTGTGTAACCCTGTACGTTCAATGCAATCCTCCATGCCTGCATGTAAAGTTCTTTCATGATTGACAGAACACGTTGATGGCTCGTCCAGAAAGTCAGGAGGTATGGGATATAGGAATACAACGGGTGCAATTCTCCCCGTGTCTGCTTAGATCTCCTCCGGGTGCTGCTCCCACAGTCCAAAAATATGCAGGTTGGGTGAATTGGCCGTAGTGTTAGGTAAAGTGGTAAATGTAGGGGAGTGAGTCTAAAAAAACATCGAGGGCCGAAGGGCCTGTACTGCGCTGTAATGTTCTATCTGTCTCTCTGGATACAGAATTGGCTGGTCCATAGAAGAGAGACGTTGGAATTTGATGGAAAGTATTCGAACTTGGTGACTAATAGTGTTCTGCAGGGATCGGTTCTAGAACTTCTGCTCTTTGTGATTTCTATAAATGACTTGGATGTGGATGTGGATGTGCAAGAGTGGGTTAGTATGTTTGCTGATGACATGATGATTGGTGGAGTGGTGAATAGAACATAGAACAATACAGCACAGAACAGGCCCTTCGGCCAACGATGTTGTGCCGAACATTTGTCCTAGCTTAAGCACCGATCCATGTACCTATCCAATTGCCAATTAAAGGTCACCAATGATTCTGACTCTGTCACTCCCACAGGCAGCGCATTCCATGCCCCCACCACTCTCTGGGTAAAGAACCTACCCCTGACATCCCGCTATACCTTCCACCCTTCACCTTAAATTCACGACTCTTGAATTCAATCCCTCTGCTAATGAACGCTCATACACCACAGGCCTTCTTACAAGCTCTATCCACCTGAGTGGCAAACTTTCAAAGATGTATGAACATAGATCCCAAGATCATTCTGCTCCTCCAACCTACTAAGCACCCTACCGTTAACCCTGTATTCCGCATTCTTATTTGTCCTTCCAAAATGGACAACCTCACACTTGACAGGGTTGAACTCCATCTGCCACTCCTTAGCCCAGCTCTGCATCATATCTAAGTTCCTTTGCAGCCGACAACAGCCCTCCTCCATATCCACAACTCCACCAATCTTCGTAGCATCTGCAAATTTACTGACCTACCTTCGACTCCATCTTCCAAGTTATTAATAAAAATTACAAACAGCAGAGGACCCAGAACTGATCCCCGCGGAACTCCACTTGTAACTGGGCTCCAGGCTGAATATGTACCATCTACCACCACTCTCTGACTTCGATCGGTTAGCCAGTTTTCTATGAGGAGAAAGTGAGGTCTGCAGATTCTGGAGATCAGAGATGGAAATGTTTTGCTGGAAAAGCGCAGCAGGTCAGGCAGCATCTAGGGAACAGGAGAATCGACGTTTCGGGCATTAGCCCTTCTTCAGGAATGAGGAAAGTTGGTCCAGCAGGCTAAGATAAAAGATAGGGAGGAGGGACTTGGGGGAGGGGCGTCGGAAATGTGATAGGTGGAAAGAGGTCAAGATGAGGGTGATAGGTCAGACTGGGGTGGGGGCGGAGAGGTCGGGAAGAAGATTGCAGGTTAGGAAGGCGATGCTGAATTTGATGGATTTGACTGAGACAGGCTGGGGGGAGGGGAAATGAGGAAACTGGTGAAATCCGAGTTCATCCCTTTTGGTTGGAGGGTTCCTAGGCGGAAGATGAGGCGTTCTTCCTCCAACCGTCGTTTCGCTGTGGTCTGACGATGGAGGAGTCCAAAGACCTGCATATCCTTGGTGGAGTGGGAGGGGGAAGTGAAATGTTGAGCTACAGGGTGGTTGGGTTGGTTGGTCCGGGTGTCCCAGAGGTGTTCCCTGAAACGCTCCGCAAGTAGGCGGCCCGTCTCCCCAATATAGAGGAGGCCACATCGGGTGCAAAGGATGCAATAGATGATATGTGTGGAGGTACAGGTGAATCTTTGGCGGATATGGAAGTTTCCTTTGGGGCCTTGGAGGGAGGTGAGGGGGGAGGTGTGGTCGCAAGTCTTGCACCTCCTGCGGTTGCAGGGGAAGGTGCCGGGAGTGGAGGTTGGGTTGGTGGGGGGTGTGGATCTGACGAGGGAGTCACGCAGGGAGTGGTCTTTACGGAATGCTGATAGGGGAGGTGAGGGAAATATATCCTTGGTGGTGGGGTCCGTTTGGAGGTGGCGGAAATGGCGGCAGATGATGCGCTGTACATGGAGGTTAGTGGGGTGGTAGGTGAGGACCAGTGGGGTTCTGTCCTGGTGGCGGTTGGAGGGGCGGGGCTCAAGGGCGGAGGATCGGGAAGTGGAAGAGATGCGGTGGAGGACATCGTCGACCACGTCGGGGGGGGGGGGGGGGGGGCAAATTGCGGTCCTTGAAGAAGGAGGCCATCTGGGATGTGCGTTTTTGGAACTGGTCCTCCTGGGAGCAGATGCGGCGGAGTCAAAGGAATTGGGAGAATGGGATGGCGTTATTACAGGGGGCAGGATGGGAGGAGGTGTAGTCCAGGTAGCTGTGGGAGTCGGTTGGTTTGTAGTAGATGTCCATGTTGATTCGGTCGCCTGAGATAGAAATAGAAAGGTCGAGAACGCCTCATCTTCCGCCTAGGAACCCTCCAACCACAAGGGATGAACTCGGATTTCACCAGTTTCCTCATTTCCCCTCCCCCCAGCCTGTCTCAGTCAAATCCATCAAATTCAGCACCGCCTTCCTAACCTGCAATCTTCTTCCCGACCTCTCTGCCCCCACCCAGTCTGACCTATCACCCTCACCTTGACCTCTTTCCACCTATCACATTTCCGACGCCCCTCCCCCAAGTCCCTCCTCCCTATCTTTTATCTTAGCCTGCTGGACCAACTTTCTTCATTCCTGAAGAAGGGCTAATGCCCGAAACGTCGATTCTCCTGTTCCCTAGTTGCTGCCTGACCTGCTGCGCTTTTCCAGCAACACATTTCCATCTCATAGCCAGTTTTCTATCCAACTGGCTAAATTTCCCTCTATTCCATTACTCCTGACTTTCCGCATAAGCCTACCATGGGGAACCTTATCAAATGCCTTACTAAAATCCATGTACATGACATCCACTGCTCTACCCTCATCCACATGCTTGGTAACCTCCTCAAACAATTCAATAAGACTTGTAAGGCAAGACCTACCCCTCACAAATCCGTGCTGGCTGTCCCGAATCAAGCAGCGTCTTTCCAGATACCCATAAATCCTATCCCTCAGTACCCTTTCCATTACTTTGCCTACCACCGAAGTAAGACTAACTGGCCTGTAATTCCAGGGGTTATCCCTATTCCCTTTTTTGAATAGGGGCACAACATTTGCAACTCTCCAGTCCCCTAGTACCACCCCCGTTGACAGTGAAGACGAAAATATCATTGCCAACGGCTCTGCAATTTCCTCTCTTGCTTCCCACATAATCCTAGGACATATCCCGTCAGGCGCGGGGGACTTGCCTATCCTCAAGTTGTTCAAAATGCCCAACACATCTTCCTTCCTAACAAGTATCTCTTCTGGCTTACCAGTCAGTTTCACACTCTCCTCTTCAACAATACAGTCCCTCTCGTTTGTAAATACTGAAGAAAACTACTCATTCAAGACCTCTACTATCTCTTCCGACTCAATACACAATCTCCCACTCATGTCTTTGACCTACCCTCGTTCTGGTCATTCTCATGTTTCTCACATACGCATAAAATGCCTTGGGGTTATCCTTGATCCTATCCGCCAATGATTTTTCATGCCCTTTCTTAGCTCTCATAATCCCTTTCTTCAGCTCCCTTCTGGCTATCCTGTATCCCTCCAACGATCTGTCTGAACCTTGTTTCCTCAAGCTTATGTCAGCCTCCTTCTTCCTCTTTACAAGATATTCAACCTCCCTCGTCAACCAAGGTTCCCTCACACGACCATCTCTTTCCTGCCTGACATGTACATACATATGAAGGACACATCGTATCTGTTCCTTGAAAAAGTTCCACATTTCCACGACATCCTTCCCTGACAGCCTATGCTCCCAACTGATGCTCCTCAGATCCTGTCTGACAGCATAGTATTTACCCTTCCCCCAATTGTAAAACCTACCCTGTTGCACGCACCTATCTCTCTCCATAACCAAGGTGAAAGTCACAGAATTGTGGTCACCATCACCAAAATGTTCACCCACGAACAAGCCCATCACTTGTCCTGGTTCGTTATCAATTAGCAATATGGCCTCCCCTCTGTCGGACAATCTACATATTGAGTTAGAAAAGCTTCCTGGACACACTGCACAAACACCGCCCCATCCAATCTACTTGATCTAAAGAGCTTCCAATCAATATTTGAGAAGTTATAATCGCCCATGACGACTCCCCTGTCGCTTCTGCACCTTTCCAAAATCTGTTTCCCAATCTGTTTCTCCACATCTCTGCTACTATTGGGGGGCCTGTAGTAAACACCCAACAAGGTGACTGCTCCTTTCCTATTTCTGACTTCAGCCCATACTACCTCCAAAGGCAGATCGCCCTCGAACTGCCTTTCTGTAGCCATTATAACATTTCTAATTAGCAACGCCACACCCCCTCCTTTTTTTACCACCCTCCCTAATCTTACTGAAACACCTGTAACCAGGAACCTCCAACAACCGTTCCTGTCCCTCTTCTATCCACGTTTCCGTGATGGCCACAACATCGTAGTCCCAGGTACCGATCGATGCCTTAAGTTCACCGACCTTATTTCTGATAATCCTTGCGTTGAAGTATACACACTTGAACCCATCTCTGTGTCCACAAGTATTCCCTGTCAGTGCTACCTTCTCCACAGCCTCCCTACATTCTTGGACATCCTGACAAACAGCTAGCCCACTTGCTGGACTACAAGTCCGGATCCCATCCCCCTGCCAAATTAGTTTAACTCCCCCCCCCCCCCCCACGAAGAGTGCTAGCATGGATAGTATGGAGGGCTGGTGTAAGTTGCAACGTGACATTGGCAGGATGCAGAACTGGGCTGAGAAGTGGCGGATGGAGTTCAATCTGGAAAAGTGTGTAGTGATTCATTTGTAAGATCGAATTTCAATAGAGAATACATCCTTGGTAGTGTGAAAGAAATGAGGAATGTTGAGGTCCATGTCTATAATTTCCTCAAAGCTGCCACTGAGATGGTTAGGTGCGTTGGTGTGTTGGCTTTCATTAGCTGGCGATTGAGTTTAAGAGCCGTGAGGTTTTTCTGCATCTCCGTAGAACTCCGGTTATACCACACTTAGAATGTTGCGTTCAGTTCTGGTCCTCTCATTACAGGAACAATGTGGAAGCTTTAGAAACAGTGCAGAGGAGGTTTAGCAGGATGCTGAGTAGACTGGAGAGCATTTCTAATGAAGAGAGGTTAAGGGAGCTAGGGCTTTACTCATTGAATCGAAGCAGTGCGAGGGGCGGCTTTTTCGAGGTGAACACGATGATGTGAGGCACAGGTAGAATGAATAGAAAATGAATTTTCCCATAGTAGAAATGGCCATCACATGGTGGTATAATTTTAAGATGATTGGAGGAACGTTAAGGGGAGATTTCAGAGTTCAGTTCTTTACACAGTGTGGTGTGTGGGTGGAATTCACTGCCAGCAATGGTAGTACAGTCAGTTACATTAGGCACATTTAGGGGACTCTGGGATGGGCACATGGATGATAGTAAAATGAAGGGTGTGTAGTTTCGTTTGATCTTAGAGGATAAAAGGTCAGCATGACAACACGGACCGAAGGATCATGTACAGTACTATTAGGTGTTCTATGTTCCATATGATAGACTGGGTAATAAGTTAAGACAAATGTAAAAAGGTGCAACATCCTGGAGTAGCTAGTCAACTGGACGTAGAATTGCCTTGATGGTGGGAGACAGAGGGTTGTGGGAGACATTTTGTTTTTCAGACTGGAGGCACGTGACCAGCGGTGTCGTCGGTCCATTATTATTTGTCATTTGGATAAATGATTTACATGGGAAAATTGGTTTCGTGATAAGAAAGTGTGTGGGTGACACTGCAATGTGTAATATAATGAACAGTGAAGAAGGTTGTCTATGATAGAACAGGATGCAGTTTAATTAGATAAATGTGAAGTATTCCATTTTGGTGAAACAAACCAGGGTGGGAGTCGTACAGTCAATGCTCGGGCCCTGCGTAATGTTCTCAATCAGTGACCCATGGATGCAAGTGCACAGTTCTTTAAAAGTGATGTCACAGGTAGACAGGCTGGTGATGCAGGCGTTTGGGTTGCTTACCTTCATTGGGCAGAACATTGAAAGTAGGAATTGAGATGTCATGTTGTATCTGTACAAGACATTGGTGAAGCCACCATAAAAACACTGTTGATCAGTGGGAAGAACTCATCTGGTTCACTTACCACCTTTTGAGAAGGACATCTGACATTCTAACCTGGTCTGGCCTACTACTGACTCCAGACCCACAACAATATGGCTGACTCTGAGCTACCCTCTTGGTAATTAGCAGTGGGCAATGTATGCTGGTCCAGGCAGTGACACCCCCATCCCATGAATGAATAAATCAAAATACATATGTCCCTCCCTATCTCTGCAAACCCCTCCAGCTGCAGCAGTTCATACTGGCTTTATAACACCATTCAGGCCCTGGTCCTTCTCTGTAACACTCTCACCATCTCCAGCACCTTCACCTGTTCCTATCGTGTCATTAAACCCTGACAATGATTCCCCTTCCAATTGCCCTCCCCGTGCTTGCAGACAGTTTGCAATTCCTCGAAATGTTACTGCATAAACATTCTCTCACTTGAGAATTGTTAGTAATTTTGGTGATTTTCCAAGCCTGATAATCTAATATAATCCATTTTGTCCTAATTGAGGGACAGATGGGAATTTCTTGCTGAAATTTTGTCTGTTTCAATGGAATGCCTTTTTGGTGACTGTTTTACACTGTTCTTCAAATGTTTTTTACTGTTCGTTTACAGACACAGAAGGGCTTTTGCCCGAAATATCGATTTTCCAGCTCCTCAGATGCTGCCTGACCAGCTGTTCTTTTCCAGCACTACCCCAATCTTGAATCTAATCTCCAGCATCTGCAGTACCCTCCTCCGCCTACACATTTCAGTCTGCTCATCCTGTTAAACCTTGGACAGTTCTCCTCTCAAACCCATGTAAATTCGCTATTTTTGTTTCCGGTTGTATCTAACCCAACCTCCACTCCCGGCACCTTCCCCTGTAACCACAAGAAATGCAAAACTTGCGCCCACACCTCCCCCTCACTTCCCTCCAAGGCCCCAAGGGATCCTTCCATATCCGTCACAAATTGACCTGCACCTCCACACACATCATTTACTGCATCCGCTGCAACCGATGTGGCCTGCTCTACATTGGGGAGACAGGCCGCCTACTTGCGGAACGTTTCAGAGAACACCTCTGGGACACCCGCACCAACCAACCCAACCGCCCCGTGGGTGAACACTTTAACTCCCCCTCCCACTCCGCCAAGGACATGCAGGTCCTTGGCCTCCTCCATCACCAGACCATCGCAACACGACGCCTGCAGGAAGAGCGACTCATCTTCCGCCGAGGAACCTTCCAACCACAAGGGATGAATGCAGATTTCTCCAGCTTCCTTAGTTCCCCTCCTCCCGACCTTATCTCAGTCCCAACCCTCGGACTCAGCACCGCCTTCTTGACCTGCAATCTTATTCCCGACCTCTCCGCCCTCACCCCTGTCCGGCCTATCACCCTCACCTTAACTTCCTTCCACCTATCGCATTCCCAACGCCCCTCCCCAAGTCCCTCCTCCCTAACTTTTATTTTAGCCTGCTTGCCACACCTTCCTCATTCCTGAAGAAGGGCTTATGCTCGAAACGTCGATTCTCCTGCTCCTCGGATGCTGCCTGACCTGCTGCGCTTTTCCAGCAACACATTTTTCAGCTCTGATCTCCAGCATCTGCAGTCCTTACTTTCTTGTCCATTCTGTGATTCACATTAAAACTTTATAATTAATTAAATTTCACTCTATCCAAATTTCCCGGAGGATCGCTCAGTGTGACTTTATTCATTTGCTCACCTTCATGAGACAATGGTCCCTCTGAGATAATGACATCCCTAGCCAGTTGCACAATGTGTTATTCAAAGAAATACTGAAAAAAATTGTCCAAACTCCTCTTTGAATATCACTCTTGTCCGTGTGATTTTCCCAGATTATACGAATATTGAAGATTCCCAAAATTATCACAGTTCCTTTGTTAAAAATTCAAATGAGTTCCTGTTTAATGCAGTGATGAGCAATGAAATGCTGTTAGATGGCCTAAAACTGTTCTGTTACTTGTGTCCTTGGCAGGTAGTAGCCAGAATTAACATTCAGCCTGACTCTACTTCATGATCCGAGGTCAAATGCCAGCTCTTTAATGCCTTTGTTACCCATTACTGTCGGCATTACACAACCCTAATTTCCCATTTTGCGTTAGACCCCACAATGTTGTGAACCATTGAATATTTATGTTTCACCTTTTTGTCACTCTATAATCATGTCTCTCTGGTGCCTTGTTCACATTTATCCCTGTGTCACAAATCCATCGTCCTTATTGCAGAGACTTTGTCCATTCCAAAATAAAATCTTTCCCACAATTTCCTGTCACAAACCTATTCACTGACGTACAGTTTTTGTTAAACTCTGTCCCTCCCTGTTCCTTTCTGCTTGTCTTCAGCCACATCCCCATGCTGTTCTGATGCTTTGCCTTTTCTCTTTGGATTTGGTCAGCTCATTTTACCTGAACCCTGTCCCTGCATCCTCCATGTCAGCAGAAAACCCTGTCCATAAAGCTACCGGCATAATTGACCAGGACACCGTTCCATTGGGGTCCAGTGAAATGGGATTGTTTTTATTTACTCGTGGGATGTGGGTGTCTCTGGCTGACCAGCCTTTCTTGCCCAGCCCTAGCTGCCCTTGAGCTGAGTAGCTTGCTTGGCCATTTCAGAGGTACTTGAGAGGTAAAACACTTGGCTGTGGGTATGTCGTGCAGAACACGTGAGGATGGCATGATGTCCTTCACTGAAGAACAAGTGTTATTTCGATGTACAAAGGTTTTGGTTTTTATATCAGCAATGGTTTCATACATTTTTTTTATTGTTGATTGCAATTTTTAAATTTATTTTTATAAAATAGTACAATTTCTGATAGTGGGATTCAAACCTGTCTCCCCAGATAATTAGCTGAAGTTTTGGATACATGCTTCAACAATAATACCACTAGGCCATTTACTTCACCTGCTCACTTGTTGCTCATCTCTGACCAGTTGTAACAGTACATCATGACGCAAAGCCGATTCTTCTGACACAATTGTGTGATCCTGACATCTTCCAGCACTTTGGTGATATCACTCAGTATCTCTCCATGTGCTATCCCTCACTGTGTGGATGTAATTGCTGCCTCTGTCAACATCTCCCACTCTTGCAGCTACTCCAGATCCTGAGCCAACAGAATTCTCCATTACAGAGAGACGAGGCAGCACAGGCCAGGGATGGAATCTGTGATGTCTGTGGGACTCAGTGCCATTCTTCATGTATAACCCTTACTGCATCAGTCTAATTTCCCGTTCTGTCTATTTCTCTGTCTCCTGTAGGTACTCTGGAAGGTCCTGACTGAATAGACTTCCCAGCTGCTCGGTGTGTCGTCAATCACCACATTGAAGATGGTTATTCATCCAGAGAGACAAAGGGAAGTGTGATCTGGAGCCTTCAGTAAATCCTGCAGTGAGGTAAGATCACTCACAGTGCACAGAGCAGAGAGCAATGAGAGGGCTCCAAATATTGTCAGCAAGACATGACTTAGATACAGTGCTGGAGGGGGAGCAATGTACAGACACACTCCAAGCTCAATCGCCACCCCAACATTAGGTTCTGTTGTACTCAGACTCACTACTCTGCAACACTGTACCTGTGGCATGTCTTGTGGCCAGTGTCTTCAATAATTTGTAACTCCTATAACCGTTCCTTTGTCTGTAAACTCCTCCCTTCCCGATAGTCCATCCACATATTTGAAATGTACTGCATTCCAGACGACCATCCTTATCACTGTAACTTGCTTCAGCATCTATAACATGCCTTATCTCGGTAGTCTTCTCCTCCTCCAGTAACTGGAGACATAGTCATGCAGCACGGAAACGGTTCCTTCGCTCCAATTAGCCCATGCTGACCAGAGTCCCTTGACAAGTCACGTTTCCCTGGATTTCACCCACATCCCTTCCAACCTTCTCCTCTCCATGTACCTGACCAAATGGCTTTTACATGTTGTAATTGTACTTTTCCCTATCCCTTCCGCACCATGCCCTGTGTGGAAAAAGTTTTCCTCCAATCCCTTTTAAGTCTTCCCTCTCTCATACCATATCTACGCCATCTTGAATATAGAAGATAGAGCATGACAGCGCAGTACAGGCCCTTTGGCCCTCGATGTTGCGCCGACCTATGGAACCAATCTGAAGCCCATCTAACCAACACTAATCCATTCTCATCCATGTGCCTATCCAATGACCATGGAAATGCCCTTAAAGTTGGTAAGTCTACTACTGTTGCAGGCAGTACGTTCCACGCCCGACTACTCTCTGAGTAATTAACCTTTCCACTGATACCTGTCCTATGTCTATCACCACTCAATTTAAAGCTATCTCCTCTCGTGCTAGGAATCGCCAACTGAGGGAAAATGCTCTCACTCTCCTACCCATTTAAACCTCTGATTATCTCATATGTCTCAATTAGTTGGCCTCAAACGTCTTTTTTCGACAGAAAACACTTTCAAATCCCTCAGCCTTTCCTCATAAAACCAACCCTCCATTCCAGGTAACATCCTAGTAAATCTCCTCTGAACCCTTTCCCAAGTTTACACATCCTTCCTCTAATGCTGTGACCTGAGCTGTGCAGAATACTCCAAATGTGGCCAAACCAGAGTTTTTTTTACAGCTGCAGCATGATCTCATTCTTCCGAAACTCAATCCGTCTACCAATCAAAGCTAACAAACCGAATGCCTTCTTAACAACCCTATCAATCTGACTGGTAACCTTCAAGGATCTTTGTACTTCGACACCTAGATCACTCTGTTCGTCAACGCTACCACGAATCTTATTATTAGCCCAGTATACTGTATTCTTGTTACTCCTTCCAAAATGAATCACCTCGCACTTTTCTGAATTCAGCTCCATTTGCGAACTTTCAATTCAGCTCTGCAGATTATGGATGTCTCTCTGTAATCCACAACAGCCCTCGTCACGATGAACAACTCTACCGACCTTAGTATCTGCGGAAAGTTTACTAACGCATTCTTCAATGCCCTCATCGGGGTCATTTATGTAAATGACAAACAACAATGGATCCAAAACAGAGCCTGGCGGTACCCCACGAGTAACTGAATTCCAGAATATGTATTTCCCATTATCCACTACGCTCCGTCTTGTTTAAGAAAGCCAATTTCTGATTCAAACTGTTTTTGATCAGAATTTTGGGTCGATCTCGCTGTCCTATTGGTGGAGATGTTTACCAAAATGGCTGTGCACAGCTTCAGATTCCCAGGCTGGAAGATATGAGTTCAGATGTGAATGTAATTTTCTATTCTGTCTGTGTGCCTGATACTGAACTGGTGTGTCTGGTAGAAAACACTTTGCGTGCATTTGGTGACCTCCTGATCTATGTTACTGACCAGAGCTCACCTCATCAATGTCTTCATTTGGAATGTTCTTTTATTTTTCATTATTTTTAAGTGGCAATTTTGCGAGATGCAGGAATTGGGATATTTCCATTTTGAGAAAATGAAACCTTTATCATTGGAAATTAAGAATCCTTCAAAAATGAGAACGGCAGTCCAGAGACAAGAGACGTATTCATGTTAGGGTGAAAGTCAAGGCCGAGGGTAGCTTTTCCTTCTGGAGGCCTGTGACCAGTGATGTACGGCAAGGATCGGTGCTAGATCCACTCTTTTAATTATTTATATAAATGATTTGAATGTGAACGTAGGAGGTATAGTTAACAAGTTTGCAGATGACACCAAAATTGGTGATGTAGTGGACAGCAAAAATGTAACCTCAGATTACAACGGGATCTGGATCAGATGGGCCAATGGGCTGAGAAGTGGCAGATGATGTTTAATTTAGATAAATGCGGGGTGCTGCATTTTGCGAAAGCCAACCTTAGCAGGAGTTATACATTTAATGTTAAGTTCCTAAGGAGTGTTGCTGAACAGAAAGACGTTGGAGGATAGATAGGATAATGAAGAAGGTGTTTGGTATGCTTGTGTTTATTGATTAGAGCATTGAATAGTGGAGTTGGGACGCCATGCTGTGGCTGTATAAGACATTAGATAAGCCACGTTTGGAATATTGCATGCGATTCTTGTTTCCTCCCTATCGGAAGGATGTTGTGTAAATTGAAAGGGTTCAGAAAAGTTTTACAAGGATCTTGCCAGGATTGGAGAATCTGATCTTCAGGGAGAGATTGAATGGGTGGGACTATTTTCCCTGGAATGTTTGGGGCTGAGGGGTGACTATATGGAGGTTTACAAAATCATGGGAGGCATGGATAGGATTAACAGGCAAGGTGTTTTCCTGGCGTGGGGAAGTCCATAACTGGAGGGTACAGTTTCAGGGAAGGGAAAGACGTAAAAGGAGCCTAAGGGACAACGTTTTCAGGCAGAGGGTGGTGCGTGTATGGAATGAACTGCCAAAGGAAGTGGTGGAGACTGGTAAAATTACTGCATTTAAAAGGCATCTGGATAGGAAGGGTTGAGAGGGATTTGGGCCAGATGCTGACGAATGAGACACAATTATGTTAGGATATGTGGGTGGCGTGGACGAGTCAGACTGAAGGGTCTGTTTCTGTGCTGTACATCCCTATGACGTAAATGTTTTCCACTGCCCATTTATAGCCTTACATTACATTGTTTCCCCTGTTTACCTTGGTCAGTTCTCCTCTCAAACACATGTAAATGGCTTTGATTGCGATTTGAGGGTGTGTTTTATGGCCAATTTAAAAATTCATCATATCATTGAATTCCACTATTCTACAATTTCCCAGAGGATTTCTCAGTGTGACATCACTCCTTCAGTCAGTGTCATCACCCAACGGTGGATCTGAGATAGTTACGTACCTGGCCATTTGCACAATGTGTTTTTCGAAGAAACACTGGCAAAAACATTCAAAGAGGAGTTTGGAGAATAACGCTTTTGCCAATGTGATTGTCCCAGATTCTGCAAAGATTGAAATTTCCCAAAATTATCACAGTACCTTTGAATTACGCAGGAATTCATTGGAATGTGTAACAGTGTTGAGCAATGAAATGCTGTTAGGAAGCCCAAAAACTGTTCTCCTTCTTGTGTTTATGCCTCACTTTACTCAGAATTTGCGTTCAGGCTGATTCTGCTGCATAATCTGAGTCCAAACGCTTTCTCTGTAGTGCCTTCCTACACACTCGTGATATCACTCAGTATCTCTCCGTGTGTTATCCCTCACTGTGTGGGTCTAATTGCTGCCTCTGACAGTGTCTCTCGCTCTTGCAGCTACTTCAGATCCTGAGCCAACAGAATTCTTCACTCCAGAGAGACGCAGCAGCACAGGCCAGGGATGGAGATTTTTTGTTTTCCAGACTTCTGTGGGATTCAGTGCCATCCTCCATGTGTAGCACTCACTCCATCAGTCCAATTTCCCATTCTGTCTGTCTCTGTCTCATGTCGGTAGTCAGGAAGTTCCTGACTCAATAAACTTCCCAACTGCTGGGTGTCTCGTCCATCACCTCATTGAAAGCATTGGTCAGCCAGAGGTCAGGGAGATCTGGAGCCTTTAATAAATTCTGCAGCGAGGTAAGATCAATCACAGTGCACAGAGGAGAGAGTATTTAATGGATGAGAATCTTCAGCTCAAAGGAGGTGACGTAGGTACAGTGGTGAAGGGCAAACACAGAATATAAAGCTCCCAGTCTCAACACCCACCCTCTTGTTAGGGGATTATTTTCAGCTCTGCTGTATGAGCCTTCCTGAGACAGCATCAGAAGTTCATAGTTAGCAATCCAGGCCTGTTCTGTCTTAGTGATCATCAGGACAACAGAGCGGAAAACAGGCCTCCCTTAACACTATCTGTTGTCACATCATAGAGTCATACACCAAGGAAACATAGCTTTTGGTCAAACTCATCTGCGCCAATGCCTTGAATGCTTTTAACTCTGAGAACAGTTCTTATCTATGTAACCTCCTCCCTTGTGTACAAGCCCAATGTATATTTAAAACCTCCTCCAATGATGACTACTCTCCCTATCTCTGTATACTACTCCAATCTGAATAATATGTTCAATCCCAGCAATCTCCTCCTCCAGTCATTCCAATAATTCCTATTCCTATAATCTTGCGCAATACCTACAGCCCACCCTGTCTCTGTTCCACCCTCCAGCCTTTGCCAACCACCCCCATATGTTTACTTTCCACCAGCTCCTACATCACGCGATATGACTGTAATATTCAATCCCTATAACATTCCTGCCTCCTGTCCTACATTACCACTTGACCATCCCAACAGACCTCCCTATCTGTTCAAACTCCTCCAGTCCCTACAGCCTTTCTTGCCTGTGTAATCTGGGCCAATCCCAGCAACCCACCCTGTGTATAGTGTTCTGAAGCCACTTTAACACTCCCCATTTCTGCAACTTCGTCCGGTTTCTGCGATCTCCTCTATCACTGTGGCCTTCTGCCAACACTACAATCGTCCATAACTCATCTCCTCTCATCTCTACTAGCGTTTCTATTTTTGTAAGCCCCTGAAGTCACTAAAACCATCCATGTACATGAAACATACTCTTTGTTGCTATATCCGAGCCCAGTCTCTACAGCTCTCACTTTCTGTATCCTCCTTCTGTCTGAAAAAATATCCAGTGTCTACACCCCTCTGTATTACAAACTTCGTCCAATCGCGAAAACCATCACCACAAACTTCACTATCGCAGTAACCTCTTCCAGCTCCTCATTATCACTGTACACCATCCTGTCCCGACTATGCTCCCTATCACGTCATTTCATCTCTGCAACCCACACGATCACAATAAACCTCGTCTAACTCTTGAAAACATTCTAACTCTCAGTAAACTCTTCCACTTCCTTATCCCCTCCATGTGCATGTAATCTCCTTGTGTCTTGAGAAACATTGACCAATTATCAACTCCAGAAGTAACGACAATATATATTTCTCCAACGAACACCACCTCCTATACTCCTCCCTGTCTGAGTAACCTGCACCAACCCCTTCGCACATCTCTGTTCAGTCACCTCTTCCTGCGTCCACAGGATGAATGTCCGTCCCTATCTCGTTAAATCTCCGGCAGACTCCAAAGGCCTCCCTCTCGCTGTGAACTCCCGTAGTCACTCCAAACCATCCTATCTCTGTAACCTCCCCTAGTCACTCCATCACTCCCTATCTCTGTAACCTCCCCCAGTCACTCCATCTCTCCCTGTCTCTGTAACCTCCACCACTCACTCCAGGCCTCCGCATCTCTGTAATCTCCACTAGTCACTCCATTCCTTCCTATCTCTGTAACCTCCCCAGTCACTCCATTCCTCCCATCTCTGTAAACTCACCAAATCACTCCAACCACAACCTCCAGACATGGTGGGCCGAAGGGCCTATTGCTGTGCTATACTGTTCTATTCTCTAATTTCCTGGCATCTACCCGGGCAAAGCCCCTCAGAATCCCGGATGTTTCGTTCAATTTCTCTCCATTTTTCGAAATGCCAATGGTTCAACCTCGATCTACTTCACCTCTTCCCATTATAAAGTCCCGCCATTTCCAGGATCAGCCGAGTGAACCTTCCCTGGTCTGCCTCCAATATAAGAATATATTTTCTTTGGGTACTCACACTGTTCATAATACTGTCGGTGTGGTCTGACTGGTATGTTGTATACTTTTAGCAAGACCTCCCTATATTTAGGCTCCATTCCATTTGCAATAAATGCCAGGATTTGCTTTCCCTTCTCTACTACCTGCTGACCCTGTAAACTACCTTTTTCAGATTGATAACAAAGATTCCCAAAACCCTTTGTGCAGTCAGTCTGAAACCAAACGGTGTTAGCCTGACAGTATGTCGGGAACGTGCTGGAGAGTATTATAAAGGATACGACAATAAATGGCAACTGGACGCTTGGGGACAATGGGAGATGCATGGTTTTATAGAAGTGGAATTATTTTATATCTATTGGATGCTATATATTGGTGTGACCAACAATGGCGGAATAGATAAGGGTTGGGGAGGCTACAGGCAGTAGGTGGATATTTGAAATTTAAGAAGCATTTTGACAAGTTTCGACAAGGGCTAAAGTATAGTGAGGGAGAGTATAGGGCCCCTGAAGCGTCAATGAGGCTCTCTGTGTGGAATCACTGTTGATGGGTGAGATACTAAACAAATATTTTGCTTTAGGATTTACTGTGGAGAAAGACATGAAAGCTCGGGAACTTGGGAAAATAAATAGTGATGTCTTGAACAGAGATTACATTGGAGAACAGAAGGTGCTGGATGCATTAAAATGCAAAAAGATTGGTAAAACCTTGGGACACGATCAGACGTATCCCACCGCTTTGTGTGAAGCTTGAGAGGCAATTATAGGGACCCTTGAAGAGATATTTGCATCATCGACAGCCACTACAGACCAGAGAGTCTGATGGGAGGGTAATTTGCTGGACTAGATTCTGAGAAAAAGGATCATCATGCATTTGGAATGGCAATAATTGATTAGCGATAATCAGCATGGTTTTGTGCGTGGAAAATAATGACTGTGTGTTTGTGAAAGGAGACAAATAATCGATTAAGGCATCGCAGTAGACGTGTCCATGGACTTTATCAAGGCCTTTGACAAGGATCTGCATGGCAGACTGGTTAACAAATCTGGGTCACACATTACCAGGGTGTACTAACCAACTGGATACGACGTAAGATTGACTGTAGGAGATAGAGTGTGTTCATAGAGGGTTACTGCTCAAACTGCAGGTGAAATTGGTGGTAAAGTGGACAGTGAAGAGGGATGGGATAAATGGGAGTACAATGGGATCAACAGTACGACTGGGCCAGTGAGGTTAGGAAATTGCAGGTGGAGAAAAGCATGCTGTTGCATTTTGCTAAGGCAAACCTGGGCTGGTCTTGTACAGTTAATGTTAGGACCCTGGGTAGCGGTGTCAAACAGAGAGGCAAGGGATGGAGGTACACAGTTCTTTGAAAGTGGCGTCATAGGTGAAGCAGGTGTTTGGAATGGTTACCTTCATTGGACAGAGCATTGAGATTAGGAGTTGGAATGCCATGTTGTGTCTGTACAAGACATTGGTGAAGCCACCATAAGAGCATTGTTGATCAGAGGAAGAACTCATCAGGTTCACTTATGTCTTTTAGGGAAGGACATCTGACATTCTAACCTGGTCTGGCCTACATATGAATCCAGACCCATAACCATATGGCTGACTCTGAGTTGCCCTCTGGGTAATTAGCAGTGGGGCAAAGAATGCTGTTTCAATCAGTGACATTCTCATCCCATGAATGAATAAAGAAAAATACATATGTCCCTCACTATCTCTGCTAACACCTCCAGCTGCAGCAATTCATACTAGCTTTCTAACACTGTTCAGGCCCTGACCACTCTCACCACATCTAACACCTTCACCTCTTCTTGTTCCTATCATGTCAATAAATCCTAATAATGATTCCCATTCCCAATACCCTCCTCCTGCTAGCAGATCCTTTAAAACGTACTCCTAAAACACTCTATCACTTCAGGATTTTAAATTCATTTTGGTAATCTTCTGAGCCTCATAATCGAATATGATCCATTTCGTCCTGAGTGAGGGAGGGTGGGACTTTCTTGCTGAGCTTTTGTCTGTTTCAATAGAATATCCTTTTGTTAAGTGTTTTGCACTGTTCCTTCAAATGTTTTCCACTGTTCATTTACAGGCACATGTTTCAGTCATTTTAGTCTGTTTTCCTTGGTCAGTTCTCCTCTCAAACTGAGGTAATTGACATTTTTTGTTTCTAGTTGTTGCTTGCCCTTTGTGTGATTCACTTTAAAACTTTATATTTCTTTAAACTGCACTTTATTACAATTTCCCAAAGGTTCTCCCCAGGTGACATTATTCATTCACTAAGTTTCATCACACAACAGTCGATCAGAGGTAGTGACGTCTCTAGCCAGTTACACAATGTGTTATTCAAAGAAACACTGAAAAACAAAAATCCAAACTCCTCTTCCAATGTGTGTGATTGTTAGGATTATACGAATATTGAAGTTTCACTAAAAAATCATAATGCCTTTGTTAAAAATGCCAAAGAATTCCTGTTTAATACAGTGATGAGCAATTAAATGCTGTTCATTGGCTAAAACTGCTCTGTTGTTTGTGCTCTTGGCAAGTAGTAGCCAGAATTTACATGATTCAACTTCATGATCTGCGGCCAAATGCTTTCTCTGTATTGCCTTTGTTATCCATTATTGTTAGCGTTACCCATTTTGTCTGAGTTTGCACAAGGTTTTGAATCATTGAATATTTCTGTTCGCCCTGTAACCATGTCTCTCTGGTGTCTAAATCTATTTTATCTCTGTGTCAAAAATCCATCTACCTCATTGCAGAGACATTGTCCATTTAAATAAAAAAACTAGTTTACTCTTTCCCACTATTTGCTGTCTCAGAGATATTCTCTGATGTACAGTTTTAATTAAACTCTGTCCCTTCCTGTTCCTTTTTGCTTGTCTCCAGCCACATTCCAACGCTGTTACCCTGCTTTCTCTTTAGATTTGAAAAACTCCTTTCACTTCAACCCTGTGGCTGCATCCTTTCTGTTAGTTTAAAGCCCCCACATGACTGGCCAGGCCAATGGGCCCAGCACAGTTCCAGTGGGACCATCCTAATGGATTATTTCCTAAAATCAGGTATGGGATGTGGGTGTCTCTGGCTGGCCAGGCTTTCTTGCCTAGCCTTAGCTGTCCTTGAACTGAGTAGCTTGCTCGGCCATTTCAGAGGTAATTGAAAGGCAAACACTTTGCTGTTGTTATACCGTGCAGACCACTTGAGGACCGGGCCAGCGATGGAGACGGGGATTTCCAGAACTCTGTGGGACTTAGTACCATTTTCTATGTGTACCTCTAACTGCATCAGTCTAATTTCTCATTCTGTCTATTTCACTGTTTTCTTCAGATAGGCAGGAAGGTCTGGTGCTAATAGACTTCCCAGCTGACGGGTGTCTCGTTCATCACCTCATTGAAGACGGTTGGTCAGCCAGAGAGAAAAAGATAAGGAAAATCTGAAGCCTTCAATACATCCTGCAGCGAGTTAATATCACTGTGCACAAAGCAGAGAGCAATGAGAGGGTTCCAACCATCAGCTCACAAGACCTGATATAGATAAAGTGCTGGAGGGAGAGCAGAGTACAGACACACCTCATACTCAATCACCATCCCTACTGTATGTCTGTTGAACTAAGACAGCATCGGAGTTCACAGTTATCAATCCAGGCCTGTGCTGTCTTAGTGAGCATTGGTATAACAGGGGAGAAAGCAGGCCTCCCACTCGAGGGTGGGATTGCTGCCTGGGATCCTTCTGTTCTTTATTCCCTCTCCAATACTGTCTCAGCAACCTCTTCCCTTCCCTGTAGACCCTCCACATATTTGAAATGAACTGCATTCTCACTGAATCACTTTAACATATCCCACTTTCCAAATGTAGACCTACCTGCAGATACTCCTCCTGGTATATGTTTGCCAGGTCCTCTCTAATGATCTTAGAACATAGAACATAGAACAATACAGCACAGAACAGGCCCTTCAGCCCACGATGTTGTGCCAAACATTTGTACGAGCTTCAGCCCCTATCCATGTACCTAACCAATTGCCGCTTAAAGGTTACCAATGATTCTGACTCTGCCACTCCCACAGTCAGCGCATTCCATGCCCCCACCACTCTCTGGCTAAAGAACCTACCCCTGACATCCCCCCTATACCTTCCACCCTTCACCTTAAACTTATGTCCCCTTGTAACACTCTGTTGTACGCGGGGAAAATTCTCTGACTGTCTACTCTATCTATTCCCCTGATAATCTCTATCAAGTCACCCCTCATCCTTCGCCGTTCCAATGAGCAAAGGCCTAGCTCTGTCAACCTATCCTCGTACGACCTTTTCTCCATTCCAGGCAACATCCTGGTAAATTTTCTCTGCACCCTCTCCAAAGCTTCCACATCTTTCCTAAAGTGAGGCGACCAGAACTGCACACACTACTCCAAATGTGGCCTAACCAAGGTCCTGTACAGCTGCAACATCACCTCACGACTCTTGAATTCAATCCGTCTACTAATGAACGCTAATACACCATAGGCCTTCTTACAAGCTCTATCCACCTGAGTGGCAACTTTCAAAGAGCTATGAACATAGACCCCATGACCCTCTGCTCCTCCACCTTACTAAGAACCCTGCCGTTAACCCTGTATTCCGCATTCTTATTTGTCCTTCCAAAATGGACAACCTCACACTTGACAGGGTTGAACTCCATCTGCCACTCCTCAGCCCAGTTCTGCATCATAACTAAGTCCCTTTGCAGCCGACAACAGCCCTCCTCACTATCCACAACTCCACCAATCTTCGTATCATCTGCAAATTTACTGGCCCACCCTTCGAATCACTCTTCCAAGTCATTAATAAAAATTACAAACAGCAGAGAACCCAGAACTGATCCCTGCGGAACTCCACGTGTAACTGGGCTCCAGGCTGAATATTTACCATCTACCACCACTCTCTGACTTCGACCGGTTCGCCAGTTTTCTATCCAACTGGCTAAATTTCCCACTATCCCATATCTCCTGACTTTTCGCATAAGCCTACCATGGGGAACCTTATCAAATGCCTGACTAAATCTTGATACTGATAAGAGACTCACTTTTAGTGGGACAGGCAGGAGATTCTTTGGTTGCAGAAGAGACGCCAGATTGTTGTGCTGCCTCCCGGGTACCAGAGTCAAAGATGTTTCTGAGTCGTTACTGAACATCCTGAAGTGGGGAGGGTGTGGGGGGTGGGGGGGGGTGTACAGCCAGAGGTCATTGTGCACATTGATCCACATGACAGGTGGACAAAGGGATGGTATACCCTGAAATAAGTATTGGGCATTAGCTAAGAAGTTAAAAAGTAGGACCTCAAGTTTAGTGGTTTCCAGGTTACTCCCTGTGCCACGTGCCAGTGAGGAAAGAAATAGAAAAGTAGGCCAGATGAATGTGTGACTGAGGAGCTGATGGATGGGGGCAGGGTTTTCAGTGCCTGAATCATTGGGATCTCTTCTGTGGTAGAAGTGACCGGTACAAGGTGGACGGGTTGGACTTGGACCAAAGGTGCACCAGTATTTCTGGGGGGAGATTTGTTAGTGTTAGGGTTGGGACGCTGAATAAGAGAAGGACCATCGAAAGGTCGGGGGAAAATGCATCATCCATCAAGAGTATGTTTCCTATTCAGGATATCCAGGGGCACAGCCAAGGGAAGGGAAAGACGTTTGGTTTAAATGTCACTTATTTCAACACACAAGGCCCGACTGGTAAGGCAGACGAGCTCAGAGCATGGATTGTTACTGGGGACTGCGATATTATAGCCATAACAGAAACATGGCTGAAAGAATGACAGGACTGGCAGCTCAGTGTTCCAGGAAATAGAAGGTACAGGCGTGAGAGAAGGACAAGTAAGTGAGGAGGGGGAGTTCTCCTTTTGATATTTGAGGACATAATAACAGTGCTCAGAGAGGATACTCTTAAGGGGTCATCAAACTAGGCCACATGGTTAGAACTGAGAAACAAGAAGGGGTGGTCACTCTGTTGCGACTGTATTATAGACCCCCAAATATCCAGCGGGTACTAGAGGAGCAGATGTGTAGAGAGATTAGAGATAACAGTCGGAATAATAGAATAGTGTTGGTTGGAGAATTTAATTTTCTCAGTATTTACTCGGACACCCAGAGATTAAAAGGCCTGTACGGAGTGCAATTTGTCAAATGTGTTCAAGAAAGTTTCCTAAATCAAGATGTAACTCTAACAAGGACTAACTACTCAGGCAGGTGCAACACTGGACCTCCCCTCAGAAAACGAAGTCAGGCAAGTGACTGAATAGTCTGTGAGAGAGCACTTTGTGTCCAGTGACCACAACTGTCTTAGTTTTAACGTATTTATGGTAAAAGATCAGACAGGTCCACAGATTAAGGTGTGAAACTGAAACAGGGCCAGGTTTGGAGCCATTAGGCAGGATTGGTCGATTGGGTGAATTAAAAACCACCCAACACCAGATTATAGTCCAACAGGTTTAGTTCAAAGCACTAGCTTTCAAAGCGCAGGTGAAAATCCTAAAAGATGAAAGACATAAATTAAATTTGTTTGATATTACATTCATGACACTGCCGTCCTGTTGCTATAAATTCTGTGCCTTATGATTGTGCTCCACAACCCACCAGATGAAGCTGTACTCCGAAAGCTAGTGCTTCCAAATAAACCTGCTGGACTGTAAACTGGTGTTGTGTGACTTTTAACTTTGTACATGCCCTTCCAACATCGGCTCCTCCACATCATGCTACTATCAACTGGGTGAGTCTGTTTGAAGGAAATGGAATGACTGGCAAATTGGAGGCATTTAAAAGTGTAATAATAAACATCCAGTGCCAGTATGTCCCTGTTAGGGTGAAGGGAAAAGATGGCAGTTGATTCCTGGCTGATGAGGGATATTGAAGTTCTCGTCTGGAAAATGAAGATGGAATACATTGGATTTAAGGTTTCCATATCTACCTCACCTACCTCACCAGACTGATTGACACGATCAATCTGTGGAGACCCTACAATCCTTTCTGGTCCCTGCAGCACTCCCGATCTGAAGAACTCACTCCAATGCCTGTGACTCTCCCAATGAAGTTCCTACAAGACTACCTATCTATGTGACATCCTCCCGTCGCCAGCACACACCCTTTTAATGCTCGCTCCTCCAGTTTCTCCATCCATCTACCCATCTCTATAACCTTCTCCAGCTCTTACACTCCTATCTGTGTAAACTGCACCCTCCCCATAACCCTTCTCATTTTGACTAAACTGTCGGAGGTTGCTAATGCTCGCTTATCTGCGAAACTGTCTCCAACCAAAATTGCTCTCTTTATCTCCTGGAAGATCTGTCCGATTCCACATCCTCCATGTCTAAATAACTTGCAGAAGCTAAGCTTTCCTGTATCTATAAGCATCTACAGGCACGACTACCCTCCAGATGTCTGTTGCTTTTCCAATCCGTACAGCTGTCTTTATCTCTGCCATCTACTCCGTTCCCTAAACAATCCCTGTCTGTGTAAACCACCCCAACCTAACAGCATCCTTATCCCTTTAAGTGCTCCATTCCTGCAACCTCCCCATCTCCATGAAATCCCTGCAGGTCCTTCAGCTCTCCACATTTCTGTAACCTCCTTTTCGCTTTGTGATCTTCCCCTCCTGTGAAAACACCTCCAGCCCCCTCAACCCTCCAAGTCTGGGTCATTCTGCTCCAGATCAGACCATTGCTTTCTCTGTAAACTCCGACACTCTTAGCAACCCTTCCTAATGGTGTCTCTTCATTCAGGCCCCATCCTCTCCAGCTTTCTGAAGCCTCTTCCTGCCATTGTAACCCTCACTATTTAGGACATGGAACAGTGCAGAACAATACAGGCCCTTCAGCCCTCGATGTTGTACTGACCTTTTATCTTACTCAAACCTTTGAAGGTTTTCTTCAGAATCGTCCAGTCTTGAAACCTCCCTATTTGGTAAATTCCTTCAGTCCCTATAACACTCAAATTGTGAAACCTATTCAAGTCCCTACAATCCTCCTTTGCCCTTGACCTCCTTTATGACCATCAAAACTCAAAATTACCAAAACCGCTTTTGGCCATTGTAATGTTTCTAATATCTGCAAAACCCTCCAGTCCTGATATCTTTCTCTTTCTATGGAACATTCACTTTTTTTCCCAGTGACTTTCTGGGGAAAACTGCAGAGGATGGAAATTAGTAGAGTCCGTCAATGTTACAGAAGTAGAAAGGGCACTGGAAACTGGAGGATGGTACGAATGTAGGAAGGGACGTGGATCCTGCAGGAGGTTAGAGGTAGCGGGATTCATAGAACCTGTAGGATGGGACCGAGAATGGATTGTGGAACCTGAAGAATGGTACAATTTGAACCACAGGCCTTTTTTTGACTGGACCATTGGACTGATCATGATGTTCTAATTCTGGAGATCTTTGCCAGAATGGGTGAGCAAAGCTTCAGATTCCCAGGCTGGGAAATGTGAGTTCAGATGTGAATCTATTTGCCCATTCTGTCTGTGTGCCTGATACTGAACTGGTGCTGTTCAGGTCGTTACGTGAGATGCAGGAATTGAGGAGTTCCACTTTGACAGAATGAAACTTTTACCTTTGATCCTGACCCATGGAATAGAGTTTCGTGGATTCTGTTGTTGACTGCAGATTATCACTCAGAGAATTGTATAACCAGGGAATCTGAATGCACGTGGTCTTTGCTTACGAGAGTGGGTATTTATCAGTTTATGTTGGCTCGGATACAGTGCTTCTGGAGAAAGTATAACTGTGTAAATACCTCACCGACTGGTTAAGGGGTGAGTGCACTTGGCCCTTAGAACCAGGATCTGGGAAACCTCATGTTGTTTGCATGTGGGGCTTGGCACCAGACTGGGTGAGAGCAGCTCCCTGAGTAAATGACCGAAAAAGAGCTTGGGATCTCCTGCGTGTTTGACCATGTTCTCCAGTCCTGACAGTGTCCACTCCCTGTAAACCCTTCCAGCTCTCGAACATTTCCCTTCTCTTTCATTTTCTCCAGCCCTTCCAACCTGGCCTTCGTCTCGTATCTCTTGAAGTCCGAAACGACCTTGCTCTTTGTATTCGTATTACATTCCTTTGAGCTGTGTGGGAACAAACCTCGAGTAGGTTTGGATCAGTGAAAGAAAGATAACTCCCCATTCTCCACTTTTGTCAAACACAGTCTGCTTGTTAGGCTTTCTCCCATAAGGGAAATGAACCATCCTTTCAACATGCACCCTGCCTATTCCCCTGAGGATCTGTACATTTTAATGAGGACAACTGTCTTTCTGATGAACCTCAGTGCACAGCACCGAAGTGACATGTTCATGTTGTTCTATTTTCTGCTACCACGTCCTTTTGCTCTTCCCCTCCCTCATTCTGAATTCTCCCCAAGTCTTGACAGTGCTCCAAACCAATAATTACTGAGAATGCTCCAAACTCCTTACCTCTGTAAACTCCTCACATTCCTACAATCCTCCTTGTGTGTGAACCCCTCTAGCTTCTACAGTCCTTCCAAATTATTGAATCTACTACAGCCCTCACCATCTCTGTATCTTCCAGCCACTACATTTCTCCATGCCTCTGCGAACCACTCCAGCCCTTCAAATCTGCAGTTCCACAAAACATCCCTCGATGTGGAAAATCCACCAAAGACCACTAGCTTTCATATCTCTGTTATCCCCAGCTCATCTCTCTATCTCTGTTCCCAGGTTCAGTCTCGACAGCACTACTTCCATGTACAACATCATCAAGTCCCTGAAATCCTCCCGTTCTGTGGAACCTCGAGCAGACCTTGTAGTTCTCTCATGATCTCTGACTGCCTGCAGTGATTTTAAACTTCCGCAATTCGATAACATCTCCAGTCTCCATGCCCCATTGCCGATCATGGCGAGCTGCTCCAAACCTCTCAAACTTTCCTGCCTGTGTCCATCAAGTTGATACAACTCTTCTCATGTCTGTAGTGCCCTGCATACCCTACAATCCTCCCCGTTTTTGTGAATTCTGCCTATCACTAGTACTGAACGTATCTGTGTAAATGCCTCCAGTTACTACAACCTCTTTACTGTTTAGCGTCCACCAGACCCTAAAACCATGCTATCTGTGTAACCTCCTTCAGGTCTATATCCTCCAACTTGCTGAAACCTGCTCTCACCATTGCAACCCCCATTAATTCTTAAAATTGTTTAGTCTGTAAAACTATCCCTATCAGTGTGAACCCCTCCACTGCGTACCACACTCCCAGTATATGCAATGGGTGATGCATGGTTTTAGAAAAGGGGAATATTTTTAAATATGTTGGATTCTATATTTTGGTGTGACCATAAATGGCAGAATAGGTAAGGGTGGGAAAGGCTAGTAGCAGTCGAAGGATATTTGAAATTTCATAAGCATTTTGACAAGTTTCAAGAAGGGCTAAAGATTTGCTAGGGAGAATAGGGCCCCTGAAAGATCAATGAGACTATCTATGTGGAATCACTGCTGATGGACGAGGTCCAAAACAAATATTTCCCATTAGGATTTACTGTGGAGAAAGACATGAGTGTTCGGGAACTTGGGAAAATACATAGTGATATTTTGAACAATGTTCACTTTGGAGAACAGGAGGAGGTGGATGTATTAAAATGCAAAAAAGGTTGATAAAATCTTCGGACACGATCAGATGTATCCCAGAACCTTGTGAGAAGCTCGAGAGGAAATTACAGGGTCCCTCGAAGAGATATTTGTATCATCGACAGGCACTACCGACCAGTGAGACCAATGGCAGAGGTGGGTAAGTTGTTGGAGGAGATTCTGAGCTAAAGGATCATCATGCATTTGGAAACGCAAGGACGGATTACCGATATTCAGCATGTCTTTTTGCATGGAAAATCATGTCTCACGAACTGGATTGCGTGTTTGTGGAGGGAGACAAGTGGTAGGTCAAGGCAGAGCAGTAGACGATGCCTACATTAAGTTCAGCAATGCCTTTGACAAGAGTCTGCACGGCAGACTGGTTAATAAGTTTAGATCACCATAACCAGGGAGCGCTCACCACCTGGATACAAAATATGATTGATGGTAGGTGACAGAGCGTGTGCGTAGAGGGCTGCTGCTCAAGCTGAAGGCCTGTGACCAATAGTATGCCATGGGTTTCGGTGCTGGGTCACTGTTGTGCATCATTTAGATAAACGGTTTGGATGATAATACAGGAGTCATGGTTAGCAAGTTGGTGAGTGAGATTGAAATTGGTGTTAAAGTGGACAGTGAAGATGATTACCTGAGAGTTGGCCAGTGAGTTTAGGAATAGCATGTGGAGAAATGCAGAGTGTTGCACTCTGGTAAAACAGACCAGGGCGGGACTTGTACAGTTAATGTTAGGATCCTGGGTCGTGTTGTCAGTCAGAGACCCAGGGATGCAAGTACACAGTTCTTTGGAAGTGATATCACAGGTGGACAGGCTGGTGAAGCAGGTGTTTGGGATGTTTAACTTCATTGGTCAAAGCCTTGAGAATAGGAGTTGGGATGTCATGTTTTTGCTGGACAGGACATTAGTGAGGCCACCATAAAAGCATTGTTGATTATCTGGAAAAAAACTCAACTAGTTCACATATGTTCATCAGGGAAGGACATCTGACATTATTACCTGGTCTGGCTCACATGTGACTCCAGACGCACGGCAATATGGCTGACTCAGGGCTACCCTCTGGGAAATTAGCAGTGGAGCAAAGAATGCTGACTCAATCAGTGACATCCTCATCAAATGAATGAACAAATAAAAATACATATGTCTATCCCTACCTCTGCAAACACCCCTAGCCACAGCAATTCGTACTGGCTTTGTAACATGGGTCAGGCCCTTGCCCTTCTCTGTAACACTCTCACCACCTCCAGCACCTTAAGCTCTCCCTGTTCCTATCATTTCATTAAACTCTGACTATGAATCCCCTTCCTACTGCACTCCTCCTGCTTGTAGACCCATAACAATCCCTTTAAAAAATACTTCCATATTTCGAAAGCATTGGCTTCTTCAGAATTGTTCGGGTTTTTTGGCTTCTAATCAACTCTTAATTAAATCTGGTAACTCCTGGTACTCCCTGGGCTAGGACTGTCCAAACTGGGGAGAAGCATTGGGAAGATGTCGAACACTTCAAAACTTGTTGACCGGTTAAAGGGGAATCCAGGAGAAAACATCACAAGGTGTGCACTACCAGCCCAACGACCCAAGCACCCCTTCCCACGGCCACCTTCTTCCCCAAATGTAACAGAGTCCTTGGAAGGGCACATCAGTCTGTAGGGCCACCTACAAACTCCCGCTGAGAGTGGGAGTGAGTCAGCCTCGTCTGTCACCCACCACCAATGAGATTGTGAGATAGGAATATTGAATATCCTCTCACAATCATCACAGTGTCTCTGTTACAAATTCAAAGAATTCACTGTTAATGCAATGTCTAACAATATTATGCTGTGAAAGGGCTTCAACAGTGCCCTTCCACTTCTGTTATCTGACCCTTATTACCCAGCATTTTAATTCGTAACTATTCATAACCTGAAGCCACATATTTCCTTCGTAATCTCAATGTTGTCGCTAAATATGAGAGTTCCCCATCCTGCTTCCCATTCTTCTTGGTTTTACACAATGTTGCATAGCCGTGAATATTAATGCCCCATATTTGTGTTCACCCTGTGACCACGTCTTCCTGTTGACGATCAGATAGAAATCACAAGTTACAAGTGCATATCCCTTATTGAGTACTGGTAGTAATGCTCACTGAATCAAAACCACTTCTGCTGATACCATTGTGTAATCCCGATACCTTGTTTCACTCTGGTGATATCACTCAGTATCTCTCCATGTGGTATCCCTCAGTGTGTGGGGTTAATTGTTGCCTCTCAGCGCCTCTTGCTCTTAAGGCTGGTCTGAGAACCTGAGCCAACAGACTTCTCCACTCCAGAGAGACGCAGCAGCACTGGCTACTGATGGAGACTGGGATTTTCCAGATCTCTGTTGGCCTCAGTGCTACTGTACATGAGTCATCCACACTGCATCATTCTAATATCCCAATCTGTCTATTTCTCTGTTTCATGTAGGTAATCAGAATGTACCTGACTGAACCCAATTCTTAATTCCTGTCTCGTCCATAACCACATCAAAGACGGTTGGTCAGCCAGAGAGAGATGGAGAGTGAGATCTGGAGCCTTCAGTAAATCCTGCAGCCAGTTGGGAATTATCACAGTACATAGCACAGGAAGGAGTTAGTAGACTTCTATATTCAGACGCGGAAGACATGACATAGACACAATGCTGGACAAGGAACAGCTACATTCTCGTCTTTATTCCCACCATCTTATGAAGGTCCAGCTTTTACCTCTGCAGTTTGCTTCCTCACTGATACAGCACAGGGAAACCCAGGCATCAATCCTGGCACATGCTGTACTAGTGTGCTCTGCAATATCCTCCAGTCCCAATAATCCTGCCTCTGTTTGGAATCTCCTGCAGTCCACACAATGCTGTCTGTCACGTTATGTAATCCCTAACACCTCAGTCGCTCAACAGCTCTAGTAGATTCTAAATTCCTTCATCCCTATAAACCCTGACAGTCTGTCTATCCCTGTAAGCTCCTCCTGCCAATACCACTCTCCATAACCTCTCCATTCGTCCCTATCTGGGTAAACCTCTCCACTCATACAACCCTGCCTTATCTGTGAAAAATTCTTCAGTCCACTGAATTTTTCCGATCTGTTTAATCCCTTCCAGATCTGAAATACCTCTCTGTCGTTGTAACAATGTCAGGCTGCTACCTGAGAATCTCACTGTCTGTGTAATATACCAAGGAACTCTTGAATTTAGGAACTTCTTCCACCTGTTAACATCCTCCATGTCTGTGGATACCATCCAGTACTACCGTCCCCATCATATAATTTAGTCTCTACAATTCTAATGATGACGATAAACTCTCCCTGTCTAAAACAGATTCAATCTCTGTAAACTCTGCTGGTCCCTACTATCCTCCCTGTGAATCTAATCTCCTTCAGTCACTCCAAATCTGTATACCTACAACGTCCTCCTCATGTGACTACATGAGCTTCCGTAATTCTCACGGTGGCTATCACCATGTCCCATCCCTACATCCCTCCGTTTCTCTGAAATGTCCTCCATATTCTTAAATTCCTCCCTATCTTTGTCACCTGTTCAAGTCTCCACAACTCTCCCTATCTCTGTAGAAACTCTACAATCAAAGCTGCTCCAAGAACTTTCAACTCTCCTAACCTTTCTAACTCCCCTTAGTTGTCAAACTCCCCCTATCTCTGTCATATAATGTTCTCCCTTGTCGAAAGTCATCCTTCTCTTTGTATGGTTCTCCAATCCCGACAACTGTCCCAGTCTTTGTAACATTGTCCTGCAACTTGAATCCTCCAGATTGCTGAACCCTCTTCAGGCACACCACATTCTCTATTTCTGTTATTTTCCGTGGCTCTTCGAAATCTCCCTGTCTGTGTGATACCCTGCAGTCTCTGCATTCCTCCCTATCTCTAACCACTAACTGCCTCCACAATCCTCCCCACACCTTTTACCACTTCCAGTCCCTTCAGTACATTCTATAACTTCCCAGTCTTTGGAACATTGTCCTGAAACTTGAAACCTCCTGATTTCTGAACCCTTTTCAGGCACAACACATTCTCTATTTCTGTTATTTTCCCCGGCTCTTCGAAATCTCCCTGTCTGTGTAATCCCCTGCAGTCTCTGCATCCCTCCCTATCTCTAACCACTAACTGCCTCCACAATCCTCCCCACACCTTTTACTACTTCCAGTCCCTTCAGTACCTTCTATAACTGCAAACTCCCATTTGCAAAGGCCATTCCTGTTCCTACAATGTCTTTCAGAATCTGAAGCCCACATTCTCTCTAATCTGCAAGTCTGTCTATAATCTGTAAACATCAGCAGCCACCACTGCTGTCCGTACCTTTCTTCGCTCATTCAGTCCCAATAAGCTTCCCATTCTTGCATTAACTGTATCTTAGTACTATCCTAAAGCTTTCATGTCTCTGCTAACTGCTCCAGCCCCGTCACTATCTCCATAAACATCTACAGCCCCTAAAGCCCTCCCTTTCTGTGTAACCTCTTCCAGTCCTGAAACCACCCCCAACCTATGGACCCCCTTTAATCTTCCCTTGTTGGGTCATCCCATGAAGTCCCTGCCGATTTCCCGATCTTAGCAACAACGCCAATCTTTGTCACCCTCCAGTACCTATAAGACTCACTTTCATTGGCAGCTCATCCAATCTCTGCACCCATCTGTAATCTCCTTATCCTTCTCTAATTCTTTGATCTTAATTTATTTGAAACTCACCCTCACCCCAATCCTCCCGACCACAGGAACTACTTTCAGTTTGTGCAACCCTCCCCATTTGTGTAACTGTTTCCAACCCAGCAACCTGGCATTCTCCATTGACTGCCGATCGAGGTAGCCTTCGGAACCTAGAAGCCTTCTTATATCTGTAAATGTCTTCAGTCACTACAACCTTCCTAATCTCTGTTAGTATACACAATACACTTCTCCCTGGAACACCCACTGTCTCTGTGCCTCTCAGTCTGCCTACCTCTCCCTACAATCCATCCATAAGCCTATCTCGAGAATCTAATCCAGCTCCCTCTAACTCTGTAAATTCCTCCAATCCCATAACCCCTATGTCTTGCTGACAATCTTGACCAGATGTAACTCTGTTTAACTCTAACATTATTGATCCCTGTAAGCCGCTCCATCTCTGTAACCTCTATCCATCTGTTCAACCCCCCCACTACTGAGGAATGACTCCCTGCGTTCGCCATAAGGCAGATGGAATGACAGTGAAGAGATATGATGGAATCGTCATTCCGGAGATGTAGCTGCAGATTGACCATTGATGGGAAGTGAATACTCAAGGGTTTTTGGGATCGAGGCAGGCTAGGCAAAAAGCCAACAAGTTGTGAAGAAAGGATGAGGTTAATGCATTAATGAGACAGTCACATGGATCTGAAGGTCAAAATTTGGAGTCTATTTGGGTGGAACTTAGAACAAGGAAGTAGCAGCAACAATTAGCAGGATTTATTTTACAGGTACCAGACAGTGATGGTAATGTTAATATGGTTACAGTCAGGACACTGAATGTACTTGTAACAAGGACAGTACAGTATTCGTGTGTGATGGTTGTCTCTATCCCGACTGGGTAACTAACGAGTATCAGGGCTGTAATGGATAGAATCCTGGATTGTATACGACATAGTTTTCTATAACATCATATCAAGGAGCCATCAGCAAAATTATGTATTGTCGATCAAATGCTGTTTAAAAATAAATATCTAATAATCACATTATAAAGGAGTTTTGTGAGCAGAGACCTTTAATGTTATAACGTAGATACGGTATTTGAGTTAAGACGATGAGATATAGGAGCGGAACTAGGCCATTTGGTTCATTGAGTATGCTCTGCCCTTCATTGAGATCATGGCCGATCTGATGATCCTCAACTCTACTTTCCTGTCTTTTCCACAAAACCCTTCTTTCCCTGATTAATTAAAATCTGACCAAGTCTGCTGTACATATTCTTAATGACCCAGCCTCGACAGCCCCCTGCAGTCAGGACTTCCCACAGAGTCACTACCCTGTGGGTGAAGACATTCCTCCTCATCTGCATCTTAAATGGGTGAGCCTTTGGTGGGATTTTATGCCCCCGGTTACAGATTCTCACATAGTTGAAACGAAAGGAAATGACAGTGAGTGTTAAGTGTGAGAGCAAATTAAACAAAGTTGGATTGTTTTGCGAGAGTATCAGAGGCTGACAGGTGACCAGCTACAAGAATATAACATTAGGACAGGGATAGATAATGTGGATAGTCAGAATCTCTTTTCCAATGTGCAAGTTTCAAATACTAGAGCACATGGATTTAAGGTGAGAAAGGAAGATGTTTAAACGAGATGTGTGAGGCATTTTTTTTTGAACAGAGAGAGTGGACTTTACCGAGGGAGGTCGCAGAAACAGAATGTGAGTAAAGTTTTGAAGTGACATTCAGACAGAAACATGAACAGGCAGAGAATAGACCACGTGCAGGCAGATGGCATGAGTTGAGAATAGCACCATGGACATGACAGCAATTGCGTGTAGAAGGGTCTATGTCTGTGCTGTACTGTTCTATATTCTAACTTCCCAGCATCTACCCGATCAAAGCCCTTCAGAATCTTTGATGTTACATTCTATTTCTTTCTCATTTTTTCTAAATCTCAATGGGTTCAACCTCAATTTAGTTCACCTCTTATTGGAAAATTCATCCATTCCCAGGGTTAACCGAGTGTCCCTTCTCTGACAAGCCTCCAACAAAATAATATCTTTCATTCGAGCACTCACGCTGTTCATAGCATTCTGGTGTGGTCTGACTCGTATCTTGTAAAGTTTTAGCAAGACCTTCATATTTTTAGACTCCATTCCCTTTGTAACAGATGATAACATTCGATTTGCCTTCTTTATTACCCGCTGACCCTGTAAGCTACCTTTTTCAGATTGATAAACAAGAGCTCCCACAACTCATTCTGCAGCCAGTCTGAAACCAAATAGTGTTAGCCTGACAGTAAGTCAGTAGCATGCTGAAATGTGTTAGAAATGTTATGTCAATAAACAATAATTGGAACCTTAGAAACACATTTTATAAAAGAGAATATGTTTTTGAACCTGTTGGATTTTATTTGCTGGTGTGAATGTAAATGGCAGAATAGATAAGGTTGTAGGAGGGATGTGTTGTTATGGGGGATATGAAACCTAAAGAGAAAATGTTGGAAAATCTCAGCAGGCCTGGCAGCATCTGTAAGGAGAGAAAAGAGCTGACGTTTCGAGTCTAACTGGCCCTTCAGTTAGACTCGAAACGTCAGCTCTTTTCTCTCCTTACAGATGCTGCCAGACCTGCTGAGAATTTCCAGCATTTTCTCTTTTGGTTTCAGATTCCAGCATCCGCAGTAATTTGCTTTTTTATATATTGTTATGGGGTATATGTTCTATTAGAATTTTCAGAACCTTTATATAAATTTCTGTAGGGGCTGAGGGGTGACGTACGAGAGAATAGGGCCCCTTAACTATCAAGAAGGTTGCCGACGTGTGCAACCAGAGGAGATGGGTGAGATTTTAAATAAAAGAATCTTGTGGAGAAATACATGAGAGCTCGGGATCTTGGGGAAATAAGTAATGATGTCTTGGAAAGAAACATCAACAAAGAAGAGAAAGCACTGCAATCTAAAAACAAATAAAGGTAGACCAATCCTCAGTAGCTCATGAGGTCGAACCTAGATTTTTTTTTGTGGGAAGCCAGGGAAGAGATTGCAGTGTCCCTAACAGAGATCTTTATCTTATCAACAGACACAGTGAGGTACCAGCAGACTGGAGGGAGGATATTGCTGTTCCATCACTTAAGGGCTGCAGGGAAAAGCCAGGGAATTACAGTCCAGTGAGCCCAGTAATGGGTAAATTATTGGAGGAGATTCTGAGAGAAAAGAGCTACGCATATGTGGAAAGGCAAAGCCTAATTAGAGATAGTCAGCATGGCTTTGTGAGTGGAAAACTGTGTTTCACCAACCGGATTGACACTTCGTGGAGATAGCCAAGAGATAGATGAAGGCAGAGTAGTGAACATTGTCCACATCGACTTTAGCGAAACATTTAATGAGGTTCTAAGGGATGTAGAACATCTAGTCAAGAGGAAGAAGGAAGCTTACTTAAGGTTGAGGAAGCAAGGATTAGACAGGGCTTTTAAGAGTTACATGGAGCAGCACAGTGGTTTAGCGGTTCGTAGTGCTACCTCATCGCACCAGAGACCCGATTTTGATTCCATCCCCAGGTGACTGTCTGTCTGGAATTTGCACATTCTCCCCATTTGTACGCGGGTTTCCTTCAGGTTCTCCAATTTCAAACCACAGCCCAAAGATGTGCAGGTGAGGTGAATAGTGCTAAATAGTGTTCAGGGATGCGCAGGTTTGGTACATTATTCAGGGCAAATGTAGAGCGATAGGGTGGGGAAATGGTTCTGGGTGGGATACTCTTTGGATGGTTGGTATGGAGTTGTTGGGCCAAATGGCCTGTTTCCACATTCTGGGGACTCGCTGAAGGTAGCCAGGAAGGAACTGAAGAATGGAGTTAGGACAGCTGGAAGGGGGCATGAAAAAGTTTTGTTGAACAGGATTAAGGAAAACCGTAAGACATTATCCACTTATGTGAGGAACAAGAGCATGGTCAGAGAGAGGGTAGGGCCGTTCAGGGTAGTAAAGGGAACTTGTGCCTGGATTCACAGAAGGTACTGGAGGTCCTTAATGTATACTGTGCTTCAGTATTCACTACTGAGAGGACCTTGTCATTTGTTAAGATAGCGTGAAAAGGATTGATATATGTAAACAGGTTGATGTTAAAAAGGAGGATATGCTAAGTATTTTGTAAAACATAAGGATGGGTAAGTCTGTTGGCCCAGGCGGGATGTTCCCAAAGTTACTGCACGAAGCCAGTGAATGGATTGCTGCATTTTTGGCGATTACCTTTGCACCGTCACTGTCCACTGGAGTAGTACCAGAAGATTGGAGGGTGGCATATGTTACTCCTTTGTTCAAAAAAGGAAATAGGGATAATACTAGGAATTACAGACCTCACATTCGTATGCCTGTGGTGTGCAGATTATTGGAGATGACTCTGAGAGACAGGATTTATAATTCGTGGAAAACCATAGTTTGATTAGAGACAGTAACCCTGGCTTTAAATGGGGCAGATCATGCCTCACAAATTTCATTGAATTATTTGAGAATGTGACGAAACACGTTTATGGTTCACTCAGAAAGTACAGAAGCATGGTAATACAGGGAAACCTGCCTGTCTGGATACAGAATTCCTGGCTAGAGGATACTGAAGACAGAGGGTGAGGATAACTGGAAAGCACTCAGCCTGCAGATCAGTAACCAGTGGTGTTGTGCAGAGATTGGTTCTGGGAACTATGCTTTTTGTGATATTTTTAAAAATGACTTGGATGTGGGAGTGGAAGAGTGGTTCAGTAAGTTTGCCAATGTCATGAAGGTTGGTAGAGTGATGGATAGTGTGGAGGTCTGTTGTAGGTTGCAACGGGACATTGACAGGGCTGAGAATTGGCAAATGGAGCTCAATTTGGAAAAGTGTGAAATGATTCATTTTGGAAGGTCGAAAATGAATGCAGAATACAGGGGGTAAAGGCAGAATATTTGGCGGTGTGGAGGAACAGAGGGACCTTGGGTGGAAGTCCCGATATCCTCAAAGTTGCCACACAAGTTGATAGGGTTGTTAAAAGAAAGATATTGTGTTGGTTTTCATTAGTTGTGGGGTTGAGTTTTAAAGCCGTGAGGTTATGCTGCAGCTCTATGGAGCCCTGGTTAGCGCAAACTTGGAATATTGTATTCAGTTCTTGTCCCCTCATTACTTGTGAGAGGGTAAAGAGGAGATTTGCCAGGATGCTGTCTGTACTGGAGAGCATGTCTTATGAAGAAGGTTTGAGGGAGCTATAGCTTTTCTCATTGGAATGAAGAAGGGTGAGGTGCGACTTCGTAGAGGTGAACAAATTGATGAGAGGCACAGAGAGAGTGAATAGTGAAAGACTTTTTTTCCTGTGTCAGAAATGACTATCACAAGGGACTGTAATTTTAAGGTGAATGTAGGATGGTTAAGGAAAGTTTTCAGAGTTTGTTTCTTTACACAGAGAGTGGTAGGTGGTTCTGGGGTACATGCTCTAGCAATAACACCAGTAGGCCATCACTTCGCCTGCTCACTGATTGCTCATCCCTGATGACTGACACCAGTACATCATGAAGTCAAAGCCCGTTCTTCCTCCACACTTGTTTGATCCTGAAATCATCCTGTACTCTGGTGCTATCACTCATTATCTCTTCATGTGGTATCCCTCACTGTGTGGGTCTAATTGCAGCCTCTGTCAGTGTCTCTCACTCTTGCAGCTACTCCAGTTCCTGAGCGAACAGAATTCTCCAGAGAGACGCATCAGTACAGTTCAAGGATGGAGACTGGGATTTTCCAGATCTCTGTGGGTCACCCCGTACTATTCTACCTGCATAATCCTCACTGCATCAGTCTAATTTCTTATTCTGTCTACTTCTTTGTCTCCTGTAATTACGCAGTAAGTTCTTGACTCAATAGACTTCCCAGCTGTTGGGTGTCTCGTCCATCACCACATTCAAGATGGTTGGTCAGCCAGAGAGACAAAGGGCAGGGTGAACTGGAGCCTTCATTAAATCCTGCAGTGAAGTAAGATCACTTACAGTGCACAGAGCAAAGAGCAATGCGAGGGCTCCAAACATCGGCTAACAAGACATGACATGGATACAGTGCTGGAGGGGGAGAACATTACAGACACAACCAAGGAACCATCACCGCCTCTACTTTAACTTATTTTGTACTGAGACAGCATCGGGAGTTCGCAGTTGTCAATCCAGGCCTGTGCTGTCTTAGTGAGCATCAGGATAACAGAGGGGAAAGCAGGCCTCCCACAAGAGGGTGGGAACGCTGCCAGTGATCTGTCTGTTCTGTGCTCCCTCTCCAAAACTGTATCTATGTCATGTCTCATTGACCAATGTCTTCAAAAATGTGTAACTCCTACATTAGTTCCACTCCCAGTAACCCCCTCCCTTCCCGACAGTCGCTACACATATTTGAAATATACTGCATGACAGACTACCATCCCTATTGATGTAACTTTCTTCAGTGTCTACAACATGTCTTATCTCGGTAGTCTCCTCCGCCAATAACTGGAGACAGTCATGCAGCACAGAAACAGAAACTTCGGTCCGACTAGGCCATGCTGATCAGATTTCCCAGACTTATCGAGTCGCTTTTCCCTGCGTTTGGCCCATATCCGTTCAAACCTTCTCCGCTCCATGTACTTGCCCAAATGTCTTTCCCATCTTGTAATTATTCTTGTTTCTCCATTTGCCCCAGCAGTTCATTCCGTCCATGCATCATCCTTTGTGAATAATGTTGCCCCTCAGCTCCCTCTTTAAATCTTTGCTCTCTCACCTCATGGACTCACCTACACGTGGCTATTCACCTTTCATAGGCCTCGCATGGTTTTATAAACCTTTGTAAGGTCACTGCCATAGCCTCCTCTGCTCAATGGAAATATTTAGGTAATTGTTATAAATATCTCCAACTCATATATCAAAGTGCGAGATAATGACTGCAAGTTTAGCAAATGTTGCTTACACCACCCTATCCACCAATGATGTCACTTCCAAGGAACAATGTAGCTGCACCCCTTGGTCTCTCAGTTCGACAACACTGTCCAGGGCCCGACCATTAACTGTGTTAGTCCTCTTTGGTTTTTCTTAACATAATCCAACACCTGCATTCAATTCCATCTTTCAGACTTGGTACACTGGTCCAGTTGGTCAACATCCTCTTTGATAACCGTATTCACTGCCCACTACAACATTAATTTGTCATTCAAAGTTTGTGCGAAGATTTGTAGCTCGGGTGCTCGTTGTTGTGGTTCTGTTCGCCGAGCTGGAAGTTTTTGTTGCAAACGTTTCGTCCCCTGGCTAGGCGACATCATCAGTGCTTGGGGGCCTCCTGCGAAGCGCTTCTTTGATGTTTCCTCCGGTGTTTATGGTGGTCTGTCCCTGCCGATTTCGGTTGTCAGTTTCAGCTGTCCGCTGTAGTGGTTGGTATATTGGGTCCAGGTCGACGTGTTTGTTGATGGAGTTTGTGGATGAATGCCTAAGAGAAAGACCACGGAACGAGGACATACCACAACCAAAAGGACTAGCCACACTACCATACATCAGGAGCATCTCAGAACTGACAGCCAGACTACTGCGACCCCTAGGACTCATAACGGCACACAAACCAACAGCCACGCTCAGACAACAACTCACCAGAACGAAGGACCCAATACCCAACATGAGCAAAACTAATGTAGTGTACAAAATACCATGCAAGGACTGCACAAAACACGATATAGGACAAACAGGAAGACAGCTAACAATCCGCATACATGAACATCAACTAGCCACTAAACGACACGACCAGCTATCCTTAGTAGCCACACACGCAGACAACAAGCAACATGAATTCGACTGGGACAACACTACTATCATAGGGCAAGCCAGACAGAGAACAGCCAGGGAATTCCTAGAGGCATGGCATTCATCCACAAACTCCATCAACAAACACATCGACCTGGACCCAATATACCAACCACTACAGCGGACAGCTGAAACTGACAACCGGAAGCGGCAGGGACTATAAACACTGGAGGAAACATCAAAGAAGCGCTTCGCAGGAGGCTCCCAAGCACTGATGATGTCGCCTAGCCAGGGGACGAAACGTTTGCAACAAAAACTTCCAGCTCGGCGAACAGAACCACAACAATTAATTTGTGATCTGCAAACTTGCTAACAATGATTCCTATATTCATAACCAAATCATTTATGTAGATGATGCACATCAGTGGACACAACCCCGAACCTTATATCACACTGCTTGTCATAGACCTCCAGTTCCTGAAGAAGGGCTTATGCCCGAAACGTCGATTCTCCTGCTCCTTGGATACGGCCTGACCTGCTGCGCTTTTCCAGCAACACATTTTTCAGCTCCAGTCTGAATAACAATCCTCTCCAAACACCCTCTGTCTCCTAATGACAAGCCAATTTTGTATCCAATTGGCTAGCTCTCCCTGATCCCATGGGATCTCACCTTATAAACTAGTATATCATGCTAAACCCTGTCAAAAACCTTACTTACATTAGTGCAGGCAATGTATGGTCACCACTTCAGCAAAAGCAATCAAGTTAGTGAGACCTGAGTTTGTACATACAAAGCCATGCTGACTATCTTTCATCAAACCTTGACTTTCCAAATGCATGTAACTCCTGTCTGGCAGAATCTCTTCCGCAACTTACCCACCACTGACATCAGGCTAATTGGTGTTTAGTTCCATGGCTTTCCATCGCAGCTTTTCTTAAGTAATAGAACAAAACTATATTCTTGTCATAGTTGTACAGCATGAAAACTGACCCTTCATTGGTACCAACCATAATCTCAAACTAAACTCATCCCAGCTACTTTTTGCTGGCCCATATCCCTGCAACACTTCCCTATCCACCTGCTTATCCAAATGTCTTTTAACTTCGTAATTGTACCCACATCCACCCCTTCCTCAGGAAGTTCATTCCACACTCAAACAACCCTCTGTGCAACAATTTGCCCCCATGTCTTCTTTTTGAGCATCTCTCTCCTCTAACCGAAAAAATGTGGCCCCTCCTGTTGAGACTCCTCCATCCTGGGGAAAAGGCAACTGCCATTAACTCTATCGATATCCCTCATTTTTTTCATAAACTTCTATAAGGTCACATCTCAACCTCCAGCTTCCAGTGAAAAAAGAGTCAGCCCATCCAGCCATTTTTCAAAACTCATGCCTTCCATATCCAGTAACGTCCTGGTAAGGCTCGTCTGAAACCACTGCAGCTTAATAATATCCTTCCTATAACTGGGCGACCAGAACTGGACAGAGTATTGCAGAAGACGGCTCACCGATGTCTGTACAATCTCAACATGACATCCCAAATCCTACACTCAATGGACTGAGCAATATTCAGGCATGCCAAGTACTGTCTGATCCATCCTGCAATGCAAACATCAAAAGTTATGTACCTGAACCTGGAGGTCCCTCTACTCTACAACACTAATCGACGCCCTAACATTTCTTCCCTGGCATCCCACATTGTCCTTTGATACACTTGAAGAGGTCCTGGGGCCTTCCATAGCGTTGACTTTAAAACGTCCAGCACCACCTCTTCTATATCATGCACTCTTTTCAAGTCATAGAGATGCACAGCATGGAAACAGACCCTTCTGTCCAAATCATCCATGCTGACCAGATGATCTAAATATATCCATCCCATTTACCAGCATTGGCCCATGTCCCGCTAAACCCTTATTATTCATATTCCCATCCAGATACCTTTTAAATGTTGTCATAGTATCAGTCTCCGTTAATTTCTCTCTCAGCTCATTCCATACACACATCATCGTGTGCGTGAAAAAGCTGTCCCTTTGGACCATTTTAAACCTTTCCCTTTTAACTTTAAATCTATGCCGTCTAGTTTTGGACTCCCCAGCCTCTGGGAAAAGACCTTGAATGTTTACCGAATCCATGGCCCTCATAGTTATATAAAAATCTGTCAGGTCACTCCTTAGTCTACGATTCTCTAGGGAAAATAGCCCGAGCTTATTCAGCAATAACCCTAGCAACGTTTTGTGAATCTGCTCTGAGCCCTTTCAAGTTTCACAACTTCATTCCTATAGCGTGGAGACTAGAATTGCAGAGTACATCAATTGTGTTCTAACCTATTACTATTGTTCCCTGAGTTCCCCAGTTTTTGTCCACAGTTAGTTCTGGAGTGAAAAAAATTGTTTAGGGTCTTAGCCTTGTCCTGCAGATCTACATATCGATGGCCTCATTGATCTTTATGGGACGCTATTTTGTCTCGAGTTACTTGTTTACTCTTAATATATTTAAACAATCTCTTTTGGATTCACCTTATCTTTCTCTGCCAAGGCTGCACTTTCTGGATTCTTGATTTCCACCCAAAGTGTATTCCTGCAGCTACTATGGTCCTCAGGGGATTCCCTTGATCCAGCTGGCTATACCTGACATGTGCCCCCTTTTCCTTGACCATTCCCTCAATAGACAACCAGTGTTTTCTAATGCTGTCAGCATTGAGCTGCACATAAACAGCAACATGCTGGCGCGGAACGCTCAATTTATCTCACTTTTAAAATATTCTTACTTGCCAGACTTCGCTTTCTCTGCAAATAGACTTCCCAATCGTCTTTTGAAAGTTCCTGGCTGATACGATCAAGATTGGTCTGGACCTATTTTATAACTTGAAATAGTGGATCAGGCCTGTCCTTTTCCATAGCTATTTTCAAACTAATGGAACTGTACTCACGTTGCCAAAATGCTTTCTCGCTCACACCTTCGTCCCTATGCCTACCTTGCCTCCAAAGGGGAGTTCAAGTTTTGCCCTTTTCTCTTTTCAGACCATTTACATATTGTCTGGGAGTTTTCTGGAACACAGTTACCAAATTCCTCTCTTGCAAACGCTGAACACTGGCATTCCCAGTTTTAAGTTTGCAAAGCATAAAAACCCATACCATACCAGCCCTATTATTTTGATTGATGTTTGAGATCTCCCGACATATTTGTTTCTCAGTCTGGCACGGATTATTCGGGGTCAGTAGGACAATCATATCAAAGTAATGACCCATTCTTATTTCTCAGTTCCACTAACATAGCTTCACTGGTCGATCCCACAGGAATATCTTCTCTAAGTACATAGAGCATAGAACATAGAAAACTACAGCGCAGTATAGGCCCTGTGGCCCTCGATGTTGCGCTGATCCAAGCCCACCTCACCTACACTAGCCCACTATCCTCCATATGCCTATCCAATGCCCGTAAAGAGGGAGAGTCCACAACTGCTACTGGCATGGCATTCCAAGAACTCACGACTCACTGAGTAAAGGATCTACCCCTAACATCTGTCCTATACCTACCACCCCTTAATTTAAAGCTATGCCCCCTCGTAATAGCTGACTCCATACGTGGAAAAAGGTTCTCACGGTCAACCCTATCTAAACCCCTAATCATCTTATACACCACTATCAAGTCACCCCTAAACCTTCTTTTCTCCAATGAAAACAGCCCCAAGTGCCTCAGCCTTTCCTCATACCATCTTCCTACCATACCAGGAAACATCCTGGTAAACCTCCTCTGCACCCGTTCCACTGCCTGCACATCCTTCCTACAGTATGGCGACCAAAACTGCACACAATACTCCAGATGCGGCCGCACCAGAGTCCTATACAACTGCAACATGACCTCAGGGCTCCGGAACTCAATTCCTCTACCAATAAAAGCCAGTACGCCATATGCCTTCTTCACCGCACTATTTACCTGGGTGGCAACTTTCAGAGATCTGCGTATATGGACACCAAGATCCCTCTGCTCATCCACATACCAAGTATCCGACCATTAGCCCAGTACCCCAACTTTTTGTTAGTCTTACCAAAGTGAATCACCTCACACTTACCTACATTGAACTCCATTTGCCAACTTTCTGCCCAGCTCTGCAACTTATCTATATCCCGCTGTAACCTGCCACATCCTTCCTCACTGTCAACAACTCCACCGACTTTCGGTGGACTGCTGTGATGATTCATACAATCGAAGCCCACCACCACGCGTCTTCTCTCGCCTCCCCTTCCAGCATGTTTCTCTCCCTTGTAACAATGAGTTGTCAGTCCTGTCCCTCCCTCAACTGTGTTTATGTAATAACTAAAATTTCCCAGTCCCACGTTCCAATCCATGCCCTGAGTTCATCTTCCTTATCTGCCATGCCACTTGCATTGTAATAAATACAGTTTAATCATCAGTTTTCCCCCATTCCCTGCTATGTTCTTACCTGCGTTGTCTGCTGAAATTGCTCTCTTTGACTTGTGTACCAACCTCAATCTTCTTTCTGGCCTTATGACTGTTTAAGGTGCAACACCCTGCCAGACTAGTTTATATTCTGTCAAGCAGCTCTAGCAATTCGCCACACCAGGATAGGGGTCCTTGTCCCTCTCCCAGTTCAGGTGTCTTCCCCACCCTGTCTACCTGTGTTGACACCTTCAGGGATCTATGGACTTATTCACTAAGGTCCCTGTGTTCCTCAGTACTCCGCAACGACCTACCATTCATTATGTCTGTCCGTTGCTTATCAAACCTCCTACAAGTTATTACCTCACATTGATCAGAACTAAACTCTGCTCTGATTATCATCTGATTGACATCAGATTGTAGCCAGTGACCATCCTCTTTACTGTGGACAACACCATCACCTTTCATGCCGTTTGCAAATCTAATAATGATTCCGTCTGCTTTCACATCCAAGTTATTAATGTACATAATAAACAACGGTGGTCCCTGCACAGATTCCTGTGTTACTACCATTGGTGAAAGAATTTCATTCAGAAGAAGTCTATCCACTAATTTTGTATCCAATTTGCCAACTTGCTTTGGATGCCAACGGCTCTTTCCTTTTGGACCAGACTTCCATGCGGGACCTTGTCAAATGCCTTATTTCAGTCCACATAAACCACACCATCTGCACTGCCCTCTGCAATACTTTTGGACACCATTTCAAAAAACTGAACTGAATTCCTCAGACAGTATCTTCCTCTAACAAATCCGTGATGACTCAGCCGAGTTGATCCTTGCCTTTGCAAATAATGATTCATCCTCACAATTGTTTTCAATAATTCCCCCACGCTCCCGCTGTCAGACTATTTGCACTGTAATTACCTGATCTATCCTTGCTGCCCTTCTTGAACCACATTAGCTATCCTCCAGTTATTCTGTACTTCGCCTGTGGCCAGCAAAGTATTAAGTATATCCGCCAGGGTCCCAGCAATCTGATCTCTTACCTCCCATAGCTGCCTGGGTACATTTCATTGGGCTCTTGGAATTTCTAGAAATTTATAACTGTGAAAACATTTAATACCTCCTCCTTATTGATCTTACCATGTTCTAGAACCTTACCGTCCCAACTGAAATCCCCGGCTACAATGCCTTTCTCCTGTGTGAACGCAGATGGGAAGTATTCATTGAAGAACTACCTACTTCCTCTGGCTCCATGTACAGATTGTCCCTTTGGTTTCTAAGAGGCCTCGCTCTTTAATTGGGAGTCCTCTTCCTCTAACTATACTGATAAAATACCTTGTGGCTTTTCCTAAATAGTAACTTCCAAGGAGAGAATCCACAGCCCTCCCTATTGCGTTCACCTCCTCCAGTCCCTCTCATGGACACCATCTATGTAAACTTCTCCTTTTCCTGATTATATTCTCCTCATTTTACAATAAACCCTTATGAATTTTGTGACCTGGTCTAATGTCTGCAGGGCTGTGTGAAATCAGATGCAGGTTTGGCTCAGTGGTTGTCACTGCAGCCTCACTGAGCCTGGGACCAGGCTTCAATTCTAGCCTTGGGCGACAGTCTGTGTGGACTTTGCATGTTCTCCCCCCTGACTTTGTGGATTTCTTCCGAGTGCTCTGGTTTCCTCCCACAGTTCAAACTTTGCACAATCAGTGGATTGGACATCAGAAATTGACTGCAGTATTCAGGAATGTGTGGTTTAAGCAAGTTCACCATGAGAAATGCAGGGTTTTATGGATAGGTAGAGGGGTGGGTCTGAGCCAGATGCTCTTCAGAGGTTTGGAATAGACTGGTTCGGCCGAATGGCATGTTTCAACACTGTGGAGATTCTATTCAGATCTTTGTCCAGCCCTGTCAACCATCTCTGTCTCTTGAACTTTGCCTTATCCCAATATTCTTTTTAACACTGTTATCTCCTCCAGACTCTAAAACACTCCTTGCCGATGCAAGCTTCACGAGTCCTTATAAAGGTCGATATAACTGTCACTTCTTCCTGCTTTTAGAGCCCTCTCTGAAATTATTGCCATTCGTTACAACACTCCCAATCACTGTTCCCTCTTGGAACTCGCATAAACATTTGTATCTCTGAAAACTCATCTTGACTCTCTCAACTTCGCTTTGACAGTTACATAGTGAGAATTGCTCTATATCAATAAAACAATTAACTCTTGGTAACCCTCATTATTATAACCTCCTTCCAGCCTTACAGCACTGACGATCTGTAGAAACTATTTTCAACCCGACAGCCATCTCTGTGTCTGTAATCTCCTCTACTCCCCATAATGCATTCTCTCTGAGCTCCTCTGTAGTCCATTAAACGCTCCCTAATACTTTCCGTAACAGTGTAACCTTCTCCAAAAGCATTACCTTCCCTGTCTCTGTAAATCTCTACACCAGTCCCTATCCGTCTAAGCTCCATCTAACAATACAACCCTCCATGTCTGTGTATTCACCTTGAGTCCCTACATCCTTCTCTATCTGTGTAACCTTCTCCATGCATTTTTGCTTTACTCTCTTCAACTGTACCTGTCAGTGTAATCTCTTCCAGAACCGAAAACCCCCCTCTCTATAACTTACTCAGACCACACAAACCTCATTATCTATAACCTTTTGATAAAGTCCCACATAGGAGGTTAGTGAGCAAAATTAGGGCGCATGGTATTGGGGGCAAAGTAATAACTTGGTTTGAAAGTTCGTTGGCTGACAGGAAACAAAGAGTAGTGATAACCAGCTCCATTTTGGAATGGCAGACAGTGACAAGTGGGGTATCGCAGGGATTAGTGCTGGGACTGCAGCTTTTTACAATATATTTTAATGATATAGAAGATAGTATCAGTAATAACATTAGCAAATTTGCTGATGATATTCAGCTGGGTGGCAGGGTGAAATGTGAGGAGGATGTTAGAAGATTACAGGGTGACCTGGACAGGTTAGGTGAATGGTCAGATGCATGGCAGATGCAGTTTAATGTGGATAAATGTATGGTTATCCACTTTGGTGGCAAGAACAGGAAAGCAGATTACTATCTAAATGGAATCAAATTAGGTAAAGGAGCAGTATAAAGAGATCTGTGTGTTCTTGTACACCAGTCAATGAAGGTAAGCATGCAGGTACAGCAGGAAGTGAAGAAAGTTAATAGCATGTTGGCCTTCATAACAAGAGGGATTGAGTATAGAAGCAAAGAGGTTCTTCTGCAGCTGTACAGGGCCCTGGTGAGACCAAACCTGGAGTATTGTATGCAGTTCTGTTCTCCAAATTTGAGGAAAGACATTCTGGCTATGGAGGGAGTGCAGCGTAGGTTCACGAGGTCAATTCCTGGAATGACGGGACTAGCTTACGCTAAAAGACTGGAGCGACTGGGCTATTAAAACCTTGAGTTTAGAAGACTGAGAGGGGATCTGATTGAGACATATGAGATTATTCAAGGATTGGATTCTTTGGAGGCAGGAAACCCTGGAGGCTGATGGGTGAGTGCCGAACCAGAGGACACAGCTAAAAAATACGGGGTAGACCATTTAGGACAGAGATGAGGAGAAACCTCTTCACCCAGAGAGTGGTGGGTGTGTGGAATGCTCTGCCCCAGAGGGCAGTGGAGGCCCAGCATCTGGATTCATTTTAGAAAGAGTTGGATAGAGTTCTCAAGGATATTGGAATCAAGGGTTATGGAGATAAGGCAGGAACAGGATACTGATTAAGGATGATCAGCCATGGTCATATTGAATGGTGATGCAGGCTCGAAGGGCAGAATGACCTACTACTGCACCTATTGTCTATTGTCTACTATCTGAGAAACCTCCCTCTATAAACTACTCAAATTCTTCAACTCTCCATAAGCTCTTAAAGCCACCCCATCTACAAAACCTCTTCCAGTCCCTAAAACACCATCAGTCTGTGGAGACCCGATAACTATCCCTATCAATGTAATCCTCTCAGTTCCCTGCAGCACTCCTGATCTATAGAACTCACCCCAATGTCTGTGCCTCTCCCAATTCAATTCCTACAAGACCCTCTATCTATTGAACACTCTCTTGTCACTATCACCCTCCTGTAAATAAAAGCTCCTCCAGTGTCTCCATCATCTACCCATCTCCATAATCTGACACCACTATCTTACACCACTATCTGTGTAAACGTCACCCTCCTCTACACCTTCTTCCTGTTTGTGCTATGCTCCCTTATCTGTGAAACTGTCTCCAACCAAAATTGCTGCCCCAATGTCTGAAAATAAATCCAGATTCCACAGCTTCCATGTCGAAATAACCCCCAGAACCTAAGCCTTCCTATATCCATAAACATCTTCAGTCACGACTACCCTGCATATCTCTGTTTGTTCTTCCGGTCGATACAAAAATCTTTATCTCTGTAATCTGCTCAACTTCCTAAAGTACTCCATGTCTGTGATCCAGCACTGTCCTTCAAATATTCTTATCCCTGTAAACGTCTCCATCCCTCCCAAAGTTCCCAACTCCATGAACTCCTGTCAGCCCTATAGCTGTCCACATTTCTGTAACACCCTGTGGCTCGATGGTCCTCTCTTTCTGTGAAACCACGTGCAGACCCCACAACCCTCCCAATCTGTGTCCTCAGCTCCAGATCAGACCATTGTTGTCTCTGCAAACACCTTCACTCCTGACAACTCTTCCCTTTTGTGTAACCTCGTTCAGACCCCCATACTCTCCAGCTTCCTGAATCCTCTTCCTGCCACTGCAATCAAAACCACATGTTCATGTAATATCCACCAGTGCTTAAACCCTCCCCAGCTCAGTAACAGCTTGCAGTCCTAACAAAACACCTAAACTGTGAAACATCTCAGTTCCCTACAATTCTCCCTCCGTCCTCGAATCTCTTCATCACCATGAAAGCTCACAATCATTTAAGCCTCCTTTTGGTATTGCAAACCTCCTAATGTCTGCAAAATCTTCCTGTCCTGATATCCCTCTCAATCTCTGTAATCCCCACCATCCTCCAGTGCCCTTCTGGGTAACATGGCAGAGAAGGGAAGATTTATACGTCCACGCCATGTAACGGAGTTGGAATCCTGGGAATTACAGATTTAGTCTCATGTCTGTGGTGTGCAGATTATTGGCGAGGACTCTAAAGACAGGATTTATGACTACTTGGAAAATGATAGTTAGATTAGAGACAGTCAACATGGGTTTATGAGGGGCAGGTCATGCCTCACAAACCTTATTGAATTCTTTGAGAATATGACAGAATACGTCGAAGATTCATTCAGGAAATAAAGAGGCATGGGATACAGGGAAATCTGTCTGGCTGGATACAGGATTGGATGGCCCAGAGAAGACAGAGGGTGGCAGCAGATGGACACTATTGAGCCTGGAGCGCAGTGACCAGTGGTGTTCTGTAACAATCGGCTCTGGGACTCTGCTCTTTGTGATTTTAATAAATTACTTGGATGTGGATGTTGGAGAGTTGGTTCGTAAGTTTTCCAATCACATGAAGGTTGGTGGAGTGGAGGGGAATATGGAGGGCTGTTGTAGGTTGCAATGGGAAATTGACAGGTCGCAGAGCTGGGCTGGAAATGGCAGACGGAATTCAATCTGGAAAAGTGTGAAGTGATTCACTCTGAAAGTCGAATTTGAATGCAGATTACAAGGTGAAAGGCAGAATAGTTGGCAATGTGGAGGAACAGAGAGATCATGGGGTCCATGTCCATACATCCCTCAAGTTGCCACGCATGTTGATAGGATTGTTAAAAATGCATATGTTGTGTTGGCTTTCCTCAGAAAGGGATCGATTTTAAGAGCCGTGAGGTTTTACTGCATCTTTATAGCATCCTGGTGAAACTACATTTGGAATATTGTGCTCAGTTCTGGTCCCGCCTTTACAGGAAGGATGTGCATGTTTTGGAGAGCGTACACAGGAGAGTTACCAGGATGCTTCCTGGAAATGAGGGCATTTCTTATGAAGAAAGGTTGAGGGAGCTAAGGCTTTTCTCATTGGAGTGAAGTAGGGGGCGGGGCGACTTGATAGAGGTGAACAAGGTGATAAGAGGCACAGATAGAGTGAATAGTCGGAGACCTTTTCTCCAATCGCATACATGGCTATTACAAGGCTACATACTTGTAAGGCGAATGGATGATGGATAAGAGGATAGAGAATGGTAGGTGATGGGAATGCACTGACAATGGTTGTAGTAAAATTAGATACATTTGACACATTTAATAGACTATTGAATAGGCATATGGACGATAGTAAAATGAAGGGTATTTAACTTACTTTGATTTTACAGTCGGATAAAAGGTTGGCATGGCATCATGGCCGAAGCGTCTTGTGCTGCATTGTTCTGTGTTCTATGTTCCGTGTGGTAAACTGGGTAATAAGCTCAGATCAGTGCAAAAGGATATGGCATTCAGGAGGAGAAAGTCAACTGGATACAAAATTGGTTTGATAGTAGGGGACAAAGGATGATGGGAAGCATGTTGTATTTCTGACTGGATGCAGTTGACCAGCGGTGTAGTCGGTCCACTGTTGTTTATTATTTGCATAAATGGTTTAGATGGGAGAATTGGTTTCCTGGTAAGTAATTGTCTTGGGTGACACTGAAATTTTTGGTAAAGTGGACTATGAAGAAGGTTATCTATGATACAACAGGATTAACTACTGCTGAGATAGTGAGCTGAAAAGTAACAGATGAAGTTAATTAGATAAATACGAAGTGTTCCATTTTGGTGAAACAAACCAGGGTGGAAGATTTACAGTTCATGTTCGGTCCCTTGGTAGTGTTGCCAGTCAGAGACTCAGGGATGCAGATACACAGTTGTTTGAAAGTGGCGTCATACGTAGACAGAGTTGAAGAATGTGGTGCTGGAAAAACACAGCAGGCCAGACAGCATCCGAGGAGCAGGAGAATCAACGTTTCGGGCATAAGCCCTTCTTCAGGAATGAGGCTGGTGTGCCAGGCGGGCTGAGATAAAAGGTAGGGGGAGGGAATTTGGGGGAGGGGCGCTGGGAATGCGATAGGTCGAAGGAGGTGAGGGTGGGGGTGATAGGGCAGAGAGGGAGTGGAGGTCGGGAAGAAGATTTCAGGTCAAGAGGGCGGTGCTGAATCCGTGGGTTGGGACACCTACCCACCTACGTTCGGGACACCACCCATGCCCTCCACGTCCTCCATGATTTTCACTTCCTCGGCCTCAATGCCTTATCTTCACAATGGACATCCAGTCCCTATACACTTCCATCCTCCATCACGAAGGCCTCCAAGCCCTCTGCTTCTTCATCTCCCACCGACCCAACCAGTACCCTTCCACTGACACCCTCCATCGACTGACTGAAATGGTCCTCACTCTTAACAACTTCTCCTTCCAATCCTCCCACTTCCTCCAAACCAAAGGAGTAGCCATGGGCACCCGCATAGGCCCCAGCTATGCCTGCCTCTTCGTTGGACACGTGGAACAGTCCATCTTCTGCAGCTACACTGGCATCACACCCCACCTTTTCCTCCGCTACATCGATGATTTTATTGCCGCTACCTCGTGCTCCCACGAGGAGGTTGAACAGTTCATCCACTTTACTAACACCTTCCACCCCGACCTCAAACTTACCTGGACAGTCTCAGACTCCGCCCTCCCTTTCCGAGACCTCTCCATTTCTATCTCGGGCGACCGACTCAATACAGGCATTTACTACAAACCAACCAACTCAACTCCCACAGCTACCGAGATTACACCTTCTTCCACCCTGCCCCCTGTAAAAACGCCATCCCACATTCTCAATTCCTCCGCCTCCGCTGCATCTGCTCCCAGAAGGACCAATTCCACTACTGAACAACTCAAATGGCCTCCTTCTTCAAAGACCGCAATTTCCTCTCCGACGTGGTCGATGATGCTCTCCACCGCATCTCCTCCACTTCCCGTACCTCTGCCCTTGAACCCCACCCCTCCAATCGCCACCAGGACAGAACCCCTCTGGTTCTCACCTTCCACCCCACCAACCTCCACATACATCGTATCATCCTCTGTCATTTCCGCCACCTCCAGACAGACTCTACCACCAGGCATATATTTCCCTCTCGACCCCATCAGCGTTCTGGAGGGACCACTCTCTCCGTGACTCCCTCATCTCGTCCACACCCCCCACCAACCCAACCTCCACTCCCGGCACCTTCCCCTGCAACCGCAAGAAGTGCAAAACGTGCGCCCACACCTCCCTCCAAGGCCCCAATGGATCCTTCTATATCCGTTGCAAATTCAGCTGCACCTCCATACACATCATTTACTGTATCCGCTGCACCCGATGTGGTCTCCTCTACATTGGGGAGACAGGTCACCTACTTGCGGAACGTTTCAGGGAACACCTCTGGGACTCCCGCACCAACCAACCCAACCACCCCGTGGCTGAAAACTTTAGCTCCCCCTCCCACTCCGCCAATGATATGCCAAGGAGGTCCTTGGCCTCCTCCATCGCCAGACCCTGGCCACACGACGCCTGGAGGAAGAGCGCCTAATCTTCCGCCGACGAACCCTCCAACCACACGGGATGAATTTAGATTTCTCCAGCTTCCTCATTTCCCCTCTCCCCACCTTATCTGAGTCCCAACCCCCGGATTCAGCACTGCCCTCTTGACCTGCAATCTTCTTCCCAACCTCTCCGCCCCCACCCCTTCTCCAGCGTATCACCCTCACCCTCATGGTATTCCCAGCGCACCTCCCCAAATTCCTTTTCCCCTACCTTTTAACTCAGCCCGCTTGGCACAACAGCCTCATTCCTGAAGAAGGGCTTATGCCCGAAACGTCGATTCTCCTGCTCCTCGGATTCTGCCTGGCCTGCTGTGTTTCTCCAGCACCACATTTTTCAACTGTGGTGCTCCAGCATCTGCAGTGCTCGCTTTCTCCTAGTCATAGGTAGACAGGCTGGCGTTTGAGATGGTTACCTTCATTGGGCAGAGCATTGAGAACAAGAGTTGAATGTCATGTTGTGCCTGTAGAAGACATTGTTGGGGCTATCATTAAACAATTGCTGATTAGTAGGAAGAACTCATTTGGTTCACTTACCTCATTTAGGCAAGGGCATCTGACATTCGAACCTGGTCTGGCCGAAATGTGACTCCAGGCCCACAGCAATATGGCTCACTCTGAGCTGCCCTTTAAGTAATGAGCAGTGGGGTGTAAGAATGCTGGTCCAGGCAGTGACACCCACATCCCATGAATGAATAAATAAAAATGCATATCTCCCTCCCTACCTCTGTGAATCCCTCCAGCTGCAGCATTTCCTACTGGCTTAGTAACACCATTTAGGGCCTGACCACTCTCGGTAACACTCTTACCACGTCCAGCACATTCACCTCTTCCTTTCCTATCAAGCCAATGAACCCTGACAATGATTCCCCTTCCAACTGCCCACCTCCTGCTAGCAGGCCCTTTGCAATCCCTTCAACACTTACTCCTAAAACAGGCTTGCATTTCAGGATTTAAAGTAGTTTTTAGTGATTGACTTAGCCTCATAATCTAATATGATCGATTTTGTCCTGAGTGAGGGACAAGGTGTGAGTTTCTTGTTGAGGTTATGTCTGTTTCAATGGAATGTCATTTTGTTGAGTGATTTACACTTTTCCTTCAAATGTTTTCCACTGTTCATTTACACACACACATTTCGTTCTGTTTAGCTTGTTTACCTTGGTCAGTTCTCCTCTCAAACACATGTAATTGGCTATTTTTGTTTTTAGTTGTAGCTTGTCTTTTCTGTGATTCACTTTAAAACTTTATATTCCTTTAAACTGCACTTTTATAACAATTTGGCGGAGGATCTTTCCAGTGACATCACTCATGACACAACGGTCGAACTGAGATAGTTACATCCCGATTGTAGATTAGAGTGGTGCTGGAAAAGCTCAGCAGTTCAAGCAGCAGCCGAGGAGCAGGAATTGCTGTGCTTCTCCAGCACCACGCTAATCTAGAATCTGGTTTCCAGCATCTGCAGCCCTTGTTGTTACCTAGTTACATCCCGAGCCAGTTGTACAATGTCTTATTCAAAGAAACACTGATAAACGTTCTCCCAACTCCTCTTCCAATATCATTCTTGCCAGTGTGATTGTCCCAAATTATGCGAATATTGAAGTTTCACTAAATTATCACAATGCCTTTACTAAAAATTCCACTGAGTTCCTATTTAATGCAGTGATAAGCAATAAAATGTTGCTAGGTGGCTTAAAGCTGTTCTGCTGCTTGTGTCCTTGGCAAGTAGTATTCAGAATTTACATTCAGACTGACTGTACTTCATGATCTGCGGACAAATATTTTCTCTGTAATGCATTTGTTATCTATTATTGTTAGCGTTACCCATTTTGCCTGAGTTTGTACAAGGTTGTGAATCATTGAATACTTTTCTTCGCCCTGTTTCCTTGCTGTCTAAATCTCTTTTATCTCTGTATCACAAATCCATTTACCTGATTGAAGTGGCTTTGTTCATTGAAAACAAAACATAATTTACTCTTTCCGACAATTTCCTGTCACAAACCTATTCGCTGATGTACAATTTTAGTTAAACTTTGTCCCATCTGTTCTATCTGCTTGTTTTCAGCCACATCCCCATGGTGTTCCGATGCTTCACCTTTTCTCTTTGGATTTGGAAATCTCGTTCCGGCTGAACCATGTCCCTGTATCTTTTCTGTCAGTTTGGAGCCCTGTCCATAAACTTACCGACATGATTGGCCAGGACACTGGTCCCAGCACGGTTCCAGTGGGATCATCCTAATCAATTATTTCTTAAATCAGGTATGGGATGTGGGTGTTTCTGACTTACCAGCCTTTCTTGCCGAGCCTTAGCTGCCCATGAGCTGAGTAGCTTGCTCGGCCATTTCAGAGGGTAATTGAGAGGCAAACACTTTGCTGTGGATATGCCGTGCAGACCACGTGAGGATGGGCAGATGTCTTTCTCGAAAGGACGTGTTTGGACTTTTTTGTACATCAGCAATGGTTTCATACTTATTTTTGAATTGCTAATTATTATTTTTAAAATTATTGATTTCAAATTTCACCATTTCTGACGGTGGGATTCAAATCTGCCTCCCCTGAACATTAGCTGAGGTTTTGGATACATTCTCTAACAATAATACCACTCGGCCGTCATTTTGCCTGCTCACTGGTTGCTCATTCCTGACCAGTTATACTCGTGCATCATGAAGCAAAACCCATTCTTCCGAAACAAGTGTGTGATCCTGACATTTTCCAGCACTGTGGGGTTATTACTTAATATCACTCCATGTTGTATCCCTCACTGTGTGGGTCTAATTACTGTCTCTATCTCTCTCTCTCTCACTCTCTCTCTATCACTCTCTCTCTCTCTCTGTATTGCAGCTACTCCAGATCCTGAGCGAACAAAATCCTTCCCTTTGGTGAGACGAGGCAGCACAGGCCAGGAATGGAGACTTGGATTTTACAGATCTCTGTAGTACTCAGTGCCATTCTCCATGTGTAACCCTCACTGAATCAGTGTAACTTCCCATTCTATCCATTCCTCTCTCCCCTGTTCTCAGCAACGTCCTGACTCAATAGACTTCCCAGCCGCTGGGTATCTCATCCATCACCACATTGAACGCAGTTGGTCAGCCAGAGAGACCTAGAGAAAGGAGATCTGGAGCCTTCAATAAATCATGTACTGAGGTAAGATTACCCGCTGTGCAAAGAGCAAAGAACAATGAGAGGGCTCCAAACATCTGTGAGAAGACATGGCATAGATACAGTGTTCGAGGGAGAGCACAGGACAGCCACACCACACGCTCAATCACCTCCCTACTTTAAGTTTTGTCGTATTAAGACTCACGACTCTGCAACACTGTATCTATGGCATGTCTTGTAGTCCAATGTCTTTAATAATTTTTAAGTCCTGTAACAATTCCTACCTCTCTAAACTCCTCCCTTCCCGATAGACCCTCCACATATTTGAAATGTACTGCATTCCAGACTACCATCCCTGTCTCTGTAACTTGCTTTAGTGTCTACAACATTCCTTATCTCGGTAGTCTCATCCTCCAATAACTGGAGACAGAGTCATGCCCCACAGAAACGGTTCCTTCAATCCAACAAGTCCATGCATTTGCAAAGGCAAGGATTGATTAGGGATAGTCAGCACAGCTTTGGAGTGCTGCGTAGAATTCTGATCATCCTGATTTCTGAAGAATTTTCTGAAACTGTAAATGGAGCAAAGATTGACGAAGGTGCTACTGATACTTGAGTGTTTGACAGAAACAGAGAGGCTGGATAAGCTGGGAAGCAAAACGGGGGGATGAGATAGCTTTGGCAGATAAGGTGAATCCAAAGATACTATAGCACACAAGTACAAAAAAGCAAATGAAGAGACAATAGAGCCCCTCAAAGATCAGTGAGGCCATCCATGTGTGGAACCACAGGAGATGGGCGAGATACTAAATGAATATTTCATGTCAGAAAGCACTGTGGAAAAAGACTAGGTAACAAAAGAAAAGAAACAGTCATGCCTTGTAAAATGTAACCATTACAGAAGAGGTGGTGCTGGAGGTCTTAAAACACAAAGGTAGAGAAAGCCCTACGTCCTGAACAAGTGTATCCCAGAACATTGTGACTACGTAGTGGCAGTGACCCGAGCAGAAATATTTATATCATTGTCCTTCGCATTTCCAATGGGCGTAGGTGGATAAGCGGTGACCTTATAAAGGTTTATAAAACCTGCGTAATCGCTTCCAACAATATATGCATCACTGACATCAAGCTAATTGGTGTTTATGTTCCTGACTTTCCCTCGTAGCCTTTCCTAAATATTGGCACAACATTAGCCACTCTCCAGGCTTCCAGGTCATCACCTCTGGCTATCAGTGATGGAAAATCGCTTTCTTCCTGAGCTTGTCACAATATCCTGGGATATCCTTGATTAGTTCCCAGGGATCTGTCTGTCTTTTATTCATTTTAAAACCTCCAGTACCTCTTGTTCTGTTATGTGGAGTCTTTTGAAGACATCACTCTTTATTTCCCTGACTTCCCAATTTTTATCCACGGGAAGTTGAAACATGAAATTTTCGTTTAGGATCTCAGCCATCTCCTCTGGTTCCACACTTTGATGGCCCCATTGATCTTTAAGGAACCATATTCTATCCGTATTTATTTTTCTGTTGCTAATATACTTGTATTTTCCTCAGCCTGATCTGCCAGAGCTTTCTGTAGTCGCCTTAGGCCCACCTGACTTCCCACTTAAGTGTATTACTCCATCCAGAATGTTCTTGAAGGGATTATATTGATCCAGCTGGTTATATATGACATGTGCCTCCTTTTTCTTGATCAGAACCTCAATATCCCCAGTCATCCATCGTTTATTACTTGCATCAGCATTATCCTTCACACTGACAAGAATATGCTGGCCCTGAACTCTCATTTTATCTCTCTTTTGAAAGCTTCAAATCTGCCTGACATCCCTTTACCTGCAAATAGCCTCCAGAATCAATTGTTAAATGCTCTTGACTCATACCTTCTGGATTCAGGCAAGGCCAGTTTTGATTATTAACTTGTGGACCAGCCATGTTATTTTCCATCATTATTTTCAATCTAATACGATTGTAGTGACTTTGCCAAAGTGGTTTCCCACTGACACCTCAGTCCCTTTCCCTCCCTGGTTTCCCAAGGAGAGGTTAGGTTTTACCCCTTCCTGCAGTCCGACTATTTACATTTTGACTGGGACAGTTTTCTTGAACATACCGAATAAATCCCTCCCATCTAAGCTCTGAACACTCCGTCAGTCCCAGTCTAAGTTTGGAAAGTTAAAATCCACGACCATTACAACCCTATCATTCTTACAGATATTTAAGATCTCCCGACATATTTGCTGCTCAATTTCCCGCTGACTGTTGAGGGCCTGTATTGCATTCATATCAAAGTGATGACCAATTCGCATTCCTCATTTCCACCATTATAGCATCACTGGGCGATTCGCAGGAATATATTCTCTAAGTGCTGCAGTGATGTTTCACTGATCAGAAACTCTATTGCCCCTCCCCTCTAACCTCCTGTTCTGTCCTTCATATAGAACCTGTACCCTGGAACATTGAGCTGCCAGTCCTGTCCCTTCCTCAGCTGTGTTCCTCTAATATCTAAGGTGTCCCAGTTCCATGTTCCCGTCCATGCACCAAGTTCATCTGCCTTACCTGTTGGACCTGTTATGCTGAAATAAAGTAGTTTAGTTGAGCAGTTTTCCTTCATTGCCTGCTGTGCTCTTGACTGCCTTGTCTATTTAAATGACTCTCCTGAAATTCTGTCCCAGCCTCAACCTTCAGACTGTAGTTTGAGACCATACACCTCAATGTGGACAACACACTCACCCTTCATGTCATCCTGAAACATGCTAATGATACGTTCTACTTTCACATCCAAGGTAAGAATGTACATAACTAACAGCAATGGGTCCTGCACAGATCCCTGTGGTACACCCACTGGTGAAAGAATTTCAAACACAAAACCAACCCTCCACCAACAGTGGATCCAATATGCCAACTTACCTTTAAACCCATTGGTCTGATAGACCAGAATTGCATGTGGGACCTTGTCAAAGGCGTGGTGAACCCCATGTAACCCACATCATCTCCAGTGCCCTCATCAATATTTTTAACCGTAATTTCAAAGAAAACTATGCTGAATTCATTAGATAGGATCTTCCACTACCAAATCCGTGGTGACTATCATTAAATGTTTCCTGCCTTTCCAATTATTGATTCATTCTGTCCCTCAGAATTGTTTCCAATAATTTTCCTCCTCCTGCTTTCAGACTATCTGCTCTGTAATTACCTGCCCTATTGCTGCTGCCTTTATGAACTAAGTAACCACATTAGCTATCCTCCAGTCATTCGGCAGTTCACCTATGGCCAGCAAAGTATTAAATATATCCGCCAGGGCTCCAGCAATCTCTTCTTTTACCTACCATAGCAGCCTGGTATATATTTCATTGGGCACTGGCGATTTCTCTACTTTTATGCCTGTGAAAACATTTAATACCCCCTCCTTATTGATCTTAACTTGTTCTCGAATCTGACCATCTCAACGGAAACCCCCAGCTACGATGTCTTTCTCCTTTCTGAATACAGATGGGAAGTATTCATTGAAGACTTCACTTACTTCCTCTGGCTCCATGCACAGATTGTCCCTTTGGTTTCCAACAGGCCCCACTGTTTAGCTTGAAATCCTCGGACTCTGACTATAATCATAAAATATCTTGTAGCTTTTCCTTAATAGTGTCTGCCAAGAATATTTCATGGCTATTGCTTGCCCCTCATTTTTAAGGGCCCCTTGCTCTCTCTATACTTGGGAACACTTTCACCTGGTTTTATTGAACTGCGTTTTCTCTATCAAATTCGCGATATCACTTGATCAGTATTCACTGCACTTGATGCCTTTGTCATTCCCACTTTTTTAACACACTGGCCATGGTTTTTCATTGTATCACTTTAAAATACTCCACTTTCCAAATATAGCCTGAACTGCAGGTAGTTCATCCCAGTCTCTGTTTGCTGCATTCTGTCTAATTATAGGGGACTCAGTTGTGAGGGGGACAGACAGGAGACTGTGTAGCTGCAGAAGTGACCACAGGATGGTGTACAGCCTCCTGGATACCAGGGTAAACGATGTCTCTGAGTGATTACAGAACATTCTGAAGGGGAGGGTGAACAGCCAGAGGTTATTGTGCACATCGGCCCACATGACAGAGGTAGACAAAGTGATGGGGCACTGTGAAATGAGTATCGGCGTTAGGTAAGAAGTTAAAAAGCAGGATGTGAAGGGTAGTGATCTCCAGATTACTCCCAGTGCCACGTGCCAGTGAGGATAGAGATAGAAAGAAAGGCCAAATGGATGTGTGGCTGAAGAGCTGGTGGATGGGGCAGGCTTTTCAGTTCTTGGATGATTGGGATCTCTTCTGGGGTAGTGGTGATCTGCACAAGGGGGGCGGGTTGGACTTGAACCTGAGGGGCACCAGTATCCCTTGGGGGGTGGGGGTGCGTGGTTGGCTTACTGGCAACGCATGAGGACTGACTGGTAAGGCAGACAGTCTCAGTGCATGGATTGGCTCTGGGGACTGGGATATTCCAGCCATAACAGAAACATGGCTGAGAGATATAGGACATAAATACTGTGCTGGGCAAGGAACAACAACATTCTAGGCTACAATCCCACTATCTTGTGTGGGTCCTGCTCTCACCTCTGCTGTACTGGTCCTCCCTGAGACAACTTAGGTGCTCCTGGCATCAATCCTGGCTCATGATGTATTAGTTATCTCTGTAATATCCTCCATTCCCGATCATCCTTCCTCTGTTTGGAATCATATGTAGTCCACACAATGCTCTCTGTCTGTGTCAGGTTCTCTGATCCCTTTGACGCTAATCCCCAAACTTCTCCAGTAGATACTAAATTCCTTCAGCCCTGTGAACCCTGACAGTCCTGTCTATCCCCTGTAAGCTACTCCTACCAATAGCACTGTCCCTGTCAATGTATTTGCCTTTCACCTCTCCATCCGTCCCTATATGGGTAAACTTCTCCAGCTCCTACAACCCTTCCTTATCTGTGAAAAATTCTTCAGTCCATTGAGCTGTCCCGATCTGTTTAATGGCTTCCAGACCTGAAATACCTCCCTGTCTTTGTAACTACGTCAGGTTCCTACCTGAGAATCTCTATCCGTGTAATCGCTCCTGACCTTAGGAACCACTTCCACCTGTTAACGTCCTCCATGTCTGTGGATACCATCCAATTCTACTGTCCCTATTATGGAATTTAGTCTTTACAATCCTAATGATGACGATAAACTCTTCCTCTCTAAAACAAACTCAATCGCTATAAAATCTTGTGGCCCCTACTCCCCTCCTTGTAATCTCCTTCAGTCACTACAAATCTTTATACCTTTAATGTCCTCCTTTTATGACTATACTATTTATTCCCGTTACCTTCATGAGCTGTCGTAATTGTCACTGTGACTCTCACGATCTTCCATCCCAGCATTTCGTCGTTTCTCTGAAAAGTCCTCCTTATTCTTAAAGCCCTCCCTATCTATGTCACCTGTTCAGTCTCCACAACTCTCCCTATCTTTGGAGAAATAATATAGTCAAAGCTGCTCCAATAACCTGAAATCTTCTTGATCTTTCGAATTCCCTTTAGTTGTGAAACTCTAACCATCTCTTTAATATATCCTATATTTGTATGCTCCTCCAATCCCTACAACTGTACCTGTCTTTGTAACATTATCCTGCCTCTTGAAACCTCCTGTTTGTTGAACCTCCTCAGGCACTGCACTTTCCCTCTTTCTGTTACTTTCCGCTGCGCTGAGAAACCTCACTGTCTGTATGATCCCCTGCAGTCTCTGCAGGCCTCCCTATCTCTAACCACCAACTGCCTCCACAAATCACCCGATACATTTTCCTGCTTCCAGTCTCTTCAGCACCTTCTAAGATTGCAAACTCCACATTTACCAAAGCTACTCCAGTTCCTACAATGTCTGTCAGAATCTGAAGCCCACCTTCTGTCTAATCTTCAAGTCTCTATAATCCATTAAAATCTGCAACCACCCCTGCTGTCAATACATTCCTTCGGTCCACCAGTCCCATTAAGCTTCCCATTCTTGCACGAGCTAAAGCCTGTGTATCTTAGTACTGTCCTAAAAACTTGCATGTCTATGTAAACTGCTCCAAACCCGCACTATCTCCATAAACACCTGCAGCCCCTAAAACCATTCCTATTTGTACTACCTCTTCCAGACCTGACGACATCCCCAATCTATGGACCCCCTTTAATTTTCCCTTGTTGAGTAATTTCTTGAAGTCCCTGGTGATTTCCCGATCTTAGCAGTAACCCCAATCTTTGTGAATTTCCAGTTCCTATAAGACTCACTTTCAATGTCAGCTCATGCAATCTCAAAACCTATCTGTCATCTCCTTATTCTTCTCCAATACTTAAATATTAATCTATTTAAATTTCACGCTCGTTCCCCCAACCCTCCCGACCACAGAAACCTCCATAAGACCATAAGACCATAAGATATAGGAGTGGAAGTAAGGCCATTCGGCCCATCAAGTCCACTTCGCCATTCAATCATGGCTGATGCGCATTTCAGCTCCACTTACCAGCGTTCTCCCCGTAGCCCTTAATTCCTCGAGACAACAAGAATCTATCAATCTCGGCCTTGAAGACATTTAGCGTCCCGGCTTCCACTGCACTCCGTGGCAATGAATTCCACAGGCCCACCACTCTCTGGCTGAAGAAATGCCTCCGCATTTCTGTTCTGAAATGACCCCCTCTAATTCTAAGGCTGTGTCCACGGGTCCTAGTCTCCTCGTTTAACTGAAACAATTTCCTAGCATCCACCTTTTCCAAGCCATGTATTATTTTGTACGTCTCTATTAAGTCTCCCCTTAATCTTCTAAACTCCAACGAATACAATCCCAGTATCCTCAGCCGTTCCTCATATGTTAGACCTGTCATTCCAGGGATCATCCGTGTGAATCTCCGCTGGACACGTTCCAGTGCCAGTATGTCCTTCCTGAGGTGTGGGGACCAAAACTGGACACAGTACTCCAAATGGGGCCAAACCATAGCTTTATAAAGTCTTAGTAGTACATCTCTGCTTTTATATTCCAACCCTCTTGAGATAAGAGACAACATTGCATTCGCTTTCTTAATCACGGACTCAACCTGCATGTTTACCTTTAGAGAATCCTGGACTAGCACTCCCAGATCCCTTTGTGCTTTGGCTTTATTAATTTTCTCACCATTTAGAAAGTAGTCTATGCTTTTATTCTTTTTGCCAAAGTGCAAGACCTCGCACTTGCTCACGTTAAATTCCATCAGCCATTTCCTGGACCATTCTCCCAACCTGTCAAGATCCTTCTGCAGCCTCCCCACTTCCTCAGTACTACCTGCCTGTCCACCTAACTTCGTATCATCGGCAAACTTCGCTAGAATGCCCCCAGTTCCCTCATCCAAATCGTTAATATATAATGCGAACAGCTGTGGCCCCAGCACCGAACCCTGCGGGACACCGCTCGTCACCGGCTGCCATTCTGAAAAAGAACCTTTTATCCCAACTCTCTGCCTTCTGTTAGACAGCAAATCCTCAATCCATCCCAGCAGCTCACCTCGAACACCATGGGCCCTCACCTTGCTCAGCAGCCTCCCGTGTGGCACCTTATCAAAGGCCTTTTGAAAGTCTAGATAGACCACATCCACTGGGTTTCCCTGGTCTAACCTACTTGTTACCTCTTCAAAAAATTCCAACAGGTTTGTCAGGCATGACCTCCCTTTACTAAATCCATGTTGACTTGTTCTAATCAGACTCTGCTCTTCCAAGAATTTAGAAACCTCATCCTTAATGATGGATTCTAGAATTTTACCAACAACCGAGGTTAAGCTGATTGGCCTATAATTTTCCATCTTTTGCCTTGATCCTTTCTTGAACAAGGGGGTTACAACAGCCATCTTCCAATCATCCGGGACCTTTCCTGACTCCAGTGACTCTTGAAAGATCTCAACCAATGCCTCTGCTATTTCCTCAGCCACCTCTCTCAGAACTCTAGGGTGTATCCCATCGTGGCCAGGAGATTTATCAATTTTAAGACTTTTTAACTTTTCTAGCACTATCTCTTTCGTAATGGCAACCATACTCAACTCAGCCCCGTGACACCCTTTAATTTTTGGGATATTACTCATGTCTTCCACTGTGAAGACTGACGCAAAGTACTTGTTAAGTTCTCCTGCTATTTCCTTATCTCCCATCACTAGGCTTCCTGCATCAGTTTGAAGTGGCCCAATGTCTACTTTTGCCTGTCGTTTGTTTCTTATGTACTGAAAGAAACTTTTACTATTATTTCTAATATTACTGGCTAGCCTACCTTCATATTTGATCCTCTCCTTTCTTATTACACTCTTTGTTATCCTCTGTTTGCTTTTGTATCCTTCCCAATCTTCTGATTTCCCACTGTTCTTAGCCACTTTATAGGATCTCTCTTTTTCTTTAATACATTTCCTGACTTCCTTTGTCAGCCAAGGTTGTCTAATCCCTCCCCGGTTAATCTTTCTTTTCTTGGGAATGAACCTCTGTACAGTGTCCTCAATTATACCTACAAACTCCTGCCATTTTTGCTCTACTGTCTTCCCGGTTAGCCTCTGCTTCCAGTCTATTTTAGTCAGTTCCTCTCTCATGCCCTCATAATTACCTTTATTCAACTGTAACACCATTACATCCGATTTTGCCTTCACCCTTTCAAACTCCAGACTGAACTCTATCATATTATAGTCGCTACTTCCTAAGGGTTCCCTTACTTTAAGATCTTTTATAGAGTCTGGTTCATTGCAAAGCACTAGGTCCAGAATAGCCTGCTCTCTTGTGGGCTCCATGACAAGCTGTTCCAAAAAGCCATCCTGTAAGCATTCCATGAATTCCCTTTCTTTAGATCCACTAACAACATTATTTACCCAGTCCACCTGCATATTGAAGTCTCCCGTGATCAATGTAACCTTGCCTTTCTGACATGCCTTCTCTATTTCCCGGTACATGTTGCGTCCCTGGTCCTGACCACTGTTAGGAGGTCTATACACAACTCCAATTATGTTTTTTTTGCCTTTGTGGTTCCTCAATTCCACCCACACAGACTCCACATCATCCGACGCTATGTCATTCAATACCATAGATTTAATTTTGTTCTTAACTAACAAGGCAACCCCACCCCCTCTGCCCACCTCTCTGTCTTTTCGATAAGTTGAAAAACCATGGAGGTTTAACTGCCAGTCCTGACCCCCCTGTAACCAAGTCTCTGTGATGCCTACTACATCATAATCATTCACTATTATCTGTGCCATTAGTTCATCGGCTTTGTTATGTATGCTACGAGCATTCAGGTAAAGTGCCTTAATGCTAACTTCCTTATCATTAGAGATGTTGGAAGTCATATGTCCTAAGTTATCCTTGCTTTTTACTGCATTCTCAGTCTGCCTCAATTTTAAATCCGCCTGGAAACATTCTATCCTGCTGCTTATCTTGCCATTTACCTCCATACTCCCTGTCGCTTTCACTTTCCCTTCCCCCCAACTCAGAAGTTTAAAGTCCTACTGACCACCCTATTTATCCTCTTCGCTAGAACAATGGTACCTGATCGGTTCAGGTGGAGACCGTCCCAACGGTACAGATCCCCCCTGTTCCAAAACTGATGCCAATGCCCCATGAAGTGGAATCCCTCTTTCCCACACCAATCCCTTAGCCACGTGTTTACTTGCCTAATTTTCTTGTCCCTATGCCAATTGGCACGTGGCTCGGGCAGTAATCCGGAGATTATGACCCTTGAGGACCTGTGCTTCAATTTCCTGCCTAGTGCTTCATAATGCCCAAACAGGTCCTCCACCCTAGTCTTGCCTATGTTGTTGGTACCAACGTGGACCACAACAACTGGATCCTCCCCCTCCCGCTCCAATATCCTTTCAAGACGGTCGGAGATGTCTCGCACCCTGGCACCGGGCAGGCAACACACCATGCGAGACTCCAGAGTAAAAAAAACAGAGTAAATTTTTAACTAGTCCCTGGTAAAGAAATAAAAATCCTTACCTTAAAAGAAAAAGCAGAGTAGTTAAGAACCTCATTCATGTTGTGCAACCCTCCCCATCTGTGTACCTGTCTCCAGCCCAGAAACCTGGCATTTTCCATTGTCTTCCGATCTATGTAGCCTTCAGAACCCCGAAGCCTTCTTATATCTGTAAGTGCATCTCAGTTTGCCTGCCTCTCCCTACGTCCATCCCTATCCCTGTCTTCAGAATCTAACCCAGCTCCCTCTATCTCTGTAAATTCCTCCAATCCCTAAACCCCTTTGTCCCACTGACATTGTTGATCAGGTGCAGCTCTGTTTAACTCAAACATCCTTGATCCCCTGTAAGCCTCCCTATCTCTGTAACCTCGACCCATCCGTTCAAACCCCCCACTATTGAGGAATGACTCCCTGCATTCGCCATAAGGCAGATGGAATGACAGTGAACAGATATGATCGAAGTGTCATTCCGTAGATGTAGCTGCAGAATGACCATCGTTGGGAAGGGAATATTAAAGGGTTGTTGGGATCTAAGCAGGCAAGGCAAAAAGCCAACAAGTTGTGAAGAAAGGATAAGGTAAATGCATTAATGAGACAGTCATATGGAACTGACGATCAAAATTTGGAGGCTATTTGAGTGGAGCTGAGAATAAGCAAGCAGCAGCAACCGTTAGCAGGAATTCTTTTATAGGCACCAGACAGTGATGGTAATGTCAATAAGGTTACAGTCAGGGCACTGAATGTACTTGTAGCAAGAGCAGTACAGTAACAGTGTGTGACAGTGGTCTCCATGCCGACTGGGTAATTAATGAGTATCAGGGCTGGAATGGATAGAATCCTGGATTGTATACGAGATGGTTTTCTATAACATCATATCAAGAAGCCATCAACAAAACTGTCTATTTTCGATCAAATGCTGTGTAATAATAAATATCTAATAATCCGATTGAAAAGGAGCTTTGTGAACAGAGACCCATAATGTCATAATGTGGATACTGTGTTTGAGTTAAGACAATGAGATGTAGGAGCGGAATAGGCCATTTCGTCCATTGAGTATGCCTTTAAATGAGATCATGGCTGATCTGATGATCCTCAACTCGACATTCCTGCCTTTTCCACAAAGCCCTTGTTTCCCTGATTAATTAAAATCTGACTATTTCTGCTGTAAATATTCTTACTGATCCAGCCTCGATAGCCCCCTGCTGTCAGGAATTCCCACAGAGTCACGACTCTCTGAGTGAAGACATTCATCCTCATCTCCATCTTAAATGGGTGAGCCCTTGCTGGGATTGTATGACCTCTGGTTGCAGATTCTCACACAACTGAAAGGAAAGTAAGTGAGAAAGATAATTATTGCAGATGACGTGAATATTGGTGGAGTTGGGTTGATGAGCAAGGATATCCACGGTTTGAGGTGGTTACAGATCAGTTGGAAAGATGTGCAGAGAAATACAAATTGAGTTTAATCTGGACAAGAATGAGGTCGTGTCAAATTCAAGAAGAAATTTAGGAAACTGAGTCATATTGATAAAGAGAAGGACCTTGGTGCAAGTCAGTATCTCCCTGAAAATGGCAACGGATGTGTTTCAGATGTGAAAGAAAGCAAATGGAAAACTGACCTTCATCGGGCACAACGTTGAGGATAGTGGTTTGCACCTGATGTTGTAATTGTATAAAACATTTGTTTGGCTACATTTGGAGTGCTGTGTGCCGTTCTCATCTCCACACAATAAGAAGGATGTGGAAGCTTCGGAGAGGGTGCAAAATGGGTTTATCAGCACGATGTCTGTGGTAAGGCTTTTAAGGATTTGCTAAGGTGTAAGAGGAAATTAAACAAAGCTGGATTGTTTTGCGAGAGTATCAGAGGCTGACAGGCACCCTATAAGAAGAATATAACATTAGGACAAGGAGAGATTATGTGGATGGTCAGAATCTCTTTTCCAATGTGTAAGGTCCAAATACAACAGCGCCGTGTTTTAAGGTGAGAAAGAGAAAGTTTAAACGAGATGTGTGAGGCAAGTTTTTTTTTAACATAGAGAGTGGACATACCGAGGGAAGTAATAGAAGCAGAAATGTGAGCAAAGTTTTGAAGTGGTATTTAGACAGAAACGTGAACAAGCAGAGAATAGAGGGATATGGACCATGTGTATGCAGATGGTATGAGTTGAGAATAGCACCATGGTCAGCACAACCATGGTGGGCCCGAAGGGTCTTTTCCGTGCTGTACTGTTCTATTTTCTAACTTCCCAGTACCTAACCGATCAAAGTCCTTCAGAATCTTGGATATTGCATTCAGTTTCACTCTCATCTGTCTAACCTTCAATGGGCTCAACCTCAATTGACTCCATCTTTTATTAATATGAAATCCGTCCATTCCCAGGATCAGCCAAGTGACCCTTCTCTGGCCTGCCTTCAACAGAAGAATATCTTTCCTTCGGGAACTCACGCTGTTCATAGTATTCTAGTGTGGTCTGACTCGTATCTTACATAGTTTTAGCAAAATCTCCCTGTTGTTTAGTCTCCATTCCATTTGTCATAAATGACAGCATTTGATCTGCCTTCTCTATTACCTGCTGACTCTGTAAGCTACCTTTTTCAGGTTGATAAACAAGAACTCACACAACCCTTTCTGCTGCCAGTCTGAAACCAAAGTGTTAGCCTGACTGTAAGTAGGGAGCATGCTGAAATGTGTTTGAAAGGATATGTCAGTAAATAATAACTGGATCCTAAGAAACACATTTTATAAAAACCAATGTGTTTTTGTACCTGTTGGATTTTATTTGCTTGTGTGAATAAACTGCAGAATAGATAAGGGTGGTACGGGGATACGGTTTATTTGAATTTTCAGAAGCCTTTACGCAAGTATCAATAAGGTCTAAAGAGTAACTTGGTAGAGAACAGGGCTCCTTAATTATCAATAAGTTCGCCTATGTGTGGAACCCGAGGAGATGGGTGAGATCTTAAACAAAAGAAATCTTGTCAGTATTTACTGTGGAGAAAGACATGGAAGCTAGGGAACTTGCGGAAATAAATAGTAATGTCTTGGAAAGAATTCTCAGCGGAGAAGTGAAAGTGCTGGAATCCTCAGTAGCTCATTAGGTTGATCCTCGAATATTGTGCGAAGCTAGCGAATAAATTGCAGTGTCCCTAACAGAGATATTTATATTATCAACAGACACAGTGAGGTGTCGGAAAACTGGAGGGCGGCTAATGCTGTCCCATCACTTAAGGGCTGCAGGGAAAAGCCAGGAAACTACAGCCAAGTGAGCCCAGTGCTGGGTAAGTTGTTAGAGGAAATTCTGAGAGAAAGGAGCTACGTATATTTGGAAAGGCAAGGGCTGATTAGAGATAGGAGAAAGTGAGGTCTGCAGATGCTGGAGATCAGAGCTGAAAATGTGTTGCTGGAAAAGCGCAGCAGGTCAGGCAGCATCCAGGGAACAGGAGAATCGACGTTTCGGGCATAAGCCCTGAAGAAGGGCTTATGCCCGAAACGTCGATTCTCCTGTTCCCTGGATGCTGCCTGACCTGCTGCGCTTTTCCAGCAACACATTTTCAGCTCTGATTAGAGATAGTCAGCATTGCTTTGTGAGTGGGTAACAGTGTTTCACAGACCGAACTAACTCTTTGAGGAAGTCAAGAGATAGATGAAGGCACAGCAGTCAACGTTGTCTACATGGACTTTAGCAAAGCATTTGGCAAGGTTCCAAGGGATGCGAAACATCAATTCAAGAGGAAGAAGGACGCTTACTTAAGGTTGAAGAAGCCAGGATCAGATAGACCTCTAGAGGGTTACATGGAGCGGCGTGTTCGCTCAGCGGTTAGCACTGCTGCTACATAGCACCAGGAACCCGATTTCAATTCCAGTCCCGGGAGACTGTCCGTCTCATTCTCTCTTTGAACATTCTCTCCATGTCTGCGTGGGTTTCCTCCAAGTGCTCCGGTTTCCACTCATAGTGCAAAGATGGGCAGCTTAGGTGAATCAGCCATATAATGTTACCCAGAGTGTTCGGGGATGTGAAGGTTTGGCACATTCGTCAGGGTGAATGTAGAGTGATAGGATGGGGATGGTTCTGGGGTGGAATCGTCTTCGGAGCATTGGTGTGGAGTTGTTGGGCCAAATGGCCTGTTTCCATAACCTGGAAATGTTCTGAAGGTAACCAGGGAGGAAGTGAAGAATGCACTTAGTACAGCTCGAAGGGGGCATGAAAAAGCATTGTTGGGAAGGATGAAAGAAAGGCCTGAGACATTCTCCACTTATGTGAGGAACAGGAGGATGACCAGAGTGAGGGGAGGGCCGACCAGGGATAATGGAGGGAACTTGTGCCTGGAGTTGCAGGACGTAGCGGAAGTCCTTACTGAATACTCTGCCTCAGTGTTTACGACTGAGAAGGACCTTGTCATTTGTGAGGACTGTGTGAATAGGACTGATATATGTGAACAGGTTGATGTTAAGAAGGAGGATATATTGAAAATGTTGTAAAATATAAGGGTAGATAAGTCTACTGGACCAGACAAGATGTGCCCAAAGTTACTACTGGAAGCGAAGGAAGAGATTGTTGTGCCTTTGGCAATGACCTTTGCACCCTCACTGTCCACTGGAGTCGTACCAGATGATTGGAGGATTGAAAATATTATTCCCTTGTTCAAGAAAGGGAAGAAGAATAATCCTGGGAATTACAGACCTTTCAGTCTTAAGACTGTGTTGTGAAGTTCAATGGAGAGGACTCTGAGAGACCGGATTTATGATTCCTTGGAAAACCATAGTTTGATTATAGATAGTCAGCATGGCTTTGTAAGGGGCAGGCCATGGCTCGCAAATCATATTGAATTCTTTGAGAATGTGGCAAAACACATTTATGGCTCATTCAGAAAGTACAGAGGCATGGGATACAGGGAACCTTGTCTGTCTGGATACAGAATTCCTGTCTTACAGCAGACAGAGGTTGATGACAGTTGGAAAGCATTCTGCCTGGAGCTCAGTTACCAATGGTATTCTGCAGGATTTGGTTCCAAGACCTCTGATCTTTGTGTTTTTTTTTCCACGACTTGCATGTGGGAGTGAAAGAGTAGGTTAGTAAGTTTGCCAATGACACGAAGGTTGGTGGAGTGGTGGATAATGTGGAAGGCTGTTATTGTTTGCAATGGGACATTGACAGGATGCGGAGCTGAGCTGAGAAGGTGCAGATGGAGTTCAATCTGGAAAACTGTGAAGTGATTTATTTTGGAAAGTCGAATTTGAATGCAGAAGTCAGGGTTAAATGCAGCATTCTTGGCAATGTGGAGAAACAGAGGGATCTTGGTTTCCACGCCCATATATCCCTCAACGTTGTCTCCAAAGCTGATAGGGTTGTTAAGATGTAACAGGTTGTGTGACTTTCATGAGCTGGAGATTTAAGCTTCAAAGCCGTGATGTTATGCTATAGCTCTGTGGAGCCCTGGTTAGACCACACTTGGAATATTAAGTTCAGTTCTGGTCTCCTCATTACAGGAAGGATCTGGAAGCTTTAGAGATGGTGAAGAGGAGATTTACCAAAATGCTGCCTGTACCGGATATATGTTCTTATGAAGAAAAGTTTGAGGGAACTAAGACTTTTCTCATTGGAGTGAAGAAACGTGAGGGGCGGCTTGGTGGAGTTGAACAAGATGTTGAGAGGTGCAGACAGCATGAATAGTGATAGACTCATTTTTTCGATGGAATAAATGATTATTACATGGGGGAATAATTTTAGAGCGAATGGAGGATGGTTAAGAGGCGATTTCAGAGTTTGGTTCTTTACTCATTGAGTGGTGGGCTGTTGGAATGCACTGCCAGTGGTGGTAGTAAAGTTGCTACATTAGGGACATTTAATAGACTCTTGAATAGCAACATGAATGATAGTAAAATTAAGGGCATGTCGGTTACTTTGATCTTATAGTCGGATAAAAGGTTGGCATGGCAGCATGGTCGAAGGGTCTTGGGCTGTACTGGTCTGTGTTCTACGTTCCGTATGGTAAGCTGGGTAATAAGCTCAGATCAATGGAAAGGGATATGGTATTCAGGAGGAACTAGTCAACTGGAGACAGAGTGTGGTGGGAGACATGGTGTTTTCCTGATTGGAGGGATTGACCAGTGGTTTAGTGGGTCCACTGTTGTTTGCAATTTGGATAAATGGTTTGGATGGGAGTATTGGTTTCCTGGTAAGTAATTGTCTTGGGTGACACTGAAATTGGTGATATAGTGGACAGTGAAGAAGGTTATCTATGATACAACAGAATTAACAGTACTGCTGGGGATAGTGAGCTGAAGAATAGCAGATGGAGTTTAATTCGATAAACGTGAAATGTTCCATTCTGGTGAAACAAACCAGGGTGGGACTTGTACAGTTAATGGTTGGGCTCTGGGTAGTGTTGTCAAGCAGACACCCAGGGATGCAGGTACGCAGTTCTTTGAAAGTGATGTCATAGGTAGACAGACTGGTAAAGCTGGAGTTTGGGATGGTTACCTGCATTGGGCAGAGTTAAAAATCACACAACACCAGGTTATAGTCCAACAGGTTTAATTGGAAGCACACTAGCTTTCGGAGCGACGCTCCTTCATCAGGTGATTGTGGAGGGCTCGATCGTAACACAGAATTTATAGTTAACATTTGCAGTGTGATGTAACTGAAATTGTACATTGAAGAATTGATTGTCTGTTAAGCCTTTCATCTGTTAGAATACAGTGATAGTTTCACTACTTTCATGTGTGAATCACAAAACCCTTCTTTTAAAGTTGCATTCTCGGGTTAACTGTTAACAATGGTGATAGCTAGATAATATGTTGAAGGTGTTAGCCCCCTGTGTTCTCTGTCTATGACCTGATGTTTAGATTGATTCTAAACTAAAAACTGAGATAACAGAGTTTTACATAAATTCATGCAGTTTTTGAGCTCAGAGTTCGACATAAATGTATGCAGTTTTTGAGCAAAGTGCAATGTAACTCTGCAAGTACAAAAACATTCACCACACAAAATATGTGTGCATGTGGGTCTCTGTCTGTCTGTGTGTGTGTGTCTGTCTGGGGTGAGGGTCGTGAGTGCGAGAAAGTGTGTGTTTGTGTGTGTGTGTAGTGAATGCAGAGTGTCTTAAGTCTGTGAGGGGGTGCATGTGTGGGAGTGTGTGTGCCTATAAGGGTGTGTGCGGTTATACCCCGGGGTAGGCGAGTCCATAACTAGAGAACAGAAATATGAGATGAAAGAGGAAATATTTAAAAAAGATCGGAGGAGAACATTTTCCACACAAAGGATGCTGCAGGTATTGAATGAGCTGCCGGAGAAGCGGTAAAATGGAGAAGTGGTAGAATGAGCTGCTGGAGAAGTAGAGAAAAGTACAGGGACTGGAACTCATGTAGAAGTTACTAATTATTGAAGACACCGGTCGACAAAACATGCCACATCTACCGTGTTGGAGAGGGAACACAGAACAGAACGATCCTGGGCAGCATTCCTAGCCTCTCATGCGAGACCTGCTTTCCACTCTGTTGTCCTGATGCTTACGAAGACAGCACAGGCTTGGATTGATAACTGTGAATTCCCGATGCTGTCTTAGTACCATAGAACGTCCAGTAGCGGTGGTGATTGAGCCTGAGGTATGCCTGTACTGTGCTCCCCCTCCAGCTCTGTATCTATGTCATGTCTTGTTAACGGATGTTTGGGGCCCTCTCATTGCTCTCTGCTCTGTGGGTGATCTTACCTCACTGCAGGATATATGGAAGGCTCCAGATCTCCCTACCCTTTGTCTCTATGGCTGACCAACTATTTTCAATGTGGTGATGGACGAGACACCTAGCGGCTGGCAAGTCTACTGAGTCAGGAACTTCCTGACTATCGAGAGGAGACAGAGAAATAGACAGAATGGGAAATTAGACTGATGTAGTGAGGGTTACACAGGGAGAATGGTACTGTGTCCCACAGAGATCTGGAAAATCCCAGTCTCCATCACTGGCCTGCACTGACTCGTCTCTGTGGAGTGGAAAATTTTGTTAGCTCAGGATCTGGAGTAACTGCAAGAGCGAGAGACAGGATGAAAGAATTGCGTAGGAAGAACGTGTTTAGCTTCATGTCGCACTCGTATCAGTGCTCAGGCGAAGTGGTGGCCTAGTGATATTATTGTTCGAACCTATATTGATAATCTCAGTTGATCGTCGGGGGAGGCAGGTTTGAATCCCACCATCAGAAATTGTGGAATTTGAAATCAATAATTTTAAAAATTGTAATTAAAAATCCATAAATAAGTATGAAAGGAGATTTCCAAATCCAAATAGAAAAGGCCACGTATCGAAACAGCATGGAAATGTGGTTTAGACAAGCAGAAAGAAACAGGAAAGTACAGAGTTAGCTAAAAATCACACAACACCAGGTTATAGTCCACACACAATCTTTTTAACTTTGTACACCCCAGTCCAACACCGGCATCTCCGAATCATGCTTTGGGCAGAGCATTGAGAGTAGGAGTTGGGATGTCATGTTGCATCTGTACAACATATTGGTGATGCCACCATAAAAGCATTGTTGATCAGTAGGAAGAACTCATTCGGTTCACTTACATCCTTCAGGGAAGGACATCAAATATTCTAACCTGGTCTGGCTAACATTTGACTACAGACCCACAGCAATATGTCTGACTCTGAGCTACTGTCCGGGTAATTAACACTGTTCAGGCCCTGGCCACTGTCAGGATAACATTGTCACCACGTCCAGCATCTTCGGCTGTTCCTATCATGTCATTCAATCCTGACAATGATTCCCCTTCCAACTGCCTTCCTCCTGCTTGCAGACCTTTTGCAATCCTTTGAAACCTTTTCGTAAAATATTCTCTCACTTCAAAATTTTAATAACCTTTTGGTGATCTTCGAAGCCTGATAGTCTAAAATTGTCCATTTTGTTCTGAGTGAGGGATAGGTGGGAATTTTTTGCTGAGGTTTTGTCTATTTCAAAGGAATGTCCTTTTGTTGAGTGTTTTCCACTGTTCGTTTATAGACACATGTTTCAATCTGTTCAGCCTGTTCATCTTGGTCAGATCTTCTCTCAAACGCATGTAATTGGCTACTTTTGTTTCTAGATGCAGATTGTCCTTTCTGTGATTCACTTTAAAAGTTTATATTTCTTTAAACTACACTTTATCCCAATTTCCTGGAGGATCTCTGCAAGTGACATTACACATTCACCAAGTTTCATCACACAACGGTCGATCTGAGATTGTGCAATTGTCTAGGGATATAACTATGTGTTATTCAAAGAAACAGTGATAAAAAAAAAACTTCTCCCAACTCCTCTTCGAATATCACTCTTGCCAGTGCGATTTCCCCAGTTTATACGAATATTGAAGTTTCCCAAAATTATCACATTGTCTTTAGTAAAAATTCCAATGTGTTCCTGTTTAATGCAGTGATGACCAATTAAATGCTGTTCGGTGGCTTAAATCTGTTCTGCTGATTGTGTCCTTGGCAAGTAGTAGCCAGAATTTACATTCCGGCTGAATCTACTTCATGACCTGAGGCCAAATGCTTTCTCTGTAATGCCTTTGTTTTCCATTATTGTTAGCGTTGTCCATTTTGGCTGAGATTGCACAAGGTTGTGAACCATTGAATATTTTTGTTCACCCTGTAACCACGTCTCACTGGTGTCTAAATCTCTTTTATCTCTGCGTCACAAAACCATCTACCTTATTGCAGAGAGTTTGTCCATTCTAAAACAAGCATAATTTACTCTTTCGCTCAATTTCCTGTCACAAACTGATTCCCTGAAATACAGTTTTAGCTAACTCTGTACTTTCCTGTTTCTTTAGAACATAGAACAATACAGCACAGAACAGGCCCTTCGGCCCACGATGTTGTGCCGATCTTCTAACCTAGATTAAGTACACATCCATGTACCTATCCAAATGCCGCTTAAAGGTCGCCAATGATTCCGACTCTACCACTCCCACGGGCAGCGCATTCCATGCCCCCACCACTCTCTGGGTAAAGAACCCACCCCTGACATCTCCCCTATACCTTCCACCCTTCACTTTAAATTTATGTCCCCTTGTAACACTCTGTTGTACCCGGGGAAAAAGTTTCTGACTGTCTACTCTATCTATTCCTCTGATCATCTTATAAACCTCGATCAAGTCACCCCTCATCCTTCGCCGTTCCAACGAGAAAAGGCCGAGAACTCTCAACCTATCCTCGTACGACTTCCTCTCCATTCCAGGCAACATCCTGGTAAATCTTCTCTGCACCCTCTCCAAAGCTTCCACATCTTTCCTAAAGTGAGGCGACCAGAACTGCACACAGTACTCCAACTGTGGCCTAACCAAAGTCCTGTACAGCTGCAACATCACTTCACGACTCTTGAATTCAATCCCTCTGCTAATGAACGATAATACTCCATAGGCCTTCTTACAAACTCTATCCACCTGAGTGGCAACCTTCAAAGATCTATGTACATAGACCCCAAGATCCCTCTGTTCCTCCACCTGACTAAGAACCCTACCATTAACCCTGTATTCCGTATTCTTATTTGTTCTTCCAAAATGGACAACCTCACACTTGGCAGGGTTGAACTCCATCTGCCACTCCTCAGCCCAGCTCTGCATCATATCTAAGTCCCTCTGCAGCCGACAACAGCCCTCCTCACTGTCCACAACTCCACCTATTTTCGTATCATCTGCAAATTTACTGACCCACCCTTCGACTCCCTCATCTAAGTCATTAATAAAAATTACAAACAGCAGAGGACCCAGAACTGATCCCTGCGGAACTCCACTTGTAACTGGGCTCCAGGCTGAATATTTACCATCTACCACCACTCTCTGTCTTCGCTCGGTTAGCCAGTTTTTTATCCAATTGGCCAAATTTCCCTCTATCCCATGCCTCCTGACTTTCCGCATCAGCCTACCATGGGGAACCTTATCAAATGCCTTACTAAAATCCATGTACACTACATCCACTGCTCTACCCTCATCCACATGCTTGGTCACCTCCACGAAGAATTCAATAAGACTTGTAAGGCCAGACCTACCCTTCACAAATCCGTGCTGGCTGTCCCTAATCAAGCAGTGTCTTTCCAGATACTCATAAATCCTATCCCTCAGTACCCTTTCCATTACTTTGCCTACCACAGAAGTAAGACTAACAGGCCTGTAATTCCAGGGGTTATCCCTATTCCCTTTTTGAACAGGGGCCCAACATTCGCTACTCTCTAGTCCCCTGGTACCACCCCCGTTGCCAGTGAAGACGAGAAGATCATTGCCAACGGTACTGCAATTTCCTCTCTTGCTTCCCACATAATCCTAGGATATATCCCGTCAGGCCCGGGAGACTTGTCTATGCTCAAGTTGTTCAAAATGTCCAACACATCTTCCTTCCTAACAGGTTATCTCTTCTATCTTACCAGTCCATTTCACACTCTCCTCTACTACAATACAGTCCCTCTCGTTCGTAAATACTGAAGAGAAGTACTTGTTCAAGACCTCTCCTATCTCTTCCGACTCAATACACAGTCTCCCACTGCTGTCCTTGATCGGACCTACCTTCGTTCTCGTCATTCTCAGGTTTCTCACATACGCATAAAATGCCTTGGGGTTATCCTTGATCCTATCCGCCAACGATTTTTCATGCCCTCTCTTAGCTCTCCTAATCCCTTTCTTCAGGTCCCTTCTGGCTATCCTGTATCCCTCCACTGCTCTGTCTGAATCCTGTTTCCTCAACCTTATGTAAGCCTCCTTCTTCCTCTTTACCAGACATTCAACCTCTCTCGTCAACCAAGGCTCCCTCACATGACCATTTCTTTCCTGCCTGATAGGTACATACATATCATGGACACGTCGTATCTGCTCTTTGAAAAAGTTCCACATTTCCACCACATCCTTCCCTGACAGCCTATGCTCCCAACGTATGCTCCTCAAATCCTGCCTTACAGCATCGTAATTTCCCTTCCCCCAATTATAAAATCTACCTTGTTGTGCGCACCTATCTCTCTCCATAACCAAGGTGAAAGTCACAGAATTGTGGTCACCATCACCAAAATGTTCACCCACTAACAAACCCACCACTTGTCCCGGTTCATTACCGAGTACCAAATCCAATATGGCCTACCCTCTGGTTGGACAATCTACATACTGCGTTAGAAAGGCTTCCTGGACACACTGCACAAACACCGCCCCATCAAATCTACTTGATCTAAAGAGCTTCCAATCAATATTTGGGAAGTTGAAGTCGCCCATGACTACGACCCTGTGGCTTCTGCACCTTTACAAAATCTGTTTCCCAATCTGTTTCTCCACATCTCTGCTGCTATTGGGGGGCCTATAGTAAACACCCAACAAGGTGACTGCACCTTTCCTATTTCTGACTTCAGCCCATACTACCTCCAGAGGCAGATCCCCCTCAAACTTCCTTTCTGCAGCCGTTATACCATTTCTAATTAGCAATGCCACCCCCCCTCCTTTTTTCCCACCCTCCCTAATCTTACTGAAACACCTGTAACCAGGTGTTTCTGCTTGTCTAAGCCACATTTCCATGCTGTTTCGATACGTGGCCTTTTCTATTTGGATTTGGAAATCTCCTTTCACCTGAACCCTGTTCCTGCATCCTCTCTGTCAGTTTAAAGTCCTGTCAATAAATCTACCGACATGATTGGCTGAGACATTGGCCCCAGCACGGTTCCAGTGGGGTCATCTTAATGGATTGTTTTTAAAGCAGTTATGGGATGTGGGTGTATCAGGCTGGCCAACATTTCCTACCCAGCCCGAGCTGCCCTTGAGCTGAGTAGTTGCTCGGCCATTTCAGAGGGTAATTGAGAGGCAAACGCTTTGTGCGGGAATATTGCGCAGACCACGTGAGGATGGGCAGATGTCCTTCTCAAAAAGACAGGTCTTTGGGTTTCTTGTACATCAGCAATGGTTTCATACTTAAAAATTACAATTTTTAAAATTATTGATGTTAAATTCCACAATTTCTGATGGTGGGATTCAAACCTGCCTCCCCTGAACATTAACTGAGGCACTCGATATAGGTTCGAACAATAATACCACTAGGCCACCACTTCGCCTGAGCACTGATACGAGTGCGACATGAAGCTAAACACGTTCTTCCTACGCAATTCTTTCATCCTGTCTCTCACTCTTGCAGTTACTCCAGATCCTGAGCTAACAAAAGTTTCCACTCCAGAGAGACGAGTCAGTGCAGGCCAGGGATGGAGACTGGGATTTTCCAGATCTCTGTGGGACACAGTACCATTCTCCCTGTGTAACCCTCACTACATCAGTCTAATTTCCCATTCTGTCTATTTCTCTGTCTCCTCTCGATAGTCAGGAAGTTCCTGACTCAGTAGACTTGCCAGCTGCTGGGTGTATCGTCCATCACCACATTGAAGGTGGTTGGTCAGCCAGAAAGACAAAGGGTAAGGAGATCTGGAGCCTTCCATATATCCTGCAGTGAGGTAAGATCACCCACAGAGCAGAGAGCAATGAGAGGGCCCCAAACATCTGTTAACAAGACATGACATAGATGCAGTGCTGGAGGGGGAGCACAGTACAGGTACACCTCAGGCTCAATCACCACCGCTACTGGACGTTCTATGGTACTAAGACAGCATCGGGAGTTCACAGTTATCAATCCAGGCCTGTGCTGTCTTCGTAAGCATCAGGACAACAGAGGGAAAAGCAGGTCTCCCACGTGAGGCTGGGAATGCTGCCCAGGATCGTTCTGTTCTGTGTTCCCTCTCCAACACGGTAGATGTGGCATGTTTTGTCGACCGGTGTCTTCAATAATTTGTAACTCCTGCATGAGTTCCAGTCCCTGTACTTTTCTCTACTTCTCCAGCAGCTCATTCTACCACTTCTCCATTCTACCGCTTCTCCGGCAGCTCATTCAATACCTGCAGCATCCTTTGTGTGGAAAGTGTTCTCCTCCGATCTTTTTTAAATATTTCCTCTTTCACCTCATATTTCTGTTCTCTAGTTATGGACTCTCCTACCTTGGGGTAGAGACCTTCATTTGTCAACCTACAGATACCCCTCATGGTTTTACAAACCTGTATAAGGTCATCCCTCAGCCACCTGCGCCGAATGGAAATACGAAGGACGATGCAAATATTTCTGCCACGCTCCCTGCCGCTACTTTGCTACATTGTGCTGGCATACACATGTTCAGGACCTAGGATCTTCTCGACCTTTGTGTTCTCAGACCTCCAGCACCACCTCTTTTGTAATGGGGACTATTTTCAAGCCATCACTGTGTTTTTTTCCCTTTGTTTCTGACATGAAATATTCATTTCGGATCTCGCCCATCTTCTGTGTTTCCACACATGGTTGGCCTCATTGATCTTTGAGGGGCCGCATTGTCACTGTCGTTGCTTTTTTGTACTTATATAATGTAGAATCTCCTTGGACTCTCCTTAACCTTATCTGCCAAAAATATCTCATCCCCCGCTTTGCTTTCCGGCTTATCCAGCCTCTCCTTGTATGACACACCCTCGAGTATCTGTAATATCTTTGTCAATCTTTGCTCCATTTATCGTTTCAGAAAATGCATCCTAATGCAGGATGATCAGAATTCTACACAATGCTCCAAATGGAGACCCAGCCATGCCTTGCACACCCGTGTCATGATGTACCAACTCATGTACTCAATGCTCTGAACCACGACGGTAAGTGTGCCAAATGCTGCTTTCCCCACCCTGTCCACCTGTGATGCCACTTCCAAGGAACAATATTACCGTAACCCTTGGTCTCTGTCTATTCGACAACACTGCACAGGGCCCGACAATTAACTGTGTTAGTCCTCCCTGGTTTGTCTTAACAAAATCTACCACCTCAATTAAAATCCATCTTTCATTCCTTGACTCACTCACCAAGTTGATCAAGAGCCTCTTCATAATTTTCATTTATGTCAATAATGCACATGTGTGGACCCAACACCAATCCTTCGGCACATTGCTGGTCAGAGGTTTCCAGTCTGCACAACAACCCTCTCACACCACCCTCTGTCTCCTACTGTCAAGCCAATTTTGTGTGTGTTTGGCTCCTCTGCTTAATCCCATGTGATCTAACTTTAGTAACTAGTGTACCACGCTAAATCCTGCCAAAGGCCTTGCTGAAGTCAGGATAGACAACGTCTGCTATTCTGCATTTATCTATCTCCTTGGTCACCTCTTCAGCAAACTCAATCAAGTTTGAGAGACACTACTTTGTTTACACAAAGCTGCGGTGACTGTCCCTAATCGATCCTTGCCTTTCCAAACGCATGCAACCCCTGTCCTGCGGAATTGCTTCCAACAACGCATGCACCACTGACATTAAGCTAATTGGTCTTTAGGTCCGTGGCTTTCCCTCGCAGCCTTTCCTAAATACTGGCACAACATTAGCCACCCTCCAGACTCCCAGCTCATCACCCGTGGCTATCAGTGATAGAAATACGTCTTTAAGGAGACCCACAATTTATTCTCCAACTCCCACCAATGTCCTGGGGTATATTTGATTAGTTCCCAGGGAGTTGTCTAATTTGTACGCCTTTTAAAACCTTCAGAACCTCTTGTTCTTCGATGTGGACTCTTTTGAATACATCACCGTTTATTTCCCTGACTTCTCCAGTCGGTTTTCCACAGAAAGTTCTTACGTGAAATGTTTGATTACGATCTCATCCATCTCCTATGGTTCCACACAGAATGACTTCATTGATATTTAAGGGGTCACAGTCTTCTGTTGTTAATATACTTGTAGAATATCTCTGGATTTTCCTCTGCCAGGTCCCATTTCGGTCCTCCTGATTTCCTTCTTAAGAGTATTACTCCACTCACAATGTTCTTCATGAGATTCCGTTAATCCTGACCAGAACTTCAATATCCCCAGTTATCCAGTGTTTCCTACTTGTGTCAGCATTGCCCTTCACACTAACAGGCATATATTGGCCCTGAACTCTTAAGTTATTTCTATTTTGAAAGCTTCCCACTTGCCCGACGTCCCTTTACTTGCAAATAGCCTCCACGAATCAACTTGTCGTAGGTCTTGACTAATACCTTCTGGATTGGGGTAAGGCCAGTTTTGATCTTAAACTTTGGAGCAGGCCTATCCCTCTCCATAGCTGTTTTCAAACTAATAGAATTGTGGTCACGTTGCCAAAGTGCTCCCCAACAAACACTTCAGTCCCTTTCCCTACCTTGTTTCGCAAGGGGAGGTCAGGTTTTACCCCATTCTCCAGTCTGGCCATTTACATTCTGACTGAGAGAGTTTTCTTGTTCATACTGAACAAATCCCTTTCATCCAAACTCTCAACACTCTGGCAGTCCCAGTGTAGGTTTGGAAAGTTAAAATTCCCAACCATTCCAACGCTATCATACTTAGAGATATCTGCAATATCCCGATATATTTGCTGCTCGATTTCCCGCTGACTATTGGGGGCCTGTAGTAAAGTCATATCAAAGTGATGACTCATTCTCATTTCCACTAACATGGCTTCACTGGGCGATTCCCAGGAATATCCTCTCTCAGTGCTGCAGTGATGTTTTCACTGATCAAAAATTCTACTCCCCCTCCTCTCTTGCCCCCCCCCCCCTTCTATCCTTCCTGTAGCATCTGTCCCTGGGACATTGATCTGCCTCACCTATCCTTCCCTCAGCTGTGTTTCTGTAATTCCTGTGATTTCCCATTCCCATGTTCCCGTCCATGCACCGGGTTAATCTGCCTTACCTATCAGACTGTTTACATCAAAGTAAGTGTGTTTTAATTGATCAGTTTTCCCTCATTGCCTGCTGTGCTCTTGCCTGCCTTGTCAATTGAAATAACTCTGTTGAAAGTCTGTCCCAGCCTCAACCTTCAGACTGTAGGCTGACACCATCCGCCTCACTACGGACAACACTCTCACCATTCATTTCGTCTGCAAACCTACTACTGATAACTTCTGCTTTCATGTCCGAGTTATTAATGTACATAATAACTAGCAATGGTTCCTGCACAGATACCTGTGATACACCCACTGGTGGAAGAACTTCAAACACAAAAACAACCCTCCACCAATTTTGTGTCCAATTGACTAACTTGCCTTGGATGCCGTGGGCTCATCCCTTTTGGACCAGCCTTCTATGTAGGACCTTGTCAAAGGCCATTCTGGACTCCATGTACCCCACATCATCTGCACTGCCCTCATCAACATTTCTGATAGTAATTTCAAAGAAAGCTCAGCTGAATTTATCAGACAGGATCTTCCTCTACCAAATCCATGCTGACTGTTACTAATCAATCCATGCCTTTCCAATTATTGATTCGTTATGTCCCTCAGAATTATTTCCAATAATTTCATTCCCACTGCTGTCAGGCTATCTGCTCTGTAATTACCTGGCCTATCCCTGCTGCCATCCCTGAACAAAGGAACCACATTTGCTTTCCTCCAGTCATTCGGCATTTCAACTGTGGCCAGCAAAGTATTAAATATCTCCACCAGGACCCCAGGAATCTCCTCCCTTACCTCCCATAGCAGCCTGGGATACATTACATTCGGCACTGGGGTTTTCTCCACATTTAATACCTCCTCCTCATTGATCTTACCATGTTCTGGAACCTTATCATCCCAACTGAAATCCCCGGCTACAATGCCTTTCTCTTGTGTGAATATAGATGGGAAATATTTATTGAAGACTTCACCTACTTCCTCTGGCTCCATGCGCAGATTGTCCCTTTGGTTTCTAACAGGGCCCACTCTTTAGCTGGGAATCCTCTGACTCTAACTATACTGTTAAAATACCTTGTGGCTTTTCCTTAACAGTATCTGCGAAGGACATTTCATGGCCATTGTTTGTCCCAAATATTAAGAACCCCTTTGCACTCCCTATACTTTTGGGGGGCTTGCACCTTGCTGGCTTTAGGAAACTCACAATATCTTTAGTCATTGTTCACTGGACTTGTTGCGTTTTCCATTCACTCCTCACGGAACACACTGGCTCTTAACTCTCACTGGATCAGTTTAAAATACTTCCACTTTCCGATTGTCGGTTCAACTGCAAGTAGTTCTTCGACTCTATGCTTTTCACATCCTGCCTAATGACAATGATAATGTTGCATGATAGTGATAATGTAATGATAAGTGGCCTTCCCCCAATTTACATGCTTAACTTCAGCACAATCCTTATCTCTTTCGATAATGTATTCAGAAACTTACAGAATTATGATCGGTCTCCCCAAAAGAAAAACCTAATCCTGATCTCTGTCATCTTTTCCTGTACCTACAGCTCACCCTGTATCTGCAACGTCCTCCCGCCCTTACCAATTACCCCATCTTTGTACCTTCCTCCAGCCTCGCCAACACATGATATCACCATAACCTTCTCCAGTCCCCGCAGCTCTCCTCCATCCTGTCCTACAGAACTTCATTCCCTTGAACCTTCTACCATCGCTATAAACCTCCTTATCTTTATAAACTCCTTCCGTTCCGACAGCCTTTCCTGCCCATCCTCTCTTTGTGTAACGTTATGACGTCACGTGACCGTTCCCCAGAACTGTAACCTCGCCAAAACTCTGCAATCTTCTCTATCTCTGTGACCTCCTCCCATCTTAACTCTGTAAACTCCTGCAGTCACGAAAACTTTCCGTGAATCCTATTGATGACTGTCACCTCTTCCAGTACTGACAACTCTCTCTGCCTGTAACCTTGGGCCGTCTGAAGAGTCCTTCCTAAGCCTGCAACCCTCAGTAATGCTAACATCGTCCAGTCTTGATATCTGTCCCTATCTCTGTAAACGACTACAGCCTCCAACACACTCCCTTTTGCTGTAACCGTCCCATTCGCACTAATACACACGGTCGATATAACATGCTCCCATTCCTCACCATACCCTGACTGTATACTCCTCCTGGTCCTAAACCATATCCTGACTGTATCCTCCTCCCGTTCCCATACCTTACCCTAACTGTATCCTCCACCCATTCCCATACCACACCCCGAATGTATCCACCTCCCGTTCCTATACTGTACTCTGACTGTATCCTCCTCACGTTCGTGTATCACACCAAGTCTGTATCCTCCTTCCGCTCCTATACCATATCCTGACTGTATCCTCCTCTCGGAGAAAGTGAGGACTGCAGATGCTGGGGACCAGAGCCTGATTGCATCCTCCTCCTGTTCATATACCACACCCTGACTGTATCCTCCTCTCCTTCCTATATACTCAAAAATGAGAACGGCAGTCCCGCGGCAGGAGAAGTATTCCTGTTAGGGTGAAAGGCAAGGCTGATAGGTGCTGGCTGATTAGAGAAATTGAAGTTTTGGTTGAGAAAAAGAAGTAAGCATATGTCAGGTATAGTCAGGAGAGATAATGTGAATCCTTAGAAGAATATAAAGGCAGGAGGGGTATACTAAAGAGGGAAATCAGGAAGACAAAAACGGGGTAATGAGATAGCTTTGGTAAATAAGGTTAAGCAGAAGCAAAATGGTCTTTTATAAATTACATAAAGGACAAAACGCTCAGTAGGGAGAGATTAGGACCCCTCAAAGATCAGCAAGGCAGCCTGCACGTGGAGCTGCAGGAGATGGGGAGATACTAAACAAGTATTTTGCACCAGTATTTCCTGCAGAGAAGGACATGGAAGATATAGAATAGGATGATGGATTGAGAAAAAAAATTGGGAAATAGATTATGTCATCTTGCAAAATGTCCATATTACAGAGGAGGAAGTGCTGGATATATTGAAACGCATAAATGCGGATAAATACCCCGGACCTTATCAGTTGCACCCGAGAACTCTGTGGGAAGCTAGATAAGTAATTGCTGGGCGCCTTACTGAGATATTTGTATCATTGCTAGTCACAGGTGAGATGCCAGAAGACTGGAGGCTGGCTAACGTGGTGCCACTATTTAAGAAAAATGGTAAGGAAAAAACAGGGAACCACAGGCTGGTTCGCCTGAAATCAGTGTGGGGCAAGTTGAAGGAGGGAATCATGACGGACAGGATTTGCAAGAATTTAGAAAGGCAACGTCTAATTGGCGGTAGTCAGCATTACTTTGTGCGTGGGAAATCATGTTTCAAGAAATTGCGTTTTTTGAAGAAGTAACAAAAGGATTGATGCGGGCAGAGCGGTGGAAGTGAGCTATATGAACTCACTAAGGTTTTAGAAAAGTTTCCACATGGGAGACTGGTTAGCAATGTTAGATTTCATGGAATACAGGGAGAACTGGCCATTTGGATACAGCACTGGCTTGAGGGTAGTGTGAGTCCTGTGAACAGTGGTGTGCCACAAGGATCTGTGATGCATCCACTACTTTCCGTTAATTATATAAATGATTTGGATGTGAACATCGGAGGTATAGTTAGTAAGTTTGCAGATGACACCAAATTTGAAGTGTAGTGGACAGTGAAGAATGTTATCTCACATTACAATGGGGCCTTGATCAAATGGGCCAATGGACTGAGGATGGCAGATAGAGTTTATTTTGGATAAATGTGAATGCTGCATTTTCGAAAAGCAAGTATTAGCAGGACTTATACACTTAATGTTAAGGTCCTAGGGTTTGTTGCTGAACAAAGAGACCTTGGAGTGCATGCTCATAGCTCCTTGAAAGGAGAATCTCAGGTAGATATGATAGTAAAGAACGCGTTTGGTATGCTCATGTTTATTGATCAGAGCATTGAGTAGAGGAGTTGGGAGGTCATGTTCTGGCTGTTCAGGACATTGCATAAGCCAGTTGTGGAATATTGCGTGCAATTCTTGTCTCCTCCTTATCGAAATGATGGTGTGTAAATTGAAAGGGTTCAGAAAAGATTTACAAGGACGTTGCCATGATTGAACTATACAAGGAGGTTGAATTGGCTGGGGCTGTTTTCCCCGGAATGTCTGACGATGAGCGGTGACTATATGGAGGTTTATAAAATCATGAAAGACATGGATAGAATTAACAGATAAGGTCTTTTCCCTGGGGTCGTGGAGTCCAGATCTGGAGGGCCTTCGCTGAGGGTGAGAGGGGAAAGATATAAAAGGAACCTAAGGGACAACGTTTTCATGTAGTGGGTGGTACGTGTATGGAATGAACTGCTCGAGAAAGTGATGGAGGCTGATATAATTACTGCATTTAAAAGGCATCTGGATGGGTATGTGAATAGGAAGGGTTGAGAGGGATTTGGGCCCAGGGCGAACAAATGAGATAAGATTGTGTTAGGAAATGTGGGTGGCATGTACGAGTTTGACTGAAGGGTCTGCTTCTGTGCTATACATCTCTATGACTGTAAATGTTTTACACTGTCCATTTACAGTCATACACTTCACTGTTTTCCCGGTGTACCTTGGTCAGTTCTCCTCTCAAACACATATAAATGGCTTTGATTGTGATTGCAGGGTGTGCTTTATGGTCACTTTACAAGTCCATCATCTCTTTGAATTCCACTGTACTACAGTTTCCCAGAGGATATCTTAGTGTGACATTACTCCTTCACTCAGCGTCATCACCCAATGGTCGATCTGAGATAGTCACGTCCCTGACCATTGTTATTCAAACAAACACCGACAAAAAGATTCAGAGAGCAGTTCGGAGAATATCATTTTGTCAAAGTGACTATTTCCAGATTATACATTACACAGGAATTCATTGGAATGTGTAACAGTGTTGAGCAATGAAATGGTGTTTGGCAGCCGAAAAGCTTTTCTCCTGCTTGTGTTTTTGTCACCTGTTACCAAAAATGTGCATTCAGGCTGGTTCAGCTGCATAATCTGAAGCCAAATGCTTTCTCTGTAATGCATTTGTTACCCATTACTTTCAGGGTTACCTATCCTGCTCTCCCATTCTGCCTGAGACCCCTCAAGGAAGTGTACAATTGAATAGTTAGTTCACCCTGTACGCACGTCTCTCTGATGACTAAATCCCATTTACCTCTGTGCCACAAATCGTTTCACCTGAACCCTGCCCTTTCATCCTCTCTATCAGTTTAAAGTTCTGTCCATAAACCTACCGACATGATTGGCCAGGACACTGGTCCCAGCAATGTTGTTTTTAGTTCACTCGTCGGATGTAGCTGTCACTGGCTGGCCAGCTTTTCTTGCCAACCACCAGCTGCCCTTGAGCTGAGTGCCTTGCTAGTCCATTACAGTGGGCAGTTTAGATTCAACCTCTGGCTGTGGAGTCATATGTAATTCAGACCAGCTGCATATAATAGATTTCCTTCCTTCATGGATAGTAAGCAGTCAGATGGGTGTAGCTGACGCCGGCATTAAATTCTGGATGAACAGTCCGGTGAGAATAACACGAGGTTATCGCCTTTCCCACTTGTAGCTCAACTGTTAGTGAGTATATGCACCATGAACCGAAACCCGTTCATCCTGACCATTTTTTGATCCTGATGCCTTCCAGCACTCTGGTGATATCACTCAATATCTCTCCATGTGGTATCCCTCACTGTGTGGGTCTAATTGCTGCCTCTGCCAGCGTCTCTCACTCTTGCAGCTCCTCCAGATCCTGAACCAACAGAATTCTCCACTCCAGAGAGACACAACAGCACAGGCCATGAATGGATACTGGGATTTTCCAGATCTCTGTGGTACGCAGCGCTAGTTGCCCTGTGTGACCCTCACTGCATCAGTCTATTTTCCCATTCTGTCTATTTCTCTGTCAGGAAGTTCCTGACTCAATAAGCTTCCGCACTGCTGGGTGGCTTGTCCATCACCACATTGAATGCAGTTGATCAGCCAGTGGGCAAGGAGATCTGAAGCCTTCAGTAAATCCTACAGTGAGGTAATATCACTCACAGTGAACAGACCACAGAGCATTTAAAGGTTGAGAATCTTCAACTCACGAGACGTGACATAGTAACAGTGCTGCTGGGTAAACACACAGCATAAAGGTCCCACCCTCAATCCCCATCCTCTTGTGAGATGATTACTTTCAGGTCGACTGTACTGAAGCTTAGTGAGACAGCACAGGGAGTTCACAGTTGTCAAACCCGGCCTGTGCTATCTTCGTGAGCGTTAGGACAACAGAGGGGAAAGTATGCCGACCACGAGAAGATGGTATTGAAGCCAGGATCTTTCCCCGTTCCCTCTCCAACACTCTGTGTTGTAATATCGTAGATTCATACAGCAAGGAAACAGACCTTTCGGTACACCCCATCTGCACCAGTGCCTAGACTGCTTCTAACTCTGAGAACAATTCATATCTCTGTAACCTCCTCCTTTGTCTACAATCCCACTGTATATTTAAAACCTACTCCAAAGTTGACTGCTCTCCATATCTCTGTAAACTGCTCCAGTCTGAATAATGTGTCCAATCTCAGCTATCTCCTCCTCCAGTCATTATAATAAACTTCCTATTTCTGTCATCTTGCACCATATCTACAGCCCACCCTGTCTCTATATCCTCCTCCACCCTTTATCAAACACCCCAATTTTTGTGCCTTCCTCCAATAGACAATAAACAATCGACAATAGGTGCAGGAGTCGGCCATTCTGCCCGTCGAGCCAGCACCACCATTCATTATGATCATGGCTGATCATCCTCAATCCGTATCCTATTCCTGCCTTATCCCCATAACTCTTGATTCCACTATCCTTAAAAGCTCTATGCAACTCTTTCTTGAAAGTATCCAGAGACTTGGACTTCGCGGCCTTCTGGGGCAGAGCATTCCATACAAACACCACTCTCTGGGTGAACAAGTTTCTCCTCAACTCTGTTCTAAGTTGCCTACCCCTTATTTCTAAACTGTGTCCTCTGATTCGGGCCTCACCCATCTGCGGAAACATGCTTCGTGCCTCCAGAGTGTCCAATCCTTTAACAATCTTATACGTCTCAAACAGATCCCCTCTCAGCCTTCTAAACTCAAGCGAACACAAGCCTAGTCGCTCCAACTTTTTGAGCATAAGATAGTCCTGCCATTCTGGGAATTGACCTCGTAAACCTACGCTGCACTCCCTCAATAGCCAGAATGTCTTTCCTCAAATTTGGAGACCAAAACTGCGCACAATATTCCAAGGTGCGGTCTCACCAGGGCCCTGTACAACTGCAGAAGGACGTCTTTACTTCTATACTCAATTCCTCACCTCCAGCCCCTATAGCACATGATATCACTGTAACCTTCAATCCCTATAACGTTCCTGCCTCCTGTCCTACACATGACGTCGGAAAACATACTATCCCAACAGACCTCCCTTTCTGTGTAAACACCTTAGTCCCTCCAGGCTTTCCTACAGTGTAACCAGCTCCAATCCCTGCACCCTCCCTGTGTACAGTGTTCTGAAGCCACTTTAACTCTCCCCATGTCTGCAACCTCGTTCAGTCTCTCCAATCTCCTCTGTCACTGTGACCTTCTCCAATCACGACAATGCTTCGTTCTCTACCTTCTCCCATCACTAGCCTTTCACACTCTTTAACCTCCTGAAGCCACTGAAAGCATCCACGTACCTGAAACATCTTCTTTGTTGCTGTATCCAAGCACAGTCCCTGCAGCTCTCACTTTCGGTAACCTCCTTCAATCCGAAGAACCATCCAGTGTCTACACCCCTCTAAATTACTAACTTCATCCATTCGCGAAAGCCATCACCCCGAACGTCACTATCGCAGTAACCTCTTCGAGATCCTCCCTATCACTGTACACCATTCTGTCCCTACTCCCCTCCATATCACATGAGTTCATCTCTGCAAACTTCACGATCACAATAAACCTTTTCTAACTCTACAAAACAGTCCAACTCTCAGTAACCCCTTCTTCCTACTCCCTGCATGTGCATGTAATTTCCTTTAGTCAATAGAAACATTTGCCTATTACCACCTCTAGAAAAGACGACAATATATATTTCTCCAACGAACACCAAGTCCTGTATTCCTCCCTGTCACAGTAAACTTCTCCAACCCCTTCACACGTCCCTTTTCAGTCACCTCCTCCAGCCTCCACAGGATGTATGACCGTTCCTATCGCGTTAAATCTGCATCAGACTCTAAAGGCCTCCCTATCTCTGTACCCTTCCACATTCATTCCATCCCTCCCTATCTTTGTAACCTCCTTAATCACTCCATCCCTCCTTATCTCCTGTCTGAGTGTTAGTGGATGTAGACAAAGAGTAGAATAAAGCAGAGCAGTATATGATATCTCCATGGACTTTAGCAAGGCATTTGACAACGGTCTGCATGGCAGACTGGTTAATAAGTCGGGGTCACACAAAACCAGGGAGCGCTCACCATATGGATACAAAATAGGATTGACGGGAGGAGACAGCGTGTTCACAGAGGGTTACTGCTGAAACTGCAGACCTGTGACGAATGGTGTGAAATGGGGTTCGGTGCTGGGTCACTGTTGTGCAACATTCATATAAACAGTGTGGATGATAATACATGAGTCATGGTTAGCAAATTTGTGAGTAGTACTGAAATTGATGGTAAAATGTACAGTGAAGAGAGTTATCTAAAATTGCAATGGGATCAACAGTACTACTGGGCCAGTGAGTTTATGAATAGCTGGCGGAGAATAGCATAATGTTGCATTTTGCAAAGGCAAACCAGGCTGGACTTGTACAGTAAATGTTCGGGCCCTGGGTCGTGTTGTCAATCAGAGACCCAGGTATGCAGGTACACAGTTCCTTTGAAAGTTGTGTTACTGGAAGACTGTCTGGTGAAGCAGGCGTTTAGAATGCTTACCTTCATTGGTCAGAACATTGAGTATAAGAGTTGGGATGTCCATAAGACATAAGACATAGGAGCGGAAGTAAGGCCATTCGGCCCATCGAGTCCACTCCGCGTTAAACCTCCATCAGACTCCAAAGGCCTCCCTATCTCTGTACCCTTCCACATTCACTCCATCCCTCCCTATCTTTGTAACCTCCCATAGTCACTCCATCCCTCCTTATCTCCTGTCTGAGTGTTAGTGGAGGTAGACAAAGAACAGATCAAAGCAGAGCAGTAGATGATGTCTTGTTGTGTCTGTACAGGACATTAGTGCGGCCACCATAAAAGCATTGTTGATTATGCAGAAAAACTCAACTGTTTCACATATGTCTTTTATGGAAGGACATCTAACATTCTAACCTGGTTTGGCTCACAGCAATATGGCTGACTCTGAGATGCCTCCGGTGATAAGCAGTGGGCTATGTATGCTGGTACAATCAGTGACACCCTCAGCCCATGAATGAATAAATAATAATGGATACTTCCATCCATCACTAACACTGCATATAACTCCAGCTGCAGCAATTCATACTTTGTAACATTGTTGATGCCCTTTCCCCTCTCTGTAGCACACTCACCACCTTCAGCTCTCCCTGTTCCTATAATCTGATTAAACCCTGGCAATGTTTCCACTTAACTGCACTCCTCCTGCGAGAAGACCCCGAGTGATTCCTTTAACAAATACTTCCATATTTCTAAAGCATTGGCTTCTTCAGAATTGTTAGTTTTTTTTTGTCTTTTAAGCATGTCTTAATCAAATCTGGTAAATTCTGGGAATCACTGGGCTAGGACGTCCAAAGTGGGAAGGAGCATTGGGAAGGTGTTAAGCACCTCGTGACGTGCTGTGGAAAAAAAGTGGAATCCAGGAGAAAGCAGCACAAGGAGCGCGCTGCTACACCAACGGCCCACCCACCTCCTTCCCACGGCCACCTTCTGCCCCAAGTTCAACAGAGTCTATGTAAGGGCACATCGGTCTGTACAGCCACCTACAGACGCCACCTGAAAGTGGGAGAGAATCATCCTCATCTGTGACCCACTGCCAATGGGAGGATGCGATAAGAACATCGAATCCCCTCACAATTATTCCAGTGCCTTTGTTACAAATTCCAATAACTCCCTTTTGATGCAGTGTCTACTAATGTAATGCTGTAAAGGACCTTTAAACGATCCGCCCACTTCTGTATTTGACTCTTATTACCCAGAATTTGGATTCATTCTTCTTCATAATCTGAGGCAACATATTTTCTTGGTCATCCCAATGTTATCCTAAGCGATGAGAGTTTCCCATCCTGCTTCCCATTCTGCCTGACATTCTACAATGTTGTGTAGCCTTAAATATTAATGCCCCACCTTTTTGTTCACCTTGTGACTACGTCTCCCTGATGGTGACTGCATAGAAATCACAAGTCACATGTGCATATCCCTTATTTCAAATACTTCGTGCATTCAAATTAAGAAACAGTAATTTACTGTTTTACCACAATTTCCTGTCACAAACCCATCTGCTGATGTACAATTTTAGTTAAACTCTGTCCCTTCCTGTTTCTTTCTGTTTCTCCCCAGTCACATCCCCATGTTTCAATGTTTCAAGCTTTCTCTATGGAATTGGATATTTCATTTCAGCTGAGCCCTGTTCCTCCTCATCTGCGTCAAGTTAAAGCACTTTGCATAAAGCTGGTCATATGATTGACCACCTTACTGCTCCCAACACTGTACCCCATCCCAATAAAATAGCTGACCCCTCCCTGAGTACTGGTAGCAGTGCCCAATGCATCAGACCCATTTCTTCTGACACCAGGGTATGATTCTAAAAACTTGCTGCACTTTGGTGATATCACTCAGTATCTCCCCATGTGGTATCCCTCACCGTGTGGGTCTAATTGCTGACTTTGTCAGCGCATCTCACTCTTACAGCTACTCCAGATCCTGACCAACACAAATCTCCACTCCAGATAGACGCAACAGCACAGGCCAGGGACGGAGACTGGGATTTTCAAGATCTCTGCAGGACACACTACCATTCTCCATGTGTAACCCTCATTGCATCAGTCTAATTTCCCATTCTGTCTTTTTCTCTGTCTCATTCATGCAATCAGGATGTTCCTAACTCCTGTCTCATCCATCACCTCATTGAAGACGCTTGGTCAGCCACGTAGAGATGGAGAAGTGGATCTGGAGCCTTCAGTAAATCCTGCACCCAGTAAGATCACTCATAGTAAACAGCACAGGGAGGAGTTACTGGCCTGCTGTGTTCAGACCTGGAAGGCAGGACATGGACACAGTGCTGGGCAAGGAACAGCAACATTCGAGGCTTCATTCCCACCATCTTGTGATGCGCTCTCACGTCTGCTGTACTGGCACCCACTGAGACAGCCCAGGAGATCCCACGCATCAAACCTGGCCCATGTTGTATTAGTGATTTCTGTAATATCCTCCAGTCCAAATAGTCCTTCCTTTGTTTGGAATCTTCTCCTGTCCACACAATGCTCTATGTCTCTGTCAGATTCTCCAATCTCTAATACCCTAATTCCTAAACTTTTCCATTCGATAGTCATTTCCTTCATTCCTGTAAAACCCGACTGTCATATCTTTCCCTGTAAGCTCCTCCTACCAATACCACCCTTCATTTCAATGTATTTGTCCGGAACCTCTCCATCCGTCCCTATCTGGGTAAACTTCTCCATCTCCGACAACACTTCCTTAGCTGTGTACAAATCGTAATTTCCTTAATCTTCTACAATTCTTCGATCTTAACCTATGTAAACTTCACAACTAGCCACGCTCCCCACAAACCCTTCTTCATTGCCATCCTATATTTATAGCCTCCAGAACCCAGAAGACTTTTTGTATCTGTAAACATCTTCAGTCACTACAACCATCCATATTTCTGTTAGTACATACAATACACGTCTCCCTGGAACACCCACTGTCTGTGCCTCTCAGTCTGCCTGCCTCTCCCTACATCCATACCTATCCCTATCTCCAGAATCTAATCCTGCTCTCTCTAACTCTGTAAATTCCTCCATTCCACAGATCACTTTGTCTTGCTGGCATTCTTGACCAGATGTTTAACTCGGACATCCTTGATCTCCTGTAAGCCTCCTTATCTCTGTAACTTCTATCCATCTGTTCAACCACCCAATACTGAGGAATGACTCCCTGCATTCGCCATAAGGCAGATGGAAAGACAGTGAACAGGTATGATCGAACTGTAATTCCGGAGATTAGCTGCAGAATGACCATCACTGTGAAGTGAATATTGAAGTGTTGCTGGGATCGAGGCAAGCTAGGCAAAAAGCCAACGAGTTGTGAAGAAAGGATGAGGTTAATGCGTTAATGAGATAGCCACGTGGAACTGAAGATCAAAATTTGAAGCCTTTTTGTGTGGATCTGAAAATAAGCAAGCAGCAACAACCGTTATCAGGAATTCTTTTATAGGCACTAGACAGTGCTGGTAATGTCAGTATGGTTGCAGTCAGGACACTGAATGTTCTTCTAGCAAGGGAAGTACAGTAACTGCTTGTGACAGTGGTCTCCATGCCGACTGGATAACTAATGAGTATTACGGCTGTAATGGATAGAATCCTTGATTGTATTCGAGATGGTTTTCTATGGCATTACATCAAGGAGCCATCAGCAAAATTGTCTATTGTAGATCAAATGTTGTGTAATAATAAATATCTAATATCCCATTATAATGGAGTTTTGTGAGCAGAGACACATAATATTATAACATAGATACTGAGTATGAGTTAAGACCATGAAATGTGGGAGCAGAATTACGCCATTTGGCCCATTGAGTATGCTCTGCCCTTCAAACAGATCATGGCTGATCTGATGATCCTCAACTCTACTTTCCTGCCTTTTCCACAAAACCTTTGTTTCCCTGATTAATTAAAATCTGTCCATCTCTGTTGTAAATCTTCTTAACAACGCAGCCTTGAAAGCCCCTGCAGTTAGAAATTTCCACAGAGTCACTAGCCTCTGAGTGAAGCCATTCATCCTACTCTCCATCTTAAATAGGTGAGCCCTTGCTGGGATTTTATGTCCTCTGGTTACAGATTCTCACACAATTGAAACGAAAGGAAGTGACAGAGATATTTATTGCAGATGACATGAAAATTGGATGGAGTTGGGGTTAATGAGCAACGATCTCCAAGGTTTCAGGTTGTTACAGGTCAGTTGGAAAGATGTGCAGATAAATGGCAAATAGAGTTTAATCGGAACAAGTGTGAGGTCTTGTCAAATTTGAGAAGAAAGTTACCATGCTGAGGGACTTTGGTATACAGAAGGATCTTGGTGCAAGTCAGTAACTCGTTGAAAATGGCAACAGAAGTGTTTCAGATGGTAGGCAAAGGAAATTGAATACTGGCCTTCATCAGCCACAACGTTGAGTACAGTGTTTTGGATCTGATGTTGTAATTGTTTAAAACGTTTTGTTTGGCCGCATTTGGAGTACTATGTGCAGTTCTCATCTCCACACAATAGGAAGAATGTGGAGGCTTTGGAGAGGGTGCAAAAGGGGTTTATCAGCACGTTACCTGTGTTAGGTGTTTCAAGGGTGTGTTAGATGTTAGAGGAAATTAAATCACGTTGGATTGCTTTGTGAGAGTGTCAGAGGCTGTCAGGCGACCAGGTACGGGAATATAACATTAGGAGAGGGTAAGATAATGTGGATAGTCCGAATCTCTTTTGCAATGTGTAAGTTTCAATACTAGAGCGCAGAGGTTTAGGTGAGAAAGAGAAAGTTAAACGAGATGTGTGAAGCAAGTTTTTTTTTTAAAAAACAGAGTGTGGAAGGAACTGAGGGAGTTCCTCGAAGCAGAAATGTGAGTAAAGTTTTGAAGTTGCATTTAGACAGAAACATGAACAGACAGAGAATGGGGGGATATGGACCATGTTCAGGCAGATGGGATGACTTGAGAATTGCATCATGGGCAGCGCAGCCATGGTTAGCAGAAGGGCTTCTTACTGTGCTGTACTGTTCTATTTTTTAACTTCTCAGCATCTGCCCTGTCACAGCCCTTCAGAATCTTGGATGTTACATTCAGTTTCTCTCCCATTTTGCTAAACTTAAATGGGTTCAACCTCAATCTACTCCACCTCTTCATATTAGAAAATACTTCCATTCCCGGGATCAGCCGACTGATCCTTCTCTGTTCTGCCTCCATTGCAAGAATATCTTTTGTTCAGGTACTCATCCTGTTCGTAATATTCTTGGTATGTCTTGCATAGCTATAGCAAGACCTTCATATTTTTAGACTCCGTTCCCTTTGTAACAAATGGCAGCATTTGATTTGCTTTCTCTATTACCTGCTGGCCCAGTCAGCTACCTTTTTCAGATTGGTAAACAAGAGCTCCCATCACCCTTTCTGCTGCCAGTCTGAAACCAAATCGTGTTAGCCTGACAGTAAGACGGAAGCATGTTGAAATATGTTAGAAAGGATATGTCAATAAACAATAATTGGTCCCTTAGAAACACATTTTAGAACTAAGAATTCGTTTTTGAACCTGTTGGATTTTATTTGTTGGTGTGAATATAAATGGCAGAACAGATAAGGATAGAGGAGGTGTGGTGGTACGGAGGATATGGTTTATTTGAATTTTCAGAAGCCTTTATGCAAGTTTCAATAAGGGCTGAAGAGTATCTTGGTAGAGAATAGGGCTCCTTAAAGATCAATAAAGTCGCCTATATGTGGAACCAGAGGAAATGGGTGAGATCTTAGACAAAATGATCTTGTCAGTATTTACTGTGGAGAAAGACATGGAAGCTTGGGAACTTGGTGAAATAAATAGTGATGCCTTGGAAGAAATCCTCAACAGAGAAGAGCAAGTTCTGGAATCTTAAAACAAATGAAGGAAGATCAACCCTCAGTAGCTCATTACGTCTATACTAGAATATTGTGGGAAACTAGGGAAGAGATGGCAGGACCCCTAACAGAGATATTTATATTACCAACAAACGCAGTGAGGTATCAGAAAACTGGAGGGGGTCTAATGCTGTTCCATCACTTAAGGGCTTCAGGGAAAATCCAGGAAATTACAGCCTAGCGAGACCAGTGATGGGTAAGTTGTTGGAGGAGATTCTGAGAGAAAGGAGCTACGTATACTTGGAAAGGCAAGGACTGATTAGAGATAGTAAACATGGCTTTGTGAGTGGAAAATGGTGTTTCACAAACCTGATTGACTTTTCTAGGAGGTGACCAAGAGATGGATGAACGCAGAGCAGTCCCCGTTGTCTACATGGATTTCAGCAAAGCATTTGACAAGGTTCTAAAGGACGTAGAACATCTAGTCAAGAGGAAAAAGGAAGCTTACATATAGTTGAGAAAGCAAGGATCAGAGAGACCTGTTGAGGGTTACATGGGGTGGCACGGTGACTTAGTGGCGAGCACTGCTGCCTCTGAGCACCAGCGACCCGATTTTGATTCCAGCCCCGGGTGACTGTCTGTGTGGAGTTTGCACATTCTCCCCATGTCTGCGTGGGTTTGCAACAGGTGTAGGAAAGGTCACTCAGCCATGTTAAATTATCCATAGTATTCAGCGATGTGTAGGTTTGACGCATTAGTCAGGGCAAATTGTCGAATGATAGGGTAGTAGGATGGTTCTGGGTGGAATGCTCTTCGGAGGGTTGGTATGGAGTTGTTGGGCAAAATGGCCTGTTTCCACACTGTAGGGATTCCCCGAAGTTAGCCAGGAAGGGATTGAAGAATGGACTTAGGCCAGCTCGAAGGGGCATAATAAAGCATTGTTGCAAAGGATTAAGGAAAACCGTAAGACATTCTCCTTTTATGTGAGGAACAAGAGGATGGCCAGAGTGAGGGTAGGGTCAATCAGGGATCGTGGACGCAACTTGTGCCTGGAGTCACAGGAGGTATGGGAGGTCCTTAATGAAAACTATATCTCAGTATTCACTGCTTTGAGGACCGATGTCATTTGGGAGGACAGCGTGAAAAGGACTGATGTATGTTTACAGGTTGGATGTTGAGAAGGAGGATGTGCTGAAAATTTTGAAAACTATAAGGATAGATAAGTCAGCTGGGCCAGACGGTGTGTGCCCAAAGTTACTACAGGAAGCGAGGGGAAGAGATTGCTGCGCCTTTGGCGATGACCCTTGCGTCATCACTGTCCACCGGAGTCGTACCAGATGATTGGAGGATGGAAAATATTATTGCCTTGTTTAAGAAAGGGAATAGGGATAATCCTGGTATTATACACCTGTCAGTCTTATGTCTGTGGTATGCAGATTATTGGAGAGGATTCTGAGAGACAGTATTTATGATTCCTTGGAAAACCATAGTTTCGTTTGGGATAGTCTGCATGGCTTTGTAAGGGGCAGATCATGACTCACAAATCTTATTGAATCCTTTGAGAATGTGACACAACACATTTTCGGCTCATTCAGAAAGTATGGAGGCATGCGATACAGGGAATCCTGTCTGTCTGGATACAGAATTCCTGGCCCTCAGAAGACAGAGGGTGATGATAGATGGAAAGCATTCAGCCTGGAACTCGGTGACCAGTAATGTTCTGCAGGGATTGGTTGAAGGACCTCTGCTCTTTGTGATTTTTTTAAATGACTTGGATGTGGCTGTGTAAGAATGGGTTAGTAAGTTTGCCAATGACACGAAGGTTGGTGGAGTGGTGGATAGTGTGCAGGTCTGTTGTAGATTGCAACGGGACATTGACAAGATGAAGAGCTGGGCTGAGTCGTGGCAGATAGAGTTCAATGTGGAACTTGAATTCAGAACACTGGATTAAAAGCAGGATTCTTGGCAGTGTGGAGTAACAGAGGGATGTTGGTTTCCACATCCATAGATCCCTCAAAGTTGCCGCCCAAGCTGATAGGGTTGTTAAGAAGGAATATATTGTGTTGGTTTTCATGAGCTGGGGGATTGAGTTTCAGAGCCGTGAGGCTATGCTGCACCTCTATAGAGCTCTGCTAAGACCACACTTAGATACTGTGTTCAGTTCCGATCCTCTCATTAGAGGAACAATGTGAAAGGTTTAGAGGGGTTGGAGAGGAGATTCAGAAAGATGCTGCCTGTAGTGGAGAGCATGCATTATGAAGAAAGGTTGAGGGAGTTAACGCTTTTCTCATTGGAGTGAAGAAGAGTGAGGTGGACTTGGTAGAGGTGAACAAGATAATGATAGGCACAGATCGATGAAGGGCTTTTGCCCGAAACGTCGATGTTACTGCTCCTCGGATGCTGCCTGAACTGCTGTGCTCTTCCAGCACCACTAATCCAGAATCTTGTTTCCAGCATTTGCAGTCATTGTTTTTACCCGGCATAATTTTAAGGTGATTGGTGAATGGTTAAGGAGAGCTTTCAGTGATAGGTTCTTTACACAAAGAGTTTTGGGGGGTGGAATGCACTGCTAGCGGTGTTAGGAGAGTCAGATACATTAGGGTTTTTAATAGACTCTTGGACAGGCACATGGATGATTGTAAACTGAAGGGTATGCATCGTACATTCGGATAACAGGTTGGCATGACATCAAGGGCTGAAGCGTCTTGTGCTGCAATGTTCTGTGTTCTACGCTCCGTATGGTAAACTGGATAATAAGCTCAGATCAATGTAAGAGGATATGCATTCAGGAGGAGCTAGTTAACGGGATATAAAATTGGTTTGATGGTAGGAGACAGAGGGTGATAGGAGACATGTTGTTTTTCTGACTGGAGGCAAGTGGCTAGTGGTGTAGTGGGCCCACAGTTGTTTGTCATTTGGATGAGAATATTAGTTTCCTGGTAAGTAAGTTTTTGGGTGACACTGAAACTGGTGGTAAAGTGGACAGTAAAGAAGGCTATCTGTGAAACAACAAGATGAACAGTATGGCTGGGATAGTGGGCTGAAGAATAGCAGATGAAGTTTAATTAGATAAATGTGAAGTGTTCCATTTTGATGAAATAAACCAGGGCGGGACTTGTACAGCTAATGTTCGGGCCCTGGGTAGTGCTGGCACTCAGAGACCCAGGGATGCAGGTACACAGTTCTTTGAAAGTGGCGTCACAGGTATACAGGCTAGTGAAGCAGGTATTTGGGATGTTTACCTTCATTGGTCAGATCATTGAGAGTAGTGGCAGGGATTTCATGTTCTGTCTGTACAAGTCATTGGTGAGGTCACGATAAAAGCATTGTTGATCAGTAAGAATATATCATCTGAACCACTTACCTCCTTGAGGGAAGGACGTCTGACATTCTAACCTGGTCTGGCCGATATGTGACACCAGACCCACTGCAATATGGCTGACTCCGAGCTACCCGCTGGGTAATTAGCAGTGGGCAATGTATGCTTGTCCAGGCAGTGACACCCACATCCCATGAATGAATAAATAAAAATACATATGTCCCTCCCCACCTTTCCATCCCCTCCAGCTGCAGCAATTCGCACTGGCTGTGTAACACCGTTCAGGCCCTGACCATTCTCTGTAACTCTCTCACCACCTCCAGCAACTTCAACTCTTCCTGTTCCTATCATCTCATTATACCCAGAGAATGATTCCCCTTCCCACTGCCGCCCTCCTGCTCGCAGACCCTTTGCAATTCCTTTGAACTTACTCCTAAAACACCATCTCACTTCAGGATTTTAAGTACTTTTTGTTGATCATCTAAGTCTCATAATTTAAAATGATCCATTTTGTCCTGAGTGAGGGACGGATGGGAAAATCTTGCCGAGGTTTTGTCTGTTTTAATGGAATGTCCTTTTGTTGAGTGTTTTACATTGTTCCTTCAAATGTTTTCCACTGTTCATTTACAGACACACATTTCAGTCTGTTCAGCCTGTTTACTTTGATCAGTTCTTCAGTCAAACTCATGTGATTGCCTGTTTTTTTTGCTTGTTTCTCGTTGTAGCTTGTCCTTTCTGTTATTCACTTTACAACTTTTTATTTCTTCAAACTACACTTTATCAAAATTTCTCGGAGGATCTCCCCAGGTGACATTACACATTCACTAAGTTTCATCGCACAACGGTTCCTCTGAGAGAGTTATGTCCCAAGCCAGTTGCGCAATATGTTATTCAAACAAAGACTGATAAAATGTCTCCGAGCTCCTCTTCCAATATCACTCTTGTCAGTATACTTGTCCTAAATTACGTGAATATTGAAGTTTCCCAAAATTATCGCAATGCCTTTGTTACAAATTCCAAAGAGTTCCTGTTTAATGCAGTGATGAGCAATGGAATGATGTTAGGTGGCCTAAACCTGTTCTGTTGCATGTGTCCTTGGCAAATAGTAGCCAGAATTTGCATTCAGACTTACTCTACTTCATGATCTGAGGCCAAATGCTTTCTCTGCAATGCCTTTGTAATTCTTTATTGTTAGCGTTGCCCATTTTGCCTAAATTTGTACAAGGTTGTGAAGCATTGAACATTTGGGTGGTACGGTGGCACAGTGGTTAGCACTGCTGCCTCACAGCGCCAGAAACCCGGGTTCAATTCCCGCCTCAGGCGACTGACTGAGTGGAGTTTAGTTAAAAACAATGAATGCAGATGCTGGAAACCAGATTGTGGATTAGTGGTGCTGGAAGAGAACAGCAGTTCAGGCAGCATCCGAGGAGCACTAAAATCAACGTTTCGGGCAAAAAACCATTCATCAGGAATAAAGGCAGAGAGCTGAAGGGTGGAGAGATAATCTAGAGGAGGGTGGGGTGGGGTGGGGGGAAAGTAGCATAGAGATCAATAGGTGAGTGGGAGGGAGATGAAGGTGATAGGTCAGGGTGGAGTGGATAGGTGGAAGAGCTTCAGGGCAGAGGAAATGACTTGGGAGTTGCAGTGGGAGAGGGACTCCCTGAGATTCTTGCAGAGAGAGGAGGAAAACTTCTTCAAGGCAGGCATCCTTGCAAGAGGAGAAAGTGAGGACTGCAGATGCTGGAGATCAGAGCTGAAAATGTGTTGCTGGAAAAGCGCAGCAGGTCAGGCAGCATCCAAGGAGCAGGAGAATCGACGTTTCGGGCATGAGCCCTTCTTGAGAACATCCCATGGACAAAACCAACGTCATCTACAAAATTCCATGCATGGACTGCCACAAACACAGCATAGGACAAACAGGCAGAAAGTTAGCCACCAGGATACACGAACACCAGCTATCCACAAAAAGACACGACTCTCTCTCCCTCGAATCCCTACACATGGATGAAAAAGCCACCATTTCGACTGGGACAACACATCTATCCTGGGACAGGCTAAGCAAAGAAATACCAGAGAATTTCTGGAGGCGTGGCACTCCAACCACAACGCCATAATCAAACACATAGATCTAGATGCCATCTATCAACCCCTCAGAAAAAGAACAGGAAATGACATCACCACAAACCCCAGGAACCCCATCCAGGAGAAAGATAAAAATAGAAAGCAGGAGACAACAGCTTCGCTTCACTTGGAGGTCGCAACTGATGATGTTACCTAGCCAGGTAACGAAACGTCTGATATCAAACCTGCAGCTCAGCGAACAAACCTACACCCTAAAACTGCATAGAGAGTTCACAGTTATCAATCCAGGCCTGTGCTATCTTCGTGAGCATGAGTACAACAGAGGGGAAAAGCAGGCCTCCCACGGGAGGGTGGGAATGCTGCCTGGGATCTTTCTGTTCTGTGTTCACTCTCCAAAACTGTATCTATGGTATGTCTCATGGACCAGTGTCTTCAATAATTTGTAAATCCTATATCAGTTCCAGTCCCGGGTAACCTCCTCCCATCCCTATAGTTTCTCCACATACTTGAAAGATACTGCATTCCAGACTACCATCCCTATCGCTGTAACTTGCTTCAGTGTCTACAACATACCTTATCTCGGTAGTCTCCTTCTCCAATAACAGGAGACAGAGTCATATAGCGCGAACAGAGAACCCTTCATTCCAACTCATCGTTGCTGACCAGGTTTCCCAAACTGAACGAGTCGCTTTTGCCTGTGTTTGGCCCATATCCCTTCAAACCTTCTCCTCTCCAATTACCTGCCGAAATGTCTTTTCCATGTTGTAATTGTTCGTGTTTCTCCCATGAGCCACTGGCAGTTTGTTCCATCTATCACCACCCTCTGTGCACCTCATCTCTGTCTTTAAATCTTTGCTCTCTCACCTCAGGTTTATGCCTCTAGATTTGAGCTTACATAACCTATTTACCTTACTTTGGTTCCAAATGATTTTATAAACCTTTATATGCTCAATTCGTAGCCTCATCTGCCTAAGGCAAATATTGAGGGCAATGTTACAAACAACTCTAACTCATATATCAAAGCTCTGGACAATGAAGGCAAGTGTACCATTTGCCGCTTTCCCCACCCTGTCCACCTGTGATGCCACTTCCAAGGAACAATATAACTGCACCCCTTGGTCTCTCTCTCTCTGTTAGACAACACTGCCCAGGACTTACCATTAACTGTGTTAGTTCCCCGTGGTTTGTCTTAACGAAATCCAACACCTGAATCCAACTCCATCTTTCATTCCTGGGTCCACTGTCTCAGTTGTTCAAGATCCCCTTTGATTCCCGTATTCACTGCCCACTACACCATTAATTTGACAATCTACAAACTTACTAACAATGACTCCTATATTCACGAACAAATTGTTTATGTAGATGTTGCACATCAGTGGACCCAGCCCCGATCCTTATAGCACACTCTGGTCACAGGCCTCCAGTCTGAACAACAAGCCTCTCCCACCACCCTCTGTTTCCTACTGTCAAACCAATGTTGTATCCAGTTGGCTCGGTCTCCCTGATCCCATGTGATCTAAATTTACAAACCTGTATATTATGCTAAATCCTGTCAAATGTCCTGTTGACGTTAGTGTAAACAATGTATGGTCACCACTTCAGCAAAAGCAATCAATTTTGTGAGACCTGAATTTGTATGCACGAAGCCATGCTGACTATCTTTCATCAATGCTAACCTTTGCAAATGCATGCAGCGCCTGTTTGGCAGAATCACGTCCACAATTTACCCACCATGACATCTGATCAATGATTGATTTTTGTGATCTCTTGACATATTTGTTTGTCAATCTATCAAGATTGTTAGGGGTCAGCAGTACAATCGTATCGAAGTGATGACGCGTTCTTATTTCGGAGTTCCACTAACATAGCTTCACTGGGCGATCCCTCAGGAATATCCTCTCATTATACAATCAAAACCCACCACCACTACGTGTCCTCTCTTGCCTCCCCTTCAATGCTTCCTGTAGCATCTTTAACTTGGAACAGTGAGCTGCCAGTCCTGTCCCTCCCTCAGCTGTGTTTCTGTAAACTATTATATCCCAGTCCCATGTACCAACCCATGCCCTGAGATCAACTTCCCTAGCTATCTGGCCCCTTGAATTGATATGAATGCAATGTAATCATCGGTTTTCCCGTATTCCCAGCTATGGTCTTGCCTGTTTGGCAGAATCACCTCCACAATTTACCCACCACTGACATCTGGCTAATGATTGATGTTTGCAATCTCTTGACATATTTGTTTGTCAATCTATCATGATTATTAGGGGTGAGCAGTACAATCGTATCGAAGTGATGACACATTCCTATTTCTCAATTCCACTAACATAGCTTCATTGGGCAATTAGTGGGTCTTTGGATCTCTGGCTTTCCATCGCAGCCTTTCTTAAATAATGGAACAAAATTATATTTTTGACATAGTCGTACATCATGGAAACTGACCCTTCGGTTGATACTAAACACAATCTAAAAGTAAACTCGTCCCACCTGCCCGTTGCTGGTCCATATCCCTCCAAGTCATTCCTATTCACGTACGTAACAACATGTCTTTTAAACGTTGTAAACGTACCCACATCCACCCTTCCTCAGCAAGTTCATTCCACACTCAAACTACCCTCTGTGAAACAATTTGCCCTGCATGTTCTTTTTTTAACATCTCTTATCTGTAACCTTAAAAATGTTGTCCCTTCTCTTGAGACTCTCCCCCCCCCCCCCCCCCCCCCCCCGCATCCTGGGGAAAAGACAGCTACCGTTAACTCTATCAATATCCGTCATTTTTTTCATTAAGTTCTATAAAGTCACTTCTCAAACTGCAAGCTCCAGTGAAAAAAGACTCTGCCATTTTTTCAATCTCAAGCCTTCCATACTCAGCAACGCCCTAATAAATCTCTTCTGAACCCCCTGCAGCTTAATAATATCCTCCCTATAACTGGGCGACCAGAACCGGATAGAGAATTACTGAAGAAGTCTCACCAATGTCTGTACAACCTCAACATGATGTCGCAAATCCTCCACTCAATGGACTGACAAATAGTCAAGCATGCCAAGCACTGTCATCCATCCCATGATGCAAGCTTCAAGAATTATGTGCCTGAACCCGGAGGTCCCTCTCCTACAAAACACGAATCGAGGCCCTAACATTAATTGTACAAGTTCTACCTTTGTTTGTGTTACCAAATGCATTACCTTGCATTTATTCAGATTAAATTCCATCTACAGTTTTTCAGCCCATTCACGCATGTCATCAAGATCCCTTTGTAATCTTAGAAAACCTTCTTCACTTTCCACAATGCCTTGCTTCAGCCTTCTGAAGCATCACACGTGGCTGTCAATGGTACAAGTATCTTTGCTAGGGTCTCTACAATTTCTTCCCTCCCAACAAACAATGTCCTGTGGTACACTTAATCAAGTCCTGGGGCTTTCCATACCTTTGTACTTTAAAACCTCCAGCACCACCTCTTCTCTTTTCATGCACTCTTTTCAAGACTTAGAGGTGTACGGCATGAAAACAGAGCCTTCGGTCCAACTCGTTCATGCTAATCAGAAGATCTAAATAAATTCATCCCATTTACCAGCATTTGACCATGTACTTCTAACACCTTACTATTCGTATACCCATGCAGATACATTTTAAATGTTGTCATTGTATCAATCTCTGTTACTTTCTCTCTCAATTCGTTCCATACACACATCACTGTGTGCGTGAAAACGCTGTCCCTTCGGTCCTTTTTAAACCTTTCCCCTCTAACCTTAAACCAAGACCCTCTAGGTTTGGACTCCCCAACGCCTGGGAAAAGACCTTGAATGCTTACCCAATCCGTACCCCCCATGTTTATATAAACCTCTGTCAGGTCACCCCTTAGTCTCCGATCCTCCAGGGAAAATAACCCCGGCTTATTCAGCAACAACCCTGGCAGCATCTTGTGAATATTTTCTAAGCACTTTCAAGTTTCACAACATCATTCCTATAGCAGTGAGACTAGAATTGCAGCGAACTCCAATTGTGGTCTAACGTGTAACTCTTTCGTTCCCTGATTTTCACAGTCTTTGTCCACAGTAAATTCTGGTGTGAAAAAATTGTTTAGCGTCTTAGAAAATATCCCGCAGTTCCACACATCAATGGCCTCATTGATCTTGTCTCGAGTTATTCTTTTTCTCTAAATATATGAATACAATCACTTTTGGATTCTCCTTATCCTTCTCTCCAAGTCTATTTCATGTACCCTTTCTGCATTCCTGATTTCTACACAAAGTTTATTCCTACAGCCACTGTGATCCTCAGGGATTCCCTTGATTCAGCTGGCTATACCTGAAATGTGCTTCTTTTCCCTGAGCAGAACGTCAATAGACAACCAGTATTTCCTGTTGCTGTCAGCATTGATCTGCACACTAACAGGAACATGCTGGTGCTGAACGCTCAATTTATCCCACTTTCAAAATACTCACATTTGCCAGATTCCCTTTCCCTGCAAATCGACTCCGCAATCAACCTTTTGAAAGTTCCGAGCTAACAGGATCAAGATTGGTCTGGCCCCATTTTATAACTTGGAAGTGTAGACCAGGCCTGCCCTTTTCCAAAGCTATTTTCAAATTAATAAAACTGTGGTCACTTTGGCAAAATGCTTTCCCACTAACACATCAGCCCCTTTCCCTAACTTGTTTCCCAATAGGAGGTCAGCATCGAGGCACTGCCCCCCACTATCGTCCATCGGCTGTGATGGACTCGGAAGTACTTCTGCGATTCCCACAAGGCCTCACTGGGGAAGTGCAGCATTCCCATTGACACCTGGGAATTAGTGGGCCAAGACCGTCCACAGTGGTGGTGGAGCATTGGGAAGGTGTTGGGATCCTCGAGACTTGCTGTGGGGGAAAAGAGAAATACAGGAGAAAAGAGCACAGGAGTGCGCTGTCTCCCCAGCCCCCCATCCACCCCCTTCCCATGGCCACCTTCTGCCCCAATAGTAACAGAGTCTGTGGAAGTGAACATCCGTCTATACAGCCAACAACAGACGACCCCGGAGATTGGGAGAGAGTCAGCCTCGTCTGTGACCCACCACCAATTAGATGATGAGATAGAAAGTTTGAATCCCCTCACAATTATCCCAATGTCTTTTGTTAGAAACTTCAAAAATTCCCTGTCGAATGCAATGTCTGACAATGTCATCCTGTTAGCGTGCCTTAAAACTGCCCTTCCACTTCTGTTTTCTCTACCTGATTAGCCAGAAATTACCATCATATCTATTCAAAATCCGAGGCCAAATATTTTCTCGGTAATCCCCCTGTTATCCCGAACAATGAGAGTTTCCCATCCTGCTTCCTATTCAGCCTGACTTTCCACAATGTTGTGTAGCTGTGAATATTGATTTACCACCTTTTAGTTCACCCTGTGACCACATATCCCTGATGGCGATTAATAGAAATTATGTATCTCTCTGTGTCACAAATGCACATAAATCATGGCAGATGCTTAATACTTTGAAATCAAGGAAATGGCATTTACTTTATTTTAACCCATAATTTCCTGTCACAAATCTATTTGCCAATATCGTATTTTAATTAAACTTAGTCTCTTACTGTTTCTTTCTGTTGGTCTTCGTCCACATCTCTATGGTTTTCCAACATTTCAACCTTTCTCTTTGGACTTGGGAATTTCCTTTCACCTGAGCCCTGTCCCTCTCCTCATCTATGTCCGTTTAGAGCATAATCCTGGCCATATGACTGACCAGGGCTCTGGTCCCAGCATAGTACCAGAGAAGCCTATCCCATTAAAATAGCTCAGTCCTCACTGAGTACTGGTAGCAGTGCTCACTGGTCAGAACCACTTCTGATGATACCATTGCGTGATCCTGACATCTCCCTGCAGTCCGGTGATATCACTCAGTATCTCTCCATGTGGTATCCCTCACTGTGAGAGTCTAATTGCTGTGTCTATCAGCGCCTCTCGCTCTTGCAGCTACTCCATATCATGAGTCAACAGAACTCTCTACTCCTGCGAGATGCAGCAGCACAGGAAAGGATGGAGACTAGCATTTTCTAGATCTCTGCGGGATTCAGTGCCATTCTCCATATGTAACCCTCACTGCATCAGGCTAATTTCCCATTCTGTCTATTTCACTGTCGCCTGTAGCTACTCAGGAAGTTCCTGACTCAATCGACTTCCCAATTGCTGTGTCGTCCATCATCACATTGAAGACGGTTGCACAGCCAGAGGGAGAGAGATGGAGAGGGAGATATGGACCTTTCATTAAATCCTGCAGCCGGTAAGATCACTCACAGTAAACAGCACAGGGAAGAGTTCCTGGATTTTAATTCAAACACTGAGGACATGATGGAGAAACAATGGGCGAGGGACATGAGAAAAATTTCAGGCTTCATTATTACCATCTTGTCTGTAAATTTATCTGTTCCACAGAACCCTCCCTATGTCTGTCAGTTTCTCCAATCCCTCTCACTGTCTGATTCAAAGTCACCACTTTCCCTATTTCTATCAGCTCCTGCAATCCGACATATCCCTGTAAGCTCCTCCTACCAGTACAACTCTCCCTGTCTATGCATTTGCCTTTAATCCCGATATCTGTCACAGCTCTCTTTATCTGTGAAAAACAACTCTTCAGTTCTTTAAGCTATCCCTGTCAGTGTAGTCCTTTCCAGACGTGAAAAACCTCCCTGTCTTTGTGACTATGTCTCCATAACTTCCTTCACTTCCCACAAACTTCCATATCTTTATAAACTTCTTCAATCCCTATGACCTGGCCTTTCTGTTAAAACACCTCCAGTCCCCACGACCCACCCGATCTCCATATCCTCCTTCAGATCTCACAGCCCTCCATATCACTATAACCACCTTCAAGTCCCAATGACCCTCCTTATCTCCAAAGACTCCGCCAGTCTCCAAGACCCTCCCTATCTATGTAACCTCTTTCAGCCCCCGTCATCCCCCCTAGCTGTGAAAGCTCCAGTCTCAGGAACATCCCTATCTCCATAACCTCCTTCATTCCCCACTAACCTCCTTATCTGTGTAATGTCCTTCAGTCCCCATGACATTTACTACTGGCATAATTTCCTTCTGTTCCCACAGCCCTCCCGATCTGTTTAACGTCCTACAGACCCCACGATCTTCCCTACCTCCACAACTAACTTCAGTCCCCATAACCCTCCCTATCTGCGTAACTCTGTCTGCCCCCACAACACTCACTATCTGTATAATCATTCTTCAGTCCCCATAGCTCTCCTTATCTCCGTAACCTCCTTCAGACCCCACGACTTACCCTATCTGTGTAAATTCCAACAGTCCCCACAACCCTCCCTATCTGTGTCACCTCCTGCAGACCCCCAAATCCTCCCTATCTGTGTAACCACCTCCAGTCCCCATAACCCACACATCTCTATAACTTCCTTCAACCCCACAATCCTCCCTATCTCAATTTCCTCCTTCAATCTCCATGTCCCTCCCTGTCTGTGTAACCTAGCCAAACTTTGACAGGGCTCCCTATCACTGTAACCATCCCGCCTTAAAACCCTGGAACACTCCATTTGTATCACAGCTGCTCCAGTGCCTCTAACTCTACATGACCTTTGTAAATTCCTAGGGTTAATAAACCCTTCTTATCTCTGTAATGTAATATCCTACAGTGTTTAAGTCCCTCCCTATCTTTGTGTGGTCCTCCAGTCGCTACAAATGTCCCTATAAATGTAACATCCTCCTGCTCCTTGAAACCCCCTGATTGCTGAAACCTCTTCAGGCGCTGCACTTTCTCTATTTCTGTTGCTTTCCCCTGCTTGTAGAAACCTCCCTGCCTGTATGATCCCTGCTCTCTCTGCATCCCTCCCTTCTCTAATCTTCACCGGCCTTCACTGCCCTCCCTACATTTGTAACCTCTTCCAATTCCTATAGCACCCTCTATAACATCCAAACTCCTCCAGTCCCTATATCACTGCCCATTTACCAACTCTTGTCCAGTCCCAACAATGTATATCAGTGTCTAAAGCGATGTCTCTCTCTCTCTTTCTCGCTGTCAGTCTCTGTCTCGCTCACGCTCTCTCTCTCAACCCGATCAGTGTCAAATTCCCTCTCCGGCTCCACCCTCACTATAAAGGGTGCCGCCTCCAGTCTATGTGATACTCATTGTGTATGTAACTGTCTCTGACCTGGAAAAGCTGCCAGATTCCACAGCCTGTCGGTCTATGTGACTACGAGAACATACAAGCGTTGTTAGATTTGTAAACCTCTTCAGTCACTACAACCCTCCATACCTCCTTTAGCTACTCCAGTCTTCTCTTTAAAACATGCACCTCTCTCTCTGCCCCTCTCTGCCTGCCTCTGCCTACGCCCATCCCTATATCTGCAATTTAACCCAGCCTACTCTGTCTCTAATTTCCCCAATCCCAAAAGCCTTTTCTCCCACCAACATTCTCTACTGCTTGTAACATCCTCAAGCTGCTGAATGCCTACCTAACTCTGTGACCTCTATCCATCCCTTTAACCTCCACAATCACTGAAGTAATTCTGGCATTGCAACCAGGCAGATGGAATAACAGCATTAACTGAAGTGAACAGATATGATCGATCTGTGATGATGGAAATGTGGCTGCTGAATGACCATGGCTGGGAAGGGAATGTTAAAGGGATTTCAGCAGGATACGCAAAAAGCCAAACAAGGTCCAGTAAGGTGAAGAAAGGATGTGGTCAGTGCATTACTGAGACAGCCACGTGGATCTGAAAATCAAACTTCAGATTCTATTTGGGTGGAGCTGAGAAACTGCAAGGACCAGCAACCGTTAGCAGGAATTATTTCATAGGGACCAGACAGTGATGGTAATGTCAATATGGTTACATGCAGGATACTGAATGTACTTGTAGCAAGGGCAATAGAGTAACTGTGTGTGACAGTGGTCTCCATGCCGACTGGATAATGAGTATCAGGGCTGGAATTGATGGAAGCCTGGATTATATACGACACGGTTTTCTGTAATAGCATGTCAAGGAGCCATCAGCAAAATTATCTATTGCAGATCAAATATTGTGTAATGAGAAATGTAAAATATTTTCATTGTAATGGAGCTTTGTTAGCAGACAACCCTCATACTATATAATCTTTTATTGAGTTTCAATCTGATTAGGTGAAGACCGTGATACGTAGAAATGGAATGAGGCCATTTGGCCCATTGAGTGTTTCCGCCATTCAGTGAGATCATGGCTGATCCGATTACCCCAATTCTGCTTCCCTGTCTTTCCCATGTACCACTTGCTCCTTGATGAATTAAAATCTGACAATCTCTGCTCTCGATATATTTAATATCTCGACAGACTCGACAGACCTCTGCAATCAGGAATCTCACAGAGTCACTCCCCTCCGAGTGAATACATTCCTCCCCATCTCCATCTTGAATGAGTCAGCCCTTGCAGGGACTTGATGCCCCCTGGTTAAAGATTCTAACAAAAGGTAAACCAAAGGAGGTGGCAAAGGTAATTACTGCAGACACCAGGAAAACTGGTGGAGTTGTGGATAATGAGGAAGGATAACAAAGGTTGCAGCTGGAAAGAGGCGAGCTGGAAAGATGGATGGAGAAATGGCAAATGGAGTTTAACTTGACATGTGTGAGATTATGCATTTCCTGTGGTCAAATGTAATAAAGTAAGGATACTGTGGGACATTTAGATCCAGAATCTTTGTGCATGTCCAATGTTCCCTGAAAGTGGCAATGCAAGTGGGTGAGATGGGAAAGAAAGCACGTACCATGCTTGCATCCATCGCTCACAGCTTTGAGTATCGATGTTTGCATGTCATGTTGTAACTTTGGTTTGGCCACATTGGAATACTATGTGCAGTTCTCATCGCCACACGATAGGAAGAGTTGGGAGGATTTGTGAAGGGTATAAAAGGAGATTATCATCATGTTGCCTGCGTTAGGTGATTTAAGAGTCCGTTAACTATAAGGCCAGATTTAGCAAACTTGGATTGTTTTGCTAGAGTGTCAGATGCTGAGGGGTGAAAGGGTACAGAAATATAAAATTAGGAGAGGCAAGGATAATGTGGATGTCGGAAACTCTTTCCCAGTATAGAAGAATCAAACACAAAGGTGCATAGGATTAAACGGAGATGGGGAAAGTTTAAATGAGATGGTTGAAGCAAGTGTTGTTTTACAGAAAGAATGGAAGGTGTGAAGGGAATTCATAGAAGCGGAAATGTGAGTTTTGAAGCGGCATTTAGGCAGAAACGTGAACAGGAAGAGAATAGAGTGATATGGACCATGCACAGGCAGATGAGATTAATTTAGAATAACATCATAGACAGCACAACCATTGTGGGCCGAAGGGCTTATTGCTGTGCAGTACTGTTCTATTTTCTATCTTCCCGACTTCTACCCTGGCAAAGCTGCTTAGAATCTTAGATGTTTCATTCAATTTGTCTCTAATTCTTCGAAATTCCAATGCGGTCAAGCTCAATAAATCCACCTCTTCTTCTTGGAAAATCACTCCATTCCCAACATCAGCCGAGTCAACCTTCTCTGGCCTCCCTCCAATACAAGAATAGATTTCCTTCGGAACTCCTGCTGTTCATAATATTCTAGGTGTGGTCTAAATTGTAGATTGCATCGTTTTAACAAGAACTCCCTATTTTTAGACTCCATTACCTCTAGAATGAATGCAAGCATTTGATTCGCCTTCTCTATTACCTGCTGAATCTGTAAGCTACCATTTTCAGATTGATACACAAGGATTCCCATAACCATTTATGCAGTCAGTCTGAAACCAAACGGTGTTAACCTGACAGTAAGTCGGGAACATGCTGATCGGTATAATAAAGGATATAGAAATAAACAACACCTGAAGCCTTCAAAACAATGGGAGAGGAATTTTATAAAGGAGAATGTGTTTTTGAACCAGTTGGATTTTATTTGTTGGTGTGAATGTAAATGCCTCTATAAATGCTTTATCTATAAATAAATAGATAAGGTTGGGAGAAAGGAGTGGAGTCAGGATGGTATGGTTTATTTGAATTTTCAGAAGCATTTCGAGAAGTTTCAATAAGGGTGAAACAGAAATTCAGGAAAGAATAAGGCCCCTTAAAGAACAATGAGGTTGCCTATGTGTGGAACCAAAGGAGATGGATGAGATATTAAACAAAGAAAATCTCGTCAGTATTTACTGTGGAGAGAGAGACATGGAAACTCTGGAACTTTGGGAAATAAGTAGTGATGTCTGAGAAAGAATCCAACAGGGAAGAGAAAGTGCTTGAATTTTAAAATGAAAAAAGGTAGATCGATCCTCAGGAGTGCATCAGATGTATCACAGGATATTGTTGGGAAGCTAGGGAAGGGCTTTCAGGGCCGAATTAATAAACATATTTGTATTATCAACAGACAGAGTGAGGTGCTGCAAGACTGGAGAGAGGCTAATACTGTTCCATCAATTAAGGGCTGCAGGGAAAAGCCAGGAAATTGCAAACCAGTGAGACCAGTGATGGGCCAGTTGTTGGAGGAGAGTCTGAGAGCACAAAGCTTCGTGTATTTGGAAAGGCAAGGCCCGATTAGAGATAGTCAGCATGGCTTTGTGATTAGAAACTTGGGTCTCACAAACCGGATTGATTCTTCAAGAAGATGGCCAAGTGAGATGAAAGCATGTGGTCAACGTTGTCTACATGGACTTTAGCAAGGCCTTTGACAAGGTTCTAAAGGATGTAGAGCATTTATTTAGGGGGAAGAAGGAAGCTTACTGATAGTTGAGAAAGCAAGAATCAAGCAGTCTTCTAGAGTGTTACACGGGGCGGCACGTTGGCGTAATAGTTAGCACTGCTGCCTCACAGCACCAAAACCCGTGTTCAATTTCAGCCTCGGGCGACTGTCTGTGTGGAGTTTGCACAGTGTCCCTGTGTCTCTATGGGTTTCCTCTGGCTGTTCTTGTTTACCCCCCACCCCATCCCCCACCCCACAGTCCAAAGATGTGCAGGTTAGGTCAATCAGCCATGCTGAATTGCCCGTAGTCTCCAGGGATGTGTAGATTTGTGACATTAGTCAGGAGAAATGTGGAGTAATAAGGTGGGGGGGGGGGGGGAATGGTTTTCGGTGGGATAGTCTTCGGAGGGTTGGTGTGGACGTGTTGGACAAATGGTCCGTTTCCACGCTGTCATGATTCGATGAAGATAGCCAGGAAGGAACTGAAGAATAGACTGAGAAGAGCGAGAAGGGGGAATGAATAAGCTTTAATGGGAAGAATTAAGGAAAACCATAAGGCATTCTCCACTTTTGTGAGGATCATGAGGATGGCCAAAGTGAGGGTAGGGTAGTGGAGGGCACTTCTGTCTAGAGTTGGAGGAGGTAGGGAGGTCCTTAATTAATACTATGCTTCAGTATTCACTACTGAGAGGGACCTTGTCATTTGTGCAGGAGGGTTTCCTGACACAATATGTAGACAGGCCAACAAGAGGTGAGGCCAGACTGGATTTGGTTCTGGGTAACGAACCAGGCCAGGTGTTAGAATTGGAGGTAGGTGAGCACTTTGGGGACAGTGACCACAATTCGGTGACTTTTACTATAGTGATGGAGAGGGATAAGTGTGCACTGCAGGGCAAGAGTTAAAGCTGGGGGGCAGGGAAATTATGATGCGGTGAGGCACGACTTAGGATGCGTGGCTTGGAAAAGTAGGCTTCAAGGCATGGGCACAATTGAAATGTGGAGCTTGTTCAAGGAGCAACTATTGAGTGTCCTTGATAAGTATGTACCTGTCAGACAGGGAGGAAAGAGTCGTGTGAGGGAGCCATGGATTAATAAGGAATTGGAATCCCTTGTTAAATGGAAGAGGGCGGCCTATGTAAAGATGAGGCGTGAAGGTTCAATTGGGGCGATTGAGAGTTATAAGGTAGCCAGGAAGGATCTGAAGAGAGAGCTAAGAGCAGTAAGGAGGGGACATGAAAACTCCTTAGTTGGTAGGATTAGGGAAACACTAAGGCTTTCGATAGGTATGTCAGGAATAAAAGAATGACTAGGGTAGGAATAGGTTCAGTCAAGGATAGTAGTGGGAAGTTGCGTGTGGAGGCTGAAGAGATTGGGGAGACACTGAATGAATACTTTTCGTCAGTATTCACTCAGGAACAGGACATTGTTGCCGATGTGAATATTGAGTCACAATTAATTAGATTGGACGGCTTTGAGGTATGTAGGGAAGAGGTGTTGGAAATTCTGGAAAGAGTGAAAATAGATAAGTCCCCTGGGCCTGATGGCATTTATCCTAGGATTCTCTGGGAGGCAATGGAGGAGATTGCAGAGCCATAGGCCTTGATTTTTATGTCCTCGTTGTCTACAGGAATAGTGCCAGTAGACTGGAGGATAGCAAATGTGGTTCCCTTGTTCAAGAAGTGGAGTAGGGATAACCCTAGTAACTATAGGCCGGTGAGTCTCACTTCTATTGTGGGCAAAGTCTTAGAGAGAATTGTAAGGGACAGGATTTATGAACATCTGGATAGGAATAATGTGATCAAGGATAGTCAGCATGGTTTTGAGAATGGCAGGTCGTGCCTCACAAACCTTATTGAATTCTTTGAGAAGGTCACTAAGGAGGTAGACGAGGGTAAAGCGGTAAATGTGGTGTACAATGATTTTAGTAAGGCGTTTGATAAGGTTCCCCATGGTAGGCTACTGCAAAAAATACAGAGGTATGGCATTGAGGGTGGGTTGGAGGTTTGGATTAGGAATTGGCTGGCTGGAAGAAGACAGAGCGTAGTAGTTGATGGTAAAGGTTCATCTTGGAGTGCAGTTACTAGCGGTGTTCCGCAAGGATCTGTTTTGGGACCATTGCTGTTTGTCATTTTTACAAATGACCTGGAGGAGGGGATAGAAGGTTGGGTGAGCAAGTTTGCGGATGATACGAAAGTCGTTGGAGTTGTTGACAGTGATGAAGGATGTGTCGGGTTACAGCAGGATATAGATAAGTTGCAGAGCTGGGCAGAAAGGTGGCAAATGGAGTTCAATGTAGATAAGTGTGAGGTGATTCACTTTGGTAAGAATAACAAAAAGAAGGGGTACTGGGCTAATGGTCGGTTACTTGCTAGTGTGGATGAGAAGAGGGATCTTGGTGTCCATGTACACAGATCTCTGAATGTTTCCACCCAGGTAAATAGTGCGGTGAAGAAGGCATATGGCGTACTGGCTTTTATTGGCAGAGGAATTGAGTTCCGTTGCCCTGAGGTCACGTTGCAGTTGTATAAGACTCTGGTGCGGCCGCATCTGGAGTATTGTGTGCCGTTTTGGTCGCCATACTATAGGAAGGATGTGGAGGCACTGGAACGGGTGCAGAGGAGGTTTACCAGGATGTTGCCTGGTATGGTAGGAAGATCGTATGAGGAAAGGCTGAGGCACTTGGGGCTGTTTTCATTGGAGAAAAGAAGGTTTAGGGGTGACTTGATAGAGGTGTACAAGATGATTAGGGATTTAGATAGGGTTGACCGTGAGAACCTTTTTCCACGTATGGAGTCAGCTATTACGAGGGGGCATAGCTTTAAATTAAGAGGTGGTAGGTATAGGACAGATGTTAGGGGTAGATTCTTTACTCAGCGAGTCGTGAGTTCATGGAATGCCCTGCCAGTAGCAGTGGTGGACTCTCCCTCTTTATGGGCACTTAAACTGGCATTGGATAGGCATATGGAGGATAGTGGGCTAGTGTAGGTTAGGTGGGCTTGGATCGGCGCAACATCGAGGGCCAAAGGGCCTGTACTGCGCTGTATTTTTCTATGTTTTATGTTCTATGTTCTATTTGTGAGGACGGCATGAAACAGGCTGAGATATGCGAACAGGCTGATGATAAAATGAAGGATGTGGTGAACAGTTTGAAAACTTTAGGGTAGATAAATCCCCTGGTTCAAACGGGATATACCCCAAGTTACTACACGAAGTGAGGGAAGAGATTGTTGCGTCTTTGGCGATGACCTTTGCGTCTTCACTGTCCACTGGATTCGTACCAGATGATTGGAGGCTGGCAAATGTTATTCCCTTGTTCAAGAAAGGAAATAAGGATAATCTTGGGATTTTAAGATTTAGTCTTATGTCTGTGGTGGGCAGATTATTGGAGAGGACTCTGAATGGCAGGGTTTATAGTTACTTGGAAAACGATACTTTTATTAGAGACAGTCAGCATGGGTTTGCGAGGGGCAGTTAATGCCTCACAGATCTTATAGAATTCTTTGAGGATGTGATAGAATACATTGATCAGAAAATAAGTAGTCATGGGGTAGAGGGAAATCTTATGTTTGTGTACAGAATTGGATGGCTTAGAGAAGACAGAGGGCGGCAGCAGATGGAAAGCATTCAGCCTGGAGCTAAGTGACCAGTGGTGTTCTAAAACAATTGGCTCTGGGACCTCTGCTCTTTGTGATTGTTAGAAATGACTTGGATGTAGATGTCCGAGAGTGGGTTCGTAAGTTTGCCAATCATAGGAAGGCTGGTGGAGTGTGGGTAATGCGGAGGGCTGTTGTAGGTTGCAATGGGACATTGACAGGATGCAGAGCTGGGCGAAGAAGTGGCAGATGGAATTCAATCTGGAAAAGTGCGACGTGATTCATTTTGGAAAATCGAATTTGAATGCAGATCACAGGTTAAAGGCAGGATTCTTGGCAGTATGGAGGAACAGAGGGATGCTGGAGTTCATATCCATAAATCCTTCAAAGTTGTCACCCACGTTGATGCGATTGTTAAAAAGGTGTATGGTGTGTTGGTTTTCATTCGCAAGGTGAATGGTTTTCAGAGCTGTGGGGTTTTACTGCATTTTTATAGCGTCCTATTGAGATCACGCTTTGGATATTGTGTTCAGTTCTGGTCTCCTCATTACAGTAAGGATTTGTAAACTTTAGAGAGGGTAAAGAGGATATTTACCAAGATGCTTCCTATACTGGAGAGCATGTCTTATGAAGAAAGGTTGAGGGAGCGAAGGCTTTTCTCATTGGAGTGAAGATGAGTGAGGGGCGACTTGGTAGAGGCGAACAAGATAATGAGAGACAAGACAGAGTGAACAGTCAGAGTTTTTTTTCCCATGGCAGAAAAGGGAATATAATTTTAAGGTGATTGGAGGAAGATTAAGGGGACATTTCAGAGTTCGGTTCTATTCACAGAGTGGTGTGTGCGTGGAAAGCACTGCCAGTGGTGGTAGTAAAATTAGATATATTAGAGACATTTAACATACTTCTGGATAGGGACATGGATGACAGTATAATGAAGGTAATGTAGGTTAGTTTGACCTTAGAGGGTGATAAAAGGTCGGCATAACATTGAGAGCTGAAGGGCTTTGTACTGTACTGTTCTATATTGTACGGTCTGTATGGTAGACTGGGTAATAAGCACAGATCAATGTAAAAGTATAAGCAATCCAGAATGAGCGAGTTAACAGGATATAGAATTGATTGTATGTTAGGAGACAGAGCGTGGTGGGAGACTGCTTGTGTTTCTGATTGGAGGTATGTGACCAGCGGCGGAATGGGTGCACTGATATTTGTCATTTGGTTAAATGATTTCACTGAGGATATTGGTTTCTTTATAATTCGCTTATGGGTGGCACTAAAATTGGTAATATAGTGGACAGTGAAGAAGGTTAACTATGATTAAAGAGGATGAACAGTATTGTTGGAATAGTGGGATGAAGGAAGGTGGTGTCACAGTCGACAGCTGGTGAAGCAGGAGTTTGGGATTTTTACCTTCATTGGTCAGTGCATTGAGAGTAGGAGTTGGGATGTCATGTTGTGGCTGTACAGGACATTGGTGAGGCAACCATAAAAGCAATGTTAATCAGTAGGAAGAACTCATCTGATTCACTTACGCCCTTTAGGGAAGGACCTCTGACATTCTAACCTGGTCTGGCCTACACGTGACTCCAGACCAACAGCAATATGGCTGACTCTGAGCTGTCCTCTGGGTAATTATCAGTGGGGGAAAAGAATGCTGTTCCAATCAGTGATACCCACATCCTATGAATGAATAAATAAAAATACATATGTCCATCCCTACCTCTGAAAACCCCTCCAGCTGCAGCAATTCGTACTGGCTTTGTAACACCGTTCAGGCCATGGCCACTCTCTGCCACATTCTCACCACCTCCAGCATCTTCATCTCTCCCTGTTTCTATCATGTCATTAAACCTTGACAATGATTCCCCTTCCGACTGCACTCCTCCTGCTAGCAGACAGTTCGCAATCTCTCTAACACTGACCCTCTCGCTTTAGAATTGTTAGTACTTTTTGGTGATCTTATGAGCCTGATAATCTAATATGATCCATTTTTTTCCTGACTGAGTGAGGGACAGATGGGAATTTCATGCTGAGGTTTTGGTTGTTTCAATGGGATGTCCTTTTGTTGAGTATTTTGCACTGTTCCTTCCTTCAAATGTTTTACACTGTTCATTCACAGACACAGAAGGGCTTTTGCCCGAAACATTGAGTTTCCTGCTCCTCCGATACTGACCTGCTGTGCTTTTCCAGTACTTCTCTAATCTTGATTCTAATCTCCATCATCTGCAGTACCCACCTTTGCCTCCATATTTCAGTCTGTTTATCCTGTTAAACATTGATCAGTTCTCCCCTCAAACCCATGTAAATTGGCTTTTTTTTGTTTAATTAATTACATTTCACTTCATCCCAATTTCCTGGAGGATCTCACAGTGTGACATCACTCATTCGCTCAGCTTCATCAGACAACGGTAGCTCTGAGGTAATGACGTTCCTAGCCAGTTGCACAATGTGTTATTCAAAGAAACACGGACAGAAACATTCTCCAAACTCCTCTTCGAATATCACTCTTGTCATTGTGATTTTCCCACATTACACGAATATAGAACCTCCAGATTTACGTGACTGACAAGACCTCACCTCATCAAACCCTTCTTTCCTAATTTTGTCATTATTTTGATGTGGCAATTTCGCAAGATGCAGGAATTGGGGAATTCCCATTTTGAAAGAATGAAACCTGTATTATTGGGAATTGGGAAGCTAATTAGGGTGAAGGAAAAGGCTGGGAAGTGTACGGAATGCTGGATGATGAGAGAAATTGAGGCTTTAATTAAGGAAATAGAAGTAAGCCTATGCCAGGTACAGTTAGGAGAGATAGTGTGAATCCTTAGAGTATAAAGGCAGGAAGAGCATTTTAAAGTGGGAAATCAGGAGGTTAAAAAGGAGACATGAGATAGCTTTGGCAAATAGGGTTAAGGAGAATCCAAAAGGTATTTACACATGCATAAAGGACAAAAGGATCACTAGAAAGAGAATACAGGACATATAAAGGACATAGATACAGTGCTGGGCAAGGAATAGCAACATTCTAGGCTTTATTCCCACCATCTCGTGAGGGTCCTGCTCTCACCTCTGCTGCACTGGCACTCACTGAAACAGCACAGGAGGTCCCAGGCATCAGTCCTGGCCCATTCTATATTAGTGATCTCTGTCGTGTCCTTCAGTCCCGATAATCCTTCCACTGTTTAGAAGCTCCTTTCGTCCACACAATGCTCTCTGTCTCTGTCAGGTTCTCCAATCCCTAACATCCTAATCCATAAACTTCTCTGATAGATACTTAATTCCTTCATTTCTGTAAACCCCAACAGTCCTGTCTTTCCCATGGAAGCTCCTCCTACCAATACCAACCTCCATGTCAATATATTTGTCTTTAATCTCTCCATCCGTCCCTATCTGGGTAAACTTCTCCAGCTCTTACAACCCTTTCTTCAGTCCATTAAGCTGTCCCGATCTGTGTAATCCCTTCCATACCTGAAATACCTCCCTGTATTTGTAACTATGCCAGACTCCTACCTGAGAATCCCACTACCTGTGCAATCTACCAAGGAACTGTTGACCTTGGGAACTGCCTCCACCTGTTAACATCCCCATTGTCTGTGGATCCCATCCAGTTTTACCGTCCCTATTATGTAATTTAGTCTCTACAATCCTTATTATGATGATAAACTCTTCCTCTCTAAAACAGATTCAATCTCTGCAATATCTGCTGGTCCCTACTACCATCCCTGTGCATTTAATCTCCTTCAGTCACCAGAAAGTTTTATACTTTTAACGTCCTCCACATGTGACTATACTGTTTATTTCCGTTACCTTCACGAGCTGTAATAATTCTCACTGTTACTCTCACCATGTCCCATCCCTACGTCCCTGCATTTCTCTGAAAAGTCCTCCTTAGTTTTAAAATCCTCCCTATCTATGTCATTTGTTCCAGCCTCCACAACTCTCTCTATCTCTGTAGAAACTATACAGTCGAAGCTGCTCCATTAATCTCAAATCCTCCTGATTTCTCTAACTCCCTTTAGTTGTGAAACTCTCCCCATTTCTGTAACGTACTATCCGACAGTGTCAAAAGCCCTCCCTATTTTTGTATGATCGTCCAATCCCTACAAATGTCCCTGACTTTATAACATTGTCCTGCACCTTGAAACCTCCTGATTGCTGAACCCTCTTCAGGCGCTGCACTTTCTCTATTTCTGTTAATTTTCCCTGCTTTTACAAATCTCCGTGTCTGTATGATCCCCTGCAGTCTCTGCAGTCCTTTGGATCTCTAACCAACAATTTCCTCCACAGCGTACCCTGCATCTTTTACCGCTTCTAGTCCCTTCAGCACCTTCAATAACTGCACACTCCCCATTTACCGAGGCTACTCCAGTTTCTACAATTTCTATCAGAATCTGAAGCCCACACTCTCTCTAATCTGCAGGTCGCTCTATAATCCGTTAACATCTGCAGCCACCACTATTGTCCCTACTTTTCTTCGGTCCTCCAGTCCCATTAGGCTTACAATTTTTGCATTAACTAAAACCTATGTATCTGCGTAATGTCCTAAACACTTTCATGTGTCTGTATATATCTCCAACCCCTCCACTATCTCCATAAACGTCTACAGCCGCTAAAGCCCACCCTTTCTGTGTAACTTCTTCCACCACCCCCAATCTAGGTTTCCGCGATAATCTTCCCTTGGTGGGTAATCCCTTGAAGTCCCTGATGAATTCCCGATCTTAGCAGCAACCCCAATCTTTGTGACTCCCCAGTTCCTATAAGACTCACTTTCAATGCCAGCTCATCAGTCTCTACATGAGTCTCTACATCCATCTGCAATCTCCTTATTTTTCTCCAAATCTTCAAACTTAATCTTTTTAAACTTCACCCTCAACGCACCCCCTCTCTCTAATTCTCCTGACCACAGGAACTTCTTTCAGTTTGTCCAGCCCTCCCCATCTGTGCAACTGTCTCCAACCCAGCAACCTGGCATTCTCCATTGCCTTCCTGTCTATATAGCCTCCAGAAACTAGAAGCCTTCTTATATCTGTTAACATCTTCAGTCAGTACACTCTTCCATATCTCTGTTAGTATACACAATACTCTTCTCCCTGAAACAACCCCTGTCTGCGTCTCTCAGTCTGCCTGCCTCTCCCTACATCCATCCCTTTCCCTATCTCCAGAATCTAATCCACCTCCGTCTATCTCTGTAAATTCTTCCAATCCCCAAGCCCGTTTGTTCCACTTACATTCTTGACCAGATGTAACTCCGTTTAACTCTGACAGCCTCGAGCCCATGTAAGCCTCCCTATCTCTGTAACCTCTGCCCATCTGTTCAAATCCCCACTTCTGAGGAACAACTCCCTGCATTGGCCATAAGGCAGATGGAATGACAGTGAACATATATGATCGAGCTATCATTCCGGAGATATAGCTTCAGAATGACCATCACTGAGAAGTGAATATTGAAGGGTTGTTGGGTCAAGTCAGGATTGGCAAAACGCCAACAAGTTGACAAGAAAAGATGTGATTAATGCATAAATGAGACAGTCATGTGGATCTAAAGATCAAAATTTGGAGTCTATTTGGGTGGAGCTGAGGATCAGCAAGCAGCAGCCACCGTTAGCAGGAATTCTTTCATAGGCACCACACAGTGATGGTAATGTCAATATGGTTGAAGGATTAGTGGTGCTGGAAGAGCACAGCAGTTCAGGCAGCATCCAAGGAGTTTCATCAGGAATCAGTCAGGGCACTGAATGTACTTGTAGCAAGAGCAGTACAGTAACTGTGTGTGACAATGGTCTCCATGCCGACTGGATAACTAATGAGTATCAGGGCTGGAATGGATGGAATCCTGAATTGTACACGAGATTGTTTTCTATAAAATCATATCAAGGAGCCATCAACAAAATTGTCTGTTGCAGATCAAATGCTGTTTAATAATAAATATCTAATAGTCGCATTCTAAAGGAGTTTTGTAATGTTGTACATGATATATTGAGTCTGAGTTCAGACCATGATATGTAGTAGCAGAATTAGGCCATTTGGCCCATTGAGGATGCTCTGCCCTACAATCAGATCATGGCTTATCTGATCATCCTTAACTCTACTTTCCTGCTTTTTCCACGAAACCCTTGTTTCCCTGGTTAATTAAAATCTGACCAAGTCTGTTGTAAATATACTTAATGACCCTAACTCGACAGCCCTCTGCACTCAGGAATTCCCACAGAGTCACTATCCTCTGAATGAAGACATTCCTCCTCATTTCCATCTTAAGTGTGCGAACCCTGGCTGGTATTTTATGCCCTCCGGTTGCAGATTGTCCCATAATTGAAATGAAAGGAAGTGACAAATATAATTATTGTAGATGACATGAAAATTGGTCAAGTTTGTGTTAATGAGCAAATATATCTAAGGTTGCAGGAGGCTACAGATCAGTTGGAAAGATGTGCAGAGAAATGGCAAACTGTGTTTAAACTGTACAAGTATGAGGTCATGTCAAATTCAAGAAGAAAGAATACTGAGGGACATTGATATACAGAAGGAGCTATGGTGCAAGTCAGTAACTCTCTGAAAGTAACAACAGAAGTGTTTCAGATGGGAAAGAAAGCAACTGGAACACTGGCCTTCATCGGTTACAGTGTTGAGTAGCGTGATTTGCATCTGATGTTGTCACTGTATAAAACTTCTGTTTGGCCACATTTGGAGTACTGTGTGCAGGTCTCATATCCACACAGTAGGAAGGATGTGGAAGCTTTGGAGAGCGGACAAAAGGGGTTTATCAGAACGTTGCCTGTGTTAGGTTTTTAAGGGAGTGTTATATGCAAGAGGAAATTTAAATAAAGTTGGATTGTTTTGTGAGAGACTCAGAGGCTGTTAGGTGACCAGGTACAGGAATATAACATTAGGGGACGGATAGATAATGTGGATAGTCAGAATCTCTTTTCCGATGTGCAGGTTTCAAATACAAGAGAGCATAGGTTTAAGGTGAGAAAGAGGAACTTTAAACAAGATGTGTGAGGCAAGTTTTATTTAAAAGTAGAGAGCAGAAGTAACCGAGGGAGGTTGTAGAAGCAGAAATACGAGCAAAGCTTTGAAGTTGTGTTTGGACAGAAACTTGAACAGGTAACGAATAGAGGGATATGGACCATGTACAGGCAGATGGTATGAGTTGAGAATAGACTCATGGACAACACAGCCATGGTGGGCTGAAGGGCCTTTTGCTGTGCTGTACTGTTCTGTTTTCTAACTTCCCAGCATCTAACCTGGCAAAGCCCCTCAGAATCTTGGATGTTTCATTCCATTTCTCTCTCATTTCTTCTGAACATCAAAGGGTTCCACCTCAATCTACACACCTTTTCTCATTAGAAAATCCCTCCATTTCCAGTATCAGCCCTGTGAACCTTCTCTGGCCTGCCTCTCATGAGACAATATTTTTCCTTACGTCTCTCAGACTGTTCATAATATTCTAGGTGTGGTCTGACTTGTACCTTTCATCGTTTTAGTAAGATCTCCCAGTTTTAGACTCCATTCCTTTTATAATAAATGGCAGCATTTGATTTGCCTTCTTGATTACCTGCTGTTCCGGTAAGCTACCTTGTTCTGATTGATAAACAAGAACTCCCACACCCCTTTCTGCTGACAGTGTGAAACCAATTACTGTTAGTCTGACAGTAAGTCAGGAACATGCTGAAATATGTTAGAAAGGATATGTCAATAAGCAATATTTGCAACCCTAGAAGCACATTTTATAAAGGACCATTTGTTTTTGCGTCTGTTGGAGTGAACATAAATAGCAGAATGGTGAAGTGTGGGGGAGATGTGTGGTGGTACAGAGGATATAGATTATTTGAATTTTCAGAAGCTTTTATACAAGTTTCAATAAGGGCTAAAGAGTAACTTGGTAGAGAATAGGAACCTTTAAAGAACAATAAGGCCACCTATGTGTGGAACCAGAGGAGATGGGTGAGATATTAGACAAAATAGTGTTGTCAGAATTTACTGCGGAGAAAGACATGGATGCTCGGGAACTTGGGGAAATAAATAGTGATGTCTTGGAAAAAATTCTCAACAGAGAATAGAAAGTGTTGCAATCTTAAAACAAATAAAGGTAGATCAATCCTCCGTAGCTCATTAGGTCGATCGTAAAATATTGTGGGAAGCTAGGGAAGAGATTGCAGTGTCCCTAACGGAGATATTTATGTTATCAACAGACAGAGTGAGGAACCTGAAAACTGGAGGGAGGCTAATGCTGTCCCATTACATAATGGCTGCAGGAAAAAGCCAGGAAATTACAGCGCAGTGAGCCCAGTGATTGGGTAAGTTGTTGGATGAGATTCTGAGAGAAAGGAGCTACGTGTATTTGGAAAAGCAAGGGCTGAATAGAGATAGTCAGCATGGCTTTGTGAGTGGAAAGCGGCGTTTCACCAACCGGATTGACTCTTCGAGGAGATGGAGACAGTGAGGTCTGCAGATGCTGGAGATCAGAGTTGAGAGGGTGTTGCTGGAAAAGCACAGCCGGCCAGGCAGCATCCGAGGAGCAGGAAAATCGACATTTCGGGCCGGAGCCCTTCATCAGGAATGAGGAGGTTTCCAAGAGACAGATGAAAGCAGGGCAGTCAATGTTGTCCACATGGACGTCAGAAAAGCATTTGATAAGATTCCAAGGAATGTAGAATATCTAGTCAAGAGGGAGAAGGAAGTTTACATAAGGATGAGGAAGCAAGAATCGGGGAGACCTCTAGAGGAGTTACATGGGATGGCACAGTGGATCAGTGGTTCGCACAGCTGCCTCATAGCACCAGGGACCCAATTTTAATTACAGCCCCGGGCGACTGTCTGTGGAGTTTGCACGTTCTCCCATCGTCTGTATGTGTTTCCTCCCGGTGTTCCACTTTCCACCGACAGCTAATTTATCCATAGTGTTCAAGGATGTGTAGGTTCTGGCACTTTAGTCAAGGGCAATGGAGGGTAATAGGGTGGGGGAATGGGTCTGGGTGGGATACTCTTCGGAGCATTGGTATGGAGTTGTTGGACCAAATGGCCTGTTTCCATACTGTAGCGGTTCTCTGAAGGTAGCCAGAAAGGAACTGAGAAATGAACTTAGGACAGCTAGAAGGGAACATGAGAAAGCGTTATTGGGAAGGATTAAGGAAAATCGTAAGGAATTCTCCACTTATGTGAGGAACACGAGGATGACCAAAGTGAGGGTAGGATAGATCAGGGATCGTAGATGGAGCATGTGTCTGGAGTTGGAGGAGGTGGGGAGGTCCTTACTAAATACTGTGCTTCAGTATTCACTACAGAGAGAGATCTTGTCATTTGTGAGGACAGAGTGAAACAGGCTGATATATGTGAACAGGTTGATATTAAGAAGGAAGATATGCTGAGAATTTTGTAAAACAAAAGAATAGATAAGTGTGCTGCACCAGAACGGATCTGCCCAATGTTACTACAGGAAGTGAGGGAAGAGATTGTCGCGCCTTTAGCGATGACCTTTGCACCATCACTGTCCACTGGAGTCGTGCCAGATGATTAGAGGATGACAAATGTTATGCCCTTTTTCAGCATAGGGATTAGGGATAATCTTGGGAATTACAGTCTGTAGTGTGCGGTTTATTGGGGGAGGACTCTGAGAGACAGGATTTATGATTCCTTGAAAAAACATAGTTTGATTAGAGACAGTCAGCATGGCTTTTTAAGGGGCAGGTCATGCCTCACAAATCTTATTGAATCCTTCGAGAATGTGACAAAACACTTTTATGGCTCATTCAGAAAGTACAGAGGCATAGAATGCAGGGAAACATGTCTGTCTTCGTACAAAATTCCTGGCCCACAGAAGACAGAGGGGAAAGCATTCAGCCTAGAGCTTGGTGACCAATGGTGTACTGCAGGATTATGTTTCTTTGTGATTTTTATAAATGACATAGACGTGGGTGTGTAAGATTAGGTTAGTTAGTTTGCCAATGACACAAATCCCAGTGGAGTGATGGATAATTTGGAACGCTGTTGTAGGTTGCATCGGGATATTGACAGGTTGCAGAGCAGGGCTGAGAAGTGGCATATGGAGTTCAATCTAGAAAAGTATGAAGTGATTCATTTCGGAAGGTCGAATTTTATTTCAGAATACAGGATTAAAGGCGGGATTCATGGCAATGTGGAGGAACAGAGGGATCTTGGGTTCCATGTCCGTACATCCCTCAAATTTACCACCGAAGCTGATAGGCTTGTTAAGAAGGAATATGTTGTGTTGGCTTTCCATAGCTGGCTGATTGAGTTTTAAAGCCGTGAGGTTATGATGCAACTCTGTGGAGCCCTGGTTCGACCCCATTTGGAATATTGTGTTCAATTCAGGTACCCTCATTACAGAATGGATGTGGAAGCTTTCGAGAGGATAAAGAAGAGATTTACCAAGATGCTGCCTGTACAGGAGAGCAAGTCGTATGAAGAAAGGTTGAGGGAGCTAAGGCGTTTCACATTGGAGTGGAAAAGGTTGAAGGGCGACTTGGCAGAGGTGAACAAGATGTGTGTGGCATAGATAGAGTGAATAGTGCGAGACTTCTAATCCCCATAGCGTAAATGCTATTATGAGGGAGTATAATTTTAAGGTTATTGGAAGATGGTTAAGGGGAGATTTCAGAGTTAAGTTTTTTTCACAGAGAGTGGTGGGTGGGTGGAATGCACGGCTAGCTGTGGTAGTAAAATTAGATACATTAGGGACTCTTGCATAGGCACATGGATGAGTAAACTGAAGGGTATGTAAAGTCGGATAAAAGGTTGGCATGCCATCATGCCCGAAGTGTCTTATGCTGTACTGTTCTGTATTCTACGCTCCGTATGGTAAACTGGGTAATAAGATCAGATCAATGGAAAATGATCAGGCATTCAGGAGGAGCTGGTGAACTGGATACAAAATTGGGTTGATGGTAGGAGACAGAGGGTGATGGGACACATGTTGTTTTTCTGACTGGAAGCATGTGACCAACGGTGTCGTGAGTCCACTGTTGTTTATCATTTGGATAAATGGTTTGGATGGGAATGTTGATTTCCTGCTAAATACGTTTTTTGGGTGAGACTGAAATTGGTTGTAAAGTGGACAGTGAAGAAGGTTATGTATGATACAACAGGATTAGCACTACTGCTGGGATAGCGGGCTGAAGAATAGCAGATGGAGTTTAATTAGATAAATGTGAAGTGTTCCATTTTGGTGAAACAAACCAGTGAGGGACTTGTACAGTTAATGTTCGGGCCCTGGGTATTGTTGTCAATCAGAGACCCTGGGATGTAGGTGCACAGCTCTTTGAAAGTCGTGTCACAGTTTGACAGGCTGGTGAAGCAGGCGTTTGGGATAAATAACAAAGAAAATTTACAGCCCAGGGACAGGCCCTTCGGTCCTCCAAGCCTGAGCCGATCTAAATGCACTGTATGAACCTGTTGGTCAATTCCTAAGCATTTGTATCTCTCTGCTCCGCACCTGCTCAGGCATCTGTCCAGACACATTTTAACTGAATCTACGGTGCCTGCCTTTACCACCTCTGCTGGCAACGTGTTCCAAATGCCAACCAGTCTCTGTGTGAGGTATTTGCCGCGTGTATCCCCCTTAAACGTTCCACCTCTCACCTTGAAATCATGATCTCTCGTTATTGAATCCTTCACCCTAGCAAAAAGCTTGTCTCTATTCACCCTGTTTATACCCTTGATGATTTTGCAAACCTCAATCAGGTCCCCCCTCAATAGCATTTTAACGAGTGAAAATAAACCTAACCTACTCAACCTCTCTTCATAGCGTGCACCTTCCTTACCAGGCAACATCCTCGTAAACCTTCTCTGCACTTTCTCCAAAGCCTGCCCATTCTTTTGGAAATGTGGCGACCAGAATTGTACACAGTATTCTAAATGCAGCCAATCCAATTTCTTGTACAATGTTAACATGACTTGCTAGCTCTTATACTCTATACATCGTCCAATGAAGGCAAGCACACTGTTTCCCTTCTTGACCACTCTATCCACCTGTGCAGCAACCTTCAACGTACAATGTACTCCCAGATCTCTCCGCCCATCAACTTCTCTCAAGACTCTTCCATTCATTGTATAATTCGCTCTGGTATTAGACTTGCCGAAATGCATCACCTCACATTTGTCTGGATCGAAAGCCATCTGCAACTTTTCCGCCCAACTCTCCAGTCTATCTATATACTCCTGTATTCTCTGACAGTCCTTATGTTTTCTGCTACTCCACCAATCATACCTTCATTGGTCAGAACATTGAGAGTAGGAGTTGGGATGTCATGTTGTGACTGTACAGGATATTGGTGGAGCCACCACAAAAGCATTGTTGATCACCAGGACGAACTCATTTAGTTGACTTACCTCCTTTTGGGAAGGACATCTGACATTGTAACCTCGTCTGGCCCACATGTGACTCCAGACCCACAGCAATATGGCTGACTCTGAGCTGCCCTCTTGGTATTTAGCAGTGGGGGCAAAGAATGCTGATCCAATCAGTGATACCCACTTTCCATGAACGAATAAATAAAAATACATATTTCCCTCCCGACCTCTGCAAACCCCTCCAGCTGCAGAAATTCGCACTGGCTTTGTAACATCGTTCAGGCCCTGAGCACTCTCTGTAACACTCTCACCACCTCCAGAACCGTGGCCTGTCCCTGTTCCTATCGTGTCTATAAACACTGATAACGTTTCCCCTTCCCACTTCCCTCCTCCTGCTAGCAGACCCTTTGCAATCCATTAAAACGTATTCCTAAAACACTCCCTCACTTCCAGGTTTTAAGAACGTTCAGTGATTTTCTATGTCTGATAATCCAATATGATCCATTTTGCCCTGAGTGAGGGACGGGTGGGAATTTCTTGCTGAAGTTTTGTCTGTTTCAATGGAATAGACAATAGGTGCAGGAGTATGCCATTCTGCCCCTCAAGCCCGCACCACCATTCAATATGATCATGGCTGATCATCCTTAATCAGTATCCTGTTCCTGCCTTATCTCCATAACCCTTGATTCCACAATCCTTGAGAGCCCTATCTAACTCTTTCTCAAATGAATCCAGAGACTGGGCCGCCACTGCACTCTGGGGTAGAGCATTCCATACAGCCACCACTCTCTGGGTGAAGAAGTTTCTCCTCATCTCTGTCCTAAATGGTCTACCCCGTTTTTTAAAGCTGTGTCCTCTGGTTCGGCACTCACCCATCAGCGGAAACATGTTTCCTGCCTCCAGAGTGTCCAATCCTTTAATAATCTTATATGTCTCAATCATATCCCCTCTAAGTCTTATAACCCCAAGGGTATACAAGCTCAGTCGCTCCAGTCTTTCAGTATAAGGTAATCCCGCCATTCCAGGAATTGACCTCGTGAACCTACGCTGCACTCCCTCAATAGCCAGAATATCTATCCTCAAATTTGGAGACCAGAACTGCCCACAGTACTCCAGGTGTGGTCTCACCAGGACCCTGTACAGCTGAAGAAGAACCTGTTTGCTTCTATACTCAATCCCTCTTGTTATGAAGGCCAGCATGCCTTCTTCACTACCTGCTGTACCTGCATGCTTATCTTCATTGACTGGTGTACAAAGAGCACACAGATCTCTCTGTACTGCCCCTTTACCTAAATTGATTCCATTTAGGTAGTAATCTGCCTTCCTGTTCTTGGCACCAATGTGCATAACCATACAGTTATCCCCTTTAAACTGCATCTGCCATGCATCTGACCACTCACCTAACCTGTCCAGGTCACCCTGTAATCTCCTAACATCCTCATCACATTTCACCCTGCCACCCAGCTTAGTATCATCAGCAAATTTGCTAATGTTATTACTAATACCATCTTCTATATCATTAACATATATTGTAAAAAGCTGTGGTCCCAGTCCTATCCCTGCGGTACCCTACTGGTCACTGCCTGCCATTCTGAAATGGAGCCGTTTATCACTACTCTTTGTTTCCTATCAGGCAACCAACTTTCAATCCAAGTTAGTACTTTGCTCCCAATACCATGCGCCCTAATTTTGCACACTAACCTCCTATGTGGGACTTTATCTAAAGCTTTCTGAAAGTCCAGGTACACTATATCTACTGGATCTCCTTCGTCCATCTTCAGAGTCACATCCTCAAAAAAATCCAGAAGATTAGTCAAGCATGATTTCCCTTTCATGCTGACTCTGACCTAACCTCTTACTACTATCCAAATGTGTCGTAATTTGATCCTTTATAATAGACTCCAGCATCTTTCCCACCACTGAGGTCAGACTAACCGGTCTATAATTTCCTGCTTTCTCTCTCCCACCTTTCTTAAAAAGTGGTACAACATTAGCCACCCTCCAATCCGCAGGAAGGGATCCCGAATCTATCGAACTCTGGAAAATAATCACCAACGCATCCACGATTTCTCGAGCCACCTCCTTCAGTACCCTGGGATGTAGACTATTAGGCCCCGGGGACTTATCAACCTTCAGACCTAACAGTCTCTCCAACACCAATTCCTGGCAAATATGAATTCCCTTCAGTTCAGGTCCTTCAGCCACTGTTACCTTCGGGAGATTGCTTGTGTCTTTCCCAGTGAACACAGATCTGAAGTACCAATTCAATTATTCTGCCATTTCTTTGTTCCCCGTAATATATTCCCCTGTTTCTGTCTTCAAGGGCCCAATTTTAGTCTTAACCATTTTTTTGCCTTTCACATACCTAAAAAATTTTACTATCCTCCTTTATGTTGTTGGCCAGTTTACCTTCGTACCTCATTTTTGCTCTGCGTATTTCCTTCTTAGTAATCCTCTGTTGTTCTTTAAAAGCTCCCGAGTCCTCCGTTTTTCCACTTATCTTTGCTATGTTATATTTGTTCTCTTTTAACTCTATATGTTTCTTAACTTCGCTCGTCAGCCACGGCCACCATGCCTCCTCCTAGGATCTTTCTTCCTTTTTAGAGTGAACTGACTCTGCAACTTTTGCATTATACACAGAAATATCTGCCATTGTCCTCCACTGTCATCCCTGCTAAGGTATTGCACCATTGAACTTTGGCCAGCTCCTCATTCATAGCTGCATAGTTCCCTTTATTCAACAGAAATATTGTCATTTCCGATCGTGCCCTCTCTCTCTCAAATTGTAGATTTATGCTTATTGTATTATGGTCATTACTTCCCAATGGCTCCTTCACTTCGAGGTCCCTGAACAATTCTGGTTCGTTGCACAATACCAGATCCAGAATTGCCTTTTCCCTGGTCGGCTCCAGCAAACGCTGTTCTAAGAATCCATCTCCGAGGCACTCCACAAAGTCTCGTTCTTGAGGTCCAATACCATCCTGATTCTCCCAGTCTACCTGCATGTTGAAATCCCCCATAACAACTGTAGTAACATCTTTGCGACAGGCAAATTTCAGCTCCTGAATTTAACTTACATCCGACATCCAGACTACTGTTTGTGGGCCTGTAGATAACTCCTAAGAGGGTCTTTTTACCCTTAGTATTTCTCAGTTCTATCCACACTGACTCTACATCCCCTGATTCTAGGTCCCCCCCCCCCCCCCCCCCGCGCAATGGACTGAATATCATCCCTTACCAACATGGCCACCCCACCCCCTCTGCCCGTCAGTCTATCCTTACGATAGCACGTGTGACCTTGAATATTCATTTCCCAGGCCCTGTCCACTTGAAGCCACGTCTCAGTTATCCCCACAATATCATATCTTCCAATTTCCAGAAGAGCCTCAAGCTCATCCATCTTATTTCTAATGCTTCGTGCATTCATGTATAGTACTTTTAATTTGTTACTGCCCTCACCCTTCCCATCAACTCCTAATTCACTCAACCTTACAGCATGATCCCTTTCTGGGTTTTTTGACTCATTGATACAGTTGTCTCTCTTGACTTCCCTTGTTCTAACTTGCCCTCCAATTTCCTTCTTCAACATCCAATTTGTCTCCTCTCCCCCGCGACTTAGTTGAAACATATCTGTGTTGCAGTAGCAAACCTGCCTGCCAGAATGCTGGTCCCTAACCTATTAAGGTGCAAAACGTCTCTCTTGTAGAATTTATGCTTACCACAAAACATACCCCAGTGATCCAAAAATTTAAATCCTTGCTTCCTGCACCAGTTCCCAAGCCACGCATTCAAGTCCATTATCTCCCTGTTTCTGGCCTCACCAGCCCGAGAAACTAGGAGCAAACCGGAGATAACCACCTTGGACGTCCTGCTTTTCAGCCTTCTTCCTAGTTCTCCGAAGTCCCGCTGTAGTATATTCCACCTCTTCTTCCCAACATCATTTGTGCGGACATGTACCACCACCTCTGGCTCTTCACCTTCGTCCTTGAGGATTTCCTGCACTCTGTCTGTGATGTCTTTAACCCTGGCACCAGGAAGGCAACCATCCTTAAGTCCCGTCTGCTGCCACAAAAACCCCAGTCAGTTCCTCTCACTATGGAGTCCCCTATTACCACGGCTCTGTGCGATGTCTGACTCTTCCGCTCTGTCTCCACGCCAACTTTTGATTGACAGTCCTGGCCGACTCTGGGACTGGCAGTGTCATCTGTCTCTACTGTTTCCAAAAGATTCAACTTGGTCCTGACAGGTACTTCCCCCGGGGTCTCTTGCACCTGTCTCCTCTCTGCCTTCCTCATCGTCTGCTCTCTTCTGGTACGATTGGTGTAATAACCTCGCTGAAGGTCTTGTCCAGAAAGATCTCGTTCTCTCGGATGAGCCTAAGGTCCTCGAGTTCTTTAATCAGTGCTGCAATATGCTCTGTCAGTAGCTGAACGGGCACACACTTTCCACACTTATACGAGCCAGACGCACCAGAGTCGTTGACCTCCCACATCAAGCACGTAGCACACTGAATCAGCTGGGCAGTCATGTCTTCACCCTCTTCAACTGTGGCGTAATCACTTCACTCATCCTCCTTGTCAAAGACTCCAGATCAAAAGCCTCACTGTGCAAACCACAGGAACTTCCTTGTGCTTTTGCTGAGTGTTTTGCAATGTTCCTTCAAATGTTTTCCACTGTTCATTTACAGACACACATGTCAGTCTGTTTCACCTCTTTAACTTGGTCAGTTCACCTCTCAAACTCATGCAATTGGCTATTTTTGTTTCTAGTTGTAGCTTGTTCTTTCTGTGATTCACTTTAAAACTTTATATTCCTTTAAACTGCACTACATCGCAATTTCCCGGAGGACCTCTCCAGATGACATTACTCATTCACTAAGTTTCATCACACAACGGTCGATCTGAGATGGTTACATCTCTAGCCAGTTGCGCAATGTGTTATTCAAAGAAACACTGAAAAGAATTTCTCTGAACTCTTCCAATATCATAGCCACCTTGCTCTCTCGCCTTCTCACTCTCTCGTCTTCTCGCCCACTCGCGCTCGTGCTCTCTTACTACCTCGCTCTCTCACTCCCTTGCTCTTTCTACCCCTCGCCCTCTAGCCCCCTCGTTCTCTCGCTGTCTCCCTTTCTGGTCCCCTCGCTCTCTCACACCCACACTTACTCGCCCCTTCGGTCTCTCACTCTCACTCCCATGCCCCCTCGCTTTCTCGCCCCCTCGCTCTCTCGCCCCCTTGCTCTCTCGCTGTCTCGTCCTCTCGCCCTGTCTTTCTCTCATCCCCTCGTGCCCTCGCTTCTCACTCTCTCGCCCTCTCGCCCATTTGCCCCCTCTCTTTCTCGCTCTCTAGCTTCCCGCACTCTCACTCTCTCGCTCTCTCGCCCGCTCGCACTCTCTCCCCCTCGCATGGTCGCCCTCTTTTCCCCTCGCACTCTCGCCCCCTCACTCTCTCACCCCGCCGCTTTCTTGTCCCCTCACTCTCGCTCTCTCACCGCCTCGCCACCTCGCTCTCTCGCTTCTCGTCCCCATGCTCTCTTGCTCTAATGCTCTCTCGCCCTCTGGACATCCCTCCCTCTCGGCCCCTTGCTTTCTCGCTCTAGCGCCCCCTCACACTCTCGCCTCCTTGCTCTCTTGCCCTCTCGCCTACTCGCCCCCTCGCTCTCTTGCCCACTTGCACTCTCACCCCGTCGCACTCTTGCCCTCTCACCCCCTTATTCTCTCGCTCCCTTGCTCACTTACTACCTCACTCTCTCGCTCTCTCGCCCCCTTGCAAACTCGTCTCCTCGCTCTCTCGCCCTCTCACCCACTCGCCCCATCGCTCTCTCGCCCCTTGCTCTTTCGCATCTCGCACTCTTGCCCTCTCACTCTCTCACACCCTCGCTTACTCACCCACCCGCTCTCTTGCTCCCTCGCTCTTTTGCACCCTCGCCTCCTCCTCTCTCGCCCACATACTCTCTCGTCCACTCGCTCTCTTGTCCTCTCAACCCCTCGCACTGTCACCACTTCGCTCTCTTGCTCTCGCCCCCTCATGGTCTCGCTCTATCGCTCGAGTGCCCTCTTGCTCTCTGGCTCTCTCTCACCCTCGCACTCTCACCGTCTCACTCTCTCGCCCTTTCATTCTCTTGCCCATTCGCACGCTTGACCCCTAACACTCTCCACTCTCACCCCCTCAATCTCGCCCACTCGCTCACTCACACTATCGCTCTCTCGCTGTCTCACTCTCTCACTCTCATGCCACTTCGCCCCCTTGCACTCTCTTCCCCTCGCCCTCTCGGCCCCTCACACTCTCCCTCACTCACTCTCATGCCCATTCACTCTCTTGCCCACTCGCACTCTCACACTCTCGCCCACTCGCACGCTCACCATCTCGCCCTGTCGCACTCTCAACCCATCGCTCTCTCACCCCATCGCTCTCTCGCCCTCTCACACTCTTGCTTTCTCGCCCCTTTGCTCTCTCGCATCCTCGCTCTTTCACCCCCCTCTCTCTTGCTCTTGTGCTTTCTCACTCTCCCGCCCTCTTGCCCACTCGCTTTCTCACCCCTCACTCTTTCGCCCCCTGCACTCTCGCCATCTGGCCCCATCACACTCTATCCCGCTCGTTCTCTCACCCCATTGTTCTCCCGCCCTTCGCACTCTCGCGCTCTCGCCCTCGCACCCCCTCGCTTTCTCACCCCCTCACTGTCTTGCCCCCTCGATCTGTCGCAACCTCGCTGTCTTGCAATCTCACTCGCTCATTCTCTCGCACTCTCGCCACCTCGCTGTCTTGCCCCCTCACCTACTCGCCCCCTCGCTCTCTCGCTCCTCACTCCCTCACTCTCTCACTCCCTTGCACTCTCAATCCCTCGCTCTCTCGACCTCTCCGCTGTCGCCGCCCTCTCTCTCGCTCTCATGCTCGCTTTATTACCCCATCGCACTCTCCCTCCCTCGCTCTCTCACCCCATTGCTCTCTCGCCCCCTCGTTCTCTCGCTCTCTCACCTCACGTACCCTCGCTTTCTCACCCTTTGCTCTGTCACTCTCTCGCCCTCTCGCCCCCTCCATTTCTCAACCTCTCTCTCACCTCCTCACTCCCTCGCACCCTCGCTCTCACACCCCCTTGCACTCTCACCCACTTGCTCTGTCACTCCTCTCTCTCAATCTCTCGCTCTCTCGCCCTCCCGCCCCCTCGTTTTCTCGCCCACTCACTCTCTCGCACCCATACTTTCTCACCCCCTCACTCTCTCGCCTCCTTGCTCTCTCGCCCCCTCATTCTCTCGCCTACTCGCTCTCTGACACCCTCGCTCTCTTGCTCTCTCACTCTCTCGCACTCACGCCCCCTTGCTTTCTTGCCCCATTGCTCTCTCGTCCCCTTGCTTTCTTACTGCCTCACGCTTTCACCGCCTCTCTCGCTCGCCCCCTCACACACTCGCCCCTCGCTCCCTCGATTGCTCACCCTCTCTCTCTTTCGCCCCCTTGCTCTTTAATTCTCACACCCTCTCGCTCTCACGCCCTCTCGCCCCTTGCTTTCTCATCCGCTAACACTCTCACACCTTCACTCACTCGCTCCCTTGCTTGCTCTCTCTCTTTTGCTCTCTCAACCTCTCGCCACCTCGTTTTCTTGCCCCCTTGCTCTCTCGCTGACTTGGTTTCTACACCTCGCGCTCTCGCTATCTTGCCCTCTCCCTCTCGCCACCTCACTTTCTTGCTACCTCACTCTTTGCCCGCTCGCACGCACTCTCACGACCTCTCACTTTCTCACCCACCTCGCTCTCTCTCACCCTGGCTCACCCTACGCCTCTCTCTTGCTCTTTCATCCTCTCACCCCCTCGCACTGTCGGGCCCTGGCTCTCTTGTTCTCTCGTCCTATCGCCTTCTCGTTTTCTCGAGACCTCACTCTTTTGCCACTTCGCTCTCAGGCCCGTTCGCACTCATGACCCATCACCCCTCACTCTCTCGCCCCCTCACTCTCTCGCCCACTCCCTCTCTCGCACCCTGGCTCTCTCACCATCTCACCCCGTTGCTCTCTCTCCCCCTCGCTTTGTCTCTGCCTCACGCTTTTGCCAACTCTCTCACTCGCCCCCTCACACACTCACCCCTCACTAACTCGATCTCTCACCCCCTCTCTCTATCGCCTCCCTCGCTCTCTCACTCCCACACCCTCTCGCTTTCTCGCCCCCTCGTTTTCTCACCCCACTTGCTCTCTCGCACCCTGGCTCACTCTCGGCCTCTCTCTCACGCTTTCGCCCTCTCACCCCTTCGCACTCTCTGGCCCTCGCTCTCTTGCTCTCTTGTCCTTTCACATCCTCGTTTTCTTGACACCTCACTCTTTCAGCAATTCGCTCTCATGTCCACTGCACTCATGGACATCGCCCCCGCGCCCCGCGCTCTCTTGCTCCCTAGATTGCTTTCTCTCTCTTTTGCTCTCTCACACTCTCGCCACCTCGCTTTCTTCCCCCTCACTCTCTCGCTCACTTTCTCACTCCACCTCATGCTCTCGTTATCTCGCTCTCTCGCCCTCTCGCCTCCTCGCTTTCTCGCCACCTCACTCTTTGGCCCCTCACACACTCGCACCTCGCCCCATCGATATCTTGCGCCCTCGGTCTCTCGCCCCTTCGCTCACTTTAACCCACTCTCTCTCACTTTCTCCCTCTCACCCCAACACACTCTTTCTCTCATGCCCTCTCGCTTTCTCACTCCCTCGCTTTCGTGCCCCACTTGCTCCCTCACACCCTGGCTCACTCTACGCCTCTCTCTCTCATTCTTTCACCCTCTCACCCCCTCGCACTCTCTGGCCCTCGCTCTCTTGCTCTCTCGTCCTCTCACCTCCTCGCTTTGTCGACACCTCACTCTTTCGCCACCTCACTCTCATGCCCCCCGGTCTCACGCACCGTCGCCCCCTCGCTCTCTTGCTCCCTAGCTTGTTCTCTCTCTTTTGCTCTCTCACCCTCTCGCCAACTCGCTTTCTTGCCCCTCACTCTCTCGCTCACTTGCTCTCCCCACCTCACGCTCTCGCTATCTCACTCTCTCGCCTCCCCGCCTCTTTGCTTTCTTGCTGCCTCACTCTTTGGCCCCTCGCACACTCGCCCCTCGCCATCTTGATCTCTCGCATCCTCGCCCTCTCGCCCCCTCGCTCACTTTACCTCACTCTCTCTCGCACTTTCGCCCACTCAGCCCCACGCACTCTTGCTCTCACGCCCTCTCGCTTTCACATCCCCTTGCTTTCTCGCCCCAGTTGCTCTCTCAAACCCTGGTTCACTCTATCTCTCACTCTTTCGGCCTCAGCCCCTCGCACTCTCTGGCCCTTTCTCTCTTGGTCTCTCATCCTCTCGGCTCCTCACTTTCTCGATGCCTCACTCTTTTGCCACCTTGCTCTCACGCCTCCAGCACTCGCGCTCCTTCGCAACCTCGCTGTCTTGCGCCATCGACCTATCACCTCCTTGCTCTATCACCCCCTCGCTCTTTCAACATCTCTCCCCTCACTCTATTGCCCACTCACTCTCTCACCCTCTATCCGCCTCGCTTTCTCGCCACCTTGCTCTCTCGCATCCTCACTCTCTCGCCCAATTTCACTCTCGCCACCTCGCTTTCTTGCCCCCTCGTCCTCTCGTCCTCTTGCGCTCTCGCTCGCTTGCACCCTTGCTTTCTCACTCCCGTGCTACCTCGCGCACTCACTCCATTGCTCTCTCGCAACGTCGCTCCCTCGCCCCATCTCTATTGCAATCTCGCCCCCTCGCAATCTCGCTCCCAGATATCTCGCCACCATGCTCTCTCGTCCCCATACTCTCTCGAGCCCTCGCTTTGTCACCCCCTCTCTATTGCCATCTCGCCCCATCATTTTCTCGCTCCCAGGCACTCTCGCAGTCTCATTCTTTCGCCCCCTCACTCTCTCATTCTCTCACACTGTTGCCACTTCGCTTTCACGCCCTCTCGCACACTCGCCCCCTTGCTCTCTCGCTCACTCCCCCCTTCAAATTCTGGCTCCCTCGCTCACTGGCTCTCTCGCTCCTTGATCTCTCTCCCGCTCGCTCTCTTGTCCCTTCTCTAAGTGCCCCTTCCACGCTCGCCCTCCTGCCCCTTTGCTTTCTCGCCCCCGGCACTCTCGCCCTCTAGCTCTCGCGCCCACTCGCTCTCTTGATCTCATGCTCTCTCTCACTCTCTCACCCTCTCACCACCTCGCTTTCTCGCTCCCTCACTTTCACACCCCCTTGCTCTCTCACCTCCTCGCTTGCTATACCCCCCTCTCTCTTGATCTTTCGCCCTCTCACCCCCTCACACTCTCACACGCTCTCACTCTCTAGTCCACTCGTTTTCTTGCCCTCTCACTCTCTCGCACCATTGCTCACTCTACACCTCGCTCTCTCGTTCTTTTGCCCTCTCACCCTCTTGCACACTTGCGCCCTCGCTCTCTCGCCACCTTGCTTTCTTGCCACCTCACTCTTTTGCCCCATTGCTCTATCGCCCCCTCGCTCTTTCGCTCTCATGCTCTCTCACTCTCTCGCACTCTCTCCTGCTCGGTTTCTCACCCAATTGCTCTCTCACCCCCTCGCACTCTCAACGCCTCGCACACTGACACCCTCGCTCATCTCACTCCCGCCCCCTCGCTCACTCGCACTGTTGCATTCTCGTAGCCTCACACTCTCGCTCTCTCACCACCTTAGTCCCTCACTATCTCGCCCCCTCACCCTCTCGCCCCCTTGCAGTCTCGCCTCCTCACTCTTTCAACATCTCTTCCCCTCATTCTCTTGTCCCCTCGCTCTCTCGCCCTCTCGCCCCCTCGCTTTCTCGCCTGCTCACTCTCTCGCCCCCAGCTCAATCACACCGCTGCTCTCTCGGTGCCTCATTCTTTCGCTCTCTCACCACCTGGCCCCTTTGCTGACTCGCTCTCTCATCCCCTCGCACTCTCGCCCCCTCGACCTTTCACCCCCTTGCTCTATCACCCCCTCGCTCTCACAGTCTCATGCTCTCTCGCTCTCTCGTCCTCTCTCCCCCTCGCTTTCTCACCCCCCTCGCAATCTCACCCCATCGCTCTCTTGCCATTTCGCTCTCTCACCCCCTCACATTCTCAAAGCCTTGCTCTCTCACCCTCTGGACTCTCTCACTCTCGCTCCCTCACTCACTCACACCATTGCACGCTTGTTGTCTCACTCTCTCGCTCTCTCGCCTGATCGCCCTCTCGCCCCCTTGTACTCTTGCCTCCTCACTCTTTTGACCTCTCTCCCCCTCACTCTCTTGTCCCCTCACTGTCTCGCTCTCTCACCCTTTCGCCCCCTCCCTTTCTGGCCCGCTCACTCTCTCAACCCCTCGCTGTCCTCCCCTCTCTATTGCCATCTAGCCCCCTCACTTTCTCGCTCCCAGACACTCTCGCCCCCTCGCTCTCTCGCTCACTCGCTGTCTCACGCTGTGACTCTGCCGCCACTTCGGGTTCTCGCTCCCTCTCTATCCCACCCCCTTGCTCCCTCATTCACTTACCCCTCACTTTCTGCCTCCCTTGCTCTCTCACCCTCTCGCCTCCTGGCTCTCTCGCACCTTCACTCTCTCGACCGTTCACTCTGTCGCCCCTCTCTCTATCGCCCTTTTGCCCCCTTGCTTTTTTGCCCCCTTGCACTCTTGCAACCTCACTCTCTCACACCCTCGCTCCCTCACCCCCTCGCTTTCTTGCCCCCTTGCTCTCTTGCACCCTCGCTCAATCACTCTCGCGCTCTCTCGCTCTCTCACCATCTCACCCCATCGCTTTCTCAACCCCTCACAATCTCCCCCCCGAACTCTCGAACCCCTCACTCTCTCCCAATGTCACACTCACACCGTTGCTATCTCGCTAACTCACTCTCTCCTCTCTTTCCACCTCGCCCCCTTGCTCACTTGCTCTCTTGCCCTCTCACCCTCTCGCACTCTCTTGCCCTGTCGAACCCTCGTTTACTCACCCTTTCACGCTCTCGCACCCTCGCTCTCTCACCCCTCACTCTGTTTCCCCCTCGCTCTCTCGCTCTCACGCCCTCTCGCCCCCTTGATTTCTTGCTCCCTCACTTTCTTGCCCTCTTGCTGTCTTTCCCCCTCATTCTCTCTCCCTCTCACACACTCACACCCTCGCTCTCTCGCTCTCTGACTCACTCGGACTCTCGCTACATCGATTTCTCGCTCACTAGCCCCCTCGCCCCCTCACTCTCTCCTCATTTGACCCCTCGCTTTCTCGCTCCCTTGCTCTCTCGCCCTCTCGCCCCCTCGACCACTTGCTCTGTTGCCCCTCTCTCTCACACTCTCGCCACCTCGCTTTCTCAGCCCCAGGCACTCTCACCCCCAGCTTTCTTGCCGCCTTGCTCTCATGATCTCATGCTCTCTAGCTCTCTCACCCTCTCGTCCCCTCGCTCTCTCACCCTATTGCCACCTTGCTCTCTCGCCCCCCTTGTCCTAACACCCACTTCCACTCTCGCCCCTTCGCTCTCTCGCTCTCTCGCCCTCTCGCCACCTTGCTTTCTCACCCCCTAGCCCTCTCGTCCCCTCGCTCTCTCACTCACTCGCCCCCTCGCTTAATTTCTCCCATGCTCTCTTGCACTCTCGCCCCCTTGCTCTCTCGCCCACTCGCTCTCTTGACCCCTTGCTCTCTGGATCTCATGCTCTCTCGCACTCTCGCTCTCTCACCCCTTCACTCTGTTGCCCCTCGCTCTCTCACCCTCTCGCACCATTGCTTTCTCACCCACTCACTCGCTCACCTCATCGATCTCTGAGACTCTCGCCCTATCAGTCTCTAACTCACTTGCACTCTCGACGCCTCGCTTTCTCACCCCCGGCACTCTCGCCCCCAAGCTCTCTCACCCCCTCGCTCTCTGGATCACATGCTCTATCGCACCCTCGCTCTCCCGCCACTTCACTCTGCTACCCCTCGCTCTCTCGCCCTCTTGCACCGTTGCTTTCTCACCCCATCACTCGCTCGCCCTCGCCCTCTCACACCCTCGCCCTCTCACTCTCTAACTCACTTGCATTCTTGCCACCTCGCTTTCTCGCCCCCTAGCCCCCTCGCACCCTCGCTCTCTCGCTCACTCGCCCCCATGCTTTGTCGCTCCCTTGCTCTCTCGCCCTCTCGACTCATTGCTCTCGCCCCCTCGCTCTCTCGAACCCTCACTCTGTTGCCCCCTTTCTCTCGCCCTCTCTCCCCCTCGCTTTCTCGACCCCTAGCGCTTTCGCCCCTTAGCTGTCGCCCGCACGCTCTGTCTACCTTGCTCTCTTGGCCCCTCGCGCTCTCGACCCCTCGCTCAGTTGCCCATTCTCTCTGTCGCCATCTTGCCCACTCACTTTCTTGCCTCCGGCACTCTCACCCCTTTGTTCTCTCACCCCCTCGCGCTCTCGATCTCATGCTATCTTGTTCTCTCACCCTCTTGCCCCCTCACTTTCTCGCCCCCTCACTCCCTTGCCCCTTGCTCTCTCACTCATTTGCCTTTTCGCGTTCTGGCTCGCTTACTCTCTCGCCCTCTCGCCCTTTTGCTCGCTTGCCCCCCCTCTCTCTCGCCCTCTTGCCCCCTAGCTTTCTTGCCACTACACACTCGCCCCCTCGCTCACTCACACCGTTGCATTCTCGTAGCCACACACTCTTGCTCTCTCACCACCTCACTCCCGCTCTCTCTCGCCCCCTCGTCTTCTCCCCCCCTGCACTCTTGCCTCCTCACTCTTTCAACCTCTCTCCCCCTCATTGTCTTGCCCCCTCGCTCTCTCACCCTCTCGCCCCCTCGCTTTCTCGCCCGTTCACTCTCTCGCCCCCGAACTCAATCACACTGCTGCTCTCTCGCTGCCTCATTCTCTCACTCTCTCACCACCTCTTGTCCCCTCACTGTCTCACGCTCTCACCCTTTCGCCCCCTCCCTTTCTGGCCCGCTCACTCTCTCGACCACTCGCTGTGTCACCCCCTCTCTCTATTGCCATATAGCCCCCTCACTTTCTCGCTCCCAGGCACTCTCACCCCCTCGCTCTCTCGCTCACTCACTTTCTCACCCCCTCACCCTGTCGCCACTTCGCTTTCTCACCCTATTGCCCTCTCGCCGCCTTGCTCTCTCACTCCCTCGCTCTCTGTCTCCCTTGCTCTACCGCCCTCTCACGCCATTGCTCTCTCGACTCTTAGTTCTCTCGACCCCTCGCTCTGTTGCCCCCTCTCTCTCGCCCTCTCGAACCCTTGCTTTCTTGCCACCAGCACTCACGCCCCCTCGCTCTCTCGATCTCATGCTCTCTCGCTATGTCACCCTCTCACCCCCTCACTTTCTCACCCCCTCGCTCTCTTGCCACCTTGCTCTCTCGCTCACTTGCCCACTCGCTTTCTGGCTCTCTTGCTCTCTTGCACTCTCGCCCCCTTGCTCTCTCAGCCACTCTCTCTCTCTCTCGACCCCTCGCTCTGTTGTCCCCTCTCTCTCTCGCCCTCTCGAACCCTCGCTTTTTTGCCACCGTACTCTCGCTACCTCTCTCTCCTGATCTCATGCTCTCTCGCACTCTCACCCTTTCTCTCTCACCCCCACACTCTCTTGACCCTTCGCTCAGTCGCCCTGTCTTTCACGCCCTCTCGCTCACTTGCTATCTCACCCCATGGAACTCGTTCCCCCTTGCTCTCTTGCCCCCTCGCTCTCTCGATCTCACGCTCACTCACTCTCTCGCACTTTTGCCCCCTCGCTTTCTCGCCCCCTCCCTCACTTGCATCCTTGCTCATTTGCCCCCTTGCTCCCTCGCTCTCTCGCTCACTCGCCCCCTCGTGCTCTCGATATCATGCTCTTTCACTCTCTCACCCTCTCACCCCCTCACTTTCTCACCCGCTTGCTCTCTTGCTCACTTGCCCCCTCGCTTTCTGACTCCCTTGCTCTCTCGCACTCTCACCCCCTTGATCACTCACGTCCTCTCTCTCTCGCCCCCTCGCTCCCTCGCTCTCTCGCTCACTCGCCCCCTTGCTCTCTCGATCTCATGCTCTTTCACTCGCTCACCCTCTCACCCCCTCACTTTTTCACCCGCTTGCTCTCTTGCTCACTTGTCTACTCACTTTCTGGCTCCCTTTCTCTTTCGCACTCTCGCCCCCTTGCTCCCTCGCCCCTCTCTCTCTCGCCCTCTCGCCCCCTCGCTTTCTTGTTACTGGTATTCTCGCCATCTCAGTCTCTCACCCTTGCACTCTCTCACCCCCTCGCTTTCTCGATCTCAACCTCTCTCACCCTCTCGCCACCTCACCCTCTCGCCCCCTCGCATTCTTGCCCCCTCGCTCACTCACTCGCCCTCTTGCTATCTTGCTCCCTTGTTCTCTCACCCTCTCGCCCCCTTTCTCTCTCGCCCCTCACTCTCTTGACCCCTCGGTCTGTCGCCCCTGTCTCTCACGCCCTCTCACTCACTTGCTATCTCACTCCCTAGCCCTCGTGCCCTCTTGCTATCTCGCCCCCTCGCTCTCTCGATGTCAGACTCATTCGCCCTCTCGCAATTTCGCCCCCTCGCTTTCTCGCTCCCCTCTCTTGCACTCTCTCTCATTTGCCCACTTGCTCCCTCGCTATCTTGCTCACTCGCCCCCTCGCTTTCTCGCCCTCGCGCCCCCTTGCTCTCTCATCCCTTCGCTCCCTCGACCCATCGCTCTTTTTCTTACCCTCGTTTTCTTGCCACCGGCACTCTCATGCCCTCCCTCTTTCACCCCCTCGCTCTTTCGATCTCATGCTCTCTCACTCTCACCCCCTCGCCCCCTCGCTTTCTCACACCCTCGCTCTCTTTCCCCCTTGCTCTCTCGCTCACTTGCCCCCCTCGCTTTCTGGCTCCCTTGCTATCTCGCCTCGTTGCTCGCTCGCCCCCTCTCTCTCACTATCTCGTCCCGTCACTTTCTTGCCACTGGCATTCTCGCCCTTCCACTCTCTCGCCCTCTCACTCTCTCGCCCCCTCGCTCGCTCGATCTCATGCTTTCTTGCTCTCCCACCCTCTTGCCACCTCGCCCTCTTGCCCCCTCGCATTTTCGCCCCCTCGCGCTCTCGCTCACTCGCCCCCTCACTATCTCGCTCCCTTGTTCTCTCGCCCTCTCACCCCTTTGCACTCTTGCCCCATCACTCTCTCTACCCCTCGCTCTGTCGCCCGTGTCTCTCATGTACTCTCGCCCACTTGCTATCTCTCCTCCTGGCACTCATGCCCCCTTGCTCTCTCGCCCCCTCGCTCTCTCAATCTCACGCTCTCTAGCCCTCTCTTCCTCTCATCCCCTCGCTTTCTCACCCCCTCCCTCTCTTGCTCTGTTGCCCCTCACTCTCTCTACCTCTCACACCCCTGCTTTCTCGCCCCCTCACTCTTCGCCCCATCGCTCTCTCGCCCCCTTACTCTCTCAGCCCCTTGCTCTCTTACACCCTCGACCTCTCGCTCTCTAACTCTCTCGCACTCTGGCCAGCTCGCTTTCTCGCCCCAGCCCTCTCGCCTCCTCACTCTCTCTCTCTCACTCGCCCCCTCGCTTTCTCGCTCCCTTGCTCTCTTACCCCCTCGACCACTTTTGATCTTGCTCCATTGCTCTCCCGCACCCTCGTTCATTCGTCCCCTCGCTTTCTCACACTATCACCCTGTCGCCACCTCGCCCTCTCGCCCCCTTACTCTCTTGACCACACGTTCTTTGTCTCCCACGCCCTCTCGCTCTCTCGCCCCCTTGCTCTCTCGAGCCCTCGCTCTGTTGCCCCCCTCTCTCTCGCCTGCTCGCCCCCTCGCTTTCTTGGCACCAGCACTCTCGCCCCCTCGCTCTCTAGCCCCCTCGCTCTCTCGATCTCGTGCTCTCTCAATATCTCACCCTCTTGAGCACTTGCTTTCTCGCCCCCTCGCTCTCTTGCACCCTTTCTCTCTCGCTCACTTGTTCCCTCGCCTTCTGGCTCCCTTGCTCTCTCACCCTCTCGCCTCCTTGCTCGCTTGCCCTCTCTCTCTCTCACCCTCTCGCCCCCTCGCTTTCTTGCCACTAGCACTCTCACCCCTCGCTGTCTCGATCTCATGCTTTCTCACTCTCTCACTCTCTCGCCACCTCGACTTCACGCCCCCTCGCATTCTCGCCCCCTCACTCTCTTGCTCACTCGCCTCCTCACTTTCTCGCTCCTTTGCTCTCTCGCCCCCTTGCTCACTCACCCCCTCACTCTCTCTCCCCGTCGCCCTCTCGCCCCATGCACTCTCGCCCCCTTGCTCTCTCGCCCTCTCGCCACCTAGCTTTCTTGCCCCCTAGCCCTCTGGGACCAGCACTCTCTCACTCACTCACCTCCTCGCTTTCTCGCCCCCTTGCTCTCTCGCCCCCTCGCACTCTCGAGCCCTCACTCTGTCGCCCCTCTCGTCCCCTTTCTCACTCACCCTCTCTCTCTCACCCACTCGCCCACTCGCTTTCTCTCTCCCTGGCACTGTCGCCCCCTAGCTCTCTCACCCACTCTCTCATGCTCTCTCGCTGTCTCACACCCACGCTCTCACACCCCTTCACTCTGTTTCCCTCGCTCTCTCACTCTCTCGCCCAATTGCACCTTTGCGTTCTCGCCCCCTTACTGTCTCACCCTCTCGCTCTCTCGCACCCTCACTCCCTTGCTCGCTCACTCACTTGCCCCCTCACTTTCTCGCTCCCTTGCTCTCTCACCGTCTCGACCACTTGGTCTCTCGCCCTCTCGCTCTCTCGACCCCTTGCTCACTCGCCACTTTCTCTCGCCCTCTTTCCCATTCACTTTCTGGACCCCTAGCACTTCTGGCCCCTAGATCTCTCACCCCTCTCTCTCTCTCACTTTTCTCGTCCACTCGCCCCCTCGCTATCTTGCGCCGTTACTCATTCGCCCCCTCGCTCTCACTCTCTCACCCTGTCACTATCTTGATATCTCACCCCCTCGTACTCTAGCCCCCTTGCGCTCTTGTTCACTCACCCCCCTCTCTCACTGGCTCGCTCCCTCTCTTTCCCTCTCAACCCCATGCTCTCTCGCCCCCTCGCTCTCTTAACCCCTGTCTCGGTCGCCCCCTCTCTATCGCCCTCTCGCCCTTCACTTTCTTGCCATCGGCAGTCTCGCCCCCTCGCTCTCTCGATCTCATGCTCACTTGCCTACTTGCACTACTGCCCTCTCGCTCTCTCGCCCTCTCGAATCTTCGCTTTCTCGCCCCCTCACTCTGTTGCACGCTCACTCTCTTACTCTCTCGCCTCCTTGCACACTTGCTTTCTCACCCCCTCGCTCCATCGCACTTCTCTCTCTGAATTGTCTTGTCCTGTTCTGGTGTCACAGGGCCGAAGACCTGAATTTTGCTGTTCCTGTGTGACAGGCTGGTGAAGTGGAATGGATTTTACCATTTGCTGTGTAATTCACTTCTGTTGCCGACTCCTTCCGGTGTTCGATGTAAAAAGTAATGCCACATTTTATTCATGTGAACTCAAAAGGGTGTTGGATCAACTTGATCATCCTTTCGTGAAACGTTGACACCTTCATTGTAGGAATCAGTTGAGGGAATCATCTCTGATCTGTTTCCAACGAAACAGTATCCTTTCTTCAGTGAGATGATTAAATCTGTGCACACTATTCTAGATGTTATCTCACTAATATCCTGTACAGCAACAACACTTTACAGCCTGTTGTAATTTTGCAACCCAGGTCAAAGCAGTCTCAGTTGACTGGGCAACGCAAAGCATTGCTGAAATTTCATTGCCCTACACTACTCCAACAACATAAGTGGAGATCTGTGAAAATGTCACAATGCCCATGAGAAGTACAAATGTTGTGATCAGATGATATCAGTGACCAGATAATCCTCGACAAACATCTCACCTCAATCAGACAATCATCTCCCCAGAGGCCACATGGCTCAGATTCCACAGGATCTGCTAATGTTAGAAACTGCAAGTGGAAGGAATCATTAAATGGACTTATATGTCGAACTCAAAAACTGTAATATAAATGTTGGCAACGATGTAAAGCAGAAAATTTGGTATACACAATTGAGGGTACTATGGTAATTATGGACATCTTCAAGTTATAACTACACCACGTTAACCCAAGTGAATGCTATTGCTTGGAAAATTGATTTTATGAGCGTGTATGAGATTGTAAGCAATAACTGTATGTTAACAATCGAGATAGAGATGAGGCTGTTTGTGAATTGATGTTATGTGATCAGAAGAGATAATTGAAAACATTGCAGCAAACGAGTTTTGGGGATAGTGATCATAATATATTGAGTTTGAGATGACGTATGTAAACAAATCATATTATATTTGAAACTGTGATTATAAACCTGAGTCACGCCAGTCATGAAGTTATGATGGACAACTTGACTTCAGTGAATTGGAAAAGTATATGAAAATGATTAATTCGAAGACAAGCAGAAGCTGTTGTTTAAATAATCAATGTAAAATGTATAGTAAACAAGTACCCAATACAGTGCAAACAGCAAAAAGGTACGGTGACTCAACGATGGTAAACAAAATAAGTTATAGATTGCATTAGATCAAAGGAAGTGGCTCAGAAAAATTCTGGATATAATGGTTGGCCATGGATTCAGAGACATTTAGCACCCAGCAAAGGAGGATCAGTGGAAATCAAAAAGATCAATGATGCAAACTAATACGAAACATAAGGATGGCCAAACGCTACCATCGAACACTTGAAAGGGATTTTTTTGCACGTAACTAGGAAATTACAGAGAAACTGAACAGTTCCTTTCATGTCTGTCTTTTGAGAGGCAAGATCATTTGATGAGGAAAATTAGTTCGTGATCTTCATAATTCAGTAACTGATAGAAGATCGCAGTGAAACTTTGAAAATTCACGTAGTGCGACTGACTATCACAGGGCCATGGGGAAGTGCTGCCAGGCATGGTGACGGAGAATCCCAAGATATTCGACACGTATATCAATAGGAACAGAATAACCCGGGAATAATTACAGCATTTTAGAAACAAAAGGGGCAATCTGTGTTTGAGGCCTGTGTACATTGATGGATTGTTGCATGAGAGGTTCACATCTGCTTTATTTGGTGAAGGAGGATGTAGGCACAGAAGATGGACTTAATTGCTCTTGAGAAGCTTGATATAAAATGCGAGCAGGAACTAGGAGCATTGTCTGGCATAAAATTGGACAAGTCCCCAGGTCTGGGTGAGTTGTATCACAGGCTGCTTTTGAAGGCGTGGAAATGCTCTAACCCAAAGTTTAAGTCGGCTCTGCACACAGGAGAGTTGATAAAGGACCGGAGAAGAAGCTAATGTGCTTCTACGTTACATGAAGGATGGCTGATATAGAAGAGGGAAGTATAGACGGATAAGCATTCGATCAGTGTTCAGGAAACTATTGGAGAAAATATGGAAGGAGAAAGTCGATAGACATTTCGAGAGGAAACATCTGATCATAAATTGTCAGCATTGCTTTAATCGAGGGAAATTATGCAGAATGTATTTTATTGTAAGTTTTCAAGGAGTATAACTTGCTCAGTTCCATCCAACATGGTCATAGCGTTCGAAGACAGAGGGTGCTGGTAGAAGACCAACGTTCTCTAGTCTACCACATAGATTAATGTTGCGTCCCTTATGATTTGCCGTCTTCATAAATGATGTAGATGTGAATGCGGGTGGGAGATCGAGGAATGTGTTCAAAAAGTCTTTGTTTGGAACAAAGATTGCCCAAGTGGTTGGCAAAGAGGAGGAAGGTCTTATGTTGAAGGGAGATATGGATGGAATGGTCAAATGAGCAGATTAATGGCAGATGGAATATAATCCTGATGAATATGAAGTGATGCGCTTTGCAAAAAGGAACCGGACAGGGAAGTATGCATGACTGGCCCGAAACTAGCAATCTCAGAATGTGCTTCTCCACAGATCACTGAATGTGACTGGACAGGTTAATACGAGACTTAAGAAGGCACAGAGGTCCGTGGGTGCAGCCGTTATTCATTGAGACATGAGTATATGAGCTATTCATGGCATTGGCTGTGCCATAGTTGGAATAATGTGTGCTGTTCTGGATGCCACATTATAGGAAGAATGCGATTGCTCTGGAGGCGGTGCAGAGAAGATTCACCAAGATATTCGCCTGGATAGGGCATGTCAGCTATTAAGAGAGACAGAATAAGCTCCATTTGTTTATTAAGGAACAAAGAAACCTGGGCGTGGTCAAGACGTGATTCAGAAGGATAAGATTACGAGGGACATGAACTGGGTCGATAGAGAGCTGCTGTACCTTTTAGTCAAAAGGTCAAGAACAATTGAACACACTTTGAAAGCAAACGGATGAAGGGTCAGAGATGATTTAAGGTTTGTTTTTCACCCAGAGGGTGTTAGGGTCGAGAATGTAATTCCTGAGAAGAGTGTTGCCATGATTGACCTCACAACCTTTACTAAGTACTTGGACGAGCAGTTGAAGTGTCATAGCACTCACAGTTACGGGTCATGTGCAGGAAAGGTGGGCTCAGATTGGTTGAAATGCATTTTTGACATTATATAGTCTATGTTTCTGTGATTGCATAATTGTAGAAGGTCAATCATTGAGTAGGTTAAGACAAGAATTTATGGGTTTCTGAAAAGTGTATTCACAAATGTATACGAGTGAGCTCTAATAGCTTCTGATCGTATTTCAATGGGAAAAGTAAGCGAAATTAAATGCAGCTTCCTACCCGTCTGAAACCAGAGAATGGAGATCGAAGAAGAACAATTAGTTCAGTTCTGTCTTCACAGAAAAACAGTTTTCCAGAAAAAATTGGAAATCTAAGTTTTTTGAGAAAAAGGGAATAGAGTGATATTAGTAAGTGCATGATTTTGCAGAAATAATTGGAATTGAAATGAATTGGCATCAACGACGTCAATATAGATTGTTGAAATGTGAATTATGTTTGAGAAACTGACTGGCAGATACATTACGAAAAAGAATTGCAGGCAGTACATTTGAATTTTTGAAAGATTTTAGATGAATACACAAGCCTTGTGTGCAAACACAAATGTTATGAAATTGGGGTAACATATAGGCATGGTTTTAAAATGGTCGAGCTGGCAGGAAACAGTGAGTAGAATTGTTGGATTTTGATTTTGATTTCTTTATCTCATACTGTGGCCCCTTACTTAGCCATACCAGTCAGCACCCTCATTCCTCTACAACAGTTTTATCATGGCTACCCTACCAATATCGACGTTACTGGTCCTCCAGCGCCATCTTTGCAACTAGGCCAAACTCCTATATCATCGCCTTGTTGCCCCCGTGCCAAACCCTCCAATGTCAGAGACATGTCACTTACTGCTGGGCCCACAGCATGATGGCCTTCCAATATTTGCTTCATCACCGCCAGCACAGGACACAACCAACAATGAAGTCTCCGTATCCTCAGCTACCATCTTTTCCTGCTGGGCCCGATGTCGTCCACGTGGCCTCTGTCAATGCAGCAGCCGCCGAATCTCGATCGTGTGTTTGCTTAGGAAAGTAAGGCGGGATTCACTCCCTTCCGCACTTGGCCCAGCTAGAGGCCCATGTGTTGATCCTGGCTTGAGACATCACGATTGCCACGCCCTGAGTTCACTCTAAGCCATTGCGTAGGGCTCTTGCCACTGTCGATGCTGTCCAAGCAACAAGTTCAGTAAGTTACACAAAGAGGACAAGGGGAGAATATCAGAAAAAGAAGAGAGCAGATCGGACAAGCTCCAGCACAGGAGCGCTTTGGCCAGAACAACCGGAATAAAAAGATCCATTTATTGTAGGTGAAGGCTCGTGGAATACGATAGGAACCTCGGCTTGGGTCCCAGTTATACCCGATACACAGCAAACATTTTGTTGAGGGAGTCAAATGCATTATTTCGCGATGTTGGATTGTGAGGATGTAAAAAGGTTCCAACGGGACTGAAGCAAATGGAGTGAATGGGTAAATATTTGGCAGATGGAAAGCAATGGTGGTAGACATGACGTTGTGTACTTTGTTGGAAAATATAGAACAGAAGTTTACAATTGTCAAAGGAGTTGGTTAAAATATTACTCGATAAAGGGACTTCTGTTCCCTTGATGTTTCCTTCTGTGCTGAACGCCAAGATCCATGCACTGCAGTGAGTTCTGAAGATCTGGAATCAATACTGGGAATGGCATTGTCGCACTGACCAGTATATATAGACCCACCAAGTGGGTAGCTGTGACATAGAAAAGGATCCGCTTCACATGTACACAAATCACTGAAAGCGATATTGCAGTTTCAGAAAGCAGTTAGGAAGATAAATGGCATGTTGACCTTCATTCCAGGGATTTGAGCACAGGAGTAAAGGTGTCTTACTGCAGCTGCACAGATCCTTGGTGAGACGCCATCTCGAACATTGTGCAGTACTGTGTACAGGTTTGGTCTTCTTACCTAATAAAGGCCAAACCTGACATTGAGAGAGGGCAGCGAAAGATGACCAGACGGATCTATGGTATGACAGCCTTATTGTGGGAGCAGAGCTTGGGTCGACTGGGCCTCTATTCCATAGGGATTAGGAAAGTGAGTGGCTCGCCTCATTGAAATATCTAAAACAATGAGAAGGCGAGACAGATTGGATACAGGCTTGGTAATTCTCCTGAGTGGTATGGCTCATGCAAGGGGCCACAGTATGAGGTACAAACCACTCTGCATTTTGATGCAAATAAATATCTGACGTTGGTCTCAGAGACTGGGGAACCTGGGGAATTCTACACCTCATAAAGCTGTGGAAGCTAAAGCTCTGAATATAAATGAGCATTTTTAGACACTGAAGGCTTGGGAAGTGAGCAGGCATATGCTGTAGAGATATAGAATCGACAATATTTGCAGATATTTCTCCGATAATCCGAAACTGCGTTCCTGTGCAACATTTTGTTTGGGCAAATTACGCAATATCAATAATGGAGCCAACGTTTAAATGAGGGTAAAGGGCGAATTGCCAAAAAATCTGCAAAAATCAAAACAAAAGTAGCAAGTCGCCGAACACACACGATAACACAGTAGAGGTATATCTTTAAACCATATATTGCAATGAACTGGTAGAGGAAATGTAACACTTAACATTACAATCATGGACTACCGCCCTGTATGTTTCAAGAAACTCTTCAGCAGAAAGTGCATGAGCCAACAGCCCATGTAATACCCACACAGATTTCCAGTTTCCCGAAGATACACCCCCTGCATTGAAATACAATTACTTGCAAATGTAGACTTCAATTCCCTATTCCAAGTTTTTTTTTTTCAAGGCTTGCAGAGATGATTGCATTCCTGTTTTAGCTGACCATAGCGAGCGTGCATTTTGTAGTCAGAGGATCCTGAGGCTGGGTTTTACTGTTCAGCTGGTGTCGGGTATGGAATGGAGTGAACGGGAGTCAGCTATATAAAAATAATGTCCGCAATTTTCTAATCGCTTTACAGCCAAATCGTGTTAAAGAAACGCGCTTCAGAGGGGACCTGCCCCTCTATACACTTAATGGTAAGGTCCTAGAGCGTGTTGCTGAACAAAGAAACCTTGGAGTGCAGGTTGATAGCTCTCTGAAAGTGGAGTCGCAGGTAGGTAGGATAGTGAAGAATGCATTTGGTATGCTTTCCTTTATTGGTCAGAGAATTAAATACAGACGTTGGCAGATCATGTTGCGGCTGGATAGGACATTAGTTTGGCCACTGTTGGAATATTGCGTGCAATTCTAGGCTCCTTCCTATGGGAAACTTGATAGGGTTCAGAAAAGATCTACAAGAATGTTGCCAGAGTAGGAGTATTTGAGCTATAGGGAGAGGCTGAACAGGCTGGGGCTCTTTTCCCTGCAACGTCGGAGACTGAGGGGTGACCTTATCTAGGTTTACAAAATTTTGAAGTGCTTGGATATGGTACATAGGCAAAGTCTTTTCCCTGGGGCCTGGGAGTCCAGAACCAGAGGGCATATGTTTAGGGTGAGAGGGGAAAGATATAAAAGAGTCCTAAGGGGAAACATTTTCACACAGAGGGTGGCACGTGTATGGAATGAGCTGCCAGAGGAAGTAGTGGAGTCTGGTACATTTGCAACAATTAAGAGGCATTTGGATGTGTATACGAGTAGGAAGGGTTTGGAGTAATATGGGTCGGGTGCTGGCAGGTGGGACTAGATTGGGTTGGCATATCTGGTCGGCATGGACGGGTTGGATCGAAGGGTCTGTTTCCATGCTGTACATCTCTATAACTATGACTCTATTGAAAGGTGGTGCGAAATCAAAGGACTGATGTATCGACTGCAGTTCCTATATTATATTTCCCGATGGTTAATCACATTAAGGGATATTCACAGTGTGGGAGATGTGTGCTTTGAGGAAAGGTTCAGCCAAGAACCAGAATGGGGGAGATTTAATGTGTTGCTTAGCCTACTCTTTCCGGATGTTTCTGTGCAATCTGTGGAAAATCATTGTAAAAGTTGTTACAAGCTGTCAGATATTGGCACAGGACTGCAGTGTCGACAGGACTGTGTTTTCCGTTCCGTTTTTCGAGACTGAGTCTGGTGCCAGGAGTTCTTTCAGGTTTTAGCCTTAAGACCACGGAGCAGTTTGAACTAATTGAGTGCCTTGCTTGGCTGATTCGGCGACATGTCTGTTTTATTGTAGTCATTTTTAAATGAAACCAGGAAAGCGTGGAAGATTTGCTTCCAGAAAGTACATGGGCGGGGGAGGGGGGGGGGGGGGGGGGGAGAGCAATTTGGAAGCAAATTTACAAACGACATCGGCTTCAACATCACTATTAATGACACCAGAATTTGATCTCGGTATTTTATTAATCATCCTTTAATTTCCATCATCTGCGAAAGCATTAGCTTGGTCTGGATTAGAAATCCAGTGACATTTCTGCAACAGCACTGCCTCCACATTGGGACATATTGCTCACCTTACTGAACAAGTATTTCTGTTCTACTTGATAGCTCTGTCAAAAACAACTTCCTTTTTTTGGGATGGAACTAAGAGAGTGGTAGTTGTTCAGAATGTAATTATTCTTCTGTTGGGGGACTGGACGAAGTTGAGTAATTTTCCACATTGCCAGTCAGTTGTCAGAGTTGGAGCTAGAATAATGCAGTTTCCTCAGAGGCATAGCTTATTAGCTCAGAAGCACACGTCTTCAGTCCTACTACAGGAATGGTGTCAGGGCCCATTGCCTTTGTCATATTTACCATACACAGCTGCTTCTTCATGTCGCGTGTAGCGAATCGAATTGATGAAAGAATGGTATCTGTGATTCTGTGGACATCATGACGACAGCGAGGTGGATCATCGACTCAAAACTTCTGTCTGAGGATGGTACAGAGACTGCGTCATTGTCTTTTGCACTGTTGCCCAGGGCTTTTCCATTATTTAGGATGAGAATATTTGTGGAAACCTCTCTTTTAAAGTTTTGTTGAATCGTCCATCGCCACTTCTGCATGGATGTGATAGGACTGCAGAATTTCCATCAGATCTGTTGATCTTGGAATCATTTTGCCCTCTCCATCAGGTGTTGGTTCTGCTGTTTAGAATATAAGCAGTCAAGTGCGGTGCTTAACTGTTATTTTCGATGCGTGTCTGCGTGTTTAGGGAAGGAAGGTTTTTTGTGTTTTATGACACATTTTTGTTTGTTATTCTCATGTATAATATGTTTGTTTTCCTTCCTCACAGTTAACGTATTGACGATCTACATCCTGCTGTATAAAGATTGTGGATTGTCTTCATGTGTCAGACGTTACCTGGCCGCCATGGCACTAGCGGATTTACTGGTCATTAACCTCGATCTGGTATTGAGACACATTCCCATTGTTTATCGGCAACACTTTTATTTCCTTCTGTCCATCCCCGTGTGTAATATCAATGCTGCCCCTCTTTATGCAGCCACTGACTGTTCTGTTTGGTTCACCGTCACTTTCACCTTTGATCGGTTTGTGGCCATATGCTGCCAGAAGCAGAAAACTAAATATTGCAGTGAGAAAACGGCGGCTGTGGTTTTGAGTACAGTGACTATACTGAGCTGTTTAAAAAACATTTTCTGGTATTTTATGCTCAGAGCTCGGTATTGGCTAGGGAGCAATCCCTGGGTTTTGTGAGATAACACTCGCGTTTTATTCATCACGTGTCTGGGTTACAATCGAGTTCCTCCACCACATTCGAACCCCGTGTGTCCCATTTCTCCTGATTCTGCTGTTAAATGTTTTCACCGTCAGACACATTTTAGTGACCAGCAGAGCCCGCAGGAGACTCCGGGCTCACACCAATGGGGACGCTCAGTCTGATACAGAAATGAGAAACCGAAAAAAATCCATCATTTTACTGTTTTTGATCTCGGCCAATTTCATCCTGTTATGGTCAATCTTAATGGTATATTCTATATGGAGACGGATGCATGAGTTTGGGTATCAGTCTGTGTATCTCGATCCGTTTGTGCAGGAACTGGGCTTCATACTGCAGCTCCTCAGTTGCTGCACAAACACTGCGATTTATGCTGTGACCCAGAGTAAGTTCAGACAGCAACTGAAGAATGTGCTAAAATATCTGTTTATCGAAATAATTAATTAATCACATTTACTCATTAATCTATCTGGAATTTTCTTATTTCAGTTCAATGTTTCAGCATTCAAGCAGCTGGTTGCTGTAGTAACAGATTGGGGGTAGTGCTTCCTTGTCCAATCTTATCCGACAGGGGTTTACAGAGACACGTGTCAATGTTTCTCTCAACTCAGGGGTCATTGAGACCAGGCACATCACATTGAGTCAATCGATCACGTCAGTTTGAAACCAATAAAAGCTGTTCATTAAAAAGTGCCAAGTAGCAGAGTGACCGATATTGTTGTTTGTCTTCGTGTTGAAGAAGCTGAGCTGGAGAGAGACAGACTCAGTTCCATGTCCGGGTCCGCAGGGAAGGGAAGTGGACCCGGCCCTGAGCTCAGGAATTGGATTTAATCATTCTGTCCTTGCTTTCACGTTTGTCTTCGCCGAAATGGCCCTTGGCAGAATTCATCTTCCAATCCCGTTTTCCCATCTCCACCCAGCGGAATCCATCTCTCTCCTTCTCTATCATTCGCTCAACATCTTGCCCCCTCACACCCTCCCTTTCACTCAATTCCCGTTTCATCTCCCACTTTCTTTCTCCTCACTTCTTTCCCTCTCTTTCTGCACACTCTCTCATTCTCTCCCGCTCTCACTTTTACTCTCTCTTCACCCCCATTTTTCTGCTCCATTCCTCCCACGCCATCTCTCAAACGCCCCATCCCGGTTTCTCCCGCCCGCCTCTACTCTTGTCTCTGTCCGCCATCTTGTCTCTCTACTCTCCTAATGTCTCTGTCTACTTTCCACCTCTCTAACTCTCACTCATTTTCTCCTTCCTCCCAGTTCCCAAGTTCTCTCTGTCTTATCTTCGCCTCCAGCCTCTCCAAACACCATCCGTCTCTGGGTTAGTGGGAGAGGGAACGATCAGCGAGACAGTGTGTGTCAGATTGAGAGGAATTCAGTCAGAGAGCAATGCGGGGAGACGGGTAGTGAAAATCAGATGGAGAGGGACGGAATGAAAGAGTCGGTAAGAGAAAGGTTTAGAAAGAGTGAGAGACAGCTGGAGAGCGAGAGAGACAAAGAGAGAGGGAGGCCGAGAGAGTCAGATAGAAGGTAAGGTAGAGGGAAAAAGGCAATGGGAAAGGAGCTAGAGAGTCAGACAGAGAAAAAGGGGGAGAGAGAGGGAAAGGGAGGAGGACAGACAGAGGCGGAGACAGACAAAGAGGGATGGGAGATAGAGAGTGAGAGAGGGGTGAGAGAGAATAAGGGAACATGGAGAAAGAGAGGGGGAAGGAGAGGAGAGAAACAGAGGTGGGAGAGAGCGAACAGAAAGGGGAGAGAGAGAGGGACGGGAGAGAGAGAGGGATGGGAGAGAGAGAGGGTGGGGGGAGAGAGCGAGGAAGGGGAAGAGAGATAAAAGGAGGGAGAGAGAGTAAGGGGGCAGAGAGATGGGGGAAATAAGCAGAGAATGACTGGGAGAGAGTGAGGGCTGAGGAAAGAGAGAGGGGAGAAAGAGGGAGGGGACTGAGAAAGAGACGCTGGGACGATAGAGAAAGTATTGAGAGAGTGGGAAGAGAGGAGGGAGAGAGATTGCGGATTTAGGGGGAGACAGTGCAGAGGTCGGGGAGACAGATAGTCAGAAGGAAGGGATGAGAGAGGGAGATGGGAGGGAGAAAGAGGGGGAGGGAGAGATCCAAGAAGGAGGGAGGGAGAGGGAGGGAGAGTGACAGGGAGTGAGAGACAGAGAGGGGATAGAGAGTGGGTAGAGAGAGAGTGGGGGGCAAAGAGAGGGAAGAGAGAACGTGGGAAGGCTGAGAAAAGAGAGACTGAGAGGAGAGGGTGATGCGAGTGGGGGGGAGAATGGAAACGGATTTGGAGATAGTGGGAAGGGAGTGGGTGGGAATCAGAGAGCCAGAGAGAAGGAGCAGGGAGTGAAGGAGAAGGAGGCGTAGGGAGCGAGGGGAGAGGTAGAGTGAGGGGGAGTGAGTGTTAGGGACAAGGAGAGCGGAGAGGGAGAGTTTGGGATTGCGAGATTTTGGATAGAGTATGGGGGAGGGACAGGAGGGGAGAATGTGGGAAGACAGAGGTGTAGAGGGAGGGTGAGAAAGAGGGAAGTAAGATAGAGTGGGGGAGAGAGAGTTGAGGGGAAGGTGAGTCAGCGAAGACTGAGACTTTGACAAAGAAAGCAGATAGAGAGAGGAGAGAGAGAGTTGCAGGGTGGAGCGGAGGCTATAGGAGGACAAAAAGACTTGTGAGGGAGGGGGTAAAGAGAGGGAGAGGAGAGGCAGAGGGAACGCGGTGAGAGTCAGAGAGAATGGGTTTGCACTAGATGGAGAGGTAGATGCCACTAGATGCCACTCAGGTAAATAGTGCGGTGAAGAAGGCATATGGCGTACTGGCTTTCATTGGTAGAGGAATTGAGTTCCGGAGTACTGAGATCATGTTGCAGTTGTATAAGGCTCTGGTGCGGCCGCATCTGGAGTATTGTGTGCGGTTTTGGTCGCCATACTATAAGAAGGATGTGGAGGCACTGTAACGGGTGCAGAGGAGGTTTACCAAGATGTTGCCTGGTATGGTAGGAAGATCGTATGAGGAAAGGCTGAGGCACTTGGGGTTGTTTTCATTGGAGAAAAGAAGGTTTAGGGGTGACTTGATAGAGGTGTGCAAGATGATTAGGGGTTTAGATAGGGTTGACCGTGAGAACCTTTTTCCACGTATAGAGTCAGCTATTACAAGGGGGCATTGCTTTAAATTAAGTGGGGGTAGGTTCTTTACTCAGCGAGTCCTGAGTTCATGGAATGCCCTGCCAGTAGCAGTGGTGGACTCTCCCTCTTAATGACATTTAAGCGGGCATTGGATAGGCATATGGAGGATAGTGGGCTAGTGTAGGTTAGGTGGGCTTGGATCGGCGCAACATCCAGGGCCGAAGGGCCTATACTGCGCTGTATTCTTCTATGTTCTATGTTCTATGAGAGGGAGAGAGAGGCAGGGAGAGGGAGTGTAAAGTAGCAGTGATAGAGTGAGGAGAGAGGGAGAGGAAGAGGGATAGCAGCGAGGGAGAGAGGAGTGGGAAGAGAGAGAGAGAAACAAATTAGGAGGGAAAGAGAGGGAGAGAGGGGGAGAGAGAGTGAGAGGGAAGGGTTTGACAAAGTATGAAAGAAGGGGTAGGAGAGACAGCAGGACGGAAGGGGCGAGAGATATATTGGAAAGCGAGGGGTCAATGAGAGTGGGAAGGGCGGCCGATAGTGAGGCAGAGGGCGTCAAAAGAGGGGGGAGAATGTGGGAAGGAAGTGGGCGAGATAGTACGGAGGGAGAGAGGGAAGGGATAAGGTAGAGTCAGAGAGGTGGGATCGGGATAGAGGGGTGTGAGAGATAGTTTTGGGGTGAGAGAAGGAGAGAGAAGGTGAGAGAGAAATTGGGGACACAGAGTGAGAGGAATGGGTGGGAGGAACTGGAAAGTGAGGGGCGAGAGAGAGTGACGTTGAGGGTGTAAGAGTGGGAAGGTAGGGGCGTGAGAGATAGTGGGAAGGGAGTGGGCAGACAGAGAGTGGTAAGGCAAGGGAGTGTGATATTGCAAAGAGAGTGGAAGGTGAGATAGAGAGAGGGTGAGAGGGAAGGAAGGAGAGAGAAAGGGAGGCAAGGGGAGAGTGTGACTGAAGGGAGAGAGGGTGTGGAGCGAAAGAGAAAGAGAGAGCGGGAGAGGGAGAGCGCGAAGAGCGAACGAGAAAGGGGATGGAGAGAAAAAGAAGTAGTGGGAAGTGAGAGAGCGAAGGAGAGGATGGGAAGGGCGAGAGAGTGGTGGGTGGAGGGCGGAGCAAAGACTGGGTGCAGTTAGAGAGAAGGAGGGAGCGGAAATGGAGGGGAAAGACAGGAGACAGGGTGGGGAGAGTGAGATAGATGCAGAGACGGGGAGCGAGAGAGAGAACGAGGGAGTGATAGTGCGGTATAGAGAGGAAAGCAGGAGAGAGAGAGCGATTGGGAGTGGGAGAGAATTGGTAGAGAGAGAGGTGAAGAGAGAGAGGGTAAGACAGAGTGGGGAGAGAAAGGGAAAGATGGAGGGGAGAGAAACAGTGAAGGATAGGCTAGAGTGACGGTAATGGCGAGGAGAGGGTGTAAGAGAGAGTGAGAGGGAGACAGAGAGAGAAGTTGGTGAGAGTGAGAGAGGTGGAGAGGCGAGATAAGGACAGGAAAGAGACAATGAAGTAGAGTGGAGAAAGAGAGAGTGGATGGATTTGGGGCATGGAATGTGGGAACAGAGAGAGGGAGGGCGGAGAGAGTGGATGCAGAGAAAGTGTGGTGAGATAGTTGACAGGCGTGAGAAAGAATGTCGGTGAGAGAGATTCAAGGGAGAAAAGGGAGAGATGGTGTGAGGGAAAAAGCGAGATTGGAGAGGGACAGTGAGAGGGAGGCGTTAGAGGGAGGAGACAGAGACTGAGTGGTAAATAGAGAAGGGATTGGAGATAGAGGGGGACAGCATAGAGGGAGACTGGGGAGAGAGGCGGGGTGAAAGAGAAAGTGGAAGCGAAGGAAGAGAAATAGCAGGGAGGAATAGAGAGAGAAGAGGGGAGTGAGACACATTGCTTGGAGGAGACAGAGGGTAAAAGAGAGGAGGAGAGAGAGAGGGAGGATGTTAGAGAGATAGGTGAGTCTGAGAGCGCGGGAAAGTGGGAGAAGAAAGAGATGGAAGGAGGGTCGGGGGTGCAAGAGAGTGTAGGATGGTGTTAGAGATGGAGGGAAGAGAAGGGAGAAAGAGAGCGGGAGAGAGGGACGGCGAGAGACAGGGAGTCTGAGAGAAGGAAGAGAAAGAGGGGGGAGCATGGGAGAGAATGAGGAGTGAGAGAGAGGGCGAGTAGGCAGAGGAAGGCGGGAGGGAGCGGGAGCGGGGAATAAGTGTGCGTGGGGCTATATGGAGTGTAGAGAGAGAGGGAGGGAGGGCAGAGAGATTTGGAGGAAGAAAGCGAGGGAAAGGCAGGGCTGGCGAGAGACAGGGAGGGTGGAGATAGAGTGAGGGAGGCGGGACATAAAGGGAAAGGGGCGGGGAGGAGAGAGGAAGAGAGAGTGGGAGAGTGAAAGAGAGAAAATGAGGGGAGACATGGGAGGGAGGACTACCAGAGAGGGAGGGGAGCAGAAGAGGGAGGGTGAGAGACAGAGATAGGGATGGGGATATACAAAGTTGGTGGAAGGAGAGGCGAGGGAAGAGAGAGGGAGAGAAGGGAGAATGTTTATAGAGTGTGAGAGTCAGGTCGAGAGAGAAAGTGAGGCGAGAGAGAGATTGAGTGAGGGAGCAGGAGGGAGGCAGCGAGGAAGGTGGAGAGGAAGAGTGTGGGGAGGGTGAGAGAGATTAAGTGAGTGTGAGAGATATAGGGTGCAATAGAGGGTAAGGAGGGTGAGAGAAACTTGTAAAGTGGAGAGAGAGAAATGGAGGGTGAGAGAGTGAGGGATGAGAGAGACAGAGAGACAGAGAGAGAGAGAGAGGAGAAAGTGAGTGAGGGAGGGGAGAGAGCAAAGGGGAGAGAGAAAGGGTGGAAATTGGGGGCGAGAGAGGGGGTGAGCGAGAGAAACGGTGGGTGTTGACGGAGAGCGAGGGAGGGGGTGAGGCAGAAGGAGATAGAGAAAGATAGAGAGATATGAACAAAAGAGAAGGAGGGGCACAGAGAAAGGGAGGGGAGCGGTGTTGTGGCCAGAGGAAGAGTGGGATGGGTGAGAGAGCGGTGGACGGAAAGAGAGAAAGAAGGAGTAGGGAGAGACTGTGAAGCAGCAGTGAAGGGTGATAGAGAGACGGCAGGGCAAAGAGATGAAGAGCGAGATTTGGAGGTTCACAGTGGCCGAGAGTGGGGAGAGCAGGAGAAGGAGGAATGGGGTGAGACAGAGGTAAGAAGTAGGCAAGACAGAGATGCTAGGAAGAGAGAGGGGAGAAAAGGGAGAGAGAAAGAGAAAGAGAGAGTGGAGTGAGAATAGAAGAAGGAGAGAAGGAAGGGACAGCGCAGATGAGCGACATAGGGGGGCATAGAGTGATGCAGGGGGAGAGACAAAGAAATAGCGCGGAGAGAGAGCTATAGAGGATGAAGTGGGAGAGGGCACAGGAGAGGACTCGAAGAGAGAGGGAAGGGGAGAAAAAATTTTTGGGGGAGAATGAGTCTCGGGGAGAGAGGAATTGAGGGCAGGCAGAGCATGGGAGAGAGAGAGTCAGGGAAGAGAGAGCGAGACAGAAAGAGGAAGACAGGAAGACGTTGATGGAGTTGGGGAAATAGAGAGTGGGAAGGGGTGAGATAAATTGAAGGAGGTGGGAGAGAGGGGGAAAGGGTGTGAGAAAGTGTATTGGATGGGGAAAATGTGATTGAGAGAGAGGAAGGGAGGCATGTGATGAAAGGGGCAGAGAAGGAGGGGTGGGGAGAGACTGAAGGGAAGGGAGGAGTGAATGAGTGAGGGATGGTGTAGATAGAGAATGTAGAAGGGGAAGAGAGAGAATGGGGAGGGGAAAAAGAATTTGAGGTATGGCTGAGAGAGCGCGCGAGATGGACGTGGATAGAGAGAGACAAGGAGCGGGAGAGAAATGGGATGAGGCAGAGTATGCGAATTGGAGGGGGAGAGAGAGCAGACAGCGAAGTAAAGGAATGGAGAAGGAGAGACAGAGATGTGGTGAAGAGAGAGAATGGAGGAGGGAGAGAAACAGTCGGCTGAGAGAGTGTAGGGGCACAGTGGGGCAGAGCGAGAGGAGAAGAGCGAGAGGCAGAGCGAGAGGAGAAGAGATTGAGAGAAAGAGAGAGAATGGTGGTGAGAGTGAGGGAATGGGGAGAGAGATTGAGGTAGGGGGAGAGAGTGAGGAGGGGTGGTTAGAGTGAGAAAGGGGAGAGAGAGATTGAGGGGAAGACTGAGGAGAAACGGATGGAGAGAGGGAGAGAGAGGGTGGAGAGAGCAGGAGAGAGAGGAAGGGGATAGATAGAAGGGAGAGAGACAGAGAGACGCATGTAGAGAGAGAGGGGAGGTAGGCAGAGGGACAGGTAGGTAGGGACAGAGGAGATGAGAGGGAGACAGTGTTGGAGGGAGAGATAAAGATATTTAGGGATTGGGAGAGAGCGGACAAGAGTTTGGAGAGTGTGAGAGCGGGAGAGGGGAGAAGAGAAAGAAAGGGGTAGAAAGAAAAAGAGAGCATATGTTGGCAGAAGGGAGAGAAGGGATCATGAGAGTGAACGAGAGCAAAGGAGATATGGGGATAGAAATATAGACAGAGAGGGGTAGCATGGAAGAGACGGGGAATGAGACAGAGGGGTAAAGAGAGAGAAGGAAGGGAGGGAGTGAATGTGTGGGATGAGAGAGCGGGAGAGAGAAACGGGGTTGAAAAGAGAAAAAGTTGCAGAAAGAGGAGAGAGGTGGGGAAGAGAGAGAGGAGAGAGAGGGAGTGGAGCACAGAGAGGGCGGGAGGGGCAGAGAGAGACGGTGTGGGATAGAGATGGGGAGGCGGAGTAATAGAGGGGCAGACAGAGGGAGGGAGGGAGAGAAATATAGATGAGGTGGGAAGAGAGTTTGAGACTGAGAGAGAGTGGTGGTGGAGGTAAAGAAGGAATTCGGGGAGTTGGAGAGAGTTGTGGGTGAGAAAGGGCGAGAGAGAGATGCCATTCTACTTTGAATGACCTGTCCACTTTTCACTGTCCACTACATCTCCGATTATTGTGTCATCTGCAAACTTGCTACCTATACCGCCGATGTTCACATTCAAATCATTCATGTAAATAACGAAAAGTAGTGGACCCAGCACCGATCCTTGTGGAACTTCACTGGTCATAGACCTTCAGTCTGAATAGCAACACTCTACAACCACCCTCTGTCTTCGACCTTCGAGCCAGTTCTGTATCCAAATGGCTATTTCTCCCTTTATTCAATGAGATCTAACCTTGCGAAGCATTGTCCAAAGGGGAACCTTGTCGATTGCCTTACTGAAGTCCATATATATCACGTCCATGCTCGCCAACCTCTGGTCTTTTGTTTCCTCACCTCTGACTGATGATGATACACATATTTTTGCAAGTGCTCCAGCAATCCCTTCTCTAACTTCTCAGAGTTCTCGGGTACACCTGATCAGTTCCTGGTGATTTTTCCAAATGTATGCATTTCAAGGCATCCGGCACCACCTCCTGTGCAATATGGACATTTTTCAAGATGTAATTTATTTCCCAATATTCAATATCTTCCATGTCTTTCTCCACAGTAAACACTGATGCAAAACATTCGTTTAGTCTCTCCCCATCTCCTGCAGCTCCACACAACGGCGGGGTGTTGCTGACCTTTGAAGGGCCCTACACACCCCCTACTTATCATTTTGTGCTTATTTATATCAGCCAATTGGATTCTCCTTAACACTCCTAAGCAAAGCAATCTCATGTCGTCTTTTTGCCCTCCTGATTCCTTCTCTTGTATACTCTTCTGCGGTTATACTCTGAGGATTCACTCGATCTATTCTATCCATACCTTACATGTTCATCTCTCTTCATTGAGCCAACCTTGAATGACTCCAGTCATCCAGCATTCCCTACACTAACCAGCTTTTCCTTTCAACATAATAGGTATTTGAAAATCGTTCTATTTAATCAAAGTTTCGTTCATCCGTGAAGCACCAAAGGGTCCATATAATGCTCGTAGTTGTTATTCTCTGACATGAGGAGAAACAGAATGAACCCTTAGTCTTGGAACTGATGAATATCATCAAAGGCAGGAAGCACTGCGTATGTTTCAGCCCACAATTGGCCCGGAAGATGATATCAACACGGGACCAAGAGCAGGAAAGGGTTCAGGGCTGCAGGCCCGGTCGGGACGGCTGACTTTCCCATCCATGATGCATGAGGGGCGGGACTAGACTAAAAATCGTGCACAACCTCGCGGGCAGCGCAGTGTAACTGTGACCAAGCCTCAGGAATGTTAGTACTGTGCAGAATACGGTAGAGCAAGAAACAATAGAAAGTGAGATGGAAATGGAATTGGTATGGGCAGTTTACAAGTTTACAAAAATTTGGTGGACGTCGCAATACACCAATTAAAAACTCCCAAACCAGTGTCTGCAGAAATGGCAAAACGCCTCAGGTGGCGATGGGCACTTGACCGCCACCAACTTTATTGGGGCTAGTGATCCGCGGGACATGTGCCACCGCCAACTTTATAGAGGACAACTTTCTGCTGAAGGGATGTGCAGCCTGTCCTTGGAAAGTGTGATGAGGAGGACTTCCACAGAGCAATTTTAAGGCCAGAGAAATGGATGATTTTTCTCTGGATTTATTTCCCATATTGGGTGTCACAGCAGCCAACACTGTTCTGAATCACCTCTGTGACACCTGATGAACATTTTGTCAATGAGGATAAAGTGAAGACTGCACATGCTGGGGATCAGAGTCAAAAATTGTGGTGCTGGAAAAGAACAGCCGGTCAGACAGAATCAAATGAACTGAAGAATTGATATTCCAGGCATACTCCGGTGAAGGGTTCACACCCATTATGCCGACTTTCCTGTTCCTCGGATGCTACCCTCATCCCTGCTTTTCCAGCACCACCCTTTCAATTCCACCACTTTGTAAATATCTAACTTCCTCAATCTCTACTGGTGGGTACATTCTGACTCTGTTCAGTATTTTGCTGTTACTTTCATAGACCGTTTGGAAATGAATTTTCCACTGCTACCCAACCAGATTAATCTCTTGCCAGATTAATTTCGCCAATAATCTTTCACAGACAAGATTTTTTTCCCAAGGAGAAAGTGAAATTTCCATCCATTTCTGACTGTCAATTTCTGCATCATTTTCATTCACTGTGATTCATTTTACACTCCCTGAAACATAACAGTGTTTCTCCCTTCACAGTACCAGTGCACAATACCAAAGTCCTGTTGCCTGTGGATGAGATGTTTTTGACGTTCTTGTACTGCTCCGACAACGCAGGTGGGTAGCAAGTTGCAGATTATTCACTCAGTGATAGTTAGGATTTGATGGCATGGGTCCAAATCAACAACAGCTTGTACTTTCTGTTATCATGATTACAATTTCATAACATTATTATGGAGAAATGTTGACGTCAGGTCACAAATGGAGATATTACATCAGCTAACCAAAAGCATTGCCAAATAAGCAGGTTTTCAGGAAAGCCTTAAAGATGGAAGGCAGATCTGAGAAGGGTTTGGATGGGAATTCCAGACCGTATTACCTTGGAAACTATAGAAACATGCACACAGCTGAAGCAATGAACAATAGCGTTGTTGGAGCCTGAAACAAAATGAGTTGTCGAAGTCTCAAAGGTTGTGTGGTGAAGGGAGACAGGGATGATCACAGACAGCAATAAGTCAAGGACGAGAATGTTCGATTGTTGTTGTTTACAAATAGGAGCTTTTGATGGATGAACAGATTTTGGTACAAGTGAGGACTTAGGCAGCAGAGTTTTAGGTTTTCTTGCGATTACATGGAGGTTGAATGTGGGAGTCTGGCCAGGGGTGTGTTGGATTATTAAGTCTAGAAAAAAGACAAAGATGGATGAGAGTTTCAGCAAATGAGCTGAGACCAGAGACGAGTTGGATGTTGTCACTGAAGTAGAAATAGTTGCCTTGTAGTGGGACAGGGCTGTCACTCTCACCTCAATTGTGGGATTCAGCTGTTTGTCAGTTTGTCAATCAAGTCTGTAACAAAGTGAGGCACTGAGTGGCCCTGCGGGAACCCAAACTGGTTGTCACCTTGTGGGAAATTACAGAGAAGCTGCTGCTTGACAGCACTGCTGATGACATCTTTCATCACTTCACTGCTAAACTCGTGAGGACTGATGGAGGGAAATTGCCGGGGTTGAATTTGCCCTGTGTTTTTGTGCTGACCATCCCTGACCATTGCTCCACATTTTTGGTTAATGCTACCACTGGAGCGGAAATTAGCTTGGTGCGCAGCAATTTCTTGAGCACAAGCCATCAATAGAATTGTCAAAATGTGTAAAGTGCTCTCGCATTTACACTATTTGTCCATTTTTGATATTACGTCAAGTGAATGTAGTTGGTTGAAAACTCATATCTTTGTTCCCGGGACCACTGGAGAAAGCTGAGATGGACCATCCAATTGGCACTTCTCGCTGAAGATTGCTGCAGATGCCTTGTTCTAATATTTTGCATGGATGTGTGGGGCCATCCATCAGTTCGGATGGGGATATCTGTGATGCTTCCACCAGCGAGTTGTGGCAGAACTGCAGAGCTCAGAACGTTCGATTGTTTCTGGGATCAATTAGTTCTATTTCTTTTTGTTTCTTCTGTTGGCATGCAGGTTTGTCAGTTCCGTCCAGGTGGCAGCACATCTTGATGTAAGATTTGGAGATGCTGGTGTTGGACTGGGGTGTACAAAGTTAAAAATCACACAACACCAGGTTATAGTCCAACAGGTTTAATTGGAAGCACACGAGCTTTCGGAGTGACGCTCCTTCATCAGGTGATAGTCTTTCATCTTTATGTATGCCTGTTTCTGTTGTGGGCATTCTCTCCTGCACTCTGCATTGAACAAAGGTTGATCCCCTAGCTTGATGGTAATGGCTGGGTTTGGTACATGCCAGGCCATGAGATGTGAGATTGTGCTGGAATACAATTCTGCTGCTATTGCTTGCCCATAACACCTCATAGATACCGGGTTTTGTGTTGCCAGATCTGCTCAAATTCTGTCTAATTTAGCACATTGATAGTGCGACTCATGACAATGGAGGGTACTTTAAGGCGAGGCTTATTTTTCCAAAAGGACTGTGTGATGGTCGGTCTTACTGATACTGTACGAGACAGATGCGTCAACGGCTGTCAAATATTTAACAATGGTATCAAGTATGTTTTACCCTCTTGTTGGTTCCCTTACCGCTTGCTGTTAACCCAGTTGAGCAGCGATGTATTTTATGACCCGACCAGCTCGATACTTTGAGTGCGAGCAGCAGCTAAGGTAAGACAGTTTGTTTTAAAATTACTTACCGGTAGCGGGCAGCGGTGTTTTTTTCACTCTTTACAGGAGGACGGGAGCAGCAGGGGGAAATGACGAAGACCAGAGGGGCAGCCGGGAGGGAAAGCTGTGAGTATAAATACTCACCCTTCGACGCCAACGGTCACTTTGAGTGTGAGCAGCAGCGAAGTTAAGACAGTTTGTTTTAAAATTACTTACCGGTAGCGGGCAGCGGTGTTTTTTTCTCTCTTTACAGAAAGAGCGGGAGCAGCAGGGGGAAGTGACGAAGACCAGAGGGGCAGCCGGGAAGGAAAGCAGTGAGTACAAATACTCACCCTTCGACGCCAACGGTCACTTTGAGTATGAGCAGCAGCTAAGGTAAGACAGTTTGTTTTAAAATTACTTACCGGTAGCGGGCAGCGGTGTTTTTTTCTCTCTTTACAGGAGGACGGGAGCAGCAGGGGGAAGTGACGAAGACCAGAGGGGCAGCCGGGTAGGTTTTTTTTTCCCTTTAAAAGCGCGCAGGAGAAGAACCCGAGACACTACAGAGGTAGTGTCTCCCACCCGCCCTCCTCCTCTAATTTTAATAATAAGACCCGTTGTGGTAAGTAGGTAAGTGCTGCATTTTGCTTGTTGTATTCTTTAGACCCATTTTTTTTTGATAAAAGGTTACTTTCAGAGGGATGGCAGTGAAGGCTGTGCAATGTTCCTCTTGCAACATGTTTGAGGTCGAGGGATGCCATGGACGTCCCTGCTGATTACACTTGCAGGAAGTGCACCCATCTCCAGCTCCTCCAAGACCGTGTTAGGGAACCGGAGCTGGAGTTGGATGAACTTAGGATCATTCGGGAGGCAGACGGGGTCATAGATCGGAGCTTTAGGGAAGTAGTAACTCCAAAGATGGCAGATAGATGGGTGACAGTGAGGCGGACTGGGAGGAAGCAGCCAGTGCAGGGACCCCCTGGGGCCGTTCCCCTCAAGAACAAGTATACCGTTTTGGATACTTGTGGGGGGGACAACTTACCAGGGGTAAGTAACGGGGCTCAGGCCTCTGGCACGGAGCCTGTCCCCGTTACTCAGAAGGGAAGGGTGGAGAAGAGCAGAGCAATAGTAATTGGGGACTCGCTAGTTCGCGGCACAGATAGGCGGTTTTGTGGGAACGAGAGAGACTCACGTTTGGTATGTTGCCTCCCAGGTGCAAGGGTACGTGATGTCTCTAATGGTGTTGTCCGGGTCCTTAAGGGGGAGGGGGAGCAGCCCGAAGTCGTGGTCCGCATTGGCACCAATGACATAGGTAGGAGGAGCACTGAGGATGTTAGTCAGGCTTTCAGGGAGCTAGGTTGGAAGCTCAAAGTTAGAACGGACAGAGTTGTTGTCTCTGGTTTGTTACCCGTGCCACGTGATAGAGAGTCGAGGAATAGGGAGAGAGAACAGTTAAATGCGTGGCTGCAGGGATGGTGCAGGAGGGAGGGATTCCGGTATTTGGATAACTGGGGTTCTTTCTGGGGAAGGTGGGACCTCTATAAACAGGATGGTCTGCACCTGAACCTGAGGGGCACCTGTATCCTTGGTCGGAGGTTTGCTAGAGCTCTTGGGGGGAGGGGGGTTTAAACTAACTCTGCAGGGGCATGGGAACCCAGACTGTAGCTTTAGGGTGCAGGACCTGGAGTGTAGGGAGGTTAGGAACATGGCATCAATTTCAAAGGAGGGTGCCTGTAAACAGGAAAGTGGCTTGAAGTGTGTATACCTCAATGCAAGAAGTATACGAAATAAGGGAGGTGAACTTGCAGCGTGGGTTGGTACCTGGGACTTCGATGTTGTGGCTATTACGGAGACATGGGTAGAACAGGGACAGGATTGGCTGTTGCAGGTTCCAGGGTTTAAATGTTTTAGTAGGGTCAGAGATGGGGGTAAAAGAGGGGAGGGGTGTGGTATTGCTTGCCAAGGATAGTATTACAGCTGTGGAAAGGACGATGGATGAAGACTCGCCATCTGAGGTAGTTTGGGTTGAGGTTAGGAATAGGAAAGGTGAGCTCACCCTGTTAGGAGTTTTTTACAGGCCTCCTAATAGTCCTAGAAACGTAGAAGAAAGGATTGCGAGGATGATTCAAGAGAAGAGTGAAAGTAACAGGGTGGTTGTTATGGGGGACTTTAACTTTCCTGATATTGATTGGGAAAGCTATAGCTCAAGTTCGTTAGATGGCTCAGTGTTTGTCCAATGTGTGCAGGAGGGTTTCCTGACACAATATGTAGATAGGCCAACAAGAGGTGAGGCCATACTGCATTTGGTTCTGGGTAATGAACCAGGACAGGTGTTAGAATTAGAGTTAGGTGAGCACTTTGGGGACAGTGACCACAATTCGGTGACTTTTACTCGAGTGATGGAGAGGGATAAGTGTGCACTACAGGGCAATATTTATAGCTGGGGGCAAGGAAATTATGATGCAGTGAGGCATGACTTAGGATGTGTGGCTTGGAAAAGTAAGCTTCAAGGCAAGGGCGTAATTGATATGTGGAGCTTGTTCAAGGAGCAACTATTGAGTGTCCTTGATAAGTATGTACCCGTCAGGCAGGGAGGAAAGGGTCGTGTGAGGGAGCCGTGGTTTAATAAGGAATTGGAATCCCTTGTTAAAGGGAAGAGGGCGGCCTATGTAAAGATGAGGTGTGAAGGTTCAATTGGGGCGATCGAGAGTTATAAGGTAGCCAGGAAGGACCTGAAGAGAGAGCTAAGAGCAGCAAGGAGGGGACATGAAAGGTCCTTAGTTGGTAGGATTAGGGAAAACCCTAAGGCTTTCTATAGGTATGTCAGGAATAAAACAATGACTAGGATAGGAATAGGTCCACTCAAGGATAGTAGTGGGAAGTTGCGTGTGGAGGCTGAAGAGATTGGGGAGACATTGAATGAATACTTTTCGTCAGTATTCAATCAGGAACAGGACATTGTTGTCAATTTGAGTACTAAGTCACAATTAAGTAGAATGGATGGCTTTGAGGTATGTAGAGAAGAGGTGTTGGAAATTCTGGAAAGGGTGAAAATAGATAAGTCCCCTGGGCCTGATTGCATTTATCCTAGGATTCTCTGGGAAGCAATGGAGGAGATTGCAGAGCCATTGGCCTTGATTTTTATGTCCTCGTTGTCTACAGAAGTAGTGCCAGAAGATTGGAGGCTAGCAAATGTGGCTCCCTATTTCAAGAAGTGGAGTAGGAATAACCCTAGTAACTATAGGCCGGTGAGTCTCACTTCTGTTGTGGGCCAAATCTTAGAGAGAATTGTAAGGGATAGGATTTATTAACATCTGGATAGGAATAATGTGATCAAGGATAGTCAGCATGGTTTTGTGAAGGGCAGGTCGTGCCTCACAAACCTTATTGAATTCTTTGAGAAGGTGACTAAGGAGGTGGACGAGGGGAAAGCGGTAGATGTGGTGTATATGGATTTTAGTAAGGCGTTTGATAAGGTTCCCCATGGTAGACTACTGCAAAATATACGGAGGTATGGAATTGACGGTGAGTTGGAGGTTTGGATTAGGAGTTAGCTGGCTGGAAGAAGACAGAGGGTACTAGTTGATGGCAAAGGTTCATCTTGGAGTGCCGTCACTAGCGGTGTTCCGCAAGGATCTGTTTTGGGACCATTGCTGTTTGTCATTTTTATAAATGATCTGGAGGAGGGGTTAGAAGGTTGGGTGAGCAAGTTTGCGGATGATACGAAAGTCGGAGGAGTTGTAGACAGTGAGGAAGGATATGGCAGGTTACAGCGGGATATAGATAAGCTGCAGAACTGGGCAGAAAGGTGGCAAATGGAGTTCAATGTCGCTAAGTGTGAGGTGATTCACTTTGGTAAGAGTAATAAAAAGATGGGGTACTGGGCTAATGGTCGGATACTTGGTAGTGTGTATGACCAGAGGGATCTTGGTGTCCATGTACACAGATCTTTGAAAGTTGCCACCCAAGTAAATAGTGCGGTGATGAAGGCATATGGCGTACTGGCTTTTATTGGTAGAGGAATTGGGTTCCAGAGTACTGAGGTCATGTTGCAGTTGTATAAGACTCTGGTGCGGCCGCATCTGGAGTATTGTGTGCAGTTTTGGTCGCCATACTCTCGGAAGGATGTGGAGGCACTGGAACGGGTGCAGAGGAGGTTTACCAGGATGTTGCCTGGTATGGTAGAAAGATCGTATGAGGAAAGGCTGAGGCACTTAGGGCTGTTTTCATTGGAGAAAAGAAGGTTTAGGGGTGACTTGATAGAGGTGTACAAGATGCTTAGGGGTTTAGATAGGGTCGACAGTGAGAATCTTTTTCCACGTATGGAGTCAGCTATTACAAGGGGGCATAGCTTTAAAGTAAGGGGTGGTAGGTATAGGACAGATGTTAGGGGTAGCTTCTTTACTCAGCGAGTCGTGAGTTCATGGAATGCCCTGCCAGTAGCAGTGGTGGACTCTCCCTCATTATGGGCATTTAAGCGGGCATTGGATAGGCATATGGAGGATAGTGGGCTACTGTAGGTTAGGTGGGCTTGGGTCGGCGCAACATCAAGGGCCGAAGGGACTGTACTGCGCTGTATTCTTCTATGTTCTATATTCTATCAGTAATCCTGCTGCTGAGCTACTCTTGATGGTGGACATTGAAATCCTGTACTCAGAGTACGTTTGACACCTTTACACACTCAGTGCTTCCTCCATGTTTTGATCAACGTGGAGGAATACTGATACATCAACTGAGGGAGATCAGTACGAGTTTATCAGCAGGAGCCGTGAGACTTGCTGTGTCTGGAAGCCAATGTAGATGACTCCCACGTCAAATTCTTCCTGTCTGTGCACCTCTGCGCCGCCACATCTGCCTGTTCTGTCCTGCTGATAGGACAGGACATACCTAGGAATGGTGATCCTAGGGTCTGTATCATCGTCTGAAATGCATGATCCCGTGAGTATGATTATGCCAAACTGCTCATTGATTCGTCTCTGGGACAACACTTAACATTTTTGCACTAATCCTGGATTTTCGTGCGGTCTTGTTGCTTCCCCCCTATCCACGAGCCTACCAAGGCATACTGCTTCACCTGGGGCTCCTAGTTTTCGTCTTAAATTTAGATTTCTCCAGTCTCTTGTCAATCCTTATCAGGGTTCATTTTGACCCTTTACCCTGGTCTCGTTGAATTACAGGCAATCCAATTCTGTCTCCTCGTCCACCTTGTCACATCACCCTCGCTAATTCACAGATATTGTTCCCTGTTCTGTCCGACTGTCGTTTCTGGTTATATCCTTCTCACCCAGTCTGTTGAAGACTAACATTTGACTTCACTGTCATTGGATAATCCTGCTCGATCCCCACTCTCCGTTTCCCTTCTGAAATCCTTATATTTGTGCCCGCAAAATCTATCCTTGGCCAATTCTGTTTCTCACCTACATACTGCCAGGAGATGACATCTACAAAAAACACCATGTTACTTTTCACATGGACACTGACAATGCCCAACTCTATCTTACCGAGATCACTCTCCATTATTCCACTGTTACTCAGTTATCAAATTGCTTATCACGCTTCCACTACTCGATAGCTACAAACTCATTCAATGAAACTTTGCAATGGTTAAATCCATTAGCTTCAGTTGCTATTGCAAATTACTTGCCCTTACTTCTGAGCCCCTGCCTCTCACTGAGAACTGCCTGAGTTACAACTACACTCTTCAAAAAGTTGGTCACATGTCTGACACCAAGACAATCAGACATCGAGACAATCACAAACACCTGGAATTCAAATCTCTAAAGTTCTATACTTGTCTCCACGTCACCCCAGTTCAATTGATACTGAAATCCCTTACTCGTGCCTGCTTGTTTTAACTTGACAAATCTGAAACCGAATATTTGATTCTGTGACTGACACAGAATCTGGTTCCAGACTATCCCGTGATGGGATACATCCTCTCAGCATTTACCCTGTCAAACCCTATATGAATCCTATATATTTCAATGGAATCACTTTTGATTCTTCCAAATTTCAGTGAGTGTTTTCACAACTTGCTCAGCCTTTGCTTAAAAGATAATGCTTCCAAACCAGGGATAATCCAAATGAATCTTGTCGGAAATTATATAACACTCGAATAAAGTGTTATATTTCCTTAAATAAAGGCTCCAAAACTGCTCATATTAGTCCACATGTCGTCGCAACACTTTGTGCCTATTCTCTATTAACTTCCCTGTACAGGATTCCGACTTAAAAAAAGCTGTCTTGATTCTCAGCTCGGGATTCTCAGCTTCGTCTAACTGGACAGACTGTGCTGTTTCCGCTTAGTGATTCTCTATTCCACGATATTGCTGTGTTAGTAAACGGTTTGTTAATTTCTCTTCAATTTATGTTTCATGATCTCTACTTTAATGCGCTAATTTCTCGACAGTTATCTTTACCACCAAGCTTGCCTTCCGAAGTCGATCGAACAAGTGCGATAAATGCTGTGAATGCTCCTTCCATGAGTGACCAAAAATCACCCGGTCATCAATATATACCACTGTTAGAAATGGGGGCAGACATAGAAAAAGCATACAGAAAAGGAGTACAGCAAGAGAACTATTAACTCTGCAGGTACTTAGGGAAGAGTATTTGTACTTTTCAGTGCATAATTATGGATAATTAAGTACTAACTTTAATGTAGATTTATTAAGGAAAATAATTCCTTTTACCATAATGTTTAAAACAACAGTTTCATCAAAAAGCTAAGATTACTGAAACATATAAGCGAAGCATGAAAAAGATACATTGTTAAGATGTATGTACAAGAATGGAATATACCTATGGATAATGAAAGAAGTTACAAAGGGGAACACCGAGATAAGAGTTAAGCCTTATGACAGCACATGCAAGGGGGAAATTGCCAACTTGGAAAGAAAGGGGCAATGGGCGTGGAACATAGATGGGTAGAGGCGAAATAGTAAGAGAGATTGGGTAATTAGGAGTCTAGAGAGATGACCTCACTCAGCTAAAAGGGTATAACTGTACACCAACCTAAGTTCTAATGCAATTTGCTTATGCAATTGAAGCCCTTCCTTGCAAGTTCGTAACAAACTGTCTTGTTTCCAGCTTGGGTGGTCTCGTCTAAATTTTAATGAGTTTGTTTCTAACACCACACAGTTGGGTAATCCGGCAATCACCTTATTAGTCAGTCTCTCAAATGTGGCTGGAGCGTTTTACATACCAGATGGCATGACTTTGAACTGGTATAGTTCATTTGGCGTTGCGAAAGTCGGAATTGCGTTTGATCTCTCTGGCAGTGGTATCCTCTGAGCAAGTCCAACTTAGAAATATATGTTGTTTGTCAAAGTTTTTCGATACAGTACACCAACCGTGGAATTGGATATGCATCAGTCTTTGTAACAGCGATTGCATTGCGATAGCCAATGCATGACCATTGGGTAACATCTGGCTTTGGAACAATGACTATAGGTGGGCTGCAGACACTGGAACTCACTTCGATTATGACATCTTGGAGTTCTATCTCCTTCTGAACCTGTGCCAACTTTAGAGGGTTATGCCAATAAGGTTGTTGCTTAATCGGAAAAGCATCTCCTATATCTACAACGTGAACAATTAAGTTAGTACTTCCCTGTTTGTTTCTCCATATCTCCTATGGTGTAGTGATAACTCTTTCAGGTAATTTCGATCTCCCTGTGGAAGTTAACTCAATATTTTATCCCAATTTTTGACAACTTCCTCATTGTCCGTTTTGATTTGAGGAATGCTCACTTCAACATCCTTTGAACTTGTTTTTTCCTTCAATGCTGTCGCCATTAGCACCTTCTCTTCTTGCTTTTCTTCCCTATCAAAATACTTTTTGAGCATACTTACAGAACACACTCTGTGAGATTTAATCCTGTCTGGAGTCCTTATCAAGTAGTTCACCTCACTCAATTTCTTCTATGTTTTACAACGTCCATGTTTTTTTAAAGTTCACCAATCAGTGAAATTACCACCAATACTTTATCCTGAGTTGCAAAATTGCGAATTTGTGATTTCATATTTGCTTCTTGCTTCATTATATGCTGTGATAATTTTTAAATATAGTCCAGCCAGCTCTAGAGCTCTATTTAGTCGTTTTCTAAAATTTGACGTATTCCAAATGGACAGTCTCTGAATTCTGACTAATCAATTTCTCCTTAATCAATTTTAATCGCCTTCTCACTTAATGTCCAAAATCTAACTAAAATGAAATAAATTTATTCCATTCATTTGGTGCATCTCTGATCGCAAAATGTACAAATGGATCTCTCGTATTCCCAATCATCTGTATAATCCTGACCATAACCAGTTAACACGGTCTGCAGTGTTGCATGCCATTACGACTGGCATATTATACAGGCAGGAATGGCTGTTAGATGCTCCGGGGTTTAGATGTTTCAATAAGAAAAACTGGGAGATAAAAAAGTTGGCGGAGTGACATTCCTAACCAGCGATAGTACTACAGTTGCAGAAAGGGAGGTTGCCAATGAGAATTTCTCTACAGACTCGGTATGGGTGAATTCAGAAAAAAGGAAAGAAGCTGTCTGGTTTTTGGAGTTTTCTGTAGACCTCACAATAGCAACAGAAACACGGAGGAATAGCTTGAGAGGCAGATTTTGGAAATGTGCAGAAAAAATAGGGCTGTTGTCATGGGTGAATTCAACTGGCCTAATATTGATTGGAGCCTCCGTAGTTTAATTGCGTTGTTTGGAGCAGTCTTTGTCAGGTTTGTCAAGGAAGGAAACCTGATTCAGTAGTCGATCAGACGACTAGAGTGGAATCAATACTGGATTTGATGCCTGGCGACCAGACAGGACAGATTTCAGACACCTCAGTGAGAAAGAGTTTCGGTGATAGTGATTGGAGCAGAACGTATGCGAAAGTATTCAATTGTGGTAGGGGTATTTAAATGCTGTTGAGCAGGCACGGGGCGCCTAAATTGAGAACAGATGTATCAGGAAAATGCATGACAGAAATGTAGAGGAATGTCCCACTGAGGCAAAGAAGGGATGGCAGTTTGATGGGACCTTGTTTGACAAGAGATGTGGGACATCTAGTCAAGAGGAACAAGGAAGTTTACTGACGTTGGAGGAGAGAAAAAATGGGCGGGGCTGTCCAGGGTGACAAGGTATCCAGGAAGATACTGAAAATGGACTTAGGAGAGCTAGAAGGTGGCATGAAAAAGTTTGATTGGCTCGGGTTAGGGAGAAATCTTTTACATTTATGTATGGAACAAAAGGATGGACAAAGTGAGTGTTGGGCCGTTCAGGGATAGCGGAGGGAACTTGTGGCAGGAATCTGGGGAGGTTCCTGAATAAATTGTTTCCTTCAGTATTCCCTACTGAGAGGAATATTGTCATCGCTGAGTACAGCAGGAGAAAGACTGACACGCTCGATCAGCTTGATGTTAAGATGGAAGATGCGCTGCAAACTTTGAAAAAAAGATTAGAGTAGATAAGTCTCGTTGTGCCACACCGGATATACTCAAATTTACTACAGGAAGAAAGGAAATAAGTTGCTGTGCATTTGGCTGATCATTGCATTCTGGAGAAAGTGAGAACTGCAGATGCTGGAGATCAGAATCGTGAGTGTGTGCTGCAAAAGCACAGCAGGTCAGGCAGCATCCGAGCAGCATAAGTATCGACGTTTCGCGCATGTGCCCTTCATCATGAACGAGGCCTTATGCGTGATGAAGACCTCATGCCTGAAAAGTCAATTATCCTCTTCCTTGGATGCTGCGAAACCTGCTGTATTTTTCCAGCACCACATTCTCGACTCTAAGCTTTGCATCATAATTGTCCATTGGAGAAGACCGAGATGGTTGGACTGTAGCAAATGTTTCTATTGGGGTATTGCATATTGACAAATATGCTTAACTCTGGGAATTAAAGACTATTCAGTCTTCTGTCTGTTCCAGGCAAGTTATTGGAAAGCATTCTGAGAGACAGGATTTATAAATACTTGGAAAACGATTATAGATTGTCAACATGGCTTTGTGAGATTCAGGTCATTCCACATAAGACTTATTGAATTGTCTAAAAATGTGGCAACCATGTTAATGAAGGTGGAACAATGGATGTGGTGCACAAGAATTTTAGTAGGGAGTTTGATAAGGTTCCCCACAGTCCGCTCATTCACAAACTAAAGAGGCATGAGGGACAGGGAAAGTTGCATGCCGAGAGATGGGTGGTAGTCGATGGAATGTACTGAACCTGCAGCACATTGAACAGTGGTTTTCCATCGTTCAATGCTCTGGGACCATTGTTCTTTGTGATTAATATTTAAATGACATGCATGAGGAAATGGAAGCGTAGGTTCGTAAGCTTTACAATAAAATTAATGTAGAGTCGTGGTGCATAAAGTGTAGGGCTGTTGCAGTTTGCAACAGGGCACTGCAGGATTCAGACGTGGGCTGCGATGTAATAGGAGGAATTCAACATGGAAAGGAGTGAAGAGATTCATTTTATATAGTCGAACCTGATTTTAAAAAAAGGGTAAAGAAAGGGTTCTTGACAATGCATCGGAACAGAAGCATCAATAGATACCTCAAAGTTGTGACCCACTGCCTTCACTGCCATCCCTCTGAAAGTAACCTTTTATAAAAAAAAAACTGGGTCTAAAGAATACAACAAGCAAAATGCAGCACTTACCTACTTACCACAACGGGTCTTATTATTTAGGTTTGAGGAGGAGGGCGGGTGGGAGGCACTACCTCTGTAGTGCCTCGGTTTCTTCTGCTGCGCGCTTTTAAAGGGAAACAAAACCAACCCGGCTGCCCCTCTGGTCTTCGTCACTTCCCCCTGCTGCTCCCGCTCATTCTGTGAAGAGAGAAAAAAACACCGCTGCCCGCTACTGGTAAGTAATTTTAAAACAAACTGTCTTACATTAGCTGCTGCTCGCACTCAAAGTGACCGTTGGCGTCGAAGGGTGAGTATTTATACTCACTGCTTTCCTTCCCGGCTGCCCCTCTGGTCTTCGTCACTTACCCCTGCTGCTCCCGCTCTTTCTGTGAAGAGAGAAAAAAACACCGCTGCCCGCGACCGGTAAGTAATTTTAAAACAAACTCTTACCTGAGCTGCTGCTCGCACTCGAAGTGATGGTTAAATTCCTCTAATTTATCTGATTCTGCATTACGCACACCAACCATGCTCTGGTAAAGGATCAACATCTTCATCTCCGCTAAACTTTCCTCCAATCACCTAAAAAGATGCGTCACTTGTGATAGCCAAATTCCCAGAGGAAAGCGTTTCTTAGTATTCACTCTAATGGTCCTAGATACGTAGAAGAAATGATTGCGAGGATGATTCAAGAGAAGAGTGAAAGGACGAGGGTGGTAGTTATGGGGGACTTTAACTTTCCTGATATTGATTGGGAAAGCTATAGCTCAAGTTCGTTAGATGGGTCAGTGTTTGTCCAATGTGTGCAGGAGGGTTTCCTGACACAATATGTAGATAGGCCAACAAGAGGTGAGGCCATACTGCATTTGGTTCTGGGTAATGAACCAGGCCAGGTGTTAGAATTAGAGGTAGGTGAGCACTTTGGGGACAGTGACCACAATTCGGTGACTTTTACTCTAGTGATGGAGAGGGATAAGTGTGCACTACAGGGCAAGAGTTATAGCTTGGGCAGGGAAATTATGATGCGGTGAGGCACGACATAGGATGTGTGGCTTGGAAAAGTAAGCTTCAAGGCAAGGGCGTAATTGATATGTGGAGCTTGTTCAAGGAGCATCTATTGAGTGTCCTTGATAAGTATGTACCAGTCAGGCAGGGAGGAAAGGGTCGTGTGAGGGAGCCGTGGTTTAATAAGGAATTGGAATCCCTTCTTAAAGGGAAGAGGGCGGCCTATGTAAAGATGAGGCGTGAAGGTTCAATTGGGGCGATTGAGAGTTATAAGGTAGCCAGGAAGGACCTGAAGAGAGAGCTAAGAGCAGCAAGGAGGGGACATGAAAGGTCCTTAGTTGGTAGGATTAGGGAAAACCCTAAGGCTTTCTATAGGTATGTCAGGAATAAAAGAATGACTAGGGTAGGAATAGGCCCAGTCAAGGATAGTAGTGGGAAGTTGCGTGTGGAGGCTGAAGAGATTGGGGAGACACTGGATGAATACTTTTCGTCAGTATTCAGTCAGGAACAGGACATTGTTGTCAATGTGAGTACTGAGTCACAATTAATTAGAATGGATGGCTTTGAGGTATGTAGAGAAGAGCTGTTGGAAATTCTGGAAAGGGTGAAAATAGATAAGTCCCCTGGGCCTGATGGCAATTATCCTAGGATTCTCTGGGAAGCAAGGGAGGAGATTGCAGAGCCATTGGCCTTGATTTTTATGTCCTCGTTGTCTACAGGAGTAGTGCCAGAAGATTGGAGGCTAGCAAATGTGGTTCCCTTGTTCAAGAAGTGGAGTAGGGATAAACCTAGTAACTATAGGCTGGTGAGTCTCACTTCTGTTGTGGGCAAAATCTTAGAGAATTGTAAGGGATAGGATTTATGAACATCTGGATGGGAATAATGTGATCAAGGATAGTCAGCACGGTTTTGTGAAGGGCGGTAGATGTGGTGTATAGGGATTTTAGTAAGGCGTTTGATAAGGTTCCCCATGGTAGACTACTGCAAAAAATACGGAGGAATGGCATTGAGGGTGAGTTGGAGGTTTGGATTAGGAATTGGCTGGCTGGAAGAAGACAGAGGGTACTAGTTGATGGCAAAGGTTCATCTTGGAGTGCTGTCACGAGCGGTGTTCCGCAAGGATCTGTTTTGGGACCATTGCTGTTTGTCATTTTTATAAATGACCTGGAGGAGGGGTTAGAAGGTTCGGTGAGCAAGTTTGCGGATGATACGAAAGTCGGAGGAGTTGTAGACAGTGAGGAAGGATATGGCAGGTTACATCGGGATATAGATAAGCTGCAGAACTGGGCAGAAAGGTGGCAAATGGAGTTCAATGTAGCTAAGTGTGAGGTGATTCACTTTGGTAAGAGTAATAAAAAGATGGGGTACTGGGCTAATGGTCGGATACTTGGTAGTGTGTATGACCAGAGGGATCTTGGTGTCCATGTACACAGATCTTTGAAAGTTGCCACCCAGGTAAATAGTGCGGTGAAGAAGGCATATGGCGTACTGGCTTTTATTGGTAGAGGAATTGTGTTCCGGAGTACTGAGGTCATGTTGCAGTTGTATAAGATTCTGGTGCGGCCGCATCTGGAGTATTGTGTGCAGTTTTGGTCGCCATATAATAGGAAGGATGTGGAGGCACTGGAAAGGGTGCAGAGGGGGTTTACCAGGATGTTGCCTGGTATGGTAGAAAGATCGTATGAGGAAAGTCTGAGGTACTTGGGGTTGTTTTCATTGGAGAAAAGAAGGTTTAGGGGTGACTTGATAGAGGTGTACAAGATGATTAGGGGTTTAGATAGGGTCGACAGTGAGAATCTTTTTCCACGTATGGAGTCAGCTATTACAAGGGGGCATAGCTTTAAATTAAGGGGGTGTAGCTATAGGACAGATGTTAGGGGTAGGTTCTTTACTCAGCGAGTCGTGAGTTCATGGAATGCCCTGCCAGTAGCAGTGGTTGACCTTCCCTCATTATGGGCATTTAAGCGGGCATTGGATAGGCATATGGAGGATAGTGGGCTAGTGTAGGTTAGGTGGGCTTGGATCGGCGCAACATCGAGGGCCGAAGGGCCTGTACTGCGCTGTATTCTTCTATGTTCTATGTTCTATCACTTGGGTGTGCACATGAATTAAGGGAATGTAGGTTTGTTTCCTTACGTGCAGACCTCCGTGGTACATGGAGGTAAGTGAGTCCTGAAACCAGACATCAACGTTGTCAATGACATTGTAGATAGACCCCACCAATTGGGTACCTGTAATATTAAAATATTGATCCGGATCACCACATACATCAGTAACGGAAAGCAACATTGCAGGAAACGCCACCAATGAGAAAGATAAATGGTACGTTGATCTTCATTTCACGGCGATTTGAGTCCAGCAGTAAGGATGTCTTACTGCATCTGTACATGTCCTTGAAGGTACAGAATCTCGTACATCGTGCAGTTTTGTGTGCAGTTTGGTCACGTTAGTCATAAAGAACAAATCTGACATTGTGGAATTGGAGTGTATGGTGACCAGACTGATCTCTGGGATGATCGGCTTGTTGTGTGAGCAGAATTTCTGTCGAATGGGTCTTTATTCCAAATGGTTTAGGAAAATAAATTAATGTCTAAGTGCAATGTATAAAATACTGAAAGTCCAAGACAGATTGGAAAAAAGGTCGACATTTCGTCTCGCTGGGACATATAAAACAAGCGTCTACAACATGAGTTACAAGCAGCCCACTCTGCATTAAGATACGAATTATTGTCTGCTCTCAGTGACTGGTGAAACTGGGAATCTTCTACCACATAAGCTGTGGAATCCAAGGCACTGAATATGAATAAGGATTTCTATCACGAAACGGATGAGGAGAGAACAGGGGTATGATGAGGAGACAAAGAATCAGCTGTCATTATATAAAATTGCAGAGAAAAATCGATGGACCGAAGGGATCACCGCAGTTACTGTTTTACAGTTTCCAATGTTCACTCACATCAAGGGATATGTACACACTGTGGAAAAATTGCATTGTGGAGATATTCGGCCATTATTAATGTCTCAATATATTGATTGGACGACTCCTTTCACGACGTTTCTGTGCACTCGGTGTGAAACCTCTGTAAGTGCAGGCACAAGCTCTCAGTTTTTAGGGAGGACGTCTCCGTCAGGTACACCAGTCTGTGCTTCCCATTTCCTTTTCCGATACTGAGGCTCCTGTCAGGTGTTCTGTCCAGTTACATTCTTTAAGATCTCGAAAAACTTTGATAAAGTTGAGTGTCTTCTTTGACCGTTTCAGACACCGTTGAAGAGTTTGTCACATGTCTGCATGTCTGGAGTCACTTATCAGCCAGACCAGGAAAGCACGAGAAATTCACCTTCTTAAAGCACATCGGTGAAATAAGATGGTGTTTACAATCGTCATTATTACTGATACCAAGACTTTAGATTTCGATCTTATATGAATTGATTTTAACTTCCACCAGCTAGCAGACTATTACCTTGGACTGATTATACAGTGATATTCCAAAACAGCGCCATCGCCACATAGGGAGCTATTGGATACAACTTCGAGCAGGTTATTTCTGCGCTGCTTGTCAATGATTTAACTATCTTGACGAGACTGAGTGAGTGGCAATTTTTACGATTGTAATTATTTTCCTCTTAGATGACTGGACATGGTGGGGTAATTTTTCACATTGCCAGTCAGATGTCAGATTTGAAGTTTGAACGAAACAGCTTCCCAAGGGACACGGCTTGTTGTGGAGCACAAATTTTCCAGTCCGATTGAAGGAATGGAGTCAATCGCCTTCGTCGAATCCACTGTGTTCAGGCGTTTCTTCATGTCACGAGCCACGAATTGAATTAGTTAAAGAGTGTCATCGGAAATTCTGTGGGCATGGTGAAAAGGGTGAGGTGAATCATTCACTCAACACTTTTGCCTGAGGACGGTGCAGATATACTTCGTTAAATTTACACTGACATGCAAGGCTTTTCCATTATCAATGATGTGTAAAATACATGGTTGTTTAATCGTCCACCACTATTTATTAGTGAATATGTCAGAATTGTTTATCTACTTGTCTTGGGATCACTTCGCTCTACTCTATCAGATGTTAGTTCTGCTGTTTGAAACGTTAGCAGTTACGTGCGGCAGGTTTAACGGTTTTATGGGGGCATCGTTCTGACACTGCCATCTTCACCCATACTTGTCACTGAAGAAAACGTTAGCCTGTTGATAATGATAGACTGAGGGATTATCTTGGGGAAGATACGCATTGTCATTGAATATGATTGCTGCATAAATCTGTTATGAAGTTGAAGTTGTGTACTGTACCTTTAAGAAGAAGTAATTGCTGTTCTTCACTGAGAGCTAACAAGCATCTGAATCATATTATCACATGGCAGTCTCAGTGCACTGGAAAACTGAAAGTATGTAACATTTGTCTGTGAAATGGATACCTGAGTTGGCTTACGTTTTGGCAATAATTTGAATTTAACCAATCAGTTAAAATTATGCTCCGGGTTATTAAAACCCAGTTGACTTCATTTTTATTTATTTGCCAACACTTCCGATGAAGCAATCTGATGTTGGGAATGTGAAAATGAAGCAGTTTGAAAATCAGACAGAGAAGCTGCCATCAAGATGGACAAAGAGAGATCCAAGACATTGAAATACCCTATCAAATGTCCCTTTTCATTTGAAACCGCTTCACTGTAAAGGAAAGAAGACGATTCAGAGAGATCTTCTACGGGAAGAAGATGGACAGTAGAGACGTTAGCGGCTGCATGTTTTTTTCAATGAAGTTGTGTAACATTAATAAGTTTTTTTTCAACAGTATATTGATATCGAGTTGGACGTATGTAATAAGCAGTCAAGAGAAATAGGGGCTTCGAGTTGTGAATAGTTATTTAATGTTCATTTTTACAGGTAAAGAATAAATTAATCACACTTTCCTTAAATAGTGGAATGTGGGAATTCTCTACCACGCATATTTTAGCAGATTACGAGACGAGGTGAGCTTTTCTGGGTATTTACTTTAATTCACAGAAGGGTTCACGGCCCTGTTGTGACAAATCTACAGCACCACATCAATATAAGAATTGTCTATTGAAGAAATTTTACTGAGCTAGATCATTGAAAGTATTTATCATGGATTTTCGACTTGGAAGTGAATTGAGTGAATTGTCGATTTGTTGTTGTATTCAGAGTTATAGAGACATAGACTCTTAGAGTCATGCAATATGCAAACAGACCCTTCAGCACAAATCTTCCATGCTCACCGGGTTTCCTCAAGTGATCTGATCCGATGTTCCTGCGTTTCGCACATACATTTTAGAAATGGAAGATCTGCAGATGCTGCAAACCAGAAAGACAAACAGAAGCTGCGTGAAAACCTCAGCAAGTCTGGTAGTATCTGTGTCGAGAAATCAGAGTTAACGTTTCAGATCCAATGACCCTTCTTCAGAACTCTGAGGAATTATGCAGTTATCTCAGCAAGGCTGCGCCATAATTTCTTCCCTATCTTCCCGCAAGGATCTCGGCTACACTTGAACAGGTACTGGGTATGTATCTACGGTTCTACGTTTTTGGTATCTCTAGCACTTTCTCTTCTGTAATGTGCCCTCGTTTCACATCATCACTATATTTATTTATTTCTCGACTTCTGGAGTTTCCATATTTATCTACGCAATAAATATATACGCGATATATTTATATAAGATCTCACGCATCCAGCAGGAAAACTCTGCAAGGCAGAGGAGTGGTTGAGGTGGAGTTCTTGTGAGGAGTGTGAACCCAGCATGGCCAAGCTCTCATGGACTGTATTGTTGAATTCTTAACTGTGTTTCAGTGATTTTACAGTTTTGCAGGAATGACTAATGTTTTATATTTTAACTTTGGTTTCGTTGTTTTTCTGCTTTACACCAAGATTCTGTAGCCGGAGCGAGAGTACCTTTGTACCTAAGATTACATCACATGTGGCAATATGTAAACCTATCACTGTACTCATGTGAGTACATGTGGCAATGCCCCCATTGGACGTTATTCATCTTCAGTGGTTCCACACATCGATGACTGATTGATTTTTAAGAAGTCCTGTACTCTCCCCAGTTTCTCTTTTACCCTTAATATTCTTGTGCAATCTCTTTCAATAGTGTTGAACAGTATTTGCCAAAGCTATCTCATGCGCCTTTTTGGCCACTACATATCCCTCCCAAACCCTCCATGCTCCGAAGGACATTCACTTGATTCCAGCTGCCTGTATCTGACTTACGCCTCCTTTTATTTCTTGACCATAGCCCCATATTCCTTATTATGTGTGGGAATCTACTAGAAACTATTTGTTGTTCTGGGTGTGTGTGTGTACTGATGTAAAGGGAGGGAGGGTTTCTTGTGGTTTACATCATAGTTCGCAAGTAATTCAGACTTTTCATATGTTATTTCAGTTTCAATTACATCAATAATTATCTTAATACAGTGAAACATTGGAAAATGTCACTCGGCTCTCATGAAATTGATCAGTTTATCTCCAGGTTGATGTAAGCTTTGTTTGTTTCTTTCCTCATAGCCAATGTAGTCACCAGCTACATCCTGCTTTATAAAGATTGTGGATTGTCTCCATGTATCAGACGTTACCTGGGGTCGATGGCAATAGCGGATCTACATGTCATTATCCTTGACTTGACAATGAGACACATTCCCATTGTTTATCGGGAACAGTTTTATTTCCTGCGGGACATTGACGTATGTAATATTCACGCCGTCCTGCTTTATGCAGCCACTGACTGTTCTGTCTGGTTCACAGTGACTTTCACCTTTGATCGGTTTGTGGCCATTTGTTGCCAGAAGCTGAAAAGTAAATATTGCATTGAGAAAATGGCGACTGTGGTTCTGGGAACAGTGACTGTGATGAGTTGTCTGAAGAACATTTTCTGGTATTTTATGCTCACACCTTTGTATTCGCTGGCGATTGAGCCCTGGTTTTGTGAGGGAACAGATCCAGTTTACTATTCCTGTGACTGGGTCACAATCGAGTTCCTCCACCACATTCTAAACCCGGCTCTCCCATTTCTCCTGATTCTGCTGCTCAATGTTTCCACAGTCAGACACATTTTAGCGACCAGCAGAGCACGCAGGATACTCCGGGCTCACACCAATGGGGACGCTCAGTCTGACACAGAAATGAGAAATCGAAAAAAATCGATCATTTTGCTGTTTGTAATCTCAGCTAATTTCATCCTGTTATGGTCAACGTCAATGATGTATTCTATTTGGAGACGTATGTGAATATTGTGTATACCAAGTGTATCTTGATCCCTATGTGCGGGAATTGGGCTTCATGCTGCAGCTCCTCAGTTGCTGCACAAACACTGTGATTTATGCCGTGATGCAGACTAAGTTCAGAAAGCAGCTGAAAGATCTGCTGAAATACCCCGTTAACCAAATTAATCAATCAATCAATCAATCAAATTGCCTCATTAATCAATCCGTCCGGGGATTTATCATTTCAGTTCAATATGTCTGCAATGGAGGAACTTGTCGCTATGGTAAAAGGTCGAGTGCAATAATGGTTTGCCAACCTCATCCTACAGGGGATTACAGGGACATATATTAATGTTTCTCTCAACTCAGGGGCCAATGAGAAAAGACACGATCGCACTTACTGTGCCTATCAATTCAATTTGTGAATAATAAAGATATTCATTAAAAAGTGCTGAGCAGCAGAGTGAACGGCATTATGGTTTGTCTTTGTGTTTAAGAAGCTGAGCTGGAGTGACATAAAATAATCTCCAACTCCTGGTCCTCAGCGTAGGGGAGGGGACTGGCACTGAGCTCTGCAGTTGGTTTAAAGTCACTCGGTCCTTGCTTTCACCTCTGGGTCCCCCAATTTGAACTGGCCTTCGGCAGTAGTTATCTGTCTCGCTTTGCCCCTGCCCACCCCCACACCAATGTACCGCTTCCAGTCTCACTCTGTAACTCTATCTCTCTCTCCAAATCCCACTTACGCACTTTATTTCATTGTCCTTCCCTTATACATTCTCCTTCACTCTCTATCTTGCACAGTCTACATCCCAATCTCTTTCTCTCTTCAAAAAGCTTTTCCACAAATTCTTCTTCACCTTCCTTTGCCAAGGAACATGATTTCTTGGGTTAGTTTGTAGCTTCATGGCAATGCTAGGGTAACAGTATGGCTCTTGGGACAAATGGAGTTGTGCATGGACACAGTGGATATGAGAACACTGACCGTTATTGGGGGTAGCTGTTGAGGTGGCGCCATACGCTGTAGCTGGGGCTAAAGAGTGGGGGTGGTACAGCAGGCTATTCCACAAAGAACAGATTGTGTGGCACCACTGTCTTTTACTCCGGGAACAGAGTGGTGATGGAGAAAGAAAAACATGTCAAGGGGATTAACTGGGGAGGAGTTCACAGATCAGCCTTCACAATAGGGAGTCTGCAAGGAGAGTGCGCATGATGGTGGGGAATTGTGTAGGACGTGAGCGTGACATTGCAGGAGTGTGTGGTGGAGTGTGCGTAACAGTTTGGGAATGTGCAGAAAAATGAGCGTAATGGTGGGGGCTGGTCATTTGTTTTACAGCAGGAACAGCGGGCGCGAAGATAGTGAGCTGTCAGCAAAGAATGTGAAGCTTTTAAATATTTACCTCGAGCTATAAGGTCTTCCTTTTGTAACAGCAGTGAGTGAGAACCACGGCGCTGCCGGGTAAGTAAATGAAAACTTTAATACTTACCTCGTGAATAGGAGGAGTGCATGGCGAGCAAAAGTGGACAAGAGAATGTCGATTACGTGAAGTAATATATTTTGGGGGATGCATTCCCCGAAACGCTTATTAGGTAGTGTCCCCCACTCATCCTGCTCCTTTAACATGATAAATCAATTATCTGTGCGCCATATTGCCAAGTTGTATTTTTTTTTGCCAGTAGTCTCTTTCGAAATTTGGAAAGGTTGTGATGGAGTTTAGGGCAGTTGACTGCTCCTACTGTCGAATGTGGGAGGTAAGCGTCAACACTAGTGCCCTACTAACTTCATCTGCTGGAAGTACACCCAATTTTAGCTCCTCGAAAACCATGTTCAGGATTTGTAGCTGGAGCTGTATGAGCTTTGGTTCATTCAGGAGGGTCAGAGGGTAGTTGAGAGAAGTTACATGGAAGTATTTACAACTCAGGTTCAGGAGGAAGTTAGACAGTTTACACTTATGGGACGGAAAAGGATCAGGCAGCCAGTGCAGGGATCCCCTGTGGCCGTTCCCCTCAATAACAAGTATACCCTTTTAGATATTGCTGAGGGGACGATTTCCCGGGGACAAGTCATAAGGTATAGATCTCGGGCACAGAGTCTCTCCGTGTTGCTCAGAAGGGAAGGGTGCAGTGGAGCAGAGCGTCCATTATTGGTGATTCCAGAGTGAGGGGGACGGATAGGAATCTCCGGGTGAACGAGAGAGACTCATAGTTGCTGTGTTGCCTCACTGGTTCTAGGGTTTGCGATGTCTCTGATCGTGTTTTCGGAATCATTAATGGGAAGGAGGAGCACTCCAAGTCTTTGTCTATGTAGACATCAATGGCTCAAGTAGGAAAATTAATGGCGTTTCAAGACCGAAATTCAGGGTGTTGGGGCGACAGCTCAGGCCTCGAACATACAAAGTTTTTATTTCTTTTTTTTACACATGCCACGTGCTAGTGAGGCGAGAAACGGGGAGAGAGACGAGTTAAAGCCCTGACTACAACGAAGGCGCAGGAGGAAGGCTTTCATATGCTTGCATAATTGAGGGACGTTTTCTGAACGAGGGACTTCTACAAATGGGATTCTCTGCACCTGAACAAGAGCGGTACCAATATCTTTTGTGGAAAATTTACTAATGTTCCTCCTGAGAAATTAAACTAATTCAACGGGGGGGTGGGGGGGGTGTAAACCTAAACTGTTATTCCAGTGTACAGGAGGTTGACAGTAGTGCAGTCATGAATGAGTTTTCAAGGTCAGAGGAGTGTACGGGTAGGCAGGAAAATGGCTTGATGTGTGTCTACTTCAACGCCCAGAACGTTCAGATGAAGATGCGTGAACTTGCAGCATGGGTTCCTACACAGAACTCAGATCTTTAGGCCATTTCGGAGACATGGATAGGAAACAGACAGTAGTGGTTGTTGCATGTTCCTTTATTTCACTAAGGTCAGGAACGATTGTATAAGTGGGTGTGGTGTGGAATTGTGAATCAAGGACATAACTGCAGTGGTTGAGAGGACATTTGAGGACTCGCCTACTGGGGTTAGAAACATAAAGGAGAAGTCACCCTGTTGGGAATTTTCAAAGGGTCTCCGAATATTTCCAGAGACCTCGAGTGAAGGATAGCAAACATGATTCTGCAGAGGAGCGAAAGTAACTGGTTAGTTGTTATGGGAGACTTCAACTTTCCCAATATTGAGTGGATACGCTGAAGTGTCAATATAAAGCCTAGTTTTATACAGCCTATTTTATCAATATATAACAGGTTATGTAAAACTAGCCTGGATTTCTCAATATCGTTTTCCAAACCACACTAACTGTGGGTGACCGTCTTGAGGGACAGAATGATACTATGTTACTGTGGAACAGATATTTGGAGCAAGCAGACTCCACCTGCACAGGTGGTTTGAGGGGCTGAATAAAACAGAAACATTCGACTGAGTAGCAAGTCTGGCTCAGAAGACACTTGTCACTGCTCCACCAGACACTATGACCATGTCTGATCTGACTGTGGTCTCCGGAGCACGTTTCTGTATGTATACAACTTTCCAACATTCACTTGGCTGTCAAATGTTGAACAAACATAACTTTGATCAAATGCAAATAGCCAGACACCACAAAACTCTGAGAAAGGGAATTCCCACTTGAACCGCCCTTTCAGAATGTCTTGTTAGTGTCCCAGCCAATGTCGCAGTGTCACCAATGCCTTTTTCTTCCCCACTCCTCCACTGGTTTCAACAAATTTTAAATGTATCCATTTGAGTGATATGCAGAAAGACAAAGTAGCAGACTGGATCATTTTCTACAAAAACGCACGATAAACAAATTCATAAGAAATGGTAAAATTCGAAAAGTATTCCCAATGTTATTCTGCCTTTAAAAGTATTCTGCTCACTTAAGTTTCTGAAAATAAGCTACGCAGAACAGTTGGATGAATCTTTTTGCTTCAGATAGTGGAACGATGCCAATGAATACTCATGAGGAATCCTCCACGAATGGTAAAGATGAGTCACGGATTTTCTGTTGTTAGGCGGAACCAAGTAAGAGAGAGGGAGCAATCGGCTGTTGATTCTCAGGTGGGTAACATTTTTTCCCCCTCTCTGTGTGGAAGAATGCAATAATGCCAACTGAACATCAAACTGGACCGTGTGCGCTCCCTTTCAACATTGCCTGGAATGTATGATTATGGACTACATGCAGGTGCATCATTGTTGTTATCGTACGCAGCGCCATTCGTTAGCTAAATATGTCCCTGCTTTATAATTATATTACATGTTTATATGCGTCTGTGAAATTTTAAAATTTGATTTGGTATCTTACTATTATGCGTTAATATCAATAAATCTTATTCATAACATTTATTCTCTAGCTTACGTTACCTTAACAGAAGAAAACATGTATCAAGCTGTTACACATTTCTGAATGTCGTATTTGCATAAGATTTCTCATCTGAGATCTTAACTGACAAGCTTACATAAGAAATGGCCTTCATTGCAGGAATAAGAAAAGGGAAAATACTTTGAAAATTTTCGAGAAGGATTATGTGTTTTCGGTTATTTTAAGGAATCAAAACTGCACACGATGTGTCAGCTGTGGTCGCAGCAATGCCCTGTACAGATGCAGTGAAACAGTTCACATTAAGCCGGGCACACATTGCCAAAAGCAGCATTTACCTTCCAAACCACACGCTGCATTTGCAGACTAATCTCAAATAATTCATGGAGCAGGAACATGGAAATCGCAGAGCCCTGCAATCTTCCTTCATAGTAGAAATAATGAAATTTCAACTCAACAGCTTTGAAGGATCTTATTACGGATGTGTTCAGCCATAAAAAGAACAGATCTACTTATTCAGCAGCAATTAACAGTTTTTTGAAACTATTCTGAACAGTAATAAGTTTTTAAAAACATTATTTAAATAATCACGGAGACAGATTTCAACATAATTGCGAAACATTAAAGAGATATCAGACATATCTTGCCAAAAGAAAATTCCAGAAGAAGGCTTGCTGACGCAATGTTGACTTCTCCACCTCTTAATTTTGCCTGGCCTGTTTAGCACTTCCAGCCTCCTACATGTCTACTTTGGATTCCAGCATCTGCATTATTTGTCTCCAGCTAAAAGAAGTTACCAATCGAAATATTTGTGCATATTATTATTAATATTACGAGCTTTTTTGTAAATAGCAGAATCACTTGTTTTTGGCTGAATGAAGGGCTAATGGAATTTGATAAGATATGGCCTGTACAATGGAGAATAAAATGCAAGGAGTATCTCGAAATAAAACTTGACGTAATTGAACAAAAGGAGTACAGCCATTTACTTTGGAATGCAGTGTAGAAACATCCCAAGGCCGAGAGGTTACAAAAATCGTTTACACCTAAAATAACGAAGAACCAACGGCTGTCCATCGAAGTATCCGTTAATAATCAAGTGTTTCACAAGATTGCTCCCATAGAAGGAAAGGGGAAGGTGTAGTTAGCACGTTGTGTACGAGCATTGTAACGTAAAATGTATAAAACTACTGTCTTTTTACTGTAAAATCAGAGTATGACTTTGATCGCTCTTCTGATTTGACTTGAAGATTAAGAAAACCACCATGCTTTCACATCAAAGCCAGATTCGAGGAAGATCCTTTAGTTCTATCCCTGCATTAACAGATTTTTGATTGAATAATAAGCCACTCTGTACCGGTATTATGTGTGCTTCCAGACTCTTTGTCACTGGTCAGTGAAATCTAATGAGTACACAAGTACCTATAGAACAGAGGGAGAAACGAAAACTTAGATAAGGGCATACACGACATAAAGCAGTCATTAGACAAGACCAACGTTATCATGATCAGCATCATTTGAAGTTAGAGGATCGATTCATCAGCCTAAAATTGACAGGAAAGATGCTTCTCCTGAACCTGCTGGTGAGTGTGTTCATGTGTCTCTATTGTTTGGCTGACGGAAGACGTTGTAGGAGATTATTACTGGGGTGGGAGTGGTCTCTGTTAATGCTGGCAGCCTTTCTGTTGCAGCGAACCATGTCAATGGAATCCACGGATGGAAGGTTCACTTCCGTGATGGTCTGAGATTTATTGTTCGAGAGATTGTTCTCATTGCACCACGTCACAAAGCCCCCTAACTCACTTTTGTATTTTGGCCCATTGTTGTTTGGTATCTGTTCTCCTATGGCACTATCATCAGCCGACCTGTGGATGGTGTTCGTTCGGAATTTGACATCACAGCTGTGGGTGCACTGGGAGTACAATCGCGGGCACTGGGCACCGCTGTAGGTATACAGGGAGCACACTAAGGAGCTGACAACACAGCCGTGGGTGAACAGGTAATAGAGTTAGTGGGCTGAGGACATAGCCATGGGTGTACAGGGAATACAGTAGGGGACTAAGGACACAACTGTGAGTGTACAGGGAACACAGTTTGGGGCTGAAGGTACAACCGTGACAGTACAGGGAATACTGCAGCGGTCTGAAGACACAGCCGTGGGTGTACAAGTATTACAGTAGGGCAATGAGGAGACAGCCGTGGATGCACAGTGAGTACAGCAGGTGGCTGCGGGCACAGCCTCGGATGTGCAGTGAGTACTGTCAGGGGCTGGAAACACAACCGTGTGTGTACAGGGAGTACAGTAGAGGGCTGCGGACACAACCGGTGGTTTACAGTGAGTAATGTAGGAGGCTGAGCACACAGCCGATTGTTTACAGAGAGAATGATTGGAACCTGAGGACACAGCCATGGATGTACATGGTGTACAGTAGAGGGCGGAGGACACAGCCATCGGTGCACAAAGGCTTCAGTAGGCATTTGAGAGCAGAGCTATGGGTGTACAGTTAGTACAGTAGGGTCTGAGGGCCCAGCCGTAGGTATACAGGGTGTACACTAGGGGGCTGAGGATACAGCTATGTGGGTAACGGAGCATAGTAGGGGGTTGCAGACATAGCCATAGGGATACAGCGAGTACAGGAGGGGGCTGCGGATCCATCCTTCAGGAGCTCCAGTGTTGAGAGTTATTGTGGAGAAAGTGCTGTTGCCTATGTTCACTATTGCGATCTGTGATTCAGAAAGCTGAAAAATCCCAGTTGCAGGGAGCAGAGCCGAGACAAATCTCAAATATTACTGAGTTTTGAAATCAGTCTTGAAGGTAGAATGGATTTGAAGGCGCAGCTCTATATGATTAGCAGGAGTCCAACTTAGGTGTCCTTGTTTTCCAAATGTTCAGGTTTGAGTACAAGTTATGGACATGCTGTCCGCTGTGAACCCGTTGTGTTGCTGGGCACATTGTGGGAGATTGTGACAGCCTGAAAGACTGAAGTTGAAATGGTCCATAACCAGCCTTTCGAAACGCTTCATGATTTTGGAGTTCAGAGCCACTAGGCGGTAGTCCTGAAGGAACATTGCATGTGTTTTCTCACTTACGGGGATGATGGTGATCTACTTGAACCAGGTTAGGATTTCGACTAGTGGGAGGGAGAAGTTGAAGATGTTTGTGAATATGTCCGCGAACTGGTCTGCACTGGATTTGAGTGCTCAACCGGTAACACTTTCCAGGCCCATCGTTTTCCCTGGGATGACTCCCAGGAAGAGTAATCTGACATTTGCCAGTCAAGGGGACATGAAACCATATTGTTTCAGTCTAACCTGCAGTCAAACACATTTTCCCCATTTCCTTGTTGGTTTTCAGCACCCAGATGTTCGGGGAGCCGATGATGCGATTGTGCAGCTTCAGGACGTGAGCGAATCATGTCTTGACAGACTAAGCCTTCGCCAGAATAGGACATCATGCGGTCAGAGTTCATGCCAGGACAAGTTATTGGGATTGTGTCCCAGTTGGTCGCTGCCTTCTCTGGATTGTGCATTTGGGGGTCCAGGCCGTATCACGGTCGGTGTCTTTGAAAATCCAGGATTTGTCAGGGGTTTGTCTCTGTCGTCAGCGATTTCTCAGAGGTGTGTGTCTGTGGGTCCCTGCCTTATCAGGGTTGTCTCTTTCGTTCCAGGGTTTATCAGGGCTGTGTCTCTGTGTTAACGGGCCTCTTACGTTTTGTGCTTCTGTGGATCCTGCCCTTTTCATGATTATGTCTCTCTAGGCCCCTGCTTCGCAAGGTAATGTCTCTGTCAGGCACGGCAGACTCAGGGTTATCTCAGTAGGTCCCAACCTCGTCGGGGTTGTGTCTTTGGGCGTCCTCACTTTCTCAGGATTGTGCCTTAATGTATGAGTGCTTTCTTATGGTTGTGTTTCTGTGGGTCGGGGCCATGTTAGGGCTGATTCGCTGTCGATCTTGTTCCTTGTATGGTTATGTATCTGTGGGTACTGGTATTCTCACAGATGTGTCTCTGTGGTTTTGGGCCTTCGCAAAATTGTTTCTCTGTGGTTCCAGGACTTCACAGGTGGTGTGCGCCCATGTGTCCTTGCCTTCTCAGGGATGTGTCTCTGTGTGTTCGGGCTTTGGCAGGGTTGTGAGTCTGTAGGTCAAGGCCTTCACAGGGTTTTAGCTCTTGAGGATCAGGGTTCTGTCTACAGTCTCGGCCGTCTCCGAGTTGTATCTGTGTGGTTCAACGCACTCTCAGTGTTGTGTGACTGTTGGTAAACGCCCACTCAGGGCTTTGTCTCTGTGGGTCCGGGCCTTCTCAGCATTGTGTCTTTGTTGATCCAGCACTTTTCACACTTTCCAACACAGAGAAATCCCCAACGATACATTACAACCACACACACATGCCCTCTCACACAGCTCCCCACACTATCACACAGCTCTCCCACGATCACACAGGCCTCCCCAAGCACACAGCCGCCTCATACACAGCTCACTCTACGCAGAGCCCTCCCACACAGACACATGCCCCACACACAGAGAGCACCAACACACACAAATGCCCCACACTCCCATATAAACACAGCACAGCCACAAACAACTCCGCCCGCACACTCAGCTCTGCCGCACAAATTCTGGATCAGTGGTGCTGGAAGAGCACAGCAATTCAGGCAGCATCCGAGGACAGGCAAAATCGACGTTTCGGGCAAAAGCCCTTCATCAGGCCCTTCCTGATGAAGGGCTTTTGCCCGAAACGTCGATTTTGCCTGTCCTCGGATGCTACCTGAATTGCTGTGCTCTTCCAGCACCACTGATCCAGAATCTGGTTTCCAGCATCTGCAGTCATTGTTTTTACCTCTGCCGCACAAACACAATCCCCATTACACAGACCTTCGCACACTCAGGCAATCCCAACACAGACATAGACACCTCACACACACAGACCTCTATACAGAGCCCAAAAGCACGTCTCCCCACAGATAGCTCCTACATACGCAGTCCCTCTACACATAGACACCCACAGACACAGAACTCCCAACACTCAACCCCACACACAACCCCCACGAAACACACGCATAGCCCTGCTCACACACTGCGCAGCAACAAACTCAGCTCTCCAATACACACACAGTACCCCCTACACAGGACAACACATAAAACCCCCACTCGCAAACTGGAAGCCCCCACTCACACGCACACACTCACAGATTCACCCAGCCACCACTCATACACAGCCACCAAGCCCACCGCACACGCACAGACACACACCCGCAGCCTCACTCTCAGTCACAGACACCCCCACACCTTCACATTTCCCCCACACACAGCCCCTGCCACACTCACTGACCACCCAGTCACAAAGCCCCCCATAACCCAGCCCCCCACACAAAATCGACAGACACACTTTACCACCCACACACAAGCCGTCACTCCACACACACAGAGCCCGATCATTACGCACACGCAGAGCACCCCACCCCACAAACACAGACATTCCCTCCAACAAAAGCACAGCCAACCCACTCTCACACAGCCCTCCCCTACACAAAGACTCTCACACACACAGCTCCCACCAAAAACACTGCACTTCCATACAGACATAGCTCTCCCATACGCACAAACACGCACTCACACACACAGCCAAACCCAACAACACACACCCTGCCCCCGCTGACACCACACAACAAAAACATCACCTCACACAAACATAGCCCCATCAGACATAACCATGGCTACAGACAAATGATCCCCAACACACAGACCACACCCACACACAGCCAAATTCCACACATACATAGACCCCCACGTACGCAGACTCCTCCACACAAGCACTGAACAGCCACCACTACACACAGGGACTTCCCACTCCAAGCTCCAAAACATAGCAACGACTCATACACTCAATTCCCCACAAAAACGCATCTCTCCCACTATCAAGCAGACTCCCCCCACACAGACCCCTCAGACACACAGCTCCCCCACACACAGCCTCTTACACACATTCCCCACATGCACACAAAAATCCCACCACTCACAGACAACTCACACACATAGCCCACATACACATCGCACTCCCACGCACAGAACCCCTCAAACACACAGTACCAGCCACACGCACACATCGACAGCTGTCCCACCCACACACAGAAGACACCTGCCATGCTCACACTGCACCCCCAAATACTCAGACAGTCCACCACAAAAGAACAGCCCTACCACTATCACGCAGCCCTTCTCACATACACAGCTCCATCGCACACAGATGGAGGTTGTACTCATGCACAACCTTCCTACACACAGAGACACATCCACACACAAAGCAGAATCCAACTATACAGCTCACCACACATACTGCCCACAACAGACACCACCCTACACGAAAACAGTCCCCCACACAGAACAACCCACACAGACACAGTCCCCCATACCCATCTGTTCGCAAACTCAGCGCACCCCCACACACACATAGATTCCAACACACGCAGACCACCACACACAGAGCCCCCACACAGAGAGCCTGCTTACATGCACCCACAAACGCACAAAACCGCCGTGCATTCACATCTATCCAATCATACACACAACCCCAAAATATGCAGAGCACTCCCCCAAACACAGTCCCCCACCGGCAGCCCATCCACTCAGAGACAGCGCCCGACTCAGGCGCACACATTGCCAACTCACGCAGCCCTCTACTCGCATACACATAGACCACATTCACAGCCCCCACCCACACACAGTTCCCGCAAATATATACCCCACCCACACATGCAATCTCCAGCTCACACACAGACCAGCAATACAGACAGACGCCCACATATACACAGCACTCCCCCATTCATAGAGCACTTCCACACACGCTCCCCACCAAAGCCTTCCCTCCAGGCGCAAAAGACTCCCCACACACAGAGCTTAGCCACACAAAGCTACTCTATATACTCTCCTCCACACACAGCCTCCCCCCACACACTAGCAGTCACCACACACTAGGCTACCCCCAAACACAGAACACCGGATGCGCAGCACTCCCCACATAGACCCACACAGAGCCAACACAGACCGCAGAGTTCACCTCCCTCGTGATGCAGCCCCACTCCCACGTACACAGCCCCCATGCACACAGAACCCCATACTCGGAGACACCCCAACACACAGCACCACCATTCACACAGCAACACCAAATACATACAGTAAACTGACCACACGGAGCTCCGACCACATAGAGACCCAAACATCAAAAACAGCACGCCCCACGCACTCAGAAACCCGCTCACTCGCAGCCACCCAATGGCATAGACACCCTAAACCGCACACAGCATTCCTGCATACATTCAGCACCAAGACTCACAGCACCATACTGCCCACACCACCTGCACACACAGCCTCCCCCCCACGCTCACATACTCCCCACACACCAGAACACCAAATACACAGAAAATTCCGCATAAATCCTCCTCCACACACTGTATCCTCACAAAAAGCCGCGCAGGCACTGAGTCCTCACATACGCAGCCTTCCCCCACACACTAGCTGTCTCCACACACAAGGCTACCCCCACATTCCGCCAAACACATAGTCACTCCACACAGCACTCCACACACAATCATCCAAACCCACACATACACCCAGGCCAACATGCGCAGCCGTCCCACAATCATAGTGCCACATTTATCAAATCCCCACACGCACACACAGCCCCAATACACAGATATCTCGCACTCACAGCCTCGATGCGGTCAGCACCCCCAAACAGCTCTTCCACTCACTCAGTGTTCCAGACACACATACAGCCACCTCCCCACACATAGAGGCACCGACACACACACGTCACACCCCCTACGCACAATCCTCTCACATACACAGCGCCCTCCACACACAGCGTAACTACACACACAGCCATAGCAGACAAAAAGACATTTCCTGCGTATCCCCCAGCGCTTAGAGCACCCACACCCCAGCTGCACCCTGACACTGCTCCCCAATACAAACAGACACCCACACACAGTGACCCTCACACACTGTCGCCCCCACTCAGCCACAAAAACGCAGTCCTCACACACAGGGTCCCCACGAAACAACTAGCACACACACACACAGACACCCCCCACAAACACAAAACATCCCCAAACTCTTAGCATATCCCCCTCCACACACAGACACTCCCACAAGCACGGAATTCCCCCACACATATCACTACACACACTCAGCCTCCGTTACACAAAATGCATACACCCGCATTCTCAACCCCTTCAGACACACGATCCCCCAAATACATCCCACCCACGCAGTCACAGCTGCCCACACATTCAGACCCCGTCACACAGCCCCTCACCCACATTGACACCGCCCCCACACACAGACCCCCCAACAAACTGGCAGCCTCTCACACATGCAGACTCTCAAACACAGAGATTCCCACACAAAGCACTTCACACACAGCAACGCTCACACATTTAGCAACCCCAACACACGCCGCTCACCAAAAACACCCACAGAGCCCATACATACACCTGCCCCCACACACATATACCCACTGCACACAATTGTTCCCCAAATAACCCCGGCATCACACAGCCCTCCCCACACACACAGCCCCGTCACACACACACAACACGCCTCACACACAACCACTCCACACAGGCATAGCCCCTCACATGTACACAGAACCCCCAGACATCTGAACCTCACATACGGAGCGTCCCACACAGGAACAGATTCCACACACATAGCCCACCGCATCCACACACAGCCCTCTACCCACACAGAGTCCTGCCACACATAGAACACCCATGCACACTTCCAATCTGCACACGGAGGGCCCCACACACACAGAGCGCCCCTACACGCGAACACTCACAACCAACAGGGCCCCAACTATCGCCCACCACACACAGAGCCCCAGCAAAAACAGCCACTACCCCCACGCATTCACTAGCTCAAGCACGCCCTTCGCACTCTCAGCTCATCCCCATGCACACATGTAACCCCCCCATTAACACAGACCCCCACGCAGAGCCGCAATACATAGACCCCATTGACAGAGCCCCAACACACAGCTACCTACACACAAAGCTCCACACAAATAGCCCTCCACTCACACACAGAGCTGCCTCACACACACAGCCCCAATTACATAGCCCGTGCCACACACAGCGGACCTATATACACAGCCCCTCTACACAATACAAACCGCACAAAGACAACACCCCACACACAACACAACCTATTCACCCATACCCACACATACACTGTTCACACACATACAAAGCCCCACACACATTGCCCTCCCCACACATAGACCCCGATGATACGGCCCTCTCCATACACACAGCCCACACACACACGCCCCTTCCACACACACAGTTCCGCCAACACACCGAGCCCACAAACACACAGTACCACTCACAAACAACACAGCCCGCCTACACACACAGAGTCGGTTTTCCAGCACATATCACCCTCACATACACCCACACAAGTCCATCCAAAAACACGGCCTTCCCACTATCACACAGCCGTACCAACATATCCAACGCCCCCACACACAGAGCTCCCCACACATGCAAAGCTCCTCACTCGCACAGCGTGAGAGCGCACGCACACACATACACAGCCTTCCCTAAACACACTATCCCTCACAAACACCACCCACAGACAGACACACACACGCCCTCCAAACGCAGTCACACATACACACACAGCCTTTCGCAAACGCAGCCCACTGCCACGGCCATATAGACTACCCATGAAAGAGCCCCAACACACAGCACCACACGCATGCATCACTTTGACAATAATCATGCAAACATGCGCTACTACATTTTGTTTAAGTCTGATGTACTCCTGCCACCAAAAGCCTCCACTTTTCATTCAATTCCCGACGATGGGTTGGCTAGTATAGCCCCAAGATTACTGACAAAGGTTTGCAATGTTCCCTTGACGGGAAGATTGTCCTGTTTACTGAACAGTACACGAGCATAAGCTGCACAGCTCTCAATGCTGGGCTATAATCTTGTCCCACTTTACAGTGTCTAGTCTGGCACTGTAAGGTAAATTCAGAATTTGATGTTTAAAATCATTTTGGCTGCTTTGGCAATGTCTTTATTCCTCATTATTATGATTTGCATCCTCCAAGATCTAACCACTACAATTAATCTCACTTCCTGTCCTATTTCCCAAGTTTCCACATGTTCTCAGTTAATTACTTGTCTCATTTTCTGTTTCATGCGTGATACAGCATGGAAATAAACTTCAGTTCCAAACAGTCCATGACGATGAGATATTCTGAATTAACCTCGTCCTATTTTCCAGCACTTGGGCTCATATTCCTCTCAACCATTCGTATTCATGTGAAGATCCAGATGCATTTTAAACGATGTAATTGTACCAGCCTCCATCACTTCCTTTGGCAGCTTATTCCATCCTCTGTGTGGTAATTTGCCACTGATGACCCATTTCATTCTTTCACCCTCACTCTAAACGTATGCCCTCTAGTTCTGTATTCCCCCAACCCAGCGAATAGATCTAGTTTATTCACTCTTTTCCTGCCCCTCATGATTTTATATACGTCTTTAAGGTCACGTGTCAACCTCCGGCACTATAGGGAAAGCAATGATCCCCTATTCAGGCTTTCTCTCCAGCGCAAACCTCCAACGCTGTCAACATTCATAGAAATCTTTTTCTGAACCCTTCCAAATTTCAAAACATCCTTCCGACAGGAAGGAGACCAGAATCTTCCAAAAGTGACCTAACCCATGTCCCGTAGAACCACAACATGACCTCCCAAATCTGTGCTCTGAATTATAAAGGAAAGCATATCAAATGGCATCTTCACTCTCCGAATCTTCCCATAACAGTACTTTCAATGAACTATGACGCTGCACTCTATGGTCACTTAATTCAGCAACACTCCCCAGCACCTTACATTACAGTGCATACGTCCTGACCTGATTTGTCTTTCCAAACTGCAGCACCTCATATGTATCTGAATGAAGAGGCATCCGTGACTCCTTGGACCATTGGCACATCTGATTAAGATACCGTTGTACTCTGGGGTAAGCTTCTTCGTTGCCCTCTACCCCTCCAACTTTGGTTCATCTGCAAACATACTAGCTTTACCACCGATTGTCACATCCAAATCATTGATATAATTAAAAAAATTAGTGCACCCAGCACCGATCCTTATGGCACATCACTGGCTATAGGCCTCCAGTCAGAAAGGCAAGCCTCCACCACCATCCACTGTCTTTTACCTTAGAGTGAATTCTGTATCCAAATGGCAATTCTCCCTGTATCCATATGTTTTAAACTTGCGAACCAGTCTCCCGTGAAGAACTGTGTTCAATACCTTACTGACATTCATAAGGACAACGACTACTCTCTGTGTGTGTGTGTGTGTGTGTGTGTGTGTGTGCGTGTGTGTGTGTGTGTGTGTGTGTGTGTGTGTGTGTGTGTAATCAACCACACCGTCCCGTGGCCCAACATTTCAACTCCCCCTCCCACTCTGCCGAGGATCTGGAGGTCCTGGGCCTCCTTCGCCGCCGCTCCCTCACCACCAGACGACTGGAGGAAGAACGCATCATCTTCCGCCTCAGAACACTTCAACCCCAGGGCATCAATGTGGACTTCAACAGTTTCCTCATTTCCCCTTCCCCCACCTCACCCGAGTTCCAAACTTCCAGCTCAGCACTGTCCTCATGACTTGTCCGGACTTGTCCGACCTGCCTATCTCCTTTTCCGCCTATCCACTCCACTCTCTCCTCCCTGACCTATCACATTCATCCCCTCCCCCACTCACCCATTGTAATCTATGCTACTTTCACCCCACCCCCACCCGCCTGTCGCTAATCTATCCACGCTTCAGGCTCACTGCCTTTATTCCTGATGAAGGGCTTTTGCCCGAAACATCGATTTCGAAGCTCCTTGGATGCTGCCTGAACTGCTGTACTCTTCCAGCACCACTAATCCAGTATCTGGTTTCGAGCATCTGCAGTCATTGTTGTTACCCTGTAAAGAGATCTGCTGTATTCACCTGGGGTTTAGAGAGACGAACTTCCGAAACTACATTTAATTGGGGAGCAGTGTGCTTAGGGACGCTGATTGAACAAGGAAGCGAGCACAGAGTGGTGTCACCTTCTTGAACACGATCTGCAACTTCACACTATGGGGAGGACGGTGCTGCAAGTGTCTGTTAGGGGCACAGTTTCATTCATCTTTAATGATCCGGAACTTTCCAGGCAGGAGTGGATGACATATCCAACATCTTCCAGTATGTCAACATCAATGTCACCATTCAGTCACGAATGATATATGTGATGGATGAGGTAATTGAAATGTTAACGAGCTAACGAGTGTATCTTTGTTTCACAGTAGAGATGGTTTATATGACTCTGCATGGTCCCCAGATCAATGGGGAGACGTAGAGGAACTGAGGACCGCTCACTCTATTAACGTTTCAGTGTGATTCATGGACAGCACATCATGTTGGTGAATCCTCGCAGTCCTGGTCGCTTCCATAGCCTCTTCATTCAGAAGCAGTCAATTATTCCCACTATGTTCGAGTCTCCATGGAAAAAGAAAGGGTGGCCTCTCCGATGAAGGCCGTCCTCTTGATACATGGCACAACTCACCATCCCTTCACCTCTCCCCATCATCAACCAAACATATCAACATATCCCGTGTGTAGTGAGAGTGAAGGGGCAACTGGGAACATAAGGAAGCAGACAATCAGGGAGATGGAGCAACACTTTTGATGTCTGAAAAGGTCATAGTGAAGCCTCCAGTGTACATTGTATCACTTAGCTCTGTTTTCTCTCTCCGATACAGAAGCATACATACCGTCATTCTTCCTGAAAAAGAAGACAGCTTATGCATCGCATTATACTCCACTTGCCAATCTATTATCTAGTGACTTTCGATGTACATATCCATTTGCAAACACTTCAGGCTATCTTGATAATTTAATGTCTTGCTTATCTGAGTGTCATCACAAAATGTAGTAACAATGCATCTATTCCATCTATTGATATAGATTGGAAATAGCGGAATACCCTCCACTGCTTACATTCTGTCGAAATGATTAAGACGCCTTCATCTCGAGTGTCTGCTTCTGTTTGATAACTAGCAGTCCCCCATTCCTATTTAGCACATTCGAAAGGCTGATTAAGAAAGAGGAGCAACAGTCAACAATTCAGCTCCTCGAGCCTGCTTCAACATTTAACGCAATCATGGCTGATTTCATCACGGCCTCAGAACCACGTGCTTGCTCTCCATATCGCTTAATTCACTCAATTCCCCAACTTCCACTTCAATATGTGGCAGTGAATAACAAATATTCACAACAATTTGAGAGAAATAAGCGCCCCTCACACCAGTTTTAAATCTGTTCTGCCTTATACTAAAACTAGATATCTTGTTCTACTTTGCCGTACATGTGGAAACGTCCACTCTACATCTGAATTAACAATCACCATTAACATCTTACAGACCTCTTTGAGAAATCCTCTCATTCTTCTAAACTCTAGAAAGTATAGGCCAGAACTGGTCAACGTCACGCCAAAAAGACAAACTTCTGATCTCTGGAATAAATCTAATGAACCTCGTTTGAATTGCCTCCAATGCAAATACATCACTCTTCAATTCAGGGCACCCGAACCGTAATCCATTTGCAGTCTCACTAACACCTTGCGTAATAGCAACACCAATTCCTACATTTATACGGTATCCTTCTACAAATAAACAAGGAAATTGAAATTCCCATTTTCATTACATGATATATCCAAATATGAATTTCCTGTGATATTCCCAGCACACCTAGGTCCCCCTGCACCGAAGCACTCTGAAGTTTGTCTCCATTTAAATAACGATTTCCATGCTGGCCAAATTGACTAAATCCATATTTGTCCATGTCAAGTTCCATTGCCAAGTGTTGGCCCATTCACCCAAATTATCCATATCCGTTTGTAAATTTATTACATTTTCTTTGCAAAGCAATTTCCCACCGATGTCAGTGTCAGCTGAAAATTTATGTGCAGTATTGTCTATTCCGTCAAATGATAATAACGTAGATTCAAAATAGGTGAGGCCTGAAAAGTGAAATCTATCGCACCGCACAAATTGCATTTTGCCAACAGAAAATGACCCATTTATTATTTCGGAATGCCTTTTGTCGATGCACGAATTCTCTATCCAAGTTCATGAATACATCATAAACCCTCTGAGCTTACTACTTCATCTTTGAGAAGCGCCATAACCAATGCCTTCTGGGAGACCAGGTACATTACATCTCCAGGACTCGCATTATCCGCTTGGTTTGTCACATATTTAAATAGCTTAAATTAACAATTCAAAGATGATTTAGCTTTTGTAAAGGTCCTGTGTGGAGTTTCCACTCTCGCTCCATGTCGGCGTGAGGTTCCTTTGGGTATACTGGTTTCTTCTCACAACACAAAGATGTGCAGGTGAGCTGAATTCGCAATGTTACGTTGCTCATCATTTTCAGGGATGTATAGGTTACGTGCATTAATCATATGTAAATGTAGAGTAATAGCTTCAGGGAAATGGTCTACGTGGGATACTTTTCAGAGCGACGATGTGGCGTTGTTGCGCTGAAGGGCTTCTTTCCACAACGTAGGGAACCTCTTCTCAAAACACATTGACTTTGATGAATTACTGTTTCGTTTTTTTTAATGAAAGATACAAGGTGTACAAATCTTTATTCAGTTTCCACCAGCAGGAAGAAAAGAAACACCCAAGTGGCCAGTGACAACCAGTGCCCTTCTTAGAGGCCAAGGGTGCGTAACCAAACAGTGAGGGATTAAATCAAAGCAGAGTTGGAGGGGGAGACAATACACTCCACTCCCTGCGGGGCCCACCTCTCCCTAAACCCATCGAGTTGTTGGTGGACACAGCGTGCTCCATCTCCAGAGACACCCGGGCTCTGACATAACTACAGAAGAGTGGCAGACAGTCAGCCCTAACGACCCCTTCCACGAGCCGCTGCCTGGTCCTGTTTATGGCCAGTTTGGCCAGGCCGAGGAGTGGGTTGCAGTTTAATTCTGCAAGTGTCCTGTTGTTAATTCCTGTATAATGAATTCTAACAATTATCTTAAATTACAGCAATTGTTTCATTGTATTTTATTCCAAAATGATTATGATCATTCTGAGTTCTTCCATTTTGATAACCTTTATGTTTTCTTTTAATTCCTGTTTAACGGGAACAATGCTCGATTGCTGAATAGGAAGCATGAGTGGCTGAGTGGACTCATCATCCTTTTAGTGGACAAAATTGATGGGCTGACGTCTTTATTGTTTTTCCACATTTTCCCTTCGATGGTTACAATGTTCTACTCCTGATGATGATGCACCAGAGGCCTCAGGGCTTATGGAATATTCCTGTTGTTATGCACTGTTTCGAGTAGCTGAACGGTCTCCTTGTGTTCGCCGATAAAAGGCTGAAGATACTGAACTGTCTTCTCCTGTGCTTGAGGGAGTGGTTGGTCTTCTCCTGTTCCCATACAACAGACAAGTGAGTGGAACTACCACCTCCTTTCTCATAAAACTTCGGCATAATTTGTGCCTTTCTCCAATTCCTATGCTACAGGCTCGATAGGCTGAATGGTCTCCCCTTATTCCAATATACCAGTCTCCAGTCTTTCTGTGGACTCTTCCAGTTCCTGTGTTACAAATTTGAAAAGGCTGAATGGACTGATTCTGTTGCTGTGGAAAAATATACTAGTGCTGCATGGCCTAATCTGCGTCTCATTTTAAAAGCTCGACGGCCTGATTGGCCTCCTCTCCTACTGCATATTAGACACTTGGGGGTGAATAACCTCGTCCTGTTCTGATGTAACAGGGTGGAAGGGCTGAATATTCTCCTGTTCCTGCATCTCAGGTTGGAGACGTGTACCGGATTCTTCCATTTATTGTGTGCTTGGTGTCTGTTGCTGACTCCCTCTTTTGATCGATGTAAAAATAAGGTCATCTTTCATTCTTGTAATCTCCAAAGTTTATTGGATCAATATGATCAAACATTTGACGGAACCATCTCTGAGTTGCTTCCAATGTAACAATATTCTTCCTTCAGCCAGGAGACTATATCTGTACACACTACTGCAGCTGTGATCTCATTTTGATTGGGAACTGCAGCAGCAACACTTTCCCAACCTACTGTAAGGTTCCCGCACAGATCCAAGCAGTCTCAGCTGGCTGTGGATGCTTAATCACATTTATGGATATGTACATTCTGTGAAATAAGTGTATTGGGCTGATATACAGCCATGAACGAGAATGCTGGAGGCTCAATGTGTTCAATGGCCTACTCCTTTCCTGATATTTCCTTGCAGTCTATGGTAAAATTTTATAAGTGCTATCACAAGCTCTCAGATGTTAGGAAGTAGGCCTCTTCAGGGTCGACAGGACAGTGATTCCAATTCCATTTTCGAATAGTGTGTCTGGTGCCGGGTGTTCTGACTGATTATATACTTGATGACGTTGGAGAAATTGGATACAATTGAGTGGCTTGCTTGGGGAAAAGAGCTTAGTTATTTATCTTAACCATGCTACTTATCATTTCATAAACTTCTATGACTTTAGCCTTCAGTCTCCTGCGCAAAGGGAATAAAATGACAGCTTATATCACAAAACCTCGATGCTCCGTCATTGCAAAACGTTGACCTGTTTCCGGTTTATAACATTCATTCGAAAGCATTGCGACAAGAATTGTAAGCAATACTCCAAACGCGGCTGTACCATTTCTTGTACAGCCACAATATGATGTCCCAACTCCTATACTCAATGCTTTGACTGATGAAGTTAACCGTGCACATCGCCTTATGCATTTCCCTGTCTGATTTCGACTCCACTTTGTAGGAACTATGTACCTGCACACTACATCTCTCTGCATGACAACATTCCACAAGGCCATACCGTTAAATTAATGAATCCTGCCCTGGTTTTGTCTAACAAAATGTGACGCCTCACATTAACCTGCATAAAGTTCCATCTGCCAATTATCGGCCCAATGGCCTGGTTTCCCATGATCTCATTTTCCTTTTGAAAGACCTTCTTTACTGTCCAACATACCAGCAAGTTTGGCGTATTCTGCAAACTTACTATCCGTACTTCGTATATTCTCTTCCAAAACAATTTTATAAAAATAACGAACAATAATGGAAACAGCACTGGTCCTTCAGTCACACCTTTGGTTACAACAAATCTCACCCAGCACGCTCTATCTCCTACAGTCAAGCCAATTTTGTGTCCAATTGGCTAGATACTAGACGCGGTTCAGCGTGGAGGTTGGGCCCAGTGCAATCTGGCGACTGCGCCAGGCGGGGTCTGCCTACTTGACCTGCCATGGTCTGGAGACTGAGCCCCGTGTTTTCTGTAGAACGGGCTCGGCATGTTCTGGAGACTGAACCCGGTGTGGTGTGGAGACTGGACCCGATGTGGTTTGTACATTGTGCCCAGTGCGGTCTGCACACTCGGCCTGGTGTGGTCCAGGGTCTGGCCCCGGATGGGGTCTGGTGATTGAGTCTGGTACGGTCTGGAAAAAGCACCTAATGCTGTGTGAAGTATCGGTCTTTGTGGTTTGGAGACTGGGTCCAGTGTGGTTTCGAAATGTGCTGCTGGCACAGACTGTCGCGAAGGTACTGTTAATTGAGTCACTTTTTCCATTTCTGTTTGTCTGCTGGAATTTGATATATTAGACTTTCTATTTTCAACTGAATACTTCATAATCTGTACCTCGGTATGTTGTATCTTAAATGGCACCATAAACAAAAACATGACAAAACTTGCACTGCTGCCGTTAAAGTGTACATGACAATGAAGCTAATTCAATTCAAATGTGAGAGAGTCTTTGTTTCCTTTCGCAAATGAAGCTGCTGCTTGTGCTGTGGAATGGAGTGCACAGTAGAGAGGGGTATCACAACACATTAAAACAAGAGGGTTGAGTCAAACACAGAGGGAGCCAGAGAATGAGTGAGGAGAGACATTTGGATCCCCATTTCAATGCAATCACTTGCAAAGCAAGAGAAATCCAATTTCTCAGGCATATAGATGTAGAGGTACACACGTTAATTTGGGAAAGCACAAACAAAGACAGTGACAAACACATATATGGGCTACACGGTGGCACAGCTGCCTCACAGCGCCAGAGAGCCCAGTTCAATTCCCGCCTCAGGTGACTCTTTGTGTGGAGTTTGCACATTCTCTCCGTGTCTGCGTGGGTTCCTTCCGGGTGCTCCGCTTTCCTCCCACAATCCAAAAACGTGCAGGTTAGGTGAATTGACCATGCTAAATTGCCCGTAGTGTTAGGTGAAGTGGTAATTGTAGGGGAATGGGTCTCGGTGGGTTGCGCTTCGGCGGGTCGGTGTGGAATTATTGGGCCGAAGGGCCTGTTTCCACACTGTAAGTAATCTAATCTAATCTAATATATACACACCCACTCTCAAGGGCATTCAGATTTTTACAACCCTTCGACCCGTCCACTCTTCAAGCCTGCCTTAGCATTGAATACTGCTACAGCTTGGGTGATCTCGGCCGCAACGTTATTTCACCTTGGGTAATAAGGCAGAGCATGTGACTGACGTATTCGAATACCTTAGTGCACTTTTGGAGCAGTGACTGTAATTCTCTTAGCGTAAATCTACTTTTGGAAAAGAATAGGGCTGGTCCCCAAGTTATTTGTTATAAATTGGGGCAAGGATCATTATGATCGTATTCATGACCAACTGTCAGTAGATGTCTTGAGGGAAGATGTTCAGAGGTAGAGGAACGTCAGGCCCGCGGGAGAATTTCAAAAGAGGGATTATGAAAGTCGGGTGCAGCGTGGTCCTGTTAGTGTGAGGGGCAATGCGAGCAGTAGTAGGGAAGATGATCTCACAGGGGCTATTAAGGCTCTGGTCAAGAAAGAAGACAGAGGTATATGTCAGTTATAGGCTGTGGGATCAGCGTTCAAGAGTACAAATAATAGGGAAATGAGGAGTGCAAAAACTGGACAACAAAAATCTTTGTCTGATTATGTTAAGGAGAATGGAAATAGATCTTTAAGGACATTCAGACCAAAAGAGAAACTAACGAGAGAATAGAGCGCCTCAAAAATCAAAGTTGTGAATTCGGTTTATTAGGTTTATTGTCACATGTACTCATTTGAGGATAGTAAAAATTTTCTAAGTCGCTACATGTGACGCAATCTTAGATATAAAGGGAACCATCCCCGCCCTCTGCCAAGGTACAGCATTTTAGTGCAAAGTGTAAAAATAAAGAAAACGAAGTTAAAATTTAAAACATTGCCTGCAAAAGTGGGGGAAACACATTTTAACAATTCAACGACACCGTCCATAAGTTCCAGGCTGTGCTGGGTTCACATTCCTCAAAAGCACTCGACCTGGCACCATTCCACTGCCTTACAGCCTGTTCCTGGTCGATGGGGTATATCCTAAACAAGTATACGCCATCTGTATTTACTGTGGGAAAAGACATGGAAGCGCGAGGACTCGGGGAAACAGAAAATAAAGTGATGTTTTCAAACAAAGCCACAACATCAGAAAATGAATTGCTGGAAGTCTTAAAATGCATAACCATTGATAAATACTCAGGACCTGTTCAGTTGGATTCCAGGTCATTGCAGGAAGCTGGGGAAGAAATTGCAGTGTCTCTTGCTGAGATAATTGTATCGTTCCTCGAGTTCTGGTTTCGAACGTCTTACTGTGATTTCTCTGCACAGATGCTGCCAGACCTGCTGAGCTTTCCCATTTCCTTCTTTCTTTGCTTCCTATTGACAAAATTTACAGTTCTTTCATTTTTATTTTTTGTACCATTGACAGCCACCAATGAGGCAATGGACGAAATGAACATAGCTAATGTTGTGAGATTATTTTCAAAAAGGCTGCGACGAAAAGCCAGGAAACTCGAGACCAGTGAGTCAGATGTCAGGGTGGGTAAATATTTGGAGTAGATTCGGACAGACAGAATTTACATGCATTTGGAAAGTAAAGGACTGATCTTGGATCGTGTGTAATGTTTTTAGTGTCGGAAAATGTGTCTCCCAAACTTGAGTGAAATCTTTCAAAAGGTGACCAAGAAGATAGATGAAGGGAAAACAGCATATGTTGTCTACTTGGACCTTAGTGGGGCCCAACACGGTTCCAAATGGAAGACTGGGTAATAAGGTTAGATTACAAGCGATCGGGATGACTTCAGCAAGAAAGAAGATGCAGGAACAGATGCAGATGAGGCGGTGGAATTGGGAAAAGGGGATAACGTTTTTACAGAAGGCAGGATGGGAGGAGGTCTACTCCATGTAGCTGTTTGATTCATTGCGCTAGTAGCAGATGTCCGTGGTTAGTTGGTCAAGAGAGATGGAGAAGTCCAAGAAGGGAAATGGAAGTGTCAGAGAAGTGCAGGTGAATTTGAGATCAGGATGAAAGGTGTTATTGAAATTGATGTCCTGTTCCACTCCTCGTGGGAGCAACAACGACAAAATTCCCATGGTCCTCACCTTCCATTCCATGAACTTGCACATCCATTGCATGATACTCCATCACTTCCGCCAACTTCAAACAGATCCCACCATTAGGGATATACTTCCATCCCCCCCCCCTGTGCGAACCACAAGCACGCACCTCCACTGTCAACTCCGTCCAACGTGCTTCGACATCTGATAGAAATTTAACTGTACTTCCATAAATGTCAACTACTTTATCCATTCCACCCGATCTGGTCTCCTCTTTCTCGGCAAACCAAGACGCCAAATTCTGGATCGTTTCAGAGAACATCTCTGTGAAACCTGCACCAACCAACCCCACTAACCCGTGGTTGAATGCTTTAACTTCCACTCCCACTCCACCAAGGACATGCAGGTTCTGGATCTCTTCCATCACCAAACTCTAACCACGCGAAGCCTGGAGGAAGAGCGCATCATCTTCCGCCTTGGGAACCTGCAAACACACAGGATTCATGTGGGTTTCACCATTTACCTCATTTCGCCTCCACCCACTTTATCCCAGTCCCAAGCATTAACTCGACACAGCCCTTTTGGCATGTCCACAGTACTTCCAATTCTTCTGCTCCACCTCCTCTCTGACCTATCACCTTCTCCCCACCCTTCATTTACTTATTCTTTTCACAGCTACCTTCCCCACATCCCCAACCCTCGCTCAGCCGCACTGCCCACAAACCTCATTCATGATGCAGGGTTTATGCTCAAAGCGTCGATTCACTTTCTACTCGGATGCGGCTTTACCTACTATGCTTTTCTTGCACCCCACTCTTGACTCTGATCTCCTGCATGGACAGTTCCTTCTTTCTCGTGAACTAACTTATACTGATGGGTTAAATTCGAATTAATGTCAAAATACCAACCAGCCCAGTTACCTGTTTTGTAGCTAATGATGCATATTTTCAATCTTCGAGTACACGTTCAGTCTAGTGGTTTGTAATACGATAGGTCTTTGTAAGCTCTCAGTGCAAACAGCATACATTCTCTCTTAAAGGTACAGTAGACACCTTCAGTGTCATAAGAGATGTCACGCTGCGGGTGTACAAGATGTTGATATTGTCACATTTAAAATACTGTGTTTAATTTGCTTCAATCTGCTGGATATATATTGTTAACCTTGAGATGATGCAGAAACGATTTCCGCGGAGGTTGGCGGACTGGAGCGTTTGAAATCGAGGGAGAGGTTAGAAAGATCGGGGCTTTATTACATTGGAGCACCGGAAGCTGAGCGATGACCTCACAGATGTTTACAAAATCGTAAGTGGCATGGATATTATGAATAGCCCAGGTCTTTTCTGCCAGGATAGGAGAGTCGACAAATAGAGGGCAAAGGTTTATGTTGACGGGGCTTTTTTTTTTGGAATCCTTACAGTCACAGTTTCACTCAGAACAGGTGTATGCATGGACCGATATGTCGAAGGAAGTGTTCGAAGCTGGTATAATGACGACTTTTTTAAAAAGTACCTCTGGATGAGTACAAGAATGGGATATATTCAGAGAGATATGGGCCCACTGCTGAAAACTGGGCCGAGATTATATTGTGTGATCTGGGCATGGACAAGCTGGCATAATGGGTTTGTTTCTGTGCTGCGTGTCTCTCAGACTCGAGAAGAGGGATAAAAAGAAACTTTACAAGGGACGTTCTAGTAGTAATGCACATCTCCAGACTTTTGTGGTGCCTCTCTGTTTATATATATTGAAGGCTGAGTTAATTTAATATTTGACAGAGAAATAATTCATCGATTATGGGATACAGACAAGAAAGTGTGGCTGAGTCCACAGCCTGATCAGACACAATGCTCGTGCCTGGTGAAGAAGGTTCAAAGTATCTAATGACCCACACCTGCCCGTCTTTCCCATGTACCAATGTTCCATTCAACTCCTCCAAACCGCTAGATAGGAGTAGTTTTAGGCCACTTAATCCGATAATCTAGCGTACAAAAACAGAGGAGATCATTCAGTCCATGAACACTGTCACACTCGGTTCGGGAGATTTGGAGAAAGTAATGGGAAAGCCCCAGTTGGTATGAAAAAGGGCTCTCACCTCTCTCGTTACAGGGCTTCTCCTCTGTGCACGTTTAGCTGCATTTGTTGGTCATACTGGAGATCCGGAGTCACTGTGAATACAGCCCCGTCACCTTACCAAGAGATGGTAGACGAAATCATCTGTTTTCCATGACAGCACCATTCAATACCAGAAATACAGGAAAATAACAGCCACTGAAATTCTAATAACAGAATGGGGTAACATCAGAAGCAGGTCGTCCCATCCAAACGCGACCCCCAAACATGTCTTGTCCTTCACAAAGTTCATGGCTGATCTGCTGTATGGCTCAAATCCTCCTAAATGTCAAAATCTGCAGTGTTCTCAACTCCTTGCTTGATCAAAGTCGACATATGCCCTCCTTATATAGTTTCAGTGTTCTAGATGCCCTAAACTCTGGAAAAGCGGTGTCCTGACATACACTACGCTGTGTTTGAAGAAAAACAAACACTCCCTGCTCCTCCACTGTGATCGATTGATATGATCGGAAGAGATGAACGCACAGTTTCAGTTAACAGTAACTGTCTCTGATATCGACTGAGGAAGTCATCAATGAGCAAATCAAAATTAGAATGGGTGGGAATCCGTTTAAACTCCTAAATGAGTGCAGTCAATCACAGCACAAAGGACGAATTCTGTTTCTTGTGGATATCCATCATCTCAATACCTGGACATCTCTGTGGCAATGCTGAGAGTAGTTTACTCAGCAAAAGTTTCTTCAACTGCTTCATCAACATCTTTTCCAATCATATATTCAAAGTGGGGATGTCATTGAGGATTACACGATGTTCAGAAAATGTGTCACCCTTTTGCTCCTGAAGCAGTGTGTGTCCATGTGCAGTTAGATCTGGATAATATTCAAGCTTGTTCTATTAAAGTGCATTTAATGATCATATAACAGTACTGCGAAACTGCACATTTCTTCAGTTAAAATTGATGATTTCATTCAACTCCTCACGTTGCATCACAGGAATATGAGGAAGTCATTCAGTCTTTGAAAGGATTGGACAAGAACAGTGGTAGCGCATTCAGTCCTTCCAGCCTATTATACAGGAAGAAAATGTGTCTCGTGCTATGGATCACAGTAGAGCTCCTCAATAATTATTTAAGGCGAGAGCCTTGTTCGTAATGGCTTCTTATTTTAAAGGGGAATACGAAGTGGCTGTTGCAGATGCGATCTGATTGGTTTTAAGTTTGGTGTTCACATAAAAAACAATTTATTTACACACTGTAGTTAAACCACAAGCAATTAAAAAGGAATGTATAATAACATCATTTGAAATCTGAACAACATATTAGATACAGTAACCATTACTAAATTAAACGTTCTAACGTAGTAATAAAGTATTCAAACACCCCCGTGCATAAATGAACATTTCAGACACGAATTCTCATAGACAATTCTCTAAACGACGAGAGAAAAATCAAGAGAAAATTCAGGCCGAGTAGCAGCCAGGAAACATTCACTGAAGCTTCCAGTTCTGTTCAGACCCGAAGAAACCACAAACCAGAAATCCCAATCTGTGAGAGCCAACCACACCCATTCAGACTGCATTAAAATAAGGCCGAGACATCCCAATCTGTTCACACAAGTGGTCTGAACTATCCAGTTTCATAACTGCCATTCAGTGATTCTCTTCCAATAATCCAGGAGCAAATACCCTCTTAAAACAATAGTATTTTCACATTAGTCAGCAAATGCAGCTGTTTAACGGGAACCAAGGGTAACACAATCAGGCATTTGGCCTAGGTCAAATCCGAGGAGGAAGAAGCTATTTAGAGTCTCTCACACAAGGACAGAATTAAACATTTCATGCTGGAACATGACACACAATTGTACGAGAGGCTTCACAGTCAGACTGCGCGATATTGTTCCTCGCAGGTCAATTGCACATGTTACACGTGGTATGTTAATGTGGTTTTCTAGCAGAGAGATGGACAGCAAAATGTTTTGTCTGAAGTTTCAAGGAGATATCTTCCATCTTCGAGAAGGCAGCCTGGTCTTCTCAATGGAGGAGAAAGTGAGGTCTGCAGATGCTGGAGATCAGAGCTGAAAATGTGTTGCTGGAAAAGCGCAGCAGGTCAGGCAGCATCCAGGGAACAGGAGAATCGACGTTTCGGGCATAAGCCTTTCTTCAGGAATTCCTGAAGAAGGGCTTATGCCCGAAACGTCGATTCTCCTGTTCCCTGGATGCTGCCTGACCTTCTCAATGGAGGACACAAGCTGGCAGGAATGGCTAACTGTATCAGACAGAAAGTACTGATAGTGATGTTGGTGATTGTCAACAACATGACCTTCTGTGCAGGGCCGCACACCGAATCCACATAAACGTGCAGAGTACGTTCTAAACCTATACCTGTCTCTCAATCTACCTGATGCTTAGCAGAGGCATATAAATTGTTATGAATACCCAATTAGATTGAGGAATTGACTCTCTAACTTCAAATAATAATGATGTTGTTCATGTTGATCTTGTTCAGTGCAAATGTTGCATAGTGCAGCCTACATTTTCTCCCTATGATCTCTCTGTCCTTGCTTGCTATGATCTGCCAATATTGCTGACAAACAAAACATTTATCTGCACTTAGAGACACGGGACGATAAATCAAATCAATCGATACTGTGTAAAATATGGAAATTCTCTCCCTATCAATGACTCTTTTGGAAATAAGTGATTACTTCCAAACCTCAAGTTTCAATGCAATCACCACTTTTTCTTTCCTGAACTATAGATTAAACACTCCGTTTCTGCAGTCTCTCTTCATGGTCGACCACCCCTGAAAAAAAGATCAAATCTGTATGCAGTGCCCCAAATACTCTCACATTCTACATTCAAGTATCCGATATGTCCATTTATTTCGAGCGATGGTTTTTCCCCTTCTGTCATTCAAACAGCCCTCCACCGCACAATCACCATTCGTCGTTCGACTGGTCTCAACACCACCCCCCAAGAACACAAGAGACACAGAGGTGCGTGTGTCCTCACCTACTGACCCACTGCCTTCATATTCAACGTATCATTCTGAAATATTTCTGCCAATTTCAACTGGATGTCACCACCAACAGCATGTTCTATTCCTCATCCCTCACTGCCTTCCACAAGGACCATTCCCTTTGCCAGTCCTTGATTTGCGCCACGAACCCCACGAACCCCTCTGGACCTCCAGGAGTCGTCCCTTGCAACCAGAAAAGATGCAACACCTGACGGCACACCAACAACCTCACCTCCATTCAAGGTCCCAAACAGTCCTTCCAGTTGAGACAGAGGTTCACCTGCCTTTCTTCTAAACTAATTTACTACATCAGGTGCTCCTGATGCGTTAATCTCTATTTTGAGGAGACAAACGTAAACTGAGAGAATTTTTTGTCAGGCATCTGAGCCTGATCCGCAGTGACTGAAATGTCCTTTCAGTCACCGCCCACTTTAATTCTCTTGCCCACTCCCTTTCCAACATGACTATCCATGACCTCCTCCATTGCCACAACGAACAAAATCGTAAAAGTGGAGGCACACATAATTTTCTGCTTGGCCAGCCTACAAAACTGATGACTCAAAATTGATTTTCCAATTGCAAATAACCTCATATCCCATCCCCCCACTCACTTCCCAGAGCCTACCCTACCTTGAACTCATCCCTGTCACCAAGCGGATTCATTCTACCTGTCTTCATCTATGCCCAATTCACCACCTTGACCCCGGCACCCCTTTTCTCTGCAGTTCCCTCCTCAACCCACCCCAGTCCTGAAGAAGGTTTACATCCAAAACGTCGACTTCTCCATCTCCTGATGCTGCCTGCCTTCCTGTGTGCTTCTAGGCTGCTGCTTGTCTTCCCTGGATTCTAACATCTCCAATTTTTTTGTCTGTAACCAAATCCGTTCTCAACAAGCCTCTCCATTTGCTGGTAGTTGACTTTATTTATCTAGTAAAGCATCTTGCAATGATGAGCAACATGTCATTTACTGCCCCATCAATTACACGTAAGTATGCATTATTTTGGTGACTCATGATCAATGACATGCCCGTCCATTTTGGACTACATTTCCGAACGTCGCAGCATTTCATCAACATCATTTGAGATGTATGCTGTTTGTTTCCCACATACAAATTATTTATGTGCCTTGCAATTTGCTGTGATCCGAATAGTGACACATGTGGTACCCATGCATAACTGCCTGCAACAAGAAACTGGTGTTGTTCTCTGTATTGTCTCATTATCTAATTTTCAATACACGTAGATTTTTGTCCCGTTATATATGGTCTTTCATTCACCTGTCAGGAAACCATATGAAAAACACTGCAAATGCAAAATACCAATCCGACTGATTCCAATCTGTGAATGCCAAAAATAACACAAAATCTGCAGGTTTCTCCAAGGTGAATCCCCTTTCCGGAATCTAAGCTGACTTAGCCAAGGCATATAATAATTCTGGAAGTGTCCAGTTATCACATTCCTTATATAAGAAAACCTAATACTTGCCTCATAACTGACATCAATATGTTCGACACGTAATGCTATTTCGTTTTTCCTCCCAGTCCCATATAAATACTTTGGGTTACAGTTCCTAGTTATCGTTCTGCGGGAACGAGAATTTACAGAATCTGAGGATATTGAATGGTAATGAATTCTCGTAGTTCCAAGGTTTAAAAGGAATTTGGGTGCGTACATGATTGGCAAGATTTGGAGAGATATGGGTCAAGCGCATGCAAGGTTCTCGAGCTTAATTTGGAATTATGTTCAGCATGGAGTGGCTGGACGAACAGTCTGTTGTGTTCCTACTCTGCTCTGTTACTCACATACACTACATTTCTTACAGTCAATCGAAAGGTTGCTACGACATTGACGTTTCCTCCAGCACAAGAGCAAACAATCTAAATAGTCTCTCAGCACAACTGCTCCGAACACAGATGGAGAAAGTGCGGATTTCTCAGTACGGTCCTCTTGCTTGTCAAATAGGGCAATGTTGTACATATAACACTATGCACATGAGTCATTTTCTTCAAAAGCTACAAACACCTTCTTACAGAGTCTATTCGTATACACTTTTCCGATGTTTTGACTGTTTCCCGAAAGTAAATATTACACTTAAAATTGCATTATTTATTGGGACGATAAGGGTAAGAACAAAATCTGTGTCATTGGTTACGAAACAGAAAGGAGTAGGAAACGGAAAGGAGTAGGATACAGTGGCTCTGCAGTCTGTTGAGGTGTAAAGTGATATCTCGCAGGTACCAGGATGTTGCTGATAGATGTAATAAAATGCAATTCAGAGAAAGAAACAGAATACATTCGAAGGAGGGAATAGTGAGTCAAAATATACACATAGAAAGTCACTTTGAAATGTAAAAGCGGAAGAATGATGTGTGTACAGTGTTTAATCCGTGTACGTGTGTGTGTACAGTTAACTAATATTCTTTGTATGTGAACACCATATTCAGAATTAACAATGCAGACACAGAAACGAATTGTGACGCATAACATGTGCAAAAACTAGATAACGTTGAAATGCTATTCAATCTTTAGCTGAGGTGTCATGTTCGCAATCGGTTAACGACCACCCCGCCAACCCAAACCCTGGCATGTTTTACTCCTCTCGACTACTATTATCATTAGGATGTGTATCGTCATTTCTGACTCCGGGTCCCCACCTTATTTCAGTTAATCTCCTTTCTTCCAAGAGCTAAATACATTGGCCTACTGTTTAGTGACAACAGCTGTTGTTATTGTTGCGGTTCTGTTCGCCGAGCTGGGAAGTTGTGTTGCAGATGTTTCGTCCTCTGTTTAGATGACATCCTCAGTGCTTGGGAGCCTCCTGTGAAGCGCATCTGTGTTGTTGCCTCCGGCACTTATAGGGGTTTGTCTCTGATGCTTCCGGTTGTCAGTTCCAGCTGTCCGCTGCAGTGGCCGGAATATAGGGTCCAGATCGACGTGTTTGTTGATAGAATCTGTGGATGAGTGCAATGCCTCTAGGAATTCCCTGGCTGTTCTTTGTTTGGCTGGTCCTATAATAGTAGTGTTGTCCCAGTCGAACTCATGTTGCTTGTCATCTGCGTGTGTGGCTACTAAGGATATCTGGTCATGTCGTTTCGTGGCTAGTTGGTGCTCATGGATACGGATCGTTAACTGTCTTCCTGTTTATCCTATGTAATGTTTTGTGCAGTACTTGCATGGGATTCTTTACACTTCGTTGATTTTGCTCATGCTGGGTATCGGGTCCTTTGTCCTTCTGAGTTGTTGTCTGAGAGTGGCTGTTGGTTTGTGTGCTGTTATGAGTCCTAGTGGTCGTAGTAATCTTGCTGTCAGTTCAGAAATGTCCTTGATGTGTGGTAACTTGGCTAGTCCTTTGTGTTGTTGCATGTCCTCATTCTGTTGTCTTTCCCTTAGGCACCTGTTGATGAAATTGTGGGGGCATCCGTTTTTGGCGAATACATTGTAGAGGTGTTCTTCTTCCTCTTTTTGCAGATCAGGTGTGCGGTGACCCTTTTGAAAAGTATCTTGATGCAACTTCTTTTGTGTGTGTTGGTGTGCTTGCTTTCGTAGTTCAGGACTTGGTCTCTGTGTGTGGCTTTCCTGTATACCTTTGTGGTGAATTCTCCGTTCAGTGTTCTCTGTACCATCCCGTCTAGGTATGTGAGTTGGTTGTCATTTTCTTCCTCTCTCGTGAATCTGATTCCTGTGTGTTGCTTTGATGATCCAGTGTGCGTTTTCTGCTTCTGTGTTTTTAATGATTACAAAGGTGTCATCCACATATCTGACCCAGTGTTTGGGTTTAATTTGCGGTAAGACTGTGTGTTCTAATCTTTGCATTACAGCGTCTGCTATGAGTCCAGAGATGGGTGAGCCCATGTGTGTGCCTTTGATTTGTCCATATACTTGGTTGTTGAATGTGAAGTGTGCTGTGAGGCACAAGTCCAGTAGTTTGAGTATGCAGTCTTTGTTGATAGGTTCCCCGTCTTGTTGTCTGTTCTGTATGTCCAGCAGGTTGGCTATTGTTTCTCTAGCTAGGGATTTGTCGATAGTGTTGAACAGTGCCGATACATTGAATGAGACCATAGTTTCTTCCTTGTCTATGTGTGTCTTTCTGATGATGTCCAAGATTTTCTGTGTTGATTGTATAGAGTGTCTGGATCCGCTGATCAGGTGTTTCAGTTTCTGTTGTACTTCTTTAGCCAGTTTGTGTGATGGTGTCCCTGGTAGCGATACGATGGGTCTGTGTGGGATGTCTGGTTTGTGCACTGTAGGCAGTCCATAGAATCTTGTGGGGTGTTGCTTTCAGGTTTTATTCTCTTGAGGTCAAACCTGGTTATCTCTCTGTTTTTTTTGCAGGTTTCTCAGTGTGTTGTTTACCCTATCGGTGAGCTGTGGGGTGGGGTCAAACTCGCTCTTTTGGTAGGTGTTGGTATCTGCAAGTAGTTGTTGCGCTTTCTGGATGGAAAGTGCGTTGTCCAGGATGACCATCATTCTGCCTTTGTCTGCTGCTAATATGACTATGTTCGTATCATTTCTTAGTGTTGTTCGTGCTTCCCTCTCTTTGGTGTTAGGGTTGTGTGTTTGTCTTTCCCTTGTTATCAGGGGTATGATACTTTGTCTCACTGTTTGTTGTGTCTCTTCTGTCAGTTAATTGTTTCTGAGTGTGCATGTCCTGTTAGGAAGTCTGCTGTCTTGGCGTCCCTTTGGTTGTATTGAGTCCCTTGGCCAGTATTGTTCCTTCCGTGTATGTGAGCTCTCTGTGGGAGAGGTTTCTAACCCAGGTATGTGTTGTGGAGTCCTCTCTGTTGTGTGTTAGTTTTACCATTTTTTCTTTTAGTGCCTTTTCTTGCAGTGTGTGGTCCTGTTCTGTCCTATGGTGACGGCCTGTTCTACGGTCGGGGTCCATTCCTGATTGGTGGTTTTTGAAATTAACGATTTTTGGCGTGCAATTTCTTGTCTGTATTTGTGTAGACTGTTGTGTGCGACTGTAGACAGGGGACGAAACGTCTGCAACACAAATTTCCAGCTCGGCGAACAGAACCACAACAACGAGCACCCGTGCTACAAATCTTCTCACAAACTGGCTTTTATTGGTAGAGGAATTGAGTTCCGGAGTCGTGAGGTCATGATGCAGTTGTATAAAACTCTGGTGCGGCCGCATCTGGAATATTGTGTGCAGTTTTGGTCGCCATACTATAGGAAGGATGTGGAGGCACTGGAACGGGTGCAGAGGAGGTTTACCAGGATGTTGCCTGGTATGGAAGGAAGATCGTATGAGGATAGACTGAGACACTTGGGGCTGTTTTCATTAGAGAAAAGAAGGTTTAGGGGTGACTTGATTGAGGTGTACAAGATGATTAGGGGGTTAGATAGGGTTGACAGTGTGAACCTTTTCCCGCGTATGGAGTCGGGTATTACAAGGGGGCATAGCTTTAAATTAAGGGGGGTAGATATAGGACTGAAGTTAGGGGTAGGTTCTTCACTCAGCGAGTCGTAAGTTCATGGAATGCCCTGCCAGCAGCAGTGGTGGACTCGCCCTCTTTATGGGCATTTAAGCGGGCATTGGATAGGTATATGGAGGATAGTGGGTTAGTATAGGTTAGGTGGGCTTGGATCGGCGCAACATCGAGGGCCAAAGGGCCTGTACTGCGCTGTATTCTTCTATGTTCTATGTTCTAACTTTGAGCACGTACGGGCGAGAGACGCTAAGACATGGCAGGACATGGGAATCCTGTGCGAACCGCGGAAGCGCCACAACTTCGGTTCCTGCACGAATGTCGAAATAATCGAATCCTTCCACCATGTGTCAGATACAGACCACCAGTCAAAAACCTACAAGCCAGAGACACAGCCAGACAGACCGGATTCAGGATGATCCAGGTAATGATTACAGATGCACACAACAGACTACACAAATGCAGACAAGAAAATGCACGTCAAAAATCGTTAATTTCAAAAACCACCAATCAGAAATGGACCCGGACCACAGAACAGGCTGTCACCATAGACCACACACCGCAAAAAAAAGGCATGAAAATAAAAATTGGCCAAACTAACGTCACAACAGAGAGGACACCACAACACACACCTGGGTTAGAAACCTCTCCCACAGACAGATCACAGTCATGAAAGGAACAATACTGGCCCAGGGACTCAACTGTAACCACGGGGACGCCAAGACAGCAGACTTCCTAGCAGCACTAGAATGCACACTCAGAAACAATGGACTGACAGAAGAGACACAACAAACAGTGAGACAAAGTATCATTCCTTTGATAACAAGGAAATGACAAACACACAACCTCAACACCAAGGAGATGGAAGCACTAAAAAACCCACTACGAAATGATAAGAACATAATCATACTACGAGCGGGGAAAGGCAGAATGACGGTCATCCTGGACAAAGCAGAGTACATCTGGAAAGCGCAACAACTACTTGCAGATACCAACAGCTACCAAAAGAGGGAGTTTGACCCCACCCCAAGCTGACCAATACGATAAACAACACACTGATGAACCTGCAAAAATGGACAGATAACGTGGTTTGACCTACATAGAATGAAACCTGAAAGCAATACCCCACAAGATTCTATGGACTACTTAAAGTACACAGACCAGACATCCCACTCAGCCCTATCGTATTGCTACCAGGGACACCATCACACAAACTAGCTAAAGAACTACAACAGAAACTGAAACACCTGATAAGCGGATCCAGACACTCTATACAGTCAACACAGGAAAACTTGGACATCATCAGAAATATACACATAGACAAGGAAGAAATTATGGTCTCATTTGATGTAATGGCACTGTTCACCTCTATCGACAAATCCCTAGCCTGAGGAACAATAGCCAACCTGCTGGACATACAGAACAGACAACAAGACGGGGAACCTATCAACAAAGACAGCATAGCTGAAAATGTGTTGCTGGAAAAGCGCAGCAGGTCAGGCAGCATTCAAGGAACAGGAGAATCGACGTTTCGGCATAAGCCCTCCTGAGGAAGGGCTTATGCCCGAAACGTCGATTCTCCTGTTCCTTGGATGCTGCCTGACCTGCTGCGCTTTTCCAGCAACATATTTTCAGCTCTGATCTCCAGCATCTGCAGTCCTCACTTTCTCCTCGAAGAAAGACTGCATACTCAAACTACTGGAACTGTTCCTTACAACACATTTCACTTTCAACACCAAATATATGGACAAATGAAAGGCACACCCATGGGCTCACCCGTCTCTGGACTCATAGCAGACGCTGCAATGCAAAGATTTAAACAAACAGTCTTACCGCAAATTCAACATAAACTCTCGGTCAGATATGTAGATGACACATTTGTAATAATTAAAAACAGAGAAATAGAAAACACACACCGGATCATCAACGCCACACTCACAGGAAGCAGATTCACTCCAGTGGAAGAAAATGACAACCAACTGCCATTCCGAGACGTGATGGTACAGAGAACACCGAACGGAGAATTCACCACAAAGGGACACAGGAAAAATACACACACACACACACAGACCAAGTCCTGAACTACGAAAGCAAGCACACCAACGCACACAAAAGAAGTTGTATCAAGACACTGTTCAAAAGGTCCACCGCACACTGCAGCACACCTGAACTGCAAAAAGGGGAAGAAAAACACCTCTACAACGTATTCGCCAAAAACGGATACTCCCAATTTCATCAACACATGCCGAAGAGAAAGACAACGGAATGAGGACATGCCACAACACAAAAAACTAGCCAAGTTACCATATATCAAGAACATTTCTGAACTGACAGCCAGATTACTACGACCACTAGGACTTATAACAGCACACAAACCAACAGACAATTCCAGACAACAACACTGAAGGACAAAGGACCCGATACTCAGCATGAGCAAAACCAACGTAGTGTAAAGATACCCATGCAAGGACTGCACAAAACACCACATAGGACAAGCAGGAAGACAGCTAACGATCCGTATCCATGAACACAAACTGGCCACGAAACGATACGACGAGCTATCCTTAGTAGCCACACACACAGAAGACAAGCAACATGAGTTCGCCTGGGACAATACTACTATTATAGGACAAGCCAAACAGAGAACAGCCAAGGAATTACTAGAGGCATGGCACTCATCCACAGATTCTATCAACAAACACGTCGATCTGGACCCTATATTCCGGCCACTGCAGCGGACAACTGGAAAAGACAACCGGAAGCAGCAGAGACAAACCTCGATAAATGCCGGAGGAAACAACACAGAAGCGCTTCACAGGAGGCTCCCAAGCACTGAGGATGTCATCTGGACAGGGGACGAAACATCTGCATCACAAATTCCCCACTCGGCGAACAGAACCACAACAACGAGCTCCCGAGCTACAAATTTGCTCACAAACGTTGAGCTGTTGTTTTTCATTTAGTGGAGATAAACGGTCTGGCATCAACACAGTGTATTAACATATTACACTGTTTTAACGTATTCTACAAAGTACGGCAGCACATAGGAATTGCCAAAATAAATAAGGAAGTATACATATTTCTGTATTTACTCAAAATCTCTCTATTTCGCATCTTCTCAGCTCTATGCCCTCTCTTTCTCTCTCCATATCTAGTTAATAACGCTTTCAATTGTTGTCCATATCCCATCTCTCAAGTCTCGATCTTTCAGTTTATACCTATTACTCACGTTTGGATGTAATTATAATTGAGTGACATCACTAAAAGACACGATAAATGACCTGCCCAGATTTAATGGGAAGGGGAGCCGAGTTGGGAAGACGGTGAAGCAGCAATGGCTGAAGTTTGTGAGGATAATTCAGAGGCAGAGCTGACATTAGCCTTAAGGAAGACAAGGCATGTTCGGTGACGAAAAGAAAACCATGTCTGATAAGGGATGTCAGTGACAGCGTAAAACATAAAGAAAAAGCATAAGATCTGCTGGAGATGATGAGGAACACAAAGGAATACGAAGCCCTTAAATAACAGCAGAGGGCATCTAAAAATGTAATAATATTTTTAGCTTGTGAGAACATTTATAGAGCTTTCCCACAGACTGCACAGAAACATTGGGAAAGGAGTAGGCCATTCGAACCTTTCCCAGCACAATTCATGGCTTGACTGTCGGAAACTGTAGCGCCAGAAGCGCACAGACGGTTAGGGAATATCAGAGAAACAGGAGAGTCGACCTTTCTGGCGTAACACCTTCATCAAGAATGTTTGTGACGGGTAGGGTCCCCGCATTCCGAATGAAGGATTTATACCCAAAACGTCGATTGCATGTTCTTGGGATACTCCCTAACCTGCTGTGCTTTTCCAACGCCACACTCTTCAACTCTGATTTCCAGCAAATGCCATACTCACTTTCAGCTTTACTGTATTTCTTAAAGTGATTGACCTTAGGATACTATGTAATGGGAACTACAGTAGTGCCTTTGGTTCCACCCTGTGTTCAATCCAACACAAGAAAATGATAACTGATCCTCTGTCACCACACCATACTCTTGTCCTTTCCACATACTTTTAGTGTCTAGAAATCCTAAGTTATATGCAGTGCCTTTACTTCCACAGCCATAAGTGATAGAGAATTCCGCAAGGTCACCAGTCTCTGAGTGCAGATACTTATTCCCGTCACAATGCTAAGAGGCTTTCTGTATCTATCAGTGTGTCCCCTTGTTTTAGATATCGCAGCCAGAAGAGTTATCATCCCTGTTTCCAACCTGTCTCACTCTGTCAGTATTTTAGATATTTAACTGAGATCTCCACACACATTTTCCTAAACCCCATGGAATACAAGCCCAGTTGACAGGAATTCTAATACCACAACGTTCCTGTCATCCCAGAGACCAGCCTTGTCAACATTCACTGCATTCCCTCAATGTCAGCTTTGTCCTTTATTCGGCAAAAAAGCCAAAACTGCACAGAAAGCTGCACAATGTTCGAGTTGTTTTCTTATTGAGGTTCTGTAAAGCTACAGTAAGACATTCCTGTCATCAAATCCCCCTGAAATAAAGGTCAACGCTTCATTTACCTTCCGATTTGCTTTCGGTTCCTCCATTATTGTGTTTAGTTACTGGTGCACGGGGAGATCCAAATCCCTTTCAATGTTACAGCTACCCACTTGGGTGGGTCGATGTACACTGGTCAGCGTGTCAATGATATTTCCCGTATTAACGTCTGGCTTCAGAACCCACTGCTTTGCATGGACTTTGAAGGAATGTGCAGAAGGATGCAGAAAATGAAACTAAGTCGCTTTAAAGATCAACATTTTTGACCAATTTCCTTTTAAATGATAGACTAACATTCCATTTTCCCAACAAAGTGTCCAACATTACATCTATCCACGTTGTTCTTCATCCGCCACGTATTTGCCAATTCACTCCACTTGTCTTAATCACCTTTGAAAATTTTCACATCTTCCTCATCCACTTACATTCCCACATCGTATAGTGCTGTCAGCAGATTGGAAACATTGCCTTTGATTCACTTAACCTATTATTTGATATGTATTATGAATAGCTGAGGCCCTATCACTGATCCCTCTGATACTACCCTATCCTTCCAGTCAAAACAAAAATATTTTATTCATATTCACTATTTCCTGTCAGCTGTTCCATTCTAAAACCTTGTTTATACATTAATAATAATATTTGAGTTTGCACACTCGGCTTGAGATTTCATCAAAAAACTCTCTGAAAATTCAAATGCATTGCAGTCATTGCTTCTTCACAATTTATCGACTAGTCACCTTCTCAAATATTATTCTCATTTCGTCAATCTGTGTTGACTTTGCCTATGCCCTTTATTTTCAGTCCCAATAATTTCTCCAAAACCGTTGATTTGCTAATTTCATTCTAATCCCTTTTCCTCTACAGACTATTGTTCCCAAGTATTGCAGAATTTTTTGTTTGTTTTGTTTCTTCTGTGAAGACAGAATTGAAGTAGTTGCTTCATAGTTCTGCCGTTTCCCTGTTCTCCATTCTGCATTCCCTGGTTTCAGACTGTAAGAATGCTGTATTTGTTGTCTCTTACGTTGGCCGTTGACAAACTTTCAGACGCTGTTTTCGATCAGTCTTTTCACCCTTGTTAACATATTTTTTAAAACTCCAGCAATTACTCTTTTACCCTGCTCAATGATTGATTTTCCACAACCAATGAATCACAGAAGCATAGAGTCTGTACCATCAGACATACAGCACGGACGTTGCCACATAACGTCCATATACGTGAATGTTTTAACACTTCATGTGCTCTTTCAAATACCTTTTACAGTTTGTGAGGTTACTGTGACAACTACATTCTCAGGAAGTGCATTTCGGATCCCAACACCCTCTGGGTGAAAAACAACCCTCATATCCTCTCCAAGCATCAAGCCCACCATGTTAAACTGTTTCTCTCATTTTCTTGTCCTTTTGACGAAAAGGAACAGCTGCTGTCTATTCACCCTATCTTTGCACCTCATCCTCTGATATTTCTAAGTGATATTACACTCAGTGTTCTCTACTTCAGAGCAAACAATCCGAGCTGATTCAGCCTCTCTTCACAGCGGATACTCTCCATTGCCGGGAAGGACAACCTGATGAATTTTCTCTGCACTCGCTCTCATGCAACTGTATTCATCATATAACATCCAGTCAAATTCAAGGATCTGTGGAGAAGAACGTCCTGAGTTTCTTAGTGTTCTGCCAGTAAATAAGTATTCCTCTGTCTAGTTCCTTTGTTCCACATTGCATCCCATTCATATTTATCTGTGTTAATTTATGTTTAACATTGACTGTCCATCTGACCATTCCATGCATATCTTTGTGTAACATAAGACCTTCCTCCTCACTGCCAAACACCCGGGCAATGTTTGTGCCAAAAACAAATTTACTGTTCACACACGCCCCACATTCTCCACATTCACATCTGCAGAATTTATAAATACTACAACATATAAGGGACACAACACTGATCCATGTGGTACAATCGGGGACACTAGTCTCCAGTCATACAAGCAGTCTGCGACCAATATCCTCTGTCTCATGCCACTGAAACAACTTTGAATGTAACTTTCCAAGTTGATCTTAAAACGACTGCACTTTAATTGGTTTATCAGTTTCCCATGTCAGAAGGAGACAGAGTTGTGAAAAAAAGGCTTGGAGGACACAGGTCTTCATTCGTCAGGGCATGGATTGTAGAAATTTGAAAGTTATGTTGCAGTTTTACAGGACACAGGTGCAGCCGCACCAGAAGTCTTGTGTTCAGTTTTTGGTCACCTTGCACTAGGAAGGATGTTATTATTCTGGAAAGAACACAGAAGAAGTTTAAAATGATGTTGCCAGGACATAAGCGTCTGAGTTATCGGGAGAGGTTAGACAAGCTCGGATATGTTTTCTGTTAAAGCATAAGAGTCCGAGGGAGGATCTTAAAAACTCAAACCTATCATGAGAGCTATGTATGAGGTGTGTGATTGTAGTTTGTTTTTACCAATGTTGGGGTATCAACAACAAGAGGATATCTGTTTATCGGACAGGGGAAAGAATGAAAGAAAATCTGAGGGGCAACATTTATACGCAGAGGATGGTACGCATATGGAGTGATCTGTCAGGAAAAGTGGTCGAGGTGGAGACATAAACAATGTCTAAAAGGCTTTTGGACAAATATATCGATAGGAACCATTTAGAGGAATATCACCCCAGTAAATGGAAATAGGGAAATATTGGTCTGCCTGTACCAGATTGGGCCACACAGACTTTCTCCGTAATCTCGGAGTCTTTGCTTTTATGTCTCTATATGGGGCTTTGTTAAAGGTCTTGCTGAAAGACCACATGAAGAATGTCCTTGAAAAAAAAAACATCGAGAAGATAATTAGGTATGACTTCATTCTGATAACATCAGGCTGACTATTACTTATGAATCTTTATCATTAATCAGCGATCTATTTCATCTTCCCTATTTTCTCCAATAGTTTCCATAAGAGAGATCCGATATCCACTGGTCTACAGATCTATAATCAATCTACACTACGTTTCCTTGAAAGTGGAACCACACTATGTTCACCGTTCATCTTGTCGAATTCTGTATTTGCATCCTTCTTTAAGTAATTCATATACAACGGACTCGTGTGACTAGCTATAATATTCATCAGCTTCTTCACAGATTTCACCTCGATTTGTAACGGGGCGTAATTGCTTCCTGTTCTTCAGTTCAGCTTGGCATTCGTTTGGAATAACTTGGAATTCTCGTCAACCTTGCCTGTGCTCTGCAGTCGCTTCTGTGTGCATTTTCTAGGTTTCATTAAGAATTCTTTGAAACTCTACAGAACATAGGTCGAGTTTACTCATCAGACAATCATGCCATCTGAGGGATTAATCTGGAAAATGTTCATTCACGACATGTGCTCAAGATATTCTTCCTTTGATCAGGACACCAAAACTGCGAACAATATTCCACGTACATCCGCATCAACAAAATTTGTAAGCATGCAGAACGCATTTACTTTTAGTGAGAGCACATTACAGCAGATCCTGGAATCTGTATTGAAAAATTCAAATGGTAGAGATTGCAGTGGGTCAGACAACGTTCATGGAGAGACAGCAAGTTCATGTGTCGAGTCTCGATGATGCTTCATCATCTACATTCCGGTTCTTCTTTACGTCAAGGCAAACCTAACTTTTGTTTTCCCGTTTGCCTATGTTCCCTTTGTTTCTTTATCATAACTTACCGTGTGAGGTCTTTCGAAATTTCTCCTGAATATCTAACATCCAGTAGTTATCCATTGACTATGCATAAAGGAAATACCTTCAAGCAAGAGGTTTGCAAATTATGACTTCCCTTTCATAAAAGCGAAATCGTTCTTGTGTAAATTGCTGCTACTTTCTAAGTGTCCGTCCAATATCATATTCTTTATAACCAATACCCTCCTGTGAATGATACGCTTACTGGACTATAATTCTGCACTTTCAAAGAACAAAGAGCTTTAGAGCACAGGAACAGGTCGTTCAGCCTTTAAGACTGCGCCGGTCTGGATTTCTCTACATAAGCCTTCGACTATTTTCGAAGGATCTGTGTCTGTCTGATTCATACCCAGCCATGTATTTGTCCAGATGCATCTTAAATGACGCTTTCCTAACCGCTTCTACACATCCGTTGGAAATGTGTTTCAGTCACTCACTCCACTCTGTGAAAAGAACTTGCCACGCATTTCTCCTGGAAAGTTTACACCTCTCACCCTGAACTGGTGACCCGTAGCAATTGAGTCGCACACTCTGTAAAAAGAAGCTTCTTGCTGTCCAATCTGCCTGTAGCTCTCGTGATTTTGTTCACTTCAATCAAGTCCCGGCTCAACTTCTGTCTTTCGAATGAAAAGACCCCTAACCTACTCGACCTCCCTTTATAGTTAGCGCCGTCCATAACAAACCACACGTCTTTGAACCTCCTCTACACCATCTCCATAGCACCCTCAACCTTTTGGTAATGTGGCGACGAGAGCTGTATGCAGTATTCCAAATTGGAACTAACCGAAGTCCTATACTACTAAAACAAGACCTGCTAACTCCTGTACTCAACACGCCATCCGATAAAGGAAAGCATGCCACATCCCTTCTTGACCAATCTATCGACCTGCATTGCCTCCTTCTGGGAACTTAAACACCCAGATCTCTCTGCACATCAACTTTCCTCAGATCTTTTTCATTTACTCTACAGTTCGCACTTTAATTGGATATTCCAAAATGCATCAGTTCACACTTGCACCTCTGCCTCGACTTCCCTTCATAAATCGAATGAAACTGTGTGTGTATATATATATTCAAAATAAATAGCAGAAGATACAGTACTCACTAATGCAATCAATACGTTTATTTATGCTTCTTCGAAATTCTGGTACGAAGTCTAATTGGTCCATCAGACTTAACAATGCTCAATGCTCAATGTTTTCAAATTCTACCTCGTCACTGATATTAATGATTTTTGTCCTTAGTTACACAAGTTCCATGGCCACTTGATATTTCTGGGAGATTTCCTGAGTCTTCCTGCATGAAGACAAACACAAAGCAATTGTTTAGTTTCCCTGTCCTATCTGTGTTGTCTACAACAAATTATTCTGTCCACTCGCTGTTCCATATTTGATCTTCCAGCCATTTGTCCTTTGAAATATTAACGGGAGCTCTTCATCAATTTTTATGTTTCTTTTTAATTTGTATTCATCTCCTCTTTTTGAGTTACTTATCAATTTCTTCATCTACCTCTGTTGTGTCCTAATGACTCTGACTCCACAACTTTCAACATTTTATCTGACCCCGTCCTTTGATCGAATGCAAACTTTAACTGCGTTTGTCAAACATCGTTGAGTTACCTTTCCGTTTTTCCGTTTTGTAGCATGAAGGGAGATGCGTATATTGTACACCTTACAGCTTTTCTATAAATAACGCACTTCTTCTCATATGGTTCATCATGGTCTTCGCGGTGTTTTGCAGTGCAGCATGTCCCCATCAAGAATATCGGTGTTGAAGGGATTAACTTTGTTGCTTGCTTCCAGGGCGAGTGAATTGCTCATTGAACTTATCGCTCTCTGGCTTAATCGCCACTAATAGACATATAAGTGTATAGGAGCTGCGAAGGTTTGCTTTCCCAAAAAGCAGCACGTCTCATTTATCTGAATTAAACTCCATCTGCCACTTCTCAGCCCATTGGCCCATCTGGTCATGATCCTGTTAAAATCTAAGGTAACCCTCTTCCCAGTCCACTACACTGCCAATTCTGGTGTCATCTGCAAGCTCCTAACTATACCTCATATTCACACATTCAAATAATTTATATAAATGACGAAAATTCGTAAACCTAGCACCGATCCTTGTGCTACTCCAACAGTCATAGGCCTTCTGTCTTAAAAAACAACCCTCCACCTCCATCCTTTGTCTTCTACCTTTGACTCAGTTCTGTACTAAATGGCTAGTTCTCCCTGTAATCCGTGAGATCTAACCTTGCTCACCAGTCGCCCATGGAGAATGTTGTCGAACATCTTACTGAAGTCCGTATAGATCACATCTAACGCTCTTTCCTCAAGAATCCCCTTTGTTACTTCTTCAAAAAAAAAACTCGATCATGTTTATGAGACATGATTTCCCACGCACAAACCCATTTTGACGATCCCTAATCAGTCCTTTCGTTTGCAAACACATGCACATCTGTTCCCAAGGTGGAATGTGAGGAGTTCTTTCTCCAGGAGTCGGGTGGTCACATTTTGGCGGTGGAGGAGGCCAAGGACCTGCATATCCTTGATGGCGTGGGAGAGTTTGACTTTGAATTCCTACAGTTTGGAAACGGGTCTTCGGCCCAACAAGTCCACACGATCACTCCGAAGCGGACCTCATGGAAACCCATTCCCGTAAGCTTTATTTACAACTGACTAATTCAGCATGCCTGCACATCCCTTAAAACTACGGGCAAATTAACACGGCCAATTGACCTAACCTGCACATCTTCGGGTTGTGGGAGAAAACCGGAACACCTGGAGGAAAACAGGAAAACCCCATTCAGGCAGTCACTGAAAGCTGGAATTGAACCACGGTCCCTGGCACCGTGAGGCAGCAATGATAACCACTGAGCCACCATGCCAACCGAGGGAGATATTTAGTTTAAAGCCATTGGGCGGTTGGGTTAGTTGATCCTTTTGTCCCAGAGGTATTCTCTGAAACGATCCATAAGTTGGCATCCTGTCTCCCAAATGTCGAGGAGTCCACATCGGGATCGACGGGCACAAATGTGTGGAGCTGCAAGTAACTGTATGCCATATGTGAAATGATTCTTTAGGGCCTTGGACGGAGGTGCGGGGGAAATATGGCTGTCGGTTTTGCACTTCCTGTGGTGGCATTGGAAGGTGCCAGAAGTGGTGGGTGGACAGGTGGGGGAGTGGGGGTGAGGGGGGGCGGTGGGACCTGACAAGGGAGCAGCAGAGGAAATGGTCTCTCCGGAAAGCTGATAGTTATGGACAGGGAAATATGTCTCTGATGGTGGTGTCCGACTGTAGGTGGAAGAAACGGCGAAGGATGATGTGTGGTGTCTGCTGTTTGTTGCGGTGGATGGTGAGGACCAGGGCGCCCTGACATTGTTTTGGTCGGAGAGGGGGTTTGGGTTTTCAAGAGTGGAGAGATCGAGAGGCGATGCGCTGGAAGGCATTATCCATCATTTTTGAGAGGAAAATGTGATCTTTGAAGAAGGAGGCCCTCTGGGATTTTCTTATTGGAATTGGTCATCCTGGGAGCAGACGCTGCGGAAGTCTGAGAGAGCATGCAGAACAGAAACGTTTTCACTTACCGTATTCGGAACTGGAAGGAAGTGACTTGTGTCTGCTTTCGAGTGATTGATTGTGTGGGAATATTCCAAAAAACACCTGTTGTTATGGATATGTCTCTGTGTGTTTGGGGAGGGAGGGCATTTTGTTTTTTACGATGTATTTTTGCCAGCAATTCAGACTTTCCGCATTGTTATTCCACCTCAAATTATTTTCATAAATCTCTAAATTCAGTGACACATTAGAAAATTTCACTGGCCCCTATGTCAAACTGGTCACTTTGTCTCCAGGGTAATGTATGATGTGTTTGTTTTTCTTCTTCACAGTTAACGTAGTGACCGTCTACGTTCTGCTTTATAAAGATTGTGAATTGTCTCCATGTGTCAGACGTTATCTGGGGGCCATGGCAGTGGCGGATCTACTGGTCATTATCCTCGACCTTATAATGAGACACATTCCCATTGTTTATAATGAAAAGTTTTATTTCCTGGAGTCCATCCCCGTGTGTAATATCCACGCCGTCCTGCTTTATGCAGCCACTGACTGCTCTGTCTGGTTCACCATCACTTTCACTTTTGATCGATTTGTGGCCATTTGTTGCCAGAATCTGAAAAGTAAATATTGCAGTGAGAACATGGCGGCTGTGGTTCTGGGAACAGTGACTGTACTGAGTTGTTTAAAGAATATTTTCTGGTATTTTATGCTCGCAACTCGGTATCGGCCGGGGCACACACCTGGTTTTGTGTGGGAGCAATCGGTGTTTATGACTCCGGTGTCTGGATCACAATTGATTTCGTCCACAATATTCTCACCCCAGCTCTGCCATTTTTTCCTGATTCTGTTGCTCAATGTTTTCACCGTCAGATACATTGTAGTGACCAGCAAAGCCCGCAGAAGACTCCGGGCTCACACAAACATGGACCCTCTTTCTGACACAGAAATGAGAAATCGAAACAAATCCATGATTTTACTGTTTGTTATCTCAGCCAATTTCATTCTGTTATCGTCAATGTTACTGGTGTATTTTGTATGGTATCGTTTTTGCTATATTGCAGGTATCCCTGTGTATCTGCATCACTTTGTGCGTGAATTGGGCTTCATGCTGCAGCTCCTCAGTTGCTGCACAAACACCGCGATTTATGCCTTGACACAGTCTAAGTTCAGAAAGCAGTTGAAGAACGTGCTGAAGTACCCCCTTACACAAATTTAACAATCGATCAAATTCACTCATTAATCAATCCATCCTGGATTTTCGAATTTCAGTTCAACATTTCAGTGGTGAAGTCGCACGTTGCTATGGTAACAGGCTGGTTCATCCAACCTTATCACACAACAGGGTTACTGGGACACATTCTAATATCTCTCTCAGCCCAGATGCCAGTTATGAAAGGAACCATGCCACTTACTGTATCGATCATATAAATTTGTAAACAATAAAAACCTTCATTAAGAAGCGCCGAGCAGCAGAGTGAACAATATTGTTGGTTGACTTTGTGTTGACGAAGCTGAACTGACCTTCAGGGAAGAAGAGGGAATTGGGCCAGATCTCAGAAGTTGAGTTTAATTCACTCAGTCCTTGCTATCACCACTGGGTACCCCCACCAATACATGGAGTACGGCACAGATCATCTATCGACCCCGTTTTCCCAATCTCCACTCAACAAAGTCCGTCTCTCTCTCTCTGTCTAAACCTGTCTCTCTAGCTCGATCACTCGTTCTCTCACTTCCCCGTTTATTACACCCTATTTCTCTCTCTCTCTCTCTGCACAATCTCTCTTTCTCTTCCTCTCTCCCTTTCACTTGCCGTCTTCAAATCCGTCTGTTTTTCTGTCGTACATGCCACAGTTTCTTCAGCGGAATGCACTCTTCTCTGTCTGTGAGAGGGACGGAAGGTGAGACAGAGAGAGAGGGACAGGAAAGAGAGAGAGATGGGAAACAGTTGGGGTTGGGAGAGTGGCGGGTGGAAGAGTGTGAGGTTGATCGGGTACTGGAAAGAAAATATGGTTGGAGAGAGGGGTAGATTGGGGAGAGTGGAGACAGGCACGGAAACAGTGTGAGAGAGAAGGGAAAAGAGGGAAATGCTGAGGAAGTGAGGGAGTGGAGAGGGGAGAGAGTAGAGAGAGGCGAGAGAAAAGGCGGCGGGGAGAGGAAGGCTTGGGAGAGATGGAGAGGGAGGGAGAAAGGGAGGGAAATGGAAGAGAGTGATAAATTGGAGGCAGAGAGGGAGGGAGGGGAGGTAAAGAGATGAAGGGGCAGGAGAAAGACAGAGTGAGAGGGAGTAGGGAGTAGGGAGAGAGAAGGAGTTGGACGTGGGAAAGAGTGTGAGAGGAGAGCGCAAAAGGGGAGAGAGAGGGAGGAGAGGGAGGAGGGAGAGAAACAGCTGGGGAAGAGAAAGAGGAGGTAGAGTGTGCGGGAGAGACCGTGAATGAGAAGACAGAGATTGAAGAGGACAGGAGAGCGCGAGCGGCGGGGTGAGTGCGAGAGATAGAGCGACAGGAGAGAGAGAGTGAGGAAGAACAGAGACGTAGGGAAGTGGAGAAAGAGAGTGGGAAGGGAGGCGGAGAATGATTGTGGGACTGAAAGGGTAGAGAGTGGAAGAGAAGAAGCAGGAGAGAGAGGGAGAGAGGAAGATGGAGGGGGAAGGAATTGAGAAATGGGAGGAGAAGAGGGAGAGGTAGAGGCCAGTGTGGGAGAGAGATAGAAGAGAGAGGGGAAGAAAGAAAGTGAAAGGGACGCTCGGGGATGAAGTGAGGGGCAGAGAAAGTGTGGTAGAGGCTGGGGGGGGAGAGAGAGGGAGGTGAGAGTCAGGAATAGAGGTAGCAGAGAGGATGTGGTGTGGAGAGAGGGAGGCGGGAGAGAGAACGGGGAGTGAAGAGGTGGGTAGAATGACAGCGGTAGGAAGAGAGTGAGAGAAGAGAGTGCCATGCAGTTAGACAGAGGGAGGCAGGAGAGTGGGAGATGGAGGCGAAGGTGAGAGAGACAGACATACAGACACACAGAGGGGGGTAGATAAAGAGAGGTGTGGAGAGAGAGGGTGGAGAGAGAGACAGTTTGATAGAGAGGAGCGTAAGTGCAAGAGTGAGGGAATGAGAGGGAGAGAGACGATGCAGAGTGTGTGAGGCGGGAAAGGTAAGGAGTGTGGAGTGTGTGTATTCTCGGGAGATTTGGGGAGAGAGAGACAGGGTGATGGAGAATGAGCGAGAGTAAGAAAGCGAGAGGGAGGGATGTAGAGAGGGAAAATGCAGATGAGAAGAGAGAGACAGGTGGTGGAATGAGAGGGAGAGATAGACAGAGAAGGGAGAGTGATGGCGGCGGTTCGGGAGCGGGAACTGAGTCGGAAAGGGAGAGACAGACGGGTTGAGGGAGAGATGGAGAGGGAGAGGAGCAGACCGAGCGAGCAAGAGAGAAAGAATAGAGAGCGCGGTGAGGAGAGGTTGGGAAGAGAAAGAGAGTGGGGAGAGAGAGGGATTCAGGGTGGAGGAGAAGAGAGAGTGGGAGGAATGGGAGACGAGACGGATGGGGAAGGGACAGAGCGAGAGAGTGGGAAGAGAGTGGGGAAAGGCAGAGATTGAGAGGGGGAGCAGGAGAGTGAGCGCGTGAGGGACGGGAAGAGAGATAAGGATGTTGGGAGATCGATTCAATGAGGGAGAGATAGAAGGAGGAAGGAGGAATAGAGAGGGGGATTTGTGAGAGACAGAACGAGAGAGGCTTGTGTAATACAAAGGTGTCGAGGGATAATGAGAGAAAGAAGGACTGTGGGACAGCGAGGGAGACCGAGGTACAGGGGAGAATGAGTAAGGGGAAGAGAGAGAAATGGAGGAGGTGAGAGAAAGGGTGGTAGGATGGGAGAGAGGGGTATAAGAAAGATAGGGAGGAGGGAACAGAAAGCAAGAGAGAGAGGGTGAGGAGGGAGAAAGAGAAGGAGGAGAGAAAGAGCGAGGAAGAGGGAAAGAGAGTTTGATGGACAGTGAGAGGGCGGAGAGAGAGATTGACAGTAACGACAAAACAGAGGCATGTTGCGAGACATAGAGTGAAAGATCTGTACAAAGTGACAGAGAGGCGGGAGAGGGCGGGAAAATAGTTGAGAGAGAAAGCGGGAGGATGGGAGAGAGAGGTATAAGCACATAAAGAAAGGGAGGAGGTATGAGAGCGCGCGAGAGTGAGTGGGGTGGAGAGAGAGGCCGCCAGAGAATGTGTTGAGAGGGAGCACAGGAGGGATGAAGGCAAAAGGTGAGGAGGAGCAAGGTGGTGGTTGCAAAAATGGAAGGGGAGAGAGGGAGAAAGCGATATGTGAGGGAGAGAGGGAGGAGGATAGATAGAGGGAGGGGAGACAGGGAGGGAGAGGGAGGCAGGAGAGAGAGGGATTGGGAGAGACAGAGTGCGGGGTGAGTGGAGACCAAGCGAGAGAGCGCTGGGAGAGAGAGTGAAGAGGCGAGAGAAAGAGAGTAAGGGTGAAGGAGAGAGAGATATGGTTTAGTTAGGGAGAGAGGGATTTGGAAACAGAAAGGGGGAATGAGAGAGAGGAATGTGAGGAGTGATAGAGAGGGGCGGGTAAAACGGTTTGAGTTCTAGGGAGAGACAGAGAGGAGGAGGAGGCAGAGATGGAGAGGAAACAGCGATGCGGAGAGGGAGTGGTAGACAAAGAGAGAGGAAGTGTGAAGAGACAATGTGAGAGAGATTGAGTGTGGTGAGAGAGTGGGATGGAGAGGAGTGGAAGAGAGAGAGGAAAGCTGTAGGAAGAGAGAGGGGGAAAGACAGAGAGAGTGGTGATGAGGCAGAGAGAGAGCGGGAGTTATTAAGGAAAGAGAGAGAGTAAGTTGGAAAGGAGACAGAGAGGAGGGAATTGAAAGAATGAGAAGAGAAGAGAGACATGGGAAAGGGAGGCATTGGAGAGAGCGGGAGAGAGAGCTCGAGGGGGCAAAAAGATATGGATGGTGGGAGAGAGGGAGTGAGAGAGGCAGAGAAGGAGGAGGGAAGATAAAGTGAGATACAGAGGATGTTGGAGAGAGAGAAGGAAGAGTGAGGGCGAGAAAACGAACAGTGGGAGTTAGAGAGACGGAGGGAGTTGGGATATGGAGGCACAGAGAGAGAGAGGGTGGAAAGACAAGGAGAGGAGGAGCGGGAGGGGAAAAGAAGGGGAAGATGAGGGAGAGAGTAAGAGCGGTGCTGAGAGAGAGGGAGGGTGGTTTAGAGAGAGATGGAGGTGGAGGCACAAACAGAGAGGGGGTAGGGAGAGAGAGATGGGGAGAGCGAGTATCGGAAGAGGGGAGAGCAAGTGAGACAGAGAGCGCAGGGGGAGAGAGCAAAGAGGGAGCAAGAAAGAGATGGACGGTTGAGAGACAGAGAAGAGGAGGATACAGAGAGGAATGGTGGAGAGAGAGGAGAGGAGACAAGGTGGGAGAGTGAATGAGATGGAGAATATGAAACTGAGAGTTGTGGGGATAGCGACATTAAGGCAGGGGGCGAGAGAGACCGAGGGCGGTTATGGAGAGATTGAGAGTTGAGAGTGAGGGAGGATAGAGGGAGGGGCATCGAGATAGGGAGGCAGGATTCAGAGGAACTAGGTATCGAAAAGAAGGTGTGGAGAGAGAGTAAATTGGGGAGAGCGAGAGACGGGTGGGGGAAATCGGGGTGGGAGGAAGAGAGGGAGGGCATGAGGAGAGAGGGAGTGTTAAGAGAGAGGGAGATGGGACAGAGAGCAAAACTAAGAGAGTGAGAATCAGAGAGGGAGGGCTGAGAAAAAGAGAGGCAGAAGGAGAGAGAGATGGAGATAGAGTGGAAGAGGGAAGGGGAGGAAGTGAGAGCGAGAGAGCGAGGTGGGCAGGAGGGAGAGAGAGAGAGATGAGTACAGAGATACAGGCGGGAAGAGAGAGAACGAGTGGGCATGGATAGAGAGATGTATGAGGGAGATAGGGGTAGACATGGCCGCCGTGTGGGGTAATGAGAGAGATGAGCAGGAAGGGAGAGAGGGAGGGGAGAAGTGATAGAAAAAGATAAGAAAGAGTCAGTGGGAGGAAGGGGAGTGAGGGAAGATTGAAACAGAAAGAAAGAGGGTACAGAGACACAGAGAGGGCCACAGGGAGGTTGAGAGAGGGCCAATGGGAGGTTTGAGAGAGTGCCAATGGGAGGGTTGAGAGCGCATTGGAGGGGTGAAAACAGATGGAGAAATGGATTTTCAACGAATGGGAAGGGGAGAGATAGGGAGAAGGGAGAGGAGTAGGGGTGGAGGAGCCAAAGGGAGGGGAGACAGAGAAGGAGAGGCCGGGTGAGGAGGGAGAAAGGGATGGGGAGGTTGAGAGAGTGAGGGGGAAGTGACCAAGCTAAAGATATAGCGTGGGAGAGAGAGAGCGAAGGGGAGAGAGGAAGTGAACGCGTGAGTGAAAGATAAATTGGGGTTTCGAGAGGTGGGGGAGAGAGAAGGGGAGACAGAGAGAGGGAGTAAGAGAGCGAGGAATGGGAGGAGTGAAAGAGAGAGGCGGGTAAGAGATTGAGCGCTCTGGGGAGAGACAGAGAGGAGGGGAGATAGAGAGCGAGCTGGGTCAGAGAGAAGAGAGGGAGTGGGAGACAAAGATAGTGGGAGTGGGGAGAGACGGGGCGAAAGAGTTTGAGTTTATTGAGAGAGTGATGTGGGGAGGGAGACGAAGAGGGAGAGGAAAGCTGGGGGAAGAGAGAGAGAAGTGGAGAGACAGAGAGAGGGGTGATGGTGCAGAAAGAGACCGGGAAGGATGAGGGAGAAAGAGGCAGACAGGACAGAGTAGAAGAGAGAGAGGGAGGAGTAGAAATGGAGACAGAGAGGAGGGAATGGAAAGAGTGAAACGAGAAGGGACAGAGGAGCAAGAGAAGCGTTGAGAGAGGGGGAGGAAGAAAGAGAAAGGGAGGGTAAAGTGAGATTGGGCTGTGGCAGAGAGAGTGAGGAGGAGAGAGCGAGGAAGGGGTCAGAGAGGGAGAAGGTACAGCCTGAGATAGGGAGGGACGAGGGAGAGAGGGTGGAGGGAACGACAGCAAAAGAGGCAGAGCAGTTTGGAGACAGAGAGGGCCACAGAGATTGTTGAGAGAGACAGCAGTGTGATTCAGAGAGGGTGAGACTGAGGGAGAGAAGAGAAAGAGGGAGGGTGGAGAGAGAAGGAGAGAACGAGTGAGGGGGAGGGGAAAGAAAGGGAAGGTGATGGAGAGAAGTAGGCCTGGGATGAAGAGAGGGAGGTTGCAGAAGAGAGATGAAGGGGATGACAGAGAGAAACGGAAGCTCGCGTCAGAGATATGGGGAGAGAAAGAGTGTGAGTAAGATAAGGGAGGATGCGGTCTACAGATAGCGGGGTAGAGAGAGTGAAGAGGGAGGGAGAAAGAGATGGAGAGAAGAATGAGAGAGACAGAGGGATAGGGAGGGTGGCGGAGAGAGAGAAGGGTACACAGATAGGGAGAACGAAAGAGCAAGGGAGTAAGAGAGTGAGAGTGATGGTATAGCGACAGTAAGGCTGCCACGAGAGGGACCGAGGGTGGATGGAGTTGAATAAAGGGAGAGTTGGGATTGAGGGAGTCGAGAGGAAAGGTTGTCGTGGTAAGGAGGTGGGAATATGAGGGAACGGGTAGACGGAGGGAGGGATGGAAAGAGCGAGACAGAGTTTGATGAGATGAGCGAGAAAGAGGTGGGGAAATCAAAGGCCGAGAAAGAGCTTGAGTGGGGGGGGGGGGGGGTGAGAGGACGGTTAGAGAGATGGATGTAGTAGAGAGAGGAAAAGAGAGAGTGACAGAGAGAGACACGGAGAAGCTGGGCTGAGATAAAGAGAGAGGCAGGAGGCAGAGTGATAGAGAATGAGGGTTAGGGAGAGAGAGGGAAAGGAGAGGAAGTAAGAACGATAGAGGGACGTGGCTCGGAGAAAGCGAGAGAGAGTGGATGACAGAGATATCGGCGGGGAGAAAGAAATGGAGTTGGCAAGGGTAGAGAGATGGGAGGGAGATATAGGAATACATGGCAGCCATGTGGGGAAGAGAAACGGAGGAGGAGGAAAGGAGAGTGGGATGGAGAATTGAGAAATCCAGGAAGGTGAAAGAGACAGAGGGGGAGAGACAGAGCAATGGAGGATGGAGAGATAAATAAAGGAATGGGAGAGAGAACAGGAGAGGGAGACAGATGATTGTAAGGAAGGGGAGAGCGCTGGAGGTATGAGAGAGAGAGAAAGGGGAGAGAGGGGAGGAGAGAGAGGGGAGAATGAGAGAAATTGGATGTGGGAGGGAGTGTGGATGGAGAGGGAAAGTGGATGAAGGAGGAGAGGGTGAGACAGGTAGAGGGGTAGAGAGTAGGGGTTGATAGAGAATGGCGAGAGAGAAGCTGAGCTGGAGTGTGGTGGAGGGATCTGTAGAGGGAGCGAGTGAGAGAGGGAGGGAGAGATAAGGATTGGGAGAATAAGAGAGACAGAGAGGGAGGGAATAGAGCGGGGGAGAGATGTCCTGGGTTATAGAGAGAGAGAAGCGAGAGAGAGGGAGAAAGAGTGAGAAAGAGAAGGTGGAGTGAGTGACACATGAGTGAACGAGAGGGATGGAGAGAGAAAAGGAGCGAGGGGAGAGAGAGATGGGGACAGGGCTAGATAAGTTTTGTATTGTGAGAGTGACTTGGAGGGTTTAGAGTGAGAGATGGAGGGAGAATGGGAGCAGCAAAGAAATATAATCTGCTCAGCGTGATTTCTGGTAAGTATCCATTTGTAAATGGTACTGTTGTGGAAAAGCTATTGGAATGCTAATACGGACCAGGCTGACGCTCTGGCAGCTGTTGGATGTTAAAAACAAGTAACAAAATTTCGAGATTTAAAATCTCATGGCAGTTACTGTGCACGTGAAGCCAATATCCATTGCAAATACCAATTTACTTTACCAATGTACTTTCAGGAAACAAGTGTGCCCTGCTTTTTGGTCTGGCCTAAAAGTGACTCCCGACACACAGGTATGTGATAAACTCTTCAATGGTGTCTGAAATAGCCAATCAAGACACCTAAACTGGTGCAATGTAAGAAAAGATCAAACCAAGTAGAACACACGGCAACAGCCTCGGTATCAGAAAAGGGGATGGGAGTTACAGTTCTGGCGACACTGCAGAGACGTATTCGTCACATCTGAGAACTTATGACAAAATGTACAGACTGCACGGTAAAAGGAGAAGGATCAGGTCATCCAACCCATTTCATGACCGAATTTCTCTTCAGTGTACTTATCCCACAACATGCTCATATCCCTTGTGATTAGCTATCGGAAAGAATGTAAAATACGGTCTTTTGTTATCACTTCTGTCCATCAATTTTGCTTCCCCAGGAAATAAATTGATGAATACGCCTCTATCCCAAAACCAGACATGTCCTCTCCTCATTAATTGAGAGTTGAGATCTCCTCATTTATATTCAGTATCTTGGCTTCCACAGCATTATGTGGGGGAGAATTCTCCAGGTTCACCAGTCTCTGAGTGCAAACCTTTATCCTCATTTCAACGCAGAGTGTCCTGCTTAAACTTAAGAATGTGGCCCCTTGTTTGAGACGTCCCAGGCAGGGGAATTATCCGCCCTGTTTCCAATCTGTCTCACCTCGTCAGATATTTATGTATTTTCGTGAGATCTCCACTCATTTTCCGCAATCTCATATAAGACTGACCCAGTAGGCCCTAACCGTGCTCACACAATAAGCCTCTCATCACAGTGATCAGATGGACCTCCTTCAGTGCACTTGTGCAATGCCCTGTTTGTCCCTTATTCGGTAAGGCAACCAGAATTGCACATATACTGCACAATCTTCGCGATGCATTTCACCAAGACTGTGCACAGTTATGGTAAGACGCTCTTACTCCTGAACTCAGATCCCCAAAATCGAAGTCAAAACAGCATTTATCTTCCTTACTACCTTCTGTCCCGTAATGATGCCAACAATGACTGCTGCACAAGACCAGTTCAATGTTATAGCTAGCCCCATCTTGGTCTACGTACACTGATCAGCGTGAAATTGCCATTCCCAGTATTGACGTCTATCTTCAGAACTCACTCCACTGGAATTCAGAGGTCTGTGCAGAAATAAACAAAACAAGGAACCTAAGTCTCTTTTTCGAGCAATATGTTTCAAACAGCTCCAGCCTTTGAAGCCTCTCCCTGTCGATCTAATCTTCCAACCCTCACAACAACTTTGCATTTCTTTTTCAAACCATTTCAACTTCCACGAAATCTTTCCAACAGAAAAAATCAGAATTGCACAAAATATTCCAAAATTGGCCAAAACATGACCACCCAATTCCTATACGCAATGTTCTGACCAATAAAGGAAAGCATAGCAAACGCTCTCTTCACTATGTTATCCACCTGCGTCTCAAATTGCAACGAGTGTGAACCAGCCCTCCAAGACGTACAAGATTATCAGAGGATTAGATAGCGCAGACAGTGAAAGACGTTTTCCTAGGATGATGACGTCAGCTTGTACGAGACGGCCCAACTACAAATTGAGGGGTGATAGATTTAAGAGGCAGGTTCTTCACGCAGAGTCTAAGGGCGTGAAATGCCCTACCTGCTAAGGTAGTCAACTCAGTCACATTAGGGAGATAAGGACACGGCTGATTTTTGGACAGTGTCGGGGGACGAGCTGGGAAGAGTTCACAGGTCGCCGGAACATTGAGGGCCGAAGGGTCTTTTCTGCGCTATATTGTTTTTTATTCTATGTTCTATGTCCCTCTGTTCAGCAATACATCCTCGCTGCAGACTTGGAAACAATGCATTTGATAATCTCAAAAGAATGTTGATATGTATTACGAATAGGTAGCGCCTAAGCACCAATCTGTATGACATCCCATGAGCCTTTCACTCCAAAATGAATATTCCTTTATTCCAGTGTTTCTAATGAAAGATAGTGGTCGTGGAGGAGTCCTGTGCTGCAGGTTGGCCACTCTGACTGCTTTGCATTTTTTTCTCCAGTTTCTTGCTTTTTGTCGTTTACTTTGTTAAATCTCAGCTCTGCCATCACTTGGATGGTGGCGATCGCCCAAAACTGTCTGCGTGCAGTTTGCACATTCTCCACGTGCCTGCGTGGGTTTCCTCTGGGTGTTCCAGTTTCCTCCCAAAGTACAAAGTCAGGTGAATTGTTCATGGTTATTTGCCTGTTTTTTTTTGTGCATTGATCAGAGGTAAATAAGTCTGGTTGGTGACTCTTCGGAGGGTCAGTGTGTACTTGTTGGGCTGAAGAGCCTGTTTCCAAACTATTGGGAATCTAATCTGAAAAAGTGCACATCAAGTTGTTTTGAGCTGGGGCCAAAGAGTAGGCCTAGACCAGGGCCTGGAGTGTGCACATAGAGAAAGTAACATTTTGAGAACTTCGAGATTGGCTCAGGTTGTAGTCTTCGAGATGTGTCCACAATGTGGACCTGGAAATGGGCACAGGTGTGGACTTCGAGATGGGCCAATGGGCGGTTCTTCCGGAGGGCGCAGAGTGCGAACCTTGACTGGACCCAGCGAACAGGGGAGTGAGTCATTACTGGCTTTTGTGAAACAGACAGCAGAGGTACAATCAGTAGCTGCTGCCGAGTTTTCGTAAGATTTGTACCTCAGGTTGAGTTTATGGTTGTAGGTTTGCTCGCTGAGCTGGAACCTCAGCCAGCAAACGTCCATCTAGTGGCTGCTGCACGGTCGGAGAGACCAGATCAGTGGCACAAGATGGCCCACGTGGATTAGCAAATCTGACAGCAATGGTCTCCAATGTAGATGGAACCGAGGTGTTGCTTGAAGGATGGCGGTGCAGGAATCATCAATGTTCATGATTTGCCGCAGGACTGATGGACTCCCGCCAGTTTATCTCTCCCTATTTCCTTGTTCTTATACTGCTCAAAATGACAGATTTCCTGTTAACAAATGAAAACATTCGCCTTATTTTATTGTATTTTTACTGCAAAATACATGTGTCAAGAAAATGAAAATTCTACCCACTGTTCCATGCCAACTCAACTATTCTTCAACCATTTCTTTATATTAGCCCCAATCCAATAGGATTTTATCTTTAACAATAAGATAAAGACATTAACAATGATCCTTTTTAAAATCCAAACATATTGCAAACTGCTTTTCTGTAATTTATCGGTAAGTCGTTTTTTCAAATGGGATTTCCGCTTCATCAATCTATCTTGACCTTGTCTCTGCTGATTACTTTCAGTTCCAATAATTTCTCCAAAATTGTTTATTCAATAAATTCGGTTTATTTTTGCACACCAGACGTAGATTTCCCAGTATTGCTGGGAACAGTTTTGTTTTGATTTTTCCTTCTTCGAAGACAGAACGGAAGTGGCTGTGTCATTGTTCAGCCATTTCCCTGCTCTCCAATCTCAATTCATTGGTTTCAGACTGTAACAAGGGTGCAGTTGCTTTCTCCAGCCTTTGCCATTGGAACACTTTTAGAAGCTGTTAAAGTCCACGCTTTTGCACAATGCTCAAACACTCTTTAGAAATCCATCAGTTCCAGACTCAACCTACACAGTGATTGACCTTCCACAATCACAGATACCAGACGGAAATACAAAACGATCTACATTAGACCGACATTCAAAGATAAAAGCCGTAGCCGAGAATGTTATCACACTTCAAGTGCTCGTGCAAGTACGTTTTGGCAGTTGTGAGCTTAGCTGTGACATCTCCTCTCTCAGGAAGTACATTCCAGACTCCAATAGAATTTGAAAGAAAATCGATCTTCCAGTCCTCTTTTAACATCAAACACTTCAAAGTGTTCTCCCTTGTTCCTCGCCCTATGTCTTGAACCATAAACTGCTGTCTATCCATCATAACCATTTCACTCATAAACTGGTAACTCTGAAGCACATCCCCCTTAGACTTCTCTGCTCCAAAGGAAACAACAAGATCTTATCCACCCTCTCTTAATAGCTGATATGCTCCAACCCAGGGAACATCCTGGTTAATCACCTCTATAACACAATCACATCTTTCCTGTGATGCGACAAGAAGAACTAGACCCAGTATGCCATCTTGGCATAAACAATGTCCTGTATTGGCCTTTTAATCAATGGCTCCATAAGTAAACACGATGCCTACGGTACCTTACACCTTCTTTAACTTGTCCATTAGCCTGTCCATTCACTTCAGGAATCAGTGGAGAATCGCCTCTTCAGCTGGCTAATGCGCTGCCATTCTTTCAGTACTCGCCGCCTCGTTCCTTCTTCCTCGGTGAATAACTTCATATTTAATGGAGTTACATTTCATCCGCCATTGAACTGCCAGTCTGACCATTGCATCCATATATTCCTGTAGCATAATGGCTGTGTGGATACCCGTGACAACTCCCTTTGCAGGGAATGCGCGAATGTACTTATTACACGCCCCATTCATATTCCTCTCTACATCATTCATAAATACCACATATAATGCGCAACACAGCGCTGATCCCTGTAGCAGACCAGGAGGCCTTGTTCTCCTGCTGAAAAATGGCTTCAAATACGACCCACTGTCTCCTGCACTAAAATATTTTCGAATGTAATGTGTTAAAATGGTCATATTATAATAATATGTTGCTTTTTTATCTGTTTCCTATTTGGGGTTTTGAACGAACTAATGAGGCGAGTATCTCAAACAAATTTAATCAAATTGGTTGCACATAGCTAAATTCCGTTAACGTTATCATCACTATTGTTCAAATATTGCCTCGAAATGGAAATCTTTTATCTCCTTTCCGTAGTTTCTCCAATACATTCCTAAGCAATGATTTGATACTGACTTCTCCATGGTTATCTATTACATCCCTGATATATTTCCCATCCAGTGGAACCACATTAATTGTTGTTTGTTTCTCTGGCAGGTCCCGTGGCTATTTTGTTACATTTGATGTATGCTTAGAATATACTGGGATTCTCCCTAAGCTTGCCTGCCAACAGTTCTCCGGGTGCTGTGGTAGACAATCTCCTCCATGTGATTTTCCTAAGTTTCACTGCGATCACCTCTCATTTCTTGAAACTGTTGACAACAAATAACGAGTTCACTCATCAGACAATCTTGGCATCTGAGGAATTAATCTGGAGAATTCCATACAGCAAATATAGTCAATATACGATGCTTTGCATCACGACACAAAAACTGTACACAGTCACCAGATACAGTCTCATGAACACGGTGAAAGTGTTGCAATATGTCCTTACTTTGAGTCGGATCAGATGCTGATATCTGTACTGAAAACAACAAATAGTCGGGATCACAGCTGGTCAGATAGCATCCATGGAAAGAGAGAAAAATAACATTGCAATCGTGACGACGTTTCATCACCTGCATGCTTGAAATGAATTCAGATATAATTTTAAACTTCCTATTTTCAGGTGCTGCTCCGAATGCCCTTACTTTCTGAAGATCAAATATCACATTCTTTATATTAAATTCCTTCTAGTTGATGAAAGGTTAAATGGTCTGTAGTTCTCCATTGTCCCTCTTCTTCATTTTTTGCATCAATGGAATGCATTTATGATCTTTGAAAGTGAATAGGGAAGAATAAATTGATTGGCAACACAATCGATAGATTTTCCTGCGAAATTCTGGTATGAAGGACAGCTGGTCCATCAGACCCATCAATACTCAATCTTCCAGATACTAACATGCCACTGAAATGCAAGCTTTCCGGGTTTAGCTGCACATGTCGCATGATCCTGTGGTATTTCCGAGAGATTTTCTGTATCCTTCACTGGGAGACGTGGCACAACCCACGCATAACTCACCGTGCCACATACTTGTGGGGGGGTCGACTTCCCAGGGGTAAGCAATGGGGTTCAGGCCTTTGGCACGGAGCCTGTCCCCGTTGCTCAGAAGGGAAGGGTGGAGAAGAGCAGAGCAATAGTTATTGGGGACTCGATAGTTCGGGGCACATACAGGCGGTTTTGTGGGGGCGAGAGAGACTCACGTTTGGTATGATGCCTCCCAGGTGCAAGGGTGATCGTGTTTTCGGGGTCCATAAGGGGTAGGGGGAGCAGCCCGAAGTCGTGGTCCACATTGGCACAAACGACATAGGTTGGAATAGGGCTGAGGATATTAGGCAGGCTTTCAGGGAGCGAGGTTGGAAGCTCAGAGTGAGAACAAACAGAGTTATTGTCTCTGGTTTGTTACCCGTGCCACGTGATAGAGAGTCGAGGAATAGGGAGAGAGAACAGTTAAATGCGTGGCGACAGGGATGGTGCAGGAGGGAGGGATTCTGGCATCTGGATAACTGGGTACTTTCTGGGGAAGGTGGGACCTCTATAAACAGGATTGTCTAAACCTGAACCTGAGGGGCACCAGCATCCTAGGGGGTAGGTTTGCTCGTGCTCTTCGGGGGGGGGGGGGGTTTAAACTAAATCTGCAAGGGCATGGGAACCTGGACTGTAGCTTTAGGGTGCAGGACCTGGAGTGTAGGAGGTTAGGAACATGGCATAAATCTCTAAGGACGGTGCCTGCAAACAGGAAAATGGCTTGAAGTGTGCATACTTCAATGGAAGAAATATATGAAATAAGGTAGGTGAACTTGCAGCGTGGGTTGGTACCTGGGATGTCGATGTTGTGGCTATTACGGAGACATGGGTAGAACAGGGACAGGATTGGCTGTTGCGTGTTCCAGGCCTTAAATGTTTTAGTAGGGTCAGATGTGGGGGTAAAAGAGGAGCATGTGTGGCACTGCTTGTCAAAGATAGTATTACAGCGGTGGAAAGGACGATGATGAAGACTCGCCATCTGAGGTAGTTTGGGTTGAGGTTCGGAATAGGAAAGGTGAGGTCATCCTGTTAGGAGTTTTCTACAGGCCTCCGAATAGTCTTAGAGACGTTGAAGAAAGGATAGCGAGGATGATTCAGGAGAAGTGTGAAAGTTACAGGGTGGTTGTTATGGGGGCTTTAACTTTCCAGATATTGACTGGGAAAGCTATAGCTCGAGTTCATTAGATGGGTCGGTGTTTGTCCAATGTGTGCAGGAGGGTTTCCTGACACTATATGTAGACAGGCCAACAAGAGGTGAGGCCATACTGGATTTGGTTCTGGGTAACGAACCAGGCCAGGTGTTAGAATTGGAGGTAGGTGAGCACTTTGGGGACAGCGACCACAATTCGGTGACTTTTACTCTAGTGATGGAGAGGGATAAGTGTGCACTGCAGGGCAAGAGTTATAGCTGGGGTCATGGAAATTATGATGCGGTGAGGCACGACTTAGGATGCGTGGCTTGTAAAAATAGGCTTCAAGGGAAGGGCGCAATTGATATGTGGAGCTTGTTCAACAGCAACTATTGAGTGTCCTTGATAAGTATGTACCTGTCAGGCAGAGAGGAAATGGTCGTGTGAGGGAGCCGTGGTTTAATAAGGAATTGGAATCCCTTGTTAATGGGAAGAGGGCAGCCTATGTAAAGATGAGGAGTGAAGGTTCAATTGGGGTGATTGATAGTTATAAGGTAGCCAGGAAGGATCTGAAGAGAGCGCTAAAAGCAGAAAGGAGGGGACATGAAAAGTCCTTAGTTGGTAGGATTTGGAAAAACCCTAAGGCTTTCTATATGGATGTCAGGAATAAAAAAATGACGAGTCTAGGAATAGGTCCAGTCAAGGATAGTTGTGGGAAGTTGCGTGTGGAGGCTGAAGAGATTGGGGAGACACTGAATGAATATTTTTCGTCAGTATTCACTCAGGAACAGAACATTGCTGCCGATGTGAATACTGAGTCACAATTAATTAGAATTGATGGCTTTGAGGTATGTCGGGAAGAGGTGTTGGAAATTCTGGAAAGGGTGAAAATAGATAAGTCCCCTGGACCTGATGGCATTTATCCTAGGATTCTCTGGGAAGCAAGGGAGGAGATTGCAGAGCCATTGGCCTTGATTGTTATGTCCTCGTTGTCGACAGGATTAGTGCCAGAAGACTGGAGGATAGCAAATGTGGTTCCCTTGTTCAACAAGGGGAGTAGGGATAACCCTAGTAACTATAGGCCGGTGAGTCTCACTTCTGTTGTGGCAAAGTCTTAGAGAGAATTGTAAGGGATAGGATTTATGAACATCTGGACAGGAATAATGCGATCAAGGATAGTCAGCATGGTTTTGTGAAGGGCAGGTCGTGCCTCACAAACCTTATTGCATTCTATGAGAAGATTACTAAGAAGGTGGACGAGGGTAAAGCCGTAGATGTGGTGTATATGGATTTTAGTAAGGCATTTGATAAGGTTCCCCATGGTAGACCACTGCACAAAATACGAAGGTATGGTATTGAGGGTGAGTTGGAGGTTTGGATTAGGAATTTGCTGGCTGGAAGAAGACAGAGGGTAGTAGTTGATGGTAAAGGTTCATCATGGAGTGCAGTTACTAAGGATGTTCCGCAAAGACCTGTTTTGGGACCATTGCTGTTTGTCATTTCTATAAATGACCTGGAGGAGGGGCGAGAAGGTTGGGTGAGCAAGTTTGTGGATGATGCGAAAGTCTGTGGAGTTGTTGACAGTGAGGAAGGAGGTGGCAGGTTACAGCTGGATATAGATAAGCTGCAGAGCTGGGCAGAAAGGTGGCAAATGGAGTTCAATGTCGGTAAGTCTGAAGTGATTCACTCTGGTAAAAGTAACAAGAAGATGAGGTACTGGGCTAATGGTCGGATACTTGGTAGGGTGGATGAGCAGAGGGATCTTGGTGTCCATGTACACAGAATTCTGAAAGTTGCCACCCAGGTAAATAGTGCGTGTAGAAGGCATATGGCGTACTGGCTTTTATTGTTAGAGGAATTGAGTTCCGGAGTCCTGAGGTCATGTTGCAGTTGTTTCAGACTTTGGTGCGGCCCCAACTGGGGTATTGTGTGCAGTTTTGATCGCCATACTATAGGAAGGATGTGGAGGCACTGGAACGGGTGCAGAGGAGGTTTACCAGGATGTTGCCTGGTATGGTCGGAAGATCATATGAGGAAAGGCTGAGGCACTTGGGGCTGTTTTCATTGGAGAAAAGAAGGTTTAGGGGTGACTTGATAGAGGTGTACAGGATGATTAGGGGTTTAGATAGAGTCGACCATGAGAACCTTTTTCCACGCATGGAGTCAGCTATTACGAGGGGGCATAGCTTTAAATTAAGGGGTGGTAGGTAGAGGACAAATGTTAGGGGAAGATTCTTTACTCAGCGATTCGTGAGTTCATGGAATGCCCTGCCAGTAGCAGTGGTGGACTCTCCCTCTTTATGGGCATTTACATAGAACATAGAATACAGCGCAGTACAGGCCCTTCGGCCCTCGATGTTGCGCCTATCCAAGCCCACCTAACCTACACTAGCCCACTATTCTCCATATGTCTATCCAATGCCCGCTTAAATGCCCATAATGAGGGAGAGTCCACCACTGCTACTGGCAGGGCATTCAATGAACTCACGACTCGCTGAGTAAAGAACCTACCCCTAACATCTGTCCGAACCTACCCACCCCTTAATTTACAGCTATGCGCCCTTGTAATAGCTGACTCCATACGTGGAAAAAGATTCTCACTGTCGACCCTATCTAAACCCCTAATCATCTTGTACACCTCTATCAAGTCACCCCTAAACCTTCTTTTCTCCAATGAAAACAACCCCAAGTGCCTCAGCTATTCCTCATACGATCTTTCTACCATACCAGGCAACATCCTGGTAAACCTCCTCTGCACCCGTTCCAGTGCCTCCACATCCTTCCTATAGTATGGCGACCAAAACTGCACACAATCCTCCAGATGCGGCCGCACCAGAGTCTTATACAACTGCAACATGACCTCAGTACTCCGGAACTCAATTCCTCTACCAATAAAAGCCAGTACGCCATAAGCCTTCTTCACTGCACTATTTACCTGGGTGGCAACTTTCAAAGATCTGTGTACATGGACACCAAGATCCCTCTGCTCATCCACATTTCCAAGTATCCGACCATTCGCCTAGTACCCCATCTTTTTGTTACTCTTACCAAAGTGAATCACCTCACACTTAGCTACATTGAACTCCATTTGCCACATTTCTGCCCAGTTCTGCAGCTTATCTATATCCCGCTGTAACCTGCCACATCCTTCCTCACTGTCTACAACTCCTCCGACTTTCGTATCATCCACAAACTTGCTCACCCAACCTTCTAACCCCTCCTCCAGGTCATTTATAAAAATGACAAACAGCCATGGTCCCAAAACAGATCCTTGCGGAACACCGCTAGTGACGGCACTCCAAGATGAACCTTTGCCATCAACTACTATCCTCTGTCTTCTTCCAGCCAGCCAACTCCTAATCCAAACCTCCAACTCACCCTCAATGCCATACCTCTGTATTTTTTGCAGTAGTCTACCATGGGGAACCTTATCAAACGCCTTACTAAAATCCATATACACCACATCTACCGCTTTCCCCTCATCCACCTCCTTCGCCACCTCCTCAAAGAATTCAATAAGGTTTGTGAGGCACGACCTGCCCTTCACAAAACCATGCTGACTATCCTTGATCACATTAGTCCTATCCAGATTTTCATAAATCCTATCCCTTACAATTCTCTCTAAGATTTTGCCCACAAAAGAAGTGAGACTCACCGGCCTATAGTTACTAGGGTTATCCCTACTCCCCTTCTTGAAGAAGGGAACCACATTTGCTAGCCTCCAATCTTCTGGCACTACTCCTGTAGACAACGATGACATAAAGCGGGCATTGGATAGGCATATGGTGGATAGTGGGCTAGTGTAGGTTACGTGGGCTTGGATCGGTGCAACATCGTGGGCCAATGGGCCTGTATTGCGCTGTATTTTTCTATGTTCTATGTTCTTTGTTCAAACATCTTTTCATATATTCAAAACCTGGAAAGTATTTTATCGTTTGTATGAGTGTCTGCTTCATCAAGCTTGTACTTTCCCAGGCTCAGTGAGATGGATGCATGGTCAGCAGATGTCGTCGCACCTGATAGTGCACTCGTTCCACAAGGGAATTTTCTTCTCTTACAGGCATTTATTCACATACTAACTCTTGCTGATCGACTATTAAGCAGCACTGTCCAGACGATATGTGACTGGGGCTCGTGACTGAGCTGAGTGCCCTCTTGCTTATTGTAGTGCAATGAACGTTTGCTAATTGTTAAATGATTGTAACCTACACAACCACTCAGCTCTCCCCAACTCGTCGGAGTAACGTTTGACCATAAGGTCGACTTGTCTCTCCCCTTGAGCACACGGCAGTCAATACCTCAAGATTTGTGTTGTGCAGGTTATTGTTCCATGAAATTGGACCGCGACAAGCGAGTCACCCACAGCATAATTTTATCCCAGTTCTTACCGTTGGAGACATCTGCAGGACTTCTATTACACGAGTTTTTTGGACCTGAAACTTTTATTTTTTTCTTTTTATTTGCAACCTCCCTGAGTCGGCGATTTTGTTTTTACTTGAAAAGGGAGACGAGAATTCTTCCCTTAAACAATCGGGTTGAGTTTTGAATTGAGAAATGAGACGCGGTTTCCTCCCTTACGAAACCTTGCTCTGTGTTTTCTTTACTATTACGGGATTGTGTTTTGATTGAAGAAGGTAAACGACGTTTTGTCCCTGAACCGACGATGTTATGCGTTTTTATTTCACTAATAAGAGGTTGGGTTTGAGTTTAGAAGGCGTACGCGGTTCCTCATTGGATGTACGGGGTCCTGCGTTGCTTTAAACACTATTTTCTCGCCACAACACAGGAGAGTTTAATTCAACGCTGGCGGCGTTTCCCTAAGTTGCCTGCCAGAGTATTTCCCTTTTGGCTGTGGCACCAGAGGCTTTTTTTTTTCATTTCGTTTTGACCCCGCAGGATCATTTTCTTTTTCCTCTTACATTCAGTGAGCTTCGGACAACGACCTGTGGCAAGAGCGGTTGCTTTTGGAGGGTTTCATAAAACTCCTCCAGCATTTTGTCCTTTGAGCCAACTGGCATGAGTAGGGAGCTGTGTTCCCTATTAAGTACGGGTTGTTCTGAAACGCGGTCTCCTTCAACTCCTTGGATTGAAGGAGACCGCGCCACACTTTGCCTTGTGTTGTTGGCAGGGATCCCGATATTTGTTGTCTGAATGTGTTTCTCTGTTGTATCTGTTTTGGCTTGTCATGCTTTGCTGTTTTGTCTTGTTTGTGTGTTCCGCCTTGGCCTGTTTGTTTAGGTGTTTGTCCTTTGCTTCCTGTTGTTCTTTTTTTCCATTCCAGGATAATGGAATCGCTGAATTCTAAATGCAGGAGAATGTCTGCCGGCAGGGACAAATGAAACTAATCTCGCTGATCACAGTCTATTTGCGTCTCGAGGAAAACACAGAAACGTCGTGGTAAATATGCTCCAATCAAGGTAATAGATATCCTGGTCCTTCCAGGTCACCGGCTGATAATCTTTGAGAGATGAAATATAGAGGGCGTTTGCTCATTTGTCCCGTTCAAAAATAAAAAAGGAAAGCTCGCCAGGGGCAAAATGCTACGCGAAATGCTGATACAATTCTCACTAATCGGCCACAAGATATTGGCGTGATTACTGAACGGGATCCTAGTTTCCGGACCGAAAGTGATGCTGAGAGCATCTTCGGCTTTTCAAAATTAGTTTTTAAAAATTTGGTGGATCCAGGGTTATGACAGGTGAAACCCCATTTGATAAGGCCTGGACACACTCTAAGGTTCGCAGCATGCTCCGAAATTCCCCGATCCGTTAGGGTTTCCAGTAATATTTTTAATTGGCTTTACAAATCTGCAGTAATTCCAGTTGCTTCCTTCAGGATGTCCAAAATTTAATGAATTTGGGCAATGTTTGGGCAACATTGGGCAACTATTAAATGCTCAGTTGTATTTCCCCTGGGTGTGGGACACACGTAGAGGCACGAAAAACTTGCCATGCTCATTCTGTTAGAATTGCAAACGAAACAGCTGGAAGGATTTAGATTTTAGTTCAGCAGCCATGTGACACAGCCATGATTTATGAGTCTTAGCTCCCTAACTTGAATATTCTGGAAAGCGACTGCCTCATTACCCTTATAAGCATCATTAGATTTAAAATAATAATGGAAAAGGATAGACCAGGTCGAAAAGTTGAAGTTCTAAATTGGAGATAGGCAAATTTGGACGGCATTAGGCAAGAACTTTCGAAAGCTGATTGGGGGCAAATGTTCGCTAGTAAAGTGACGGCTGGAAAATGGGAAGCCTTCAGAAATGAAATAACGGGAACCCAGAGAAAGTATATTCCTGTTGGGGTGAAAGGAAAGGCTGGTACGTATAGAGAATGCTGGTAAGTATAGGAAACCCTAAAGAAATTGAGGGTTAGTTTAAGAAAAAGAAGCAAGCAAATGTAAATTATACACAGGAGAGATCGAGTGATTCCTTAGAAGAGCAAAAAGAAAACAGGAGTATATTTAAGTGGGAAATCAGGTGGGCAAAAGTGGGACATGAGATAGCTTTGGCCAATAGAATTAAGGATAATCCAAAGAGTTTTTACGAATACATAAAGGACAAAAGGATAACTGGGGAGAGAATAGCACCCCTCCAAGATCAGCAATCTGGCCTTTGTGTGGAGCCGCATAAAATGGGGAAGATACTAAATAAGTATTTTGCATCAGTATTTACTGTGGAAAAGGATATGGAAGATATCGATACAGAGAAATGGATGGTGACATCTTGCAAAATGTCCACATTACAGAGGAGGAAGTGCTGGATGTCTTGAAACGCATAAACGTGGATAAATCCCCACGAACTGATCAGGTGTACCCTCGAGGTCTGTGGGAAGCTGGAGAAGTGATTGCTGCGCCTCTTGCAGAGAAATTCTTACCATCGATAGTCACACATGAGGTGTCAGATGACTGGAGGTTGGCTACTGTGGTGCCACTGTTTACGAAGGGTGATAAGGACAAGCCAGGGAACTATAGACCAATGAGCCTGAAGTCGGTGGTGGGCAAGTCGTTGGAGGGAATCCTGAGGGATAGGATTTGGAAAGGCAATGACCGGTTAGGGATACTCAACAAACTTGATTGAGGGTTTTGAGGAAGTAACAAAGATGATTGATGAGGGCAGAGCGGTAGATGTGATCTATATGGACTTCAGTAAAGCGCTCAACAAAGCGTTCCATGGGAGACTGATTCACAAGGTTAGATCTCATGGAATACAGGGAGAAATAGTCATTTGGAAACAGAACTGGCTGAAACGTAGAAGACACAGGATGGTTTTGGACGTTTGTTTTTTCAGAGTGGAGGCCAGTGACGAGTGCAGTGCCACAATGATCGGAGCTAGGTCCTCTACCTTTTGTAATTTACATAAATGAGTTGAATGCGAGCATAAGAGGTACAGTTAGTAAGTTTGCAGATGACACAAAAATTGGAGGTGCAGTAGACAGCGAAGTGGGTTACTTCTGATTACAACAAGACCTTGGCCAGATGGGACAATGGGCTGAGAAGTGGCTGATGGAATTTCATTCAGATAAATGCGAGATGCTGCATTTTGGGAAAACAAATCTTAGCAGGACTTATGCGCTTAATGGTAAGGTCCGAGGGAGTGTTGCTGCACAACGAGACCTTGGAGTGCAGTTTCATTGCCCTTCAAAGTGGAGTCGCAGGTTCGATAGGCTAGTGAAGAAAGCGTTTGTATCCTTTCCTTTATTGGTCAGAGTATTGAGTACAGGAGTTGGGAAGTCATGTTGCAGCTATACAGGACATTTGTTAGGGCACTGTTGGAATATTGCACACAATTCTTGTCTCGTTCCTATCAGAAAGGTATTGTGAAACTTGAAAGGGTTGAGAAACGCTTTACAAGAATTTTGCCGGGGTTGGAAGATAGGAGCTATAGGGAGAGGCTGAACAGGCTGGGGCTGTTTTCCCTGGAGCGTCGGAGGCTGAGGGCTGACATTATGGAGATTTACAGAATTATGAGAGACATGGATAAGGTAAATTGGCAAAGTCTTTTCCCTGGGATCGGGGAGTCCAGAAGAAGAGGGTTTAGCGTGAGAGGGGAAAGGTATAAAAGAGACCTGCCGGTTAACTTTTTTTTGCAGAGGGTGGTACGTGTATGGAATGAGCTTCCAGCGGAACTGTTTGTGGATGGTACAATTGCAAGATTTAAAAGGCATTTGGATGCGAAAATGAATAAGAAGAGTTTGGAGGGCTATGGGACGAGTGCTGACAGGTGGGTCGAGGTTGGGTTGGGTTATCCGGTCAGCATAGACGAGTTGGACGGCAGAGTGTGTTTCAATGCTGTACATCTCTATGACTTTATGACTCTATGAAAGCAGACACACGTTTTAATGCAGCTGCAGTCATTTCACAACCTTTAACATTATAAGTGAGCACTTACTGGTCAGAATTACTTAAGGTTTCTCATCTGGGATTTATATTAATGGATTGGCACTAGATAATTATAATGGACTGCAGTGTTGGAAACTGTGCACGTTTTAGATTTTTATTTTGAATTTTGAATAATTGAATTTCCTTTGGTGACTTTTAAAGTGTCTTCATCACTTGTTTAGTTTCCACCTCTGAATTACCGTTAATGATTTATTTCATTTTCTTCTGAGACTCAATTCTACTGGCCCTGAATCACAAAATCACAATTATTTGGCAGGATTGATTGGTTTATTTCTTTATAAATTGTCAGTGCTCTATGTCCTTGCGTAATTTGAAATGCTGTTGCATTCATTCCTTGTAAACTAAATAATGGAAAGATACCTTACTGGCGAGTTGAAAGAATTCTGCATGTGTTAGGACGATAGAGATATGTGCACCAGATGGAACTCGCACAAGCTTGGAGATGTTCTTCGCTGACCTTGAATGGCTCGAAAAAAATAACAAAAATGGGAAACAGTGTAAGGCCACTAAGGCCGAGGAATGTACAAACATTGTTAAAGAGGAGAAAGTGGGTCGAGTAGATGCTGTAGATAATGGCCAAGAGTATGATGCTGAGAAAAGCACAGCAGGTCAGGCAGAATGCGATGAGCAGGAAAGTTGATACTTTTGGCAAAAAGCCTTCATGAGGAATTAGGCTGGCTGACGCGGGGATGGACAGATAAATTGGATGGAGTGGGGCTGAGGTGATTTAGCTAGAGAGTGCAATAGCTGGCTGAAGGTGGGGGTAAAGGTGATAGGGCGGTGGAGAGGGTGGAATGGATAGATGGGAACAAAGATGGACAGAATGGACGGGTCCTGAGGACAGTGCAGAGCTGACAGGTTGGTACAGGAGGAAGACGGGTGGAGGGGAAATGTGCAACCTGGTAGAATCCAAATTGATGTCCTGGGGTGGGAGGGTCAGGAAGCGGAAGATGAGACGTTTTTCCTTCAGGTCTCGGATGGTAAGGGAAAGGTTATTGAGGAGGTCCAGGACCTGCATGCTCTTGGCAGAGTGGGAGAAGGAGGTGATGTGTTCGGCCACGGCGTGGTTAGGTTGATTGTTGCTGGTGTCCCGGAAACGATGTAAAGGAAACTGCATCGGAAGCAAGTGATTTAGTAAATGACATGTGTGGAAGTACAGGTGGAACATTGGTGAATACTAAAGGCTTCTTTGCGGCCTTAGATGGAGTTGAGAGAGAGGTGTGGGCACAGGTTTTGCAGTTCCTGCGTTGGCAGGGGAAGGGATCGGGAGAGGAGGGAGGAATGTTAGGGTGCATGATTCTGAGGAGGTAGTCTTGGAGGGAATTTTCATTACAGAATGCTGATCGGGCTGGGATGAGAAATATATCTCTGTTGGTAGTGTCCGTTTGTAGGTGGCAGATATAGCGGATGGTGATGCGGATTATACGGTGAGATGGAAGGTGAGGAACGGGATTTTGGATCTGTAGCGGTTGGATGGGTGGGTTTCTAGGGCGGAGATGCGGGATGTGGATGAGATGCGCTGGAAGGCATCATCAGCCACGTGAGTGGGAAATTGCGTTGCTTAAAGAAGTAGGCCATCTGGTGTGTTTTGTGGACTTCCTGGGAGTAAATGCGGAAAAGGCAGAGGATTTTGGAATAAAAGTGAACATTTTTTGCAGGAGGCAGGGTGGGATGTTGTGTAATCCAGGTAGCTGTGGGAGTTGGTGGGTTGGCAGAAAATGTCAGTGTTCAATTGGTCACCGTTGATGGAGATGGCGAGGTCCATTAAGGGGAGAGAGGTGTCAGAGATTGTCCAGTTGAATTTGACGTGCCCGTGGAATGTGTGCTGAAGTTGATGAACTGTTCAATCTCCACGTGGGAGAATGAGATGGGGCCAAAGCATTCATCAATGTATTGGAGGAAAATGTCTGCAGTGTTGCGGGAGATAGAATGTTCCACGTCGCCGATAAAAAGGCAGGCATAGCTCGGGCACTTACGGGTGACCATGGCTACCCCTTTTGTCTGGAGGAAGTGGCAGCATTCGAAGGGAGAAATTGTTGAGTGGGAGGTCCAGTTCATCCAAGGGAATATGAGTGTCATTGGAAGGGTACTGGTGGAGTGGTTGGGAGAGGAAGAAATGGAGGTCTTGATGTCCTGGTCATGGCGGGTGGAAGTTTATAGGTACTGTATGTCCATGGTGAAGACGAAGCTTTGGGGGCAGGGAAACGGAAATCTTGGAGGAGCTACAGGGCGTTACTGCTATCCCAAACATATGAGGGGAGTTCCTGTCCCGGAGTTGGGGGGATGGTGGGGAAAGGCAACGTCGAGGTGTTTGGAGATGAATTCGTTGGGGCATGACCTGGTTGAGATGACAGTTCGCCAGAGGTGGTCAGGCTTGTAGATCTTCCATATAGGTTTGAATCGGGTGGTGAGCAATTCCCGAAGCGTTGGAAGCTGTGGCTGGGAGATCCCCTGATGTGATGAGGTTGCGTACGGTCTGGGAGATAATCGTTTGGTGCTGGGAGTGAGGTCGTGGTCGAATGGGTGGTAGGAGGAGGTTCTTTAAGTTGGTGCCTGTCTTCAGCAGTGTAGAGGTCAGTGCACCAAACTAACACTGAACCTCCATCTCTGCTGGTTTGATGATAAGTTTAACATTGGAGCAAAGGGAGTGGTGAGCTGGGCTTTGTGAGTGTAAGACCTTGGAGTGCGGAAGTGTGTGGACAGGTGGAGGCTGTGAATATCTCGTCGGCATTTCAAAGTAAAGGGCTCGAGGGCAGGAAACAGATCGGCATGGTTGCAGTAGGGAGGTGGAGTATTTTGGGGTCCTTGGATGGTGGGAAGGAGTCTTCGTTGAAAAAGTGAACTCAGAGGCAGACATGGCAGCAGTGTTTGATGTCACAATACATATTGATTTCGTTGGTATGTGAAGGGATGGGAATAAAGATACTGCCGATACGAATGATTGTTTGTTTGCTCTCAGTGAGGGGGAGATCTGGGAAGAAAGTGAAAAATGGCAGGGCTGGGGGCCAGATCCTGGAATGGGGCTAGATCTGCGAGGCGGTGGAGACTGTAACTGGGGTGGGCTTGGTATTGGGGTACAGGGAGTGATGAGATTTGGGAAGTGATGCTTATCCCGGGGTTCTGGGGGCAGTGGTGTTGACATTGGTGACCACTGCCATGGTCGTTATGAGAGCAGACAAACGCCCCCACAATCGCTACGAGGGCCAGAAAACTGCTGCCATCATCATTCCGAGGGCCAGACAGGTGCCACCGTCATCGCTTCGAGAGCCACAGAATTGCAACCATGATCGGAATGAGGGCCAGAGCAATGCCGTCGTGATCGCAATGAGGGACAGAAAACCGCTGCTGTAACCACAACTAGGGCCAGAAACCGCCACCATAACTGCTACGAGGGTCAGAGAACTGCCATCGCTATTGTTATGAGGGACAGACAATCGCTGCTGCGATCGTGATGAGGGCTACAGAACCACCACTGCAAATATTACGAAGGCCAGACAACCTCGGCTGTTATCTGACGAGCGCCAGACAACCGCTACCATGATCGCTAGGATAACCAGACAAACTCTGCCCAGATTTGCACGAGATCCAGACACCCTCGGCCATGATCACCATGAGGGCCACACAGCTGCCACTACATTCATTACAAGGGCCCGAAAACTGCCGCTGCAATGGCTACAAGATCTGCTGCTGCGGAGACCAACACAAGCTTCAAACGTGCAGCAACCACTACTGTCACCAGCAGCATCACCTATACCATGGGATTCACCAGATCCATCCCCGCAGCTGCCATCGTCACAACCACTTCAAATCCCACATACCCAATTCAACGCACACCGACAACGCGCCAAGCACGGAACTCAGTGTTACCGCCCCGCACCATAGAAACCGTGGGTAGTCATCAATAAGTCAAATGATGGCACCACTGGACCCCCTCTACCACCCCCACTCCAGTTATCTTCATCCAACTCCATTCACGCATCAATGAATTCAATATATGTTGTGACATCGAACACTTCTTCCGCCGTCTCCGACTCTGAGTTCACTTTTTCAATCAACACTCACGCCCACCTTCCGAGGACCAATTCATCCGGCTCCAACACACTCCATCTACTTAGACGTGGCAGTCCGTTACCCGGCCACAAACTCTTTATGTCCAACTGCCACTGAGATTCACTGCTTAACTCTGTCCACCACACTCCTCCACTCCAACATCTCATCTTCACAACATGCAACCGTCCACTCCCACTACTCCAACACCAAACTCACCTTGAAACCAGGGGACTAGCGGGCTGCAGTAGTAGTTTAGCGCACTGACCTTTACACTACTGAAGCCGGATGTGAATTGAAAGACACCTCCTTCTACTGCCCCATCGACCACGACCTCACCTCCCATCACCAAACCATTATCCCCCAAACAGTACACAAACCCATCACCTCAGGGGTTCTCCCACCCACAGCTTCCAAACTCACAGTATGTGAACTCCCTCCTCTGTCCTAAGACTTACAAGCCTGGATGCCCCAGCACCTATCATCCCAGCCTTTGCTTGCGCCTCCAAATTCATCTCCATATGCCTTGATACTGTTCTAACCAAACCCAGTCTGGGAACACACCACACCTATTCGCGACTCCACCCATGCCCTCGACGTCCTCCAAGACTTCAGTTTCCCTAACCCCCAATAGCTCATCTTCACCATGGACATTCAGTCACTATACACCACCATCCGTCATGGCCAGGGCCTCCATTCACTCTGTTACCTCCTCCCGATGTCCCCATTAGTACCCTCCCACTGCACCTTTATTCCCTTCGCTGAAGTGGTCCTTATCCTCAAACATTTCTCCTTCGAATCCCACTTCCTTCAGATGAAAGAGGGAGCCATGGGCACCGCAAGGGCCCCAGCAATGCCTGTCTCTGTCGGCCATTGGAACATTCCATCTCTCGTAGTTACTCCATCACCTCACTCCACATTATCCTCCGCTACATTGATGACTGCGTCGGTGCCACCTCGTCCTCCCATGAGGAGGTTGAACATTCATTAAAGTCACCAACACATTCCACATCACCTTCAATTCATCTGGACATTCTCAGATACCACTCTCCCTTTCCTGGACCTCACCATCTCCATCGACGGTGACCAACCAAACACTGACATTTTCCACAAACTGAATGACCCGCAGAGCTACCTGGAGTAAAAGTCCTCCTACCCTGCCTCCTGCACAAATGCTATCTTTTTTTCTCAACTGCTCTTCCTCCACTGCATCTGCTCACAGAAGTTCCACCACAGAACATACCAGATGTCCTCTTTCTTTAAAGAATGCAATTTTCCCACCCACGTTGGGGATGATTCCCTCCAGTGCATCTCAACCACATCCCGCACCTTCACCCTCGAAACCCGCCCTCCAACCACTCAGCTTCTCACCACCAATCTCCTTATACATCCCATCATCCTCGATCATTTTTGCCAACTGCAAACGGACCGCATCACCAAAAATATAATTTCCTCCACAAACATATCTGCTTTCTGGAAAGACTGTTCCCTCCACAACCTTGTCAGAATCACGCCCTCATAAAAAGCCACCCACCGCTTCCAATACCTTCCTGTGCCACCGCAGGAATTGCAAAACCTCCGACCACACCTTCCCACTCATCTCCTTTTAAGCCTAAAAGGAGTCTGCCACATTCATCAATGTTTCACATACGCATCCACACAAGTCTTTTCTGGTCTGTTGCTCCCGATGTTGTCTCCTCCACACTGGACGCGACATTTAGAGGGCTTCAGATCACACCACATCCGCATTGATTGATATCCGCATCAATCAATCAGACCACCCCTTGACCAAAATTTCAACTCCCCCTCGCACTTTGTAGGGGACTTGCAGATCGTAAGCCTCCTCCATCGTCAATCCCTCACCACGCGACGCCTGGAGGAAGGACGCCTCATCTTCTGCCTCGTAGCAGCAATGTGAATTTCATCAGTTTCCTCATTTCCCCATTTCCCCATCTTACCCCAGCACCTTTCTCATGGCACGTCTCTTCTGTCTATCTTACTTCACACCTGTTCAACTTCACCCCCCGCTTCGACCTATCATCACTACTCCCACCTCAGCTACCTTCACCCCAGCCCCTCCCTCCCAGTCTCTTTCCTGATGAAGGACGTTTTCCCCAAAACGTCTGTTCTACTACTCCTCGGATGCTGCTTAACCTGCTGATCTTTTCAGCACTGTACTGTTGACTAAACAGAAAGACATTATGCTCTTCAGGAATACCAAGCCTATGGTTGGCATACTGCCGGTATTTGAGGATGGTGATGACACTGATAGGAATGAGGAATGGGGACTTTATTCCAGGATACACAATGAGCCGTTAAGATCACCTAATTGTCCCCCACACACCCCCTCATGACAAACTCCTCCTTCTTTTGAAACTAAAGCGTCCAGTCTTCATGGCTTATATCATGGGAATAAGTGGGCTGAGCTATCCTAAACCAGCCACCATCCGGGGAATCAAAGTAATCAGAGCGAGATACTGAGTGCATGATCAAAATGGCCCAATTTGCTCAAGATGTCCAAAGGAATATACAGTTGTCAAGTCAGCAGAGTTCTGGGAGTGGCCTGAAGCTGAATGGTTTGTGTTATTAAACTGAAATAAGTGGTCCCTCTCTGAGGGAGGTGTTATATAGCCCACATTTGGAAAGTAATTGAGAAGCTGATTCACTTTTGTTTCACCCGACGCTTCTTCCTCGTGCTGTCACTGACATGATCCAGACAAACAATATGAACTAGTCCAGGAATTTCCAGTCGCAAATGGGGTGGACAGTGATTTGCTGTTTGGATGGCCAGAACTAGACTGAACCACGACGCGACTTACAGGTAAAAGTGATTATATCCAGCACCCTCACGATCCCGCATGCCGTCTACTGTGTGTTAGACGTTTGATTGGGAACAAGGAATCCACTGGGGCTGGAAGGAAACTCCGATGACCACCCAGCGAGCACTGCTGAACAATGCTTTCACAAGGGGACCCTGGATATGGGGACATACAGGTCTCAGTACTGCACATTTACGACTGGGAACGAATCAGCTATAACTCCTGGGGACGAATGACGAGCCTTTGCTTTAACTGTGGAAATATAACCACTGTGGGGGGATGCGTCCTGAATGTACACTTGGAGATAACCTGGTGATCGGTTTGCTTACATCCTAGCAAGGAGAAATTCTGTGAATATACACTGGCTGTCGTGGTATATTTGATGTGACCCACGATAACGGAGACTTGTGGAAACTCAGTGAATTTAACCTCCAAGGGACATCCTTTTAGTAATCCTGGTTTGTCCAACCAACCTGGCGGTTATTAAAATCTTCGACTCACGCTGAAGTAACTGATGCAGTCTCGAAAGAAAATGAGCAGGTAGTCGCTGCTTCCAAGCAGGCAACATTACACTCCAATTTTCTCGTCCCATTGGTTGTCCAGCAAAACCTGGTTCGAGACAATATAAGGACGGGCAATTTAATCTACGTAAGGTACAATAGTTAGTGAAGGAATTTCACAACCTATGGCTTCAAACAGGGTTATCTCTCGATTCTCAAACCATAATGTGGGTGGGCACGGCTGGACATTTTGTGTTCCTTAATCGCTGATGCCTGTTTTAGTTGATCTCCACACTCACCTGCGAGAGGAGTGAATAGTCAATACTTCTTTACAAACTTCGTTGCACCCAGATGTTCAGAAAGCGGCTGAGTAAAGAGCTGAAGAATAACTGATTTGTCGAAAAAAAAAGACAAATGCTGTAAAGGAAATGTCCTGTTTTTTTTGTTGAACCAGTTCCTTGCGTCCTGGCACTTCTACTCGTCTCCAACTTGCACTGATAGGATTACATTGCATACATTTTTATGAATGTAGTCTAATAATAGCAGATGTTTGAGTAGATAAAACAAAACAATCCTAATGACTGACGACGCAGCGACAATAATGTTGAACAATTGGGAAATACCTGCATCTGTTAACCAAAACACTTCAAATTTTATTTTCACATGTACGCCAGCCAAATAATTAGGAACGGGACCAATTGGAGCCTCGGTGAAAATGTCTGTGCCTTGACGTGCTGGTCATCTGCACTTCAGGAAAAGTCAGTTGGAGGCCGAAAAGAACGCATGTGATGCAATGCAAAAGAGTGTGAAACCCCGGAGGAAAGCCAGAAGGTCCTGAAGAGATACCGGTTCAGCCTCCTTCCGCGAATGGCTCAGCCTGATCTCTCTGCCTTTCATGACATTCTTTATTTTCTTTCCTTCACTAACTATGATTAATTGGGACACAATAGATAACCTGATAACCTCCAAAAACAGGAGTCACATACATTAGTTTGTGCACAAAATTTCAAGAACTCTAGCTGATGGGCATGCACCCATATCCCCATCCGGTCCAAATTCGCACCATTGAGCCAGTATCGAATTTGAGCGACTTGCAGCTTTCCCTTGCAGTTGAAACTTCTGGACGAGAAATCGAAGTAAATCTACACACAATCCCATGTTCACTGTTGTCGCCCACCTCTCCAACGAACTCGCAGGTTTCTCGATTTCCAGTTCCTGATGAAAACCCCGATGTTAATTCGCAGTCCGTGCAGCCTTCTGCCCCTTTCCTTTCTGAACCTGAGGATGATCGATCCGATCTCTAACCTCCATCCCTGAATATCACCCGGCACTGAATATATACCTCACTTTGCTGACACCTCCAATCTGTTCTGCCCAAAAATGCTATGAGATTATGGTAGAACGTTTTACCAGATTTGACACAACATGTCTGTGGAAGCCATTTTTCACAAAACAATCAGAAAGATGCATACTGCTGACCCTGCTGACGGAAACTGAGCTGTTTTATTGTATTTGATTCAAACGCAATTTTCATGGAAACAGCCTTCTAAATCTCTTCTGAACCCTCCACAACCTAAAATATCCTCAATATAACGCGGTAACCAATACTTGTCATATTACTCCAGGAGACGCCTCACCATTGTCCTGTCCAACCTTAACATGATGTCCCAATTCCTATGACAGAAGATCTGAAGAATTACAGCAAGCAGGCCAAATGCCTTCTTAACCTTCTTAAATGTTATTGCAATTCGTGAGACTTGGTTGACAAACGGGTATTTTTGGCAACTAAAAATCCTCAGATATCGATGCTTTGGGCGGGAAGTGAAGGGAGGTAAACGGGAGGGAGAAGCATATGTAAACGGATGATGACATGATGTCGGAGCAACAGCGTGGTGGCGATAGGAGATCTTAGTTTTCCAAATTGATTGGTATTTACGTAGTGGTGGAGGTATGGATGGAGATGAATCTATACGGTGCATCCAGTAGTGTTTTCTATCGCAGTATGTAACTAGTCCAACTTGCAAAGGGGCTGCAATGAACCTGGTTGAGGGGAATGAGTCTGGCCAGGTGTTTGGAGTTTCAGTAGGGAATTACTTTGGGAATATTGGTCACAATACCGTAAGATATACAATAGTTATGGACAAAAACCAGTGTGGACCAAAATGAAGCTGCTAAATCAGGAGACATCCAAAATACCAAAACTCGTTAGGAGATGGAGAAGATAGATTGGGAGCAGTCGTTTGAAGGTAATTCCGTATTTGATATGTGAGAGGTCTTTTCAAGCAAGGTTGATTCGTGTTCAGGAGAGATAGGTTACTATGAAAATGAGGTATAGAAATGACAAGATTAGAGAACAATGGATGATAGGTGAAATTGTTGCGATAGCTAAGAGGAGAAAGGAAGCGTGCACAGGGTTTAGGCGACTGAAGACAGACGAAGGTTTGTAAAATATCGGGAATGTATGACCAACCCGAAACGATGAACTAAGAAGGCTAAATGGGGCCATGGGACATGCACGTTTAAGGAAAATCTCAATCCTTTTTACTCATATAAAAGGAAGAAGCGTGCAACTAGAGTAAGGATTGAGGTAAAAGCAATGACTGCAGATGCTGGAAACCAGATTCTGGAATAGTGGTGCTGGAAGAGCACAGCAGTTCAGGCAGCATCCAAGGAGCTTCGAAATTGACGTTTCCGGCAAAAGCCCTTCATCAGTATTCCCGACGAAGCGCTTTTGCCCGAAACGTCGATTTCGAAGCTCCTTGGATACTGCCTGAACTGCTGTGCTCTTCCAGCACCACTAGTCCAGAATAGAGTAAGGATTGGCCGAACAAGGGCAAAGCAAAATTGTTATATTTGGAGTCAGTGGAAATGCATGTGATTCTTAATGAGTACATTGCATCGTTACTCACCCGGGGAGAGGGGAATGACGGTTGTTAATTTTAGAAATAGATTTTGATTACTCTCGGGCAAGTCGGACTAAGGTAGGAGGAAATGTTGGTATTCTGAAAGGCATGAAGGTGGACAAATGCCGAGGTCCGGATGGGATCTATCGCAGGTTAATAAAAGACCAGAGAGAAGAAATAGCTGGGGTTTCAGCATTCCTTAACACGGGTGTGGTCCGAATAACTGGAGAATTGATAATATTGCCCCTTGTTAAAGAAGGAAACAGGAATGATCCAGGTAATTATTAACCGGTGAGTCTGACGTCAGTGGTAGGGAAGCTGCTGGCTGAGATACTGAAGGTTAGGATCTATTACCATTTGGAGGAAAATAGGCTTATCAGTGTAAGGCGACATGTTATTTTGCAGCGGATGTCATGTCTTACAAACTTAATAGAATTCTTTGAGGAAGTGACAAAGTTGATGTCGAGGGAAGGGTTGCAAATGTCATGTACCTGGACTTCAGTATGGCGCTTGATGTCATTCCCTGGTGGACAATGGCAATTCGCATGGGGTCAAGCGTGTAATAGCCCAATGGATAGAGGTATGGCTTGGCAACATGAGACAGAACCGAATAGTGGAATCGAGTTACTCAAAATGGAGAACTGTGACTAATAATGTCCCACAGGGACTGGTGCTCCGACCACTTTTTTTTGATGTCCATATTTTTTTTGGAGAAAGATATAAGTTGCCTGACTAGCAAGATTCCAGATGACATTAAAATTGAGGGAGTAACAGATAGTGAAGAGGTCTTTCAGAGAACACAGGAGAAAGCGAGGACTGCAGGTGCTGCAGGTCAGAGTCGCGATTGTGTTGCTGGGGAAGCAAGGCAGTTCAGGCAGAATTCGAGGAGCAGGAGAATCTATGTTTCCAGCAGTAGCTCGTTATTAGGAATGAGGCTTGTGGGCCTGGTGCTGAGAGATGAAAATGAGAGGGCGGTATTGTGGACAAGGTGGCTGAGAAAGGGATAGGCGGATGAAGGTGAGGGAGAAGGTGGTTGGTCAGAGCAGGGATTGGTGGGCAGATGAGGAGGTGGTGTCGAGTGGGGCGCGTGGGACTCGGATAATGTAGGGTCATGGGGAAATGAGGAAGCTGTTGAAATCCATATTTAGCCAGTGTGGTTGCAGGGTCCCAAGGTGGAATATGAGGTGTTCCTCCTCCAGGCGTCAGTTGGTGTCGGTTTGGCAGTGGAGGAGGCCCACGACCTGTGTTCCTTGAGGGAGTGGGAGGGGGTGTTGAAATGTTCAGCCACGAGCTGTTGGAATTGGTGGCTGTGAGTGCCCCAGAGATTTTCTCTGAAACGATCTGCAAGAAGGCAACCTTTATCCCCGATGGAGAGGAGACCACATCGGATGCAACGCTTGCTGCAGATGACATTGGTAGAGGTAGAGATAAATTTCTGAAGGAGGTGACAGGATCCCTGTGTTGCGTTTGGATTGAGGTGAGACGAGTGGTGTGGGCGCAAGTTTTCCAATTCCTGCAGTGGCAGGGCAAAGTGTCAGGAGTAGTGTGCGCGCTGGTGGGGGACGTGGACGTGACAGGAGAGTTGCGGAGGGGAAAGTCTCTTTGGGACGCTGATTGAAACTACCAGGAACATATATCTTTGGTGGATGGGTCCGTTTGGAGGTGTTGGAAGCCACGGAGAATAATGCAATGTATGTGGAGGTTGATGGTGTGGAAGCTGAGGACCGGGGATACTGACCTTGTTGCATTTGCAGGGGTGGGGTTCAAGGGCAGTGGTGCTTCACGTAGAGAAGATGCACTGGAGTGCATCATTAATCCTGTGGAAATGAAAGTTACTATCGCAAAAGAAAGAGGTTATCTGGGACATTCTGAGGTAAAATTAATCATCCTGGGAACAGATGCGGCAGAGGCGGAGGAATTGGGAACAAGAGAGCTCGGATGGGAGGAAGCTAACCTAGGCAGCTGTGGAAGTCGGTGGGCTTGTAATAAGAGATCGGGGTTCCCCTTCCAGGACCTTCCATCACCATCCCCGGCGACCAAAAAACCACAGACATCTATTACAAATCCACTGAGTCCCACAGCTACCAAGACTACACCTCCTCCCACATTGCTTCCTGAAAAAACGCCACCCCTTATTAAATATGCTTAATGGCCCAGCCTCGACAGGCCTTTGCAGTGAGGAATTACCACAGATTCCTTACCTTCCGAAAAAAAGAAAGTACTCTTCGTCTCCATCTTGAAAGAGTGAGCTCTTTCTGGGATTTTATGCCCCCGGTTACATATTTTTGCACAAGGAAACAAAGGAAGTGGCAACTTTAATTTTTGAGGGTAAGGACTGTGGATTGGTGAATTTTTGATTGGAGGTCTGTGGCCAGTCGTGATTCGCAAGGATCAGGGCTGTAATTGCTACTTGTTATTTTCATTATTAAGTTAGATGGAAATTTCCGGAACCTGATTGGTAATTTTGCCGTCGACATTTGGAAAGGCTTATTATAATTAGTGATATTTGAGGGAAATAGTGGGCAGTGAGGATATACGTTGAAGTTTGCAGCAATATGTTGATCAAATGGAATGTTGGACAGAGAAATGGAAAATTCAATTTCATCGGCAGAAATGTGAGGTGATGCATTTTGGGAAGTCAAATGCAAGAGAAAGTTGCACTGCAAATGACCAGACTCGAAGGAAAATTCGTATACAGCGAGGTTATGGATGAAAATCCATAGCTCTCCGAAAATAACAGCACAGCAGCATAGATAATGAGGAATCAGTATGGTCCGCTTCCCTTCCTCGGTCGCAAAGTTGAGTCTAGACATTTCCACGTCATGTTGTAACCTAATAAAACTTCAAATCGGCCACTTTTGCAATGTTGTGTGCAATTCTCATAGCCCCACTATAGGAAGGGTGTGGAGGCTTTGGAGAGGATGCAAAAGAGGTTTGCTAGCGTGTTGCCTCGATGAGAATGTGTAAACGATAAGGAGAGTTTGGACGTACTTGAATGTTTTGCTTGACTGTCGGAGTTGGAAGGTCGACCTGATACAGGTTTATAGCATCACAAGAGGCGTGGATATTGTGGATAGTCGGAATTTCTTTGCCAATGTGGGAATGTAATATTATAAGACGTATCAGTGTAAGATAAGAGTGAGAAATTTTAATCGAAATGACTGAATAAAGATCTTTTTGTCGAACGTGGGGCGAAGCAACCCGTAAGGTGTTTGAAGCGGACATCTTAGCAGCATTTTGAAGGTGCACTTCGATAGAAACATGAACGGGCGGAGAATAGAGTGATATGGACCACGTGCAGACAGATGGGATTAATTTGGAATGACATCATGGTCGGTAAAGCTATGGTGAACGAATTGGCCTAGTGATGTGCTTTCCTGTTCTATATTCTACCTTCCCACCATCTACGTTGTCAAAGTCGTTCAGAACTTTGGATCTTTCATAACGTTTGTCGCTCATTCTTTCAAATATCAATGTGTTCAACCTTAATATATTCCAATTCTTGTCATGAGAAAATCCCTTCATTCCCATGATTAGCCGAGTGAAAATTCCCTGACCCTCCTCCAATGGAAGAATATCTTTCCTTTGGGCGCTCACACTGTTCATGATATTCTAGGTGTGGTCCGACTCGTACATCAGCCTGGATTTTCTAAGCACATTTTCCAGACAATACTTAATCGGTGACGTCTATTGTCTTGTCGACCTAAATCCTGTGTAGCGGGTTTGTAGGGCTAATTGGAACATTAACATGGGATTGAGGGGCATCAAATTCAATCCTTTGACACGACTCTACCAGTAAATATGGTCATGGCTCATATCTTTGTGCTCCCCGATGCACTATTCTGTCAATACATCAGTGTCCCTCAATCACCTGTCTATCAAAAAACAAATGAACTCAGCTTCGATAGAATTTAAATTGCGACCAACACAAATTTCTGGGAAGGAGAATTACCAACTGACTGAATTCCCAATTTGTGAATTTCTTCTCTGTTCTGACTCAGAGTGGCACTGTTTCATTTTCAAATTCCACTGCTCCACTGATCGCAACAGATTTTAATTGTAACCAGTTTGATGATATAGCCAATGAAAACGGACTCAGACTGGGTCAGGTTCAGTGAAAGGAACAATCAGGCAGGTTTTTATAGTCAACCACAAATATATGTTAGAAACTAAAGGAGGGGCATTGTGGATCTGTGGTCAGCATTGCTGCTTCACAGCACCAAGGAGTTGGGTTCATTTCCAACATCGGGCGAGCCGCTATGTGAAGTTTGCACAATGTATCTCTGTCTGTGGGTTTTTCGTTCAAATGGTTCAGTTTCCTTCTGCAGTCCAAAGACATGCAGATTAGAGTGAATTGGTCATGATAAATTGCCCAAAGCCCCCAGGGATGTGTATCTTAGGTTGGTTACGCATGGAAATGTAGAATTACAAAGATAGGGTAGAGGAGCAGCTCTGGGTGAAATGCAGTTCGTTGGGTCCCTGTGGGCTCAATGGGGCGGACTGTCCTGCTTCCACACTGCATAGGTTCTCATAGAATGACAATAGATTTTGACTATACGAACACCCCGTGGGTAAATACCTGATCCACTCTGCTCAAGGTCTTATATGTAAGAATAAGATTACCTCTGATTACAAGAGTAACCTTTTCAAGCCTCCATAATATAAACCATTGTTCTCATGAATACGTGAAGTGAAACATCTCTGAAATGCTTTCAATGTAACTATATATTTTCTCAGGTAAGGACACAGAACAAAATATAACTTCACACACCGAATAGTCGTTTTAATTTAGTTTTCTCAGAATGTTGTGAGCCTTTCGAACAGTCTTCCCCACAGAATCTTCCCCACAGAATATTTAATCGTAAAGAAGTCAAGAATTATCGGGGAGTGGACATAAATGTGCAGTGTTGGAAAATATGTTGACATTGGTACCAAATGACACGGCTCCACAACATCCAGGAATATAGTGCAAAACGAAGAGGGAATATGATTTTATTTGGGGGGGGGGGAGTGTGATCCCAGGTAGCTGCAATCAACGCACAGGCTAAGTCGTACTCTAACCCACTGAACCTACCGATTTAACCCCGTTCAGTGGAAATGACAAAACACGGCAAAGGATGAAGGAAATCGCAACGCACGGGGCACCCGTCAGAAGCATCGGTTGTACCTGCAGCTGCAGCAACGATCGCCTCTGCTCATTCGATGGATCGATCCCTTACCGGCCTGGATTGTGGACTTCACGAAGAGGCGTGAAATGATTGAAGCCATAAATGAAGACTTTTTCAGCAGTAGGTTAGACTCAGTTCTCAGCCATGCTCCAAAGACATGAGCAGCAAACTGAAAGCCTTGAAAACAGAACGGACGAAGGTAAACGAAGAATTGAAGCGGCAGAAACTGAGATCGATTCCTCTGAGGAGCGGATCCAAAACCCTTGAAAAACAGGCCCGTTACTTAACTGAATAACTTGACCTTGGCTACAGGTGCATAAAAACAAATCTCATCATCGGTCTGCTCGACTGGATGGAAGGCAGTAAGCCAGTGAGATTTTGTTTGCGAACTGGCTGTCACTATTCCTTCAATTAGATGCTGAAACGGATCGGATGAAGATTGAGACAGCTAATCGTGCTACGGTGCGCAGGTAAGCTCGAATCAGCGCCTTCGCCTTAACCTTGTGTGAATACGTAGTTACGGGAACAAACAAAGAGATACGGAAACTTTCAATACCCAGTGGAAGTTTCGGACGGGTTGACTTCACGGGAGCTTCAGGATGATGTTCTTTCAGGAATTTTCTGTGGCGGTGATTCAAAAAGGAAGTTTATCGACGTTATAAAGAGAACTAAGGGAACTCGGAATTCAGTATTCCTTCAGGTACTGAGCGGGTGCTCTATATAACTTTCAATAGGTCCTCGAACTTACTTGATTCTCCAGTGAAAGCGAAACCTTTGTGGACACTTTACAGTGTGTTGGATGATTTAAAGATACAGATAATCATGTTTTTCATTCTGAAAGAATGTTTCCTGGATTTTTCTGTTATCAACCAGTGTTATATTATAGTCGGGAATGTAGGCTCTATATTTTTTTTTCATTGATGCTCGGCGATTTGTTGTTGCAGTTCTTCCTTTCTGGATTTCAAAAGTTGTTACAGTGTGTTCTTCCTAATGATGTACTGAAATGGTGTACCTGGAACATTTAGGGGAGCCATTCGCCAGTCAAGAGGAAAAAGTTACTCTCTCCTCTTAAAAAGGTGAGGGTTGATATTGCTCTATTGCGGGAAACGCACCTTGATGACAAGAACATTTGAATTTACAGCAGGGTAGGTTTGATAGAGTCTATTTCCCTTCTCTGAATATCAGGAGTAGCGGAGAAGCCATACTTCATAGGACGAATCTTCTATTTAAATAGTTAGATAGTACAAGACACTCAGAGAAAGTACATAATCCTCAAAGACTTGATATATGGGAAATAATACGGTGTTTCGAGTATTTATTTGCTGCGGCACCCCCCTTTAAATTCCTGGTAGATGCATTTTCAAATTAAGTAGTCTTGTATCACCGCACATTAATGAACAAGTAGATTTCAACAGTCTTGTGGACCTCACGGTGGACAGACGCCCAAAGGCTCCCAATACCCTCTTTGCAAACGAATGAATTCGTAGATTTGTGTGCGGATCTAGGGAAGGCAATTACTTGGAGGAATATCCGGCCCCCAGGTCGAGATTTTACTTTCTTCTCTAACCTGCAGAAATGTCAAAGGAAGTTTGATCAATTCCTCAGACCCTGCAGCAATCTAAGATTCGGTGGTGTCTTTTGCAATTGGGAATATTGCCATTTCTAACCATGCAGTGGTATACTTATTGGTTAAGAGTATGGACAAGATAACAGTGTAGAGACACTGGCAAACTGATCCCTTTGTTCTGAAGGGTTATAGGTCACTGTCTATTTCTATAACGATTCCAGAGCTTCCTGAGGCGTTAATTCAGATTCAGCCAGTAATCCATCCACTCTATGGGAAACAGCTCAGGTTTCTGGCAAGGAAATAGTTATTTCTTTCGAAGCTGCAGAATGGGGAGCAGCAGCACTTGCTCGAGACACGGTTGTATGCTGGAGAGAGGGCATACTTCGATCTACCCTCGGTGGCTGACCGACAGAGGATCACAATGCTTTGGAATTCATTGAATTCCATGCTCACTCAGAGAGCCAAGAAGGAATTTGCTTTTGTAAAACAAAGGTTGTTTGAGCATGGTGATAAGCCGGGCAAATGTTTAACGTATCTTGCCAGGAAAAAGAGCGCCTCCCAAGTCATCACCTCAATTAGGAAAGGTACGGGGACCCTTACCTGCGATTGCAAAACGATTAATGCAGCAATTCGGTCACTTAACTCCGAACGATATCAGACTGAACTTTGTAAGGATAGATTAATGAAGATGGAGTATTTTTTCAACAACTTGGACCTTCCATGAGAGACCTCTGAAGAAGTGTCTGCATTAATGCATCATTGCCAGTGCTGGAGGTGCAGGACGCTGTGATGCAACATCAGAGTGGAAAGACGCCCAATCCTGACCGCCTTCCCAATGAAGGTTATCAGGGCCATGTTCAATCACTCATACAGTCATTCTGCCTATCACCATCCTTAAAAGAGGAAAATATATCTCTTATTCTGAAGAAAGGGAAGACGAAAGAGTACTGTGATTTTTATAGGCCCATGTTACAATTAACTGGCGATTTTAAAATCCTACCTGAGACCCTTGCATTTAGCCGGGAAACTGTGCGGCCTTCCATTGTCAAAGAGTACCAGACTGACTCTACAAATGGTTATTCTTCCAACAATGTTAGGAGATTACTCAATGTGATTCAAGCGTGTCAACAACAATCTGTAAAGGGCTTAAAGGTCTGTTTAGATACAGAGAAGGCATTTGATTGGGCTAAGTGGTCACGTGTCATCTATATATTAAAACAGTTTGGTCCAGGTGAAGTTTTATCAAGTGGGTGAGGGTCCCTAATAAGGAAATGTGGAAATGTAATCCGCTGTTCTCACCAAAGGTGAGAGATCCAATAATTTTAATGTTTCTATAGGCAATCTATAATATTGTATCCTTTTATCTATGTTGTTTACAATGTTGATAGAGCCATTGGATGAGGACACCCGTCGGGACCACAACATATCTGCCCCAGACACGGGGTAAAAGTGAAATAAGATTACATTGCATGCAGATGATGCTCTTATCTTTTTATCAAATCCCCCAGTATTCGTTGATGCAATGCATCAATTCGTTTGGCGCCTTTTCCAGCTAGAAGATTAATTTTACAAATTCGATGGCCATGCCAACTGGAGGTCTTAGTGAAATACCCGATGCCGTGGGTGAATGCCGATTTCGTTTTAAAGGTAGCATGGAATTATGAGGTCCTCTATTTAGATATATTCGTTGCTCTTTGATCATTCATTTTACGTGAAGGTTGTCCATTTTTTGTCCAAATTGAAACAAGACCTTCGAAGATGGGAGGCACTTCTAATATCTTGTTAAATAGGATAGATCTAGTTAAAATGATGATCCTTCCTCATTTGTTCTCCCCCGTGCGAATGCTTCCTTTGATGTTTCCCAGGCAAATATTTAGGAAACTCAATGTCTAGTTTAGCTCTTTAATTTGGCACTTTAATTGATACCTTATCGAGATACCAAAATTTCAACTGTCCCACAGACTGGGGGATGAGCCGCCCTCATATATTAAAAGCTAACAATTAAGCCCTCTTTTATCCTATGTTATTAACTGCTCCTGAGAGGACTCGGCGTCAATATGTTTAGATATTGAAGCATCTCAGGTAAAGTGCTTCCTTATTAGTCTGCTGTTCTGAGAAAAAAACCCATGAAAGTTAAGAAATATTGTCATAACTCAATAATTATCCATACTGTTACAGTATGGAGGGCAATGCGTCATCCCTGGGACAACACAGCGAAAACCACATTTCTTACCATTATAATTGGTATACTGGGTTGTTAACCAGTAATAATGGATTCTGGTTTAAACTGTCGGCAGGGAACATGTATCTTGCATGGCAGATTTAGAATCGGAAAACACCTTACAGTGTTGATACAAGCCAACGGGCTCAACAAGTCCTCACATACGCGAAAGAGTACCCTACCTAGACCGATTCCAGTACCATCCTATATTTACCATGACTAATGCCCCTATCCTACACATCCCTGAACACTACGGTTAATTTAGCATGGCCAATTCATCTAACATGCACATCTTTGAACTGTGGGAGGAAACTGAATCAAACCCACAGACACTGCGAAAACTTTCAAACCCTACACAGACAGTCCCCCAAGGGAAGAAACAAACTCGTGTTCTTAGTGCTGTTAATAAGCAGTCCTAACCATTGATCTACCGTGCAGTATTTGCGGGTAACACAATGATGTCCTTTTTTCAAATAACTGGCAAATATGGACTACGTTGTGGAGACCTCTTTCTTTTTTGCACATCTGAGATTTTCTTCAATAAAGAACAACACCATTAATGGATCCTGACAGATCCTTTACAGAGAAGAGGGTCCTTAATGCTTCGATCCCACTCTCAGTCAGTCCAGTATATCAGTAGTTGGAGAGTGGACTGTCAGACGTGCCTGTGTGGTTTTGTGATGTCAAAGAGAGTTGGTGTTCGGATCTCTTGGGAGACCTGGAAGGATATTTGTAAAAATACAAAAAGGATTTTAATTTGTAATAGGACCCATGTCATGAAGATAAAGCTGCTTCATCGAGTCTACCTGGCCAAAAGTGGTTCTCACACTTCAAAATGGGGTTATCGTCAACATGTCCTAAATACAGAATGACTACGGATACTCTTATTGATTGCCTGTGGCCTTGCCACAGGCTTCGTATACATTGGAGGGCTGTTTTCGGTGTGATAGAGAGTGTCTTGGGGACCGAATTGGAGACGGACCCGGTTTGTCTTTTCAAGTGCCTGCCCAGGATACCTTCTGCAAATGTGCATGGGGATAAACAAAGATAGCATCATTACTTTCTGTGGTAGAAAAAATATTATGTTGTGTTAGGTGTCTGAAAACGCCTCTGATCTGTAAAGTTGGCGTAAGCTGGTCATGGAGCATATCACTTTGGACTTTCTTACAAGTAGATACAGGCTTATCTTCCATTCTAATAAGGGCTTTTGTATGGCCATGACGGTTTTTTCTAACGAATCTAATATACAGATAGGAAGAATTACGAACGTATGAATGTACACTATGTAAAGCCCTCGAAGAACGGGAGCTGTCATGTAGATATGCTGAGCTCCATTATTTATTAATCACTTCTATTTATTTTTGTTTTTCTTCTATCTGATGACAGTATTTACCTTGCTGCTTTGTATGTATATGCCCATTGGTGTAATGCTGCTCAATTTGTACAGTTTTTGAGTTGTGCTGTTATTGGTTTATTATAAAGTTAATACATATCTTTCTCAATTAAAAAAAACATTTAAAAAATTTAAATGTTAATGTTGATAGAGAATCCCGAAGGACTCTCATTAGAGAGACCACAAATGGTCATTTTAGTTCAGGATCAGCACATTTCGGGGGAGGAATGAGGTTGAGAAAGCGGCCTCTTAATGGTAACCTCAGTCAGTTGGGGGAATTCATTCTGTGAATTTGACCTGTCTCTTCATCACAAACCAGCCATCAAGCCAACTGAGTGGGAGACGATTACTAACTGCGATTGGATTTCAAAACCATAAAATAAGTTTAGATTTTTGATTGGTCTGTGTAAAGCATGCTTACTATTACATGAAAGGATAAACCTGATCGAATACATTGGAGAGTCAGTCCTCATGGGAAATGTCTCCCGAACACATCCTCGATGAAAACCTGGGTACAAGTGCCTGAGTGCCGTCCGCTCAGTGACAGGAACACAGGGGGTGGAACGAATGAAAGTTCCCTTAACATGGAGCTGAGAAAACATACAGATCAGCCGTGATCGAATTAAATGCTAAACCACAATTGAATGGCTATATGGACTCACGATGGATTTGAATTGCAAATAATTTTAAAAACATACATATCTGCTCCTCCCTCTTATGTTTCCACACTGGGGCACTGCCATTTTCCTGAAACTGGGAATTATTGGGAACATTATTTGGGGCATTCCCTCATTGGCACTCTTCACAACATTCTCTAACAGTTTAGGGGATATTACAGAAGCAAGACAGAGAGAGGGAACATCCTGTCTGCAGCAGTGAGAGTGGTTCTGCCTGCAACAGTGAGCATGGGTCTTGTTCGGGTTTAAGCGCGATGACAGACATGCTGTGAGTTAGAGAGAGCAGAACGAATATAGTGGCACTTATCCTGACAGAGTGGAGAAGTTTACTGATTCTTGTCGTGTATTGCTGGACATATATTCAGACCGCAGATACTGCACTGAGCTGCGTTGTGAACTAAGACCATGGGTCTGATAGGTCTTGTAGTTTGCCCCCCTCCCCACCAGTAAGCGAATTGTTCCCTCTGTACTAGCCATCCATAGGCCCTCCACACCCCTGTCGACAAACAGTGGTGTAATTTCCCCTTATCTGCCATTCTCGGGGTAAACTATGCAGGGCAGCTCTGAACTAAGGTATCACAACTGTGTGCTCATTGGTCTTTTAAAGATGATACCTGTGCCTGGAAACACAGAAAGTCCAGCGCCATCTGGGTAATGGTGAGTACCTCCAGCATGATGGGTGGAGATGCAGCTGGCATTGAAGTTAGGAACACCACGGGGTGGGATAGGCAGTTAATGAGGTGAGTTCAATATGGTAGCACTAGGAAACTAGCTCAGCTTGATGCAGACAATTCCTCTGTCAAACCCAGTCAAAATGTCACTGAGATAAATAATTATTAGATTCAACTCAATAAGTCGAAGATTCTCCTGACCAACTGAGGCCTTACCAACGTCCTGTGCATCTGCAACACAATGTCCCAACTTCTATACTCAATGTCCTGATGGTGGCCAGTGTGCCAAAAGCTTTATTCACTGCCCTGTGTATCTGTGACACAACTTTCAGAGAACCATGCACCTGATATGCAAGGTTTGTCTGCTCCACTACACTCCTTTAGAGCCGAGCATTAATCATGAAACTTCTACTGGATTTCCCTTCCTGTGCATCGGTATCCTGGGGCCTCATTGACTTCGAGATTTCCGGGTACCCCACACTCAAACATTTGAATGACTGATTCCTGTCCCTGTAAGCTAGTCTTGTGCAGCGGAATGACTGCTTTCTGTTCCTGTATACAAGTCTCGAACAGTTGAGGGATTGCCTCCTGTCCCCGTGTACCAGTCTCTAGTAGATGAATGACAGCCTCCTGCCCCTGTGTACCAATGCCGAACTGTTGAATGGCTGCCTCTTGTTCAATTGTACTAGTCTCGAGCAGTTGAATGATTGCCTTTGTCCCCGTGTCGAGAAGTTGAATGACTTTCTTCTGTTCCTTTGTCCCAATTTCTGCCGTTGAATGACTGGCTCCTGTTCCTGTCTCCTAGTCTTGCGCAGATAAATGACTGCCTCCTGTTCCTCTGCCCCAGGTTTGTGAAAATAGATGTCCTCCTCCTGTTCGTGAGTAAAATGCTCCAATACATGTTCGCTCTCCTGCTTCTCCTGAGTAACGGGCTCCATTAGCTTTGTGCTATCTTGCTGCTCCTTTCGAGTGGAATTCGTGAACTAATTGGTCTCTTCACATTGCTCACAGCTTCTGTTGACTGAGAACCTTCCTCCTGCTTCGGTAACACATCCTCAAAATCTAAATGTTGTACTTTTGTATTTTACTCTCAGTCATTCAGCAAGCAAGCTGAGTGACTGATTTCTGATGCTGAGTGATCTCTTCCTGTTCATTTGTTACACTCTCAGGAGATAATAGTGTCTCAGAGATATAAAGCACAGCAAAAAAGAACTCTTCAGTCCAGGTTGTCCATGCAGACTAGATATCAGAAATTAATCTCGTCCCGTTTGTCAGCACATTGCCCATACATGTCTGAAAGCTTTCTATGCATGTGCACATCGAAATGCCTTTTCAATTCTGTAATTTTACCTGCTTCAACACCTTCTTATGGTTGGTCACTCTACCCGTACAACACCCTATGTGTAAAATAGTTGCGCCTCATTTCCCTCTTTTAAGTCTTTCCTCCCTCTCCTCAAACCTTTGTCTTCTAATGCTTGACCTTCAAACAATGGGGAAAAGATGTTGTCAAATTTCCTTATTTATCTCGCTTATGATGGCATAAAACTCTGAGTCTATCATCCCATAGACTCAACACATAAAAATTGTCCCAGTCGATTAATAAATGGCAGTGTATAAACTATTGATCCTTGTGGAACGCCATTGGACACAGGTCTCCAATTTCAATGAGGAGAAAGTGAGGACTGCAGATGCTGGAGGTCAGAGCTGAAAATGTGTTGCTGGAAAAGCGCAGCAGGTCAGGCAGCATCCAGGGAACAGGAGAATCGACGTTTCTTCAGGAATGAGGAAAGTTTGTCCAGCAGGCTAAGATAAAAGGTAGGGAAGAGGGACTTGGGGGAGGGGCGTCGGAAATGTGATAGGTGGAAAGAGGTCAAGGTGAGGGTGATAGGTCAGACTGGGGTGGGGGCGGAGAGGTCGGGAAGAAGATTGCAGGTTAGGAAGGCGGTGCTGAATTCGATGGATTTGACTGAGACAAGGTGGGGGATGGGAAATGAGGAAACTGGTGAAATCCGAGTTCATCCCTTGAGTTTGGAGGGTTCCTAGGCGGAAGATGAGGCGCTCTTCCTCCAACCGTCGTTTTGTTGTGGTCTGGCGATGGAGGAGTCCAAAGACCTGCATATCCTTGGTGGAGTGGGAGGGGGAATTGAAATGTTGAGCCACAGGGTGGTTGGGTTGGTTGGTCCGGGTGTCCCAGAGGTGTTCTCTGAAACGCTCCGCAAGTAGCCGGCCTGTCTCCCCAATGGGAGACAATATTTATACTTGTCACCTTTTATAAGCGGGTTGGAACATATATAACCCTGAAGTGGTCTGGCAATATGCTCACATACAAGAAAGGTGGAGTAAAATGTTTGAAAATTTATGGTACGTCCCTCAGCAAACGTCATCAATTCAATGGAGATCGAGTTTCCTTTTGTTATGATTTAAAAAGTGATGTCACGAAGGTGTTAACTGAAAATATTTGTTCGGTGACTGTGCTTAATCTCAGTCTCCATGGATTATAATTACCCCAGTGGATGGTTTCCATCGTTAAAAGATGAATGGGCTCTGTCAATGTATTATTGAAATGTATGTGCGGCAGCATGACCGACAGAATTTATAGGGAACAGCAGCTCTAGAGAGAGCGGGAGGAGAGATCCGAACCTGAGTACAAGTGATTGAAATATTATAACATTGGTTCAGGAGTTGAGCAAGTTAGATTGAAATATTGTAAGAATGAACAGGAGTTTATCTTGGGATGTTTGGATTTTTTCCACATTGTTTGAACAAATACCATTATTATGGCGGACCCTATATGCACTTTACATTATTCAATATTTTTATTATCCAATCCTGGCTTTCGTCGGTGTCTCTGGTAAGTTCAGTCATTAAGTCTACAATTAATGTTTGACTATAACACTGTTCTTTTAATTGTTTCTACTATCCTTGCCACTGTTCTTTCTCCTGCTCAGACTCTGAATCCAGATTTTCACTTTACAAACCATTACTAACTGCATCAATGAACTTGCTATTTCACTCTCTCCCTGTTTGCTTCTGGCAGAGCTTCTCATGGGTCTCTATACTGATTTACCGAGTTTCAGCTATGAGCCATAATTCATTGTACTACTGCCCTTGATAGCTAAATATTGGGAGCATGGAGACCACTGTCGTTTCTTCTGGTTGCAAACGCTATTTCTTTCCTCCGACTCAATCCCATCCATGGTTAATATCTGACTTCTTCTGACGATACTTCACTGTCACATCCCATCCGCTATTTGATTGCTGATCTATGAAATGCTGTCTTTATGATGGCAATAATCTGCCACTGACACTCCCAGCTTCAACTCCGCAGAAACAAATCAGAATCGATACTCCACAACTCGTATCTGAACTCATAACAAAATCCCCATTCATCCATTACTCCTGTGCACACTGATCTATATTGTTACTGGGTTTACTTATAGATTCTTAAGCACCTCATGACGCAATCCATGTAAAGTCGCTCCGTCTCTCTCTGTCCCTTAATCGAACTCCACAGTTGTTCATCTTTTAACTGATTTCCTCCATGCACGTTTTCTCTGAGACCATGATTTTCACATCTATCATTGTTCCGGACACACGCACAGACATGCACACTTAAAACCCCTTGCCTTGTGCTGATGTATGGAGATGCCGAGGCACAAACCTGTAGGAGACCCTTTCACTGTCATTAGTAGTATGGGCTGCAAATCTTCCTGTGCTTGTCAGTTCCCGAGTGCAAGCAGCGCAGCAATACACTGGCAAATGCTGGGACTACGCCTAATGCTGGGTACATAGTCCAGCTTAATGAGCAATACACTGGCATAGTCTGCACAGCTCTCCATGTTGAGCTGTCGGCTTGTCCCAGTTTATACTGTCTGAACTGGTTCTGTGAGGCAGATTCAGAATTTTAAGGAACAAGTTATTTCAGCTGATCTGGCATTGCCTTTATTCAACGTTCTCTTTCCTGTGATTGGACTCTCGAAACTTTCATTACTCTATCTAGACCCACTCTCTTGTCTGTTTCGCCATATTTTAACAACATGTGGTATGCTTACCTTAATTGTCTCTTTCTGTCTTGAATGTGAATCCTTCTACCCCTTTCTACCTTTCACTGGCTTTGGTTTCTGTCTCCCCCGTGTATTGACTGCTGGCATTATCAAGCTCACAAACAGTGAAATTGTTTGTGTCGGGCTGTTGTTCACTTCCTGGCGTGTACCATGTGGTGCTCCATATTGGATAGGGGGGCTTAGCAGCTTTGAGCCACGTCTTTGAAACTTGGTCGTTGCCTATCATTGAATGCCTGTGTTGGTCCTTCTCAGCTGATCGTGCGACCAGTAACACGCGGAAGCATCTCGAGTACAATTGTGAAGGACCAGGCATCTAACTTGTAGCTGAGGGGCTGCTGATTGACACCTGTTATTGAAAGTTTAGTGGAGGTGCTGGATTTGCTTTGCGGCAGGTTGTGCTCTGAATTGGCTCAGACATTCAGGGAGAGCAGAGGATTTAATGTCGCAACTCTGGACGCAGCACGGCGACTGTAGTTACAGCATCTGCGTCTGCAAAATGTACAGCGAATGGAGCAGAGGCTGCAGAGGGGGGCAACTCTGAAAACACGGAGTGAGTTTGTGTGTGGGGGGGGGGAAGAGATCTGCCATGTCTGTCTGGGTCTTCACCTAGACACACGCATACACTCACTCTCACCCTTACACACACACAAGCACACAAACATACAGATTATTCCCGAGCACTCTGTCACATACATGCACACACACTCTCTCTCAATGTCTCCCCATTTCACACTCTCCATTTATCTCTCTCTCTCTTACACACGCACGCGCACACAGACACACACACACATAATAATTTATTTGTTGAATTTGCATTTGCAAGTTTGTGCATACATTCCATTTGTTCAAAACATACATTTCTGTGGACAAGCAGTCAGTATGGCATTTTTAATGTCCTACTTTGAAAATAAGAAAGAATTTGACTCCAGGTTAAGGCACAGACTGACCCTGCACAAGTATGTCCCTGTTTTTTTATGTAGGGAAGGCCACGTCTTAGCAAACTTAGTAGAATTCTTGCACAAAGTGACAAAATTGAACGTGTGGAAAGATGGTCGTTGTCATATATATTGACAAGGTGTCTGTTAAGATAGACTAATGAAGAAATTAAAGTCGCATGGGTTCCAGGATGTATGAGACAGCTGGATAGTGATCTGGCTGGGCAGTAGGAGTCAGAGAGTAGTGGTGGAAGGGAGTTTCCCAAAATGAAAAACTGACTAGTGGTGTTCCCCAGGGATCCGTGATGGGGCCACTGTTGTAAGTGATATACATAAATGATCTGAAGGCCGGTCTAGGTAGTCTGATGAGTAAGTCTGCAGATGACAGTAAGATTGTTGGAGTAGCAGATAATGATGGAGACTGTCAGGTCATGCTGCAGAATATAACATGGATTGGACAGTTGGGCAGAAAAATGACAGGCAGAGTTCAATCCGGGCAAATGCGAGGTGGTGCAATTTGGAAAATCCAATTCAAGAGCGAACTATATGAGAAATGGAAAATACTTCGGAAAATTGATGCACAGAGAGATCTGGGAGTTCAGGTCCATTTTGCACTGAAAGTGGCAATGCGTTCAATAAAGTGATCAAAAAGGCATACGATATACTTTGCCTCTTGCATTCCAAAGATTTAAGAAGAGAAGAAAAGAGAAAGTGGTGAACTACTGTGATGAATTGTCATCCACAGGAGGGAGTCTGTTGGAATTTATTCAGTACAAGTGTTGGCAGGGTTTGTCATGTTTGTGCAAGACTTTGCTTCGGCCACATTTGGAATACTGTGTACAGTTCTGATCATCTCATTAACAAAAGGATGTGGATGGTTTGGCGAGGGTGCAGAGCATGTTCACCAGTTGTTGTCTGTATGGCGACGCTCGCTATGATGAGAGGATGAATAGATTTGGATTGTTTTCATGAGAAAGACGGAGGTTGATGAAGGACCTGATTGACGTCTACAAAATCATGTGGGGTGCAACCATGATGGATAGCAAAATGCTTTCTTTCCCTAAGTGGGGGCTCAATTACTACGGGTCACGAGTTCAAGCTGAGAGGTGATAATCTTTTAGAGGACATGCTCAGAAAGTTCTTCACGCAGAAGGTGGTCAGTGCCTGGAGAATGGCCAGAGTGAATAGACAGCAGCTAATCCTTTTAGTCAAAGGATCAAGAAGTAGGGAATAGACTTTTGAAAGTGAAGGTTTTGAGGATCAGAGAGGGTTCGAGGATTGTTTTCACCCAGATGATGTTGTGGATTTGGAGTGCACTTCATGACTGTGCAGATGTCACAAAAAAATGGTTAAAAAAATATTTGGGTGAGCACCTAGAGTATCATAACCTTCACGGCAACGGGCCTTGTGTCGGAACGTGGGACGAACGGAGACAGTGTTGTATTTCTGACGGTAGAGATTCCTTGCATCTCTGACTGTATGATTGTGGAAAATCAACTACTTAACAGATTAAGACAGGAAGTGATGGTTTTCTGGACCGAAGTTTCAGATTTGAAAGAAGCAAATATGACCATAATATTTCCAAATGAGGCAGGGAGTCAGCAGGAAATTGCAGTCTGCTGAGCACCAAAGAAGCAGTCAGAACAATACTAGAGTCTCTTCTAAAGGATGCATTACCAGGGAACTTTGAAAATTGAATTAATTAAATTGAATTAATTGAATATAGGTGAAGGCAATATCAAATTTTTAAAGCCGAATCATATTTGACAAACAGACTAGTGAATAAATTATGGGTGAAGCAATGGATGTTGTGAATTTTGATTTTCACAAAACATTTTTGATGATGTCCCAAGTCGAGTGTTGTGGCAAAGCTGCTCCTTTAACAAGGTTAAGCTGTCCTTGGTGTTTTTTCTTTAATCAGAGATGTCGTAAATGTAGCGTTTCCAAGAAAAATCTGAGTTTGAATATGAGGGAATGTTTTGAACGTCAAAATACAATTTGTACAATTAGGAGCTAGCTGTCCTAGATGTGGCCCTGTTTAATGAGAAAGGAATAATTAATGACTTCATAGTTACAGATACTCTTGGAAAGAGTGATCACAGTCTGGTTGAATTTAGAATAGAGACAGAGACTGTGAAAATAAAATCCAATTCCATGGTCCTGTGCTTAAACAGGTAATACTGCAATAGAGAGAGAGGGAGGACTTAGGCTAAAGTAGAGTTGAAGAGCAGTGAATGACTTACACAGCAATTTTTTCAAAGTCCAAAGCAAAAATATATGCCAGTGAAAAGGAAGGATTGTGAGAAAAGGGACAGTCTGCCATGCGTGTCTAAGGATAATAAGGAAGTCTATCATATTGCAAGAGAAGGCATACAAAGTGACCAAAGTGTGCACGAAATGGAAGATTGGGAAAATTTTAAACGTCAATAGAAAGCCACAAAAAGTACTATAGAGAAAGGTAAGATAGAACATGAGAAAAAACACAGAAAATAAAAATAGACAGCGGAAGTTTCTATAAATAAATAAAACGATTTAGGATGGGTAAAGTGAATGTTGGTCGTTTTAAGGAAGAGACGACATTTCGTAATGGGATCTGATTAAATCGCAGAGGCATTGAACAGGTATTTTGTGACGGTCTTCAAAGTGTTTGAGTAATAACATGTCAGTATTTGATAAAGAGATGAAGGTAGCTGAGGACCTGGAAACAATCATTATTACGGAAATGTGGTGTTGGGCAACCTAATGGAGCTGAGGATAGGCATGTCTCCTGGACCTGATGGAATGCATCTCAGAACACGAAAAGTGATGGAGGGAGAAATAGCAAGTGGACTTGCGCTAATTTTCCAAAATTAGCTGCACTCTCGGGAAGTTCCAGCGGATTGCAAAACAGTGAATGTGACATCACGATTCAAAATGGGAGTTGGAGAAAGGATCAGCAATTGTACATCAATTAGTATAACCTCTGATGTGGGGAAGATGCTTGAGGATATTTCCACGGAATAAGTGAAAGGCATCTCGAGAGAAATTTCCCGTTGAGCTGACACAGCAGGATTTAATGAAAGGCACGACATGCTGAACAAATCTTCTGGAAATCTACGAAGGCATGACTAGAAAAGAGAGCGCCGGGTACCCGGTAGCTGTGGTGAACCGAGATTTCCAAAACACGTTTGACAAAGTGCTGCACAAGAAGCCACTGCATAGGTAAAGAATGCATGACCTTCGGGGTAAGGTATTAGCATGGACATAGAATTGGATGACTAACAGGAAGTAGAGAGTGGGGCTAAATGAGTGTTATTCTGGCAGGCAATCAGTGACTCGAAGAGTGCCTCAGGAATCGGTATTGGAACTGCATTTATTCACATTTTATAAAGATGTTGAGGAGTTGTGGACCACGTGTAGGGTGTCAAAATTTGCAGTTGACCCGAAGATGAGTGCCAGAGCAAAGCGTGCAGAAGACTGTGAAATTATGCAGAGTAATATAGATCCCCAAAGTGAGTGGGCAAACGTCGGGCAGATGGAATACAATGGTCATAAATGTGAAGTCAATCATTTTCATGAAAGTAACCGTAAAAACGACTATTAGCTGAATGATAAAATTTTGCAGAATGCGGCTATGGAGAGGGACCCTGGCTATCCTTGTGCATGAATCACAGAAGGTCGGTCTGCAGGTGCAACAGGTACTGAGGAAGGCAAACACTTTTTGTCCATCATGTTACAAAGATTAAAAGCAAGAAGGTGATGTTGCTGCTGAATAGGGTGCTGGTAAGGCCACACCTGGAGTACTGTGTGCAGTTTTGTTCTCCTTACTTGAGAAATTATACACTGATACTGCAGGGAAAGCAGAATACGTTTACTAGTTAGATTCTGGAGTTGAGGGGTTGATGTATGAAGAGATACTGAATAGTCTGGAAATATATTCATTGGAATTTAGAACAACGAGGGGGGATGTTGTAGAAACATATACAGTTATGACGGGAAGGCACAGGATAGATGTAGAGAGGATGGTTCAAATGGCAAGTGAAACTCCGACAAAATAGCATAGTCACAAGGTTAGTGAGAGCAGATTTAGGATTGAGTTGAGAAAGAAATTCTTCACCCAATGCTTGTAAATCGATGGAATTCTTTGCTCAGTGAAGTAGTTGACGCTACTTCAGTAAACGTTTTCAAAGCAAAGATAGATATTTTTGAGCAGTAAAGTAATTATGGGATAGGGTGAGAGCGAAGGGAAGTGGATGGGAATTCATGAATAATAATTCTGTGATCCTTTTGAGTGGTAAAGAATGGAGCAGGCTGGAAGGGTCAGATGGCCTACACCTGCTCCTCTGCTTTAGTTTGTTTGGTTTGGCGTTTGTTAGGTTGGCTCAACACTGAAAGTAGGGAGCCAGTTGTGAAGCTGCTGAACACAACGAAGCAGTACCGCGCTGATCCTCCCACTCTACGACATCTCTCCTGCAAAAACCTGTGATTGGATGTTTTTTTTTCCTTTTATTGCCATGTGTGTTTATGTGGATTGTTGCAAATACGTTGAGCAATTTCATTAATTTGCGATCATGGCTTCAGTTTTCAGATAGGCCAAGTTATTCAAAATTCTATCCTCTTTTGTTTGTGGTTCATTTGATAATCTTGAAAAGAAATACTGTTGTGTTAAAAACTAAGTGTTTGACTGGCTGTACCACTCCTGGGATATCCACCTTAAACCTGCTTAAGATAACAGACAGACTTTGATTCAGAACTTGGAGTGGAAATCAGGGACTGGCGGGATAATCCAGAAATTGATATTTGGGCCCCAGATACTCAGAAGGCAGATCAAACTTTTGTTCGAGGGTATTAAATACAATCTTTCCAAATCTGCTGATGCCACAAACGTGAGATTGTGAGTTGGTGAGGAACATTTAAAGAAGTTCCAATGTGATTGAAACAAGTAAACTGAATAGGCAAATATGTGGGAGAGGAAGAGCAATATGGATTGACGTTTCCTTAAGTACTTTGGTCCGAAAACAGAATGGCTGGTTATCATTTCAAAAGATATTAATGTAAACATGTTGGATTATGAAATTCTTATGTGCATACATTGGTTGACTTTTCAGCGAACTCCGAAGCTCATGAATGGCAGCTCTGAAGCCAGAAGTTAATATTGGGAATGGCATTGGCACACTGACCAGTGTGCATAGTTCTATCAAGTGGGTAGGTGGAACATTGGAGGGGATCTTGATTTCAATGCATCCCATCACTGAAAACAGTATTGCAATAACACAAAGGCATTAGGAAGATAATTGATGTGTTGATCTCCACTTCAAGTGCGTTTGATTGGATGAGTAAGGGTTTCTTTCTGCCGCTGAACAGGCCTTGGTGAGACCACACCTCGGACATTGTGCAGTCTTGTGTGCAGTTTTGCTCTCAAACAAAGGGCAAATTTGACATTGAGGGATTCCAGCGAGGAATGACCAGACTGATCTCTGGAATGACAGGATGTAATGGGAGCAGTGTCTGGGTCGCCTGGGCAGTTATTCCATCGGGTTCAGGAACATGAGTGGTGATCTCCGTGAAGTATATAAAATCCCGACAATTCTCCTGGATGGGAAGTCTAAGCCAAGGTGCTACCTTATGAATTACAGCCGGACAAGCTGCATTGAGATGCAAACAAATGTCAGCATGCAGAGACTGGTGAAGCTAGGAAATTATCTCCCATTAAGGCTGTGGAAGCCAAGGCATTGAATATAAGTAAGGATTTCTAGACACGAAATGGATGAGTTTGCACTCAGTGTATGGTGTGGAGATTAAGGATCAGCCCTCATTATTGATGGACTAAAGGGCCGACTGCAGTTCCGAATTTGCATCTTTCCGATAGTTAATAACTTCAAAGAATGATAGGACACAGTGTTTGGGGAAAAGAAAATAAGAAGTTGAATGACCAATGAACTGGAATGAGGCAGGCTCAACGCATTGAATGGCCTCCACCTTTCCGGATGTTTCTGTGCAGTCTGTGGGAAAACTCTCGAAATGTTGTCAGAAGCTTTCCGATGTTCAGAAGTAGATCCAGGATTGTGTTTCTCGTTCCCTTTTCCAATACCAAGTCTGGTGTCGAGTGTTCTGTCAGCGCTTATCCTTTAAGATATCGGGGCAGTTTGATGCAGTTGAATATATTACTTGGCCATTTCACAGACCATTGAAGTTTTTATCAACGTCTGTGTGTCTGAGGTCGTTTTCAGGCCAGAACCAGGAAAGCAGGGGAGATTTCCTTCATGAAAGTACATTGATGAATGATATTGAAGTTTACCATCAACATTGGCGTCAAGGTCAATATTACTGGCATCAGATTTGAAATTGTTTTTAACATCCACCACCTGCCACAGCATTATTCTGGTTGAGATAAAAAATTCAGTGACATTTCCATGACAGCGCCTATCGTCAACCACACTGAGCACGTTATTTCTTTGGTGCTTGAAAGCTCTGTGAAGAAGAACCCCCACTAGTTTAACTGTCGTGATGAAAGTGAGGGAGTGGCAATTAGTCAGATTGTAATTATTCTCCTCTTAAGGGACTGACCATTTTTAAGAAATTTTCCACATTGCCAGGGAGATTACAAATTTGGAGCTGGAATTAAACAACGTCCCCATGGACACGCCTTATGGTCCAGCAGAAGTAATCAGGTGTGGTGCAGGAATGGTGTCAGGGCCCATTGCCTTTATCGTATCTGTTGTGTTCAACTGTTTCTTGATGTGCAGCAATCGTATTATTTGAAGATGGGGATTTGTACTTCTGTTGTGTCGTCACGTAACACTTCTGGCAGAGAATGCTGCAGACATTGCATCCTTGTCTTTATAGCGATATACAAAGCTGTTCCATTCTTCAGGGGAATGAAAGGTAATGGTTTAGTGGTGTTAATCTAGCAGTCCTGGTAATGTTCCGATGACTTGACTTCGAATCCTGTCACAGCAGATGGGGGAATTTAAATTCAATAAATGTTTGGAATTAAGAGTCTAATAATGCTCATGAATCCATTGTCGATTGTTGGAAAAACTCCTCAGGTTCATTAATGTCCTTTAGGAAATGAAACTTCCATCCATACCTACTCTGGCCTACATTTGACTCCAGACCCACAGCAATGTGGTTGACTCTTAACTGCCCACTGGTCAATAAATGAGACCTATCCGAATCCCAAGAGTAATTGTTTGACTAAAAATAATATTTGTGCAGTCATTTTGTCTCGTCAGATGTTTCAGAGTTTAACTCCAGTACTGATTGGTTGTGGCAGGAATGCAAAAAATTTGATCTGATTTTTTAAATCATTTCACCCTCTCTGTCAGATGTTATTTCTGCAGTTTGGAATGTAACCAGTTAAGTGTGGTAGATTTCACGGTTTGTCATCAAGTTTTGGTACACTTGGTCCTGACCCTGGCATGTTTGCCCACACTCTCACTGAACCATAGATTGGTTTGATAGTAATGGTAGACTGAGGGATTATTCCACAAAAAAGTTGCAGATTGTGTTTGATTACAATTCTGCTTTTGTTCCGCTGTGGTGCACAGCACCACATGAACACCAGTTTGTGCTGAAATATCTGCAGTACAAGTCTGCCGTCTGTCCCCGGAGGCACACCGACACCTGTACAACTATCACCCCTGTACCCATTTACCCATTCTGACGTCTGATATGGTGACATATCCATTTCAATATTCTAATTCCTCTGAGGGTCTGTCCATGGGGTCACGTTCCGCAAAGCTATGCAACATATTCACTTAAAACCTTTCATTCGAATTTTGTTATCTTTGCTGTTTGAAATGATGTGTTTCCCTCTGTTTCTCTGCCCGACTATAGTTAAGAGCTCTGTCGTGTCGGTGATTCCAGCCTTATGTAGTTTCAGAACAAATGAATTTGCACTCCCCAGTGTACGGTGCTTCATGGTTGAACACACATCTTTTGAATTGTTAAAAAACATCAATTTCTGGAGGAAATCAGAAGGTATGGCAGCATCTGTTGCGAATGTCAAACAAAGATAACTTTTCGAGTCCAACGGGATCACTTTTCTGAAGTAAAAATGGACCACAAAATGGGCTTTTTCAGAACTTGACAGAAGTGGAGGGGGGTGATGGGAAATAGAGGATGTGGAGGCACAATGCCACAGAAGAATTGCCATTTAGTTGTGGAGAAAGACAAACAGGTATAAACTGGGTGAAAATTAAGGGGTGCATGGGGGAAATGGGTTTTCTCTATTGCAGCAAGATAAACAAGACACAGGCAAGGTAATAGGGAGACCAAAAGGGAGAATGTAAGGTAAATGGAGTACGGAAATGGTGAGGTCTGACTGTGAATTTATGGAATTGAACATAATCTCCTATAGGCGATACAGTCCCAAAATATAAAATGAGGTGCTACTCGACCTTTGGTTGTGCTTCATTGAAACAGTGCAGAAGCCCAGGGCTGAAATGTTCACATCAGCGCAAGTTAGGTTATTGAAGTGGGAAGCAATGCGAAGGTTAGGATTATTCCAACAGATGGTGAGACAGCTTTCCTCAAAGCCGTCTCCGTTTGGTTTTCCCAGCGTAAAACAGACTGCATTCTGAACAGCAATGACAGGAAACTGGATTGAAACATGACAAGTGAAATGCTGCTTCGTATGGAAGGTGTGTTTGGGGCCTCGGACAAAGAGGAGGGAAGAGATATCAAGGCAAGTCTTTCAGATCCTGCAATTGCATGGGAAGGGGCTACGGGGGAAATTGAAAAGTGTTCAAAGTGATGGAGAATTTTACAAATGGAGTGGAATTATATGAAATGCGGACAATGATCGGAAGGGGAAGATGGGAGAGACAGAAAAAACGTTCATGGAATCGTCTACAAACGTTGGAGACTCAGGTTGGAAGCAGAAATGGACTGGTCACCCTGTTTGAAGCTCTTGTCCAGAGAAAAAGAAGCCTGATGTAAGGATGACACATGAAGGCTCAATTAGGCTGCTTGAGAGTTCAACTTTCGCCAGGAAAGTCCGAAAGCTGTAAGGCAGGGGAGTCAGGAAGGGGCATGACAAGGCATTGGCGATAGGATCAAGGAAAACCCTCAGGCTTACTATAGGTTTGGCAGGAAAAAAAAGAATGACTAGAAGACTTTTAGCGCCAATAGGAGTGGAGTAGTAGTGGAAAGCTGTGCGTCGAGTCAGAGTAGGTAGTTGAAATGCTGAATGAATATTTTTCGTCGGCATTCACACTTGAAAACGAAAATGTCGAGGAGGATACTGAGATACACGCTACTGGACGCGATTGGATTGAGGTTCACAAGGAGGAGTTTTCAGATATTCTGGCAAGTGCGAAAATGGATAAGGCCCCTGGCCTGGATGGGATTTATCCTAAGATTCTTTGGAAAGTCAGGGAGGAGATTGCAGAGATTTGGGCTTTGATGTCTATGTCGTCATTGTCTTCAGGGATTGTGCTGGAAGACGGTAGGGTGTGGTTCCCTTGGTCAAGAAGCTGAGTAGAGGCTACGCTGGATATTATAGACCAGTGAACATTAGTACGTTTGTTGCTAAAGTGTTGAACAAGGTTATGATAGGAAGGATTTAAATAATCTAAAAAAGTATAAATTGTTTAGGGATAATCAACTCGGCTTTGAGAAGGATAAGTGGTGCATCACAAATAGCATTGAGTTCTTTGAGTAGGTGACCAACAGTTGGATGAGGGTAAAGCGGTTCATGTGGCATTTCATAAGGTTCCCCACGGTTGGCTATCGCACAAAATATTGAGGCATGGGACTGAAGGTGATTTGGCTGTTTGGATTAGAAATTGGCGATCTGAAAGATGACAAAGAGTGGAGGTTGCGAGGAACATTTTATCTTGGAGTGCAGTTACATTTAGTATACCGCAAGGATCTCTTTAGGGTCCACTGCTTTTTGTCATTTTCATAAATGACCTGGATGAGTAGACAGTGAGCGCATTTGTCTTCAGATGGTGATTGCTCACACGAGGGGAAATAGCTTTACATTGAGGGGTGACATACATCGATCAGATTGCAGTGGTTTTTTCTTTGATCAGAGTGTAGTAGAATCATGGAACGGACTACCTGCAACAGGAGTAGACTGTTCAGTATTAAGGGCATTAAAATTGTCATTGGACTTATATATGTATTAAAATAAAATGGTGCAGTTTAGACGGGTTTCAGCTTGGTTTCACAGTTCGGCACAACGTCGAGGACCGAAGAGCCTGTGCTGCGCTGTAATGTTCTATATTGTACGTGCTTGATGGCCCTGTCATGCAGGGAGTAGTGGAAGAAGATGACGAATATTCTGTGAGTGTGGATTCTACTACAATGGGAAGGGAGGACAAAGGGATCTCTGTCATTGTTCGAGGAATCAGGTCAAGGGGTGAGACCAGAACCCCAGGAGTTGGAACAGTCACAAGATTTAAGGGGATTTCTATTTTGAAGGAAAAGGAGGTCATATCAAAAGCTGCTCACGGGAATATGGTATCATCACACAAAAATTACAGAGATGGAGAAATTAGGAGAATTGAGTCACTGTCAACTGATCATGTGGTCACCCACATGCAGATGTTACCCTGAATATTAGAAATGACCAAGGCACAGAGATTGAGGATTGCTGGCTTGCATCTGTTCTGAAGCAGGATGTGGAAAAAGACGAAAAGAAAAGTCAGTGGGCATGCATGGACAGACAGACAAACATATATCCAGTAACACTCAGCAATTATTGTTTCTGATCCAACAGAAAGACTCGATAAGAATCTGATGCATCCATGTGTGACAAAGTCTTTCATGGAGAGTATTCAATCACAAATTGGTGAGCATTACTGTCAGGACCGATTTAGGAGGTTTATTTCTGGGATCAGAAGCACGTGATAGGCAGGAATTTCAGCTGTGCTTCCTGAATTATCCCCAGAAGGTCCTGTGACTACTGCTAGACCTTGTTTCCTGCTGACTTCCAACTGACCCTGGCTATTTCTCCCTCGTGTCATTGTAGTAAGCTTTACTCAATGTGAATAACATTACCTCTGATTCTCTGTTATCCTTCTCAAATTACAGAGCATTCCTTGACATGACTGTTACGCAGTTCACCTTGAGCTGCTTAATTAAGTCTGTCGACCATGTACATGCATCAATCTGAGTTTTGTGCTGCCATTCTGCCTCTGGTCTCAGTGTGGTTCAGCCTCTCCATTCATGCTGTTTGACATCTGCCACTCACGTTTCATTCTTGAACGTTTACCTCTTGTAGAAAACCTTATTGAATACATTTTTCACGCTTTGTACAGAATTTATTCTTTAATGCAAGTTTTGAAAAGTATTTTCAGCCTTCGTCTCACTTTGCTTAAGACAAGTGCAGGCTGACCGTGTAATGGAAGAATTCCCTTTCTTATAGAGATCTGGCAGAAATGCTTTTTCACTGGAGAGGTCGTCAGCTCCTTTAGAAAAAGAACTCAGGTGCTTGGCTTCATATTGGCACTATTAAACGTTTCATGCTGCCTTAGCATTGCAATATGAAGAAAAACAAACAACAGTATGAAGTGTTCGGCGGAGTGCTGTTTACCTGTCATTTTAAATATAGTTTCAAATTTGCAGTGCTTACTTTTAAATGCTTTTTCATGAAGTTATTATCACATGGAATGTCGGAGATCGAGGGGTGACATGCTCGAAGTTTATAAAATCATGAGAGACATGGATAGGGTAAATAGCCAAGGTGTTTTCCACACTGTAGGCATGTTCAAACACAGAGGGAAGAGGTTTAAGTTGCGAGGGGAAATATTACAAAGGGACAAAGAGACAACTTGTTCACGCAAAAGCTCATGTCGGTATGGAATGATTTGCCAGAGAAAGAGTGACAGATGAAAGTGCAGCAACAACATTTAAAAGATATTTGGACAATCCTATGAATTGGAACGGTTAGAGGCATTTAGGCCAAGTGCAAACAGATGTGACTACTTAAGTGGGAGGCAAGGTGGCTCTTTGCTTAGCACTATGCCTCACAGCCCCATGATCCTGGGTTCAATTCCCGCCTATCTGTGTGGAGTTTGCACATTCTCCCTGTGGGTGCTCCGGTTTCCTCCCACAAACCAAAGATGTGCAGTTCAGGTGAATTGGCAATGCTAAACTGCCCACGGTGTTAACCAAGGGTAAATATAGGGTAGGGGAATCGTTTTGGGTGGGTTTCACTTCGGAGGGGCGGTGTAGACCTGCTGGGTCGAGGGGCCAGTGCCACACTGTAGAGAATGTAAAGTTTGGAAAACATTGCCAGATGGACAAGTTGGATCAGAATTCGTTTCTGCGGTATATGAATCTATACAGCTGAGATAAAAGGTAGAAAATATTACGGAAGTAAATTGGCAATGAATATTTGCAAAAGCAACATGACATTTATGTGCATATATAAGAAAAAAATCAACATGAGTGTGCAACTTTTGGCAGAAGTCAAATTTAGAAATTATATTGAGAACATTTGAAAGTCGTGACCGTGGAATTGAGTGCAGAGAACAGGCGGATAATTTACACCAGGACTTTACATGATTCCTCACAGCGGAAGGCACCGTAAATATTTCAATAATATAAACAAAACGGTAACAGGACCAAAGTTCATGAGATGTTTCGAACTAAAGGAACAAGTTTTTTTTTATCAAACTGATAAGGGTAGACAGGTCAGCAGTAGATCACAGTTGATATTAAACGAAGTATTTAAACTTTGACTGGCATGTGTTGCAATAGTGCTCACTTGCGTGGATGAGTGCAGCCCAAGCAATACTCAAGATGCTTCACACCATCCAGGGCAAAGCAGCCGGTTTGACTATCAGTTCATCCACCATTCTCCAGCATCAACTCTCATCAGCATCAGTTTGTATTATCTCCAAGCTGCACTGAAATGATTCGTCAAAGATCCGCAGACATCCACTTACAAAACCATGACCAAGTCTAACCAGGAGGACAAGGGCAGAAGATGTCAGGAAATACCACCATCGCTTGGTCACCAGCTGCTCACAATAGACAGTCAGCAATCGGTTGATTGAATCAAATGTAATATAACCCAGTTTGCTGACGGTACTAACGGACGTTGGATTGTGAGTGTGTGAACTGGATATAAAAAAATCTCCAAGGTGTTGGAGGCAAGTGGAGTGAATGTTTAACTACGTGGCAGAAGGAGAATATTGTGGGTAGATGTGACGTTGTGCCCATTGGTGAGAACAATAGATTTCAGCCTACTATTTTGAAAGTAGTTGTTTGAAAAACGTTGCTGTATAAAGTGAATTATGCTCTTTGCTGTTTCCTTCTGCGCAGACATCTGAGGTCCATGCAGGGCACTGAGTTCTAAAGTCAGAGGTCGATACTGAGAATGACATTGGCATACTGATTAGATTAGATGCCCTATAGTGTGGATACTGGCCCTTCGGACCAACAAGTCCACACCGACCGTCCGAACAGCAAGCCATCGAGACCCATTTCCCTTTGGCGAGTGCACTTAACACTTTGGACAATTTAGTGTGGCCAATTCACCTGACCTGCACATCTTTGGACTAGTGTACATAGACCAAGCAAATGTGTAGCTGCAACATTGCAAAAAATCTGAGTCTTCCTGCACACCAATCACTGAAAATAATATTGCAGGAAAAGGAAGCAGTTAAAAAATAAATGGTGTGAACCTTTAATTCATGGGCATTTGAGGACAGGTTTTGGAGTGTCAATCTGCAGCGGTTCAGGGCCTTAGTGCGATCTTGTCTCGAACGTTTTTAGATTAGATTAGATTACTTTACAGTGTGGAAACAGGCCCTTCGGCCCAACAAGTCCACACCGACCCGCCGAAGCGTAACCCACCCAGACCCATTCCCCTACATTTACCCCTGCACCTAACACTACGGGCAATTTAGCATGGCCAATTCACCTGACCTGCACATTTTTGGATTGTGGGAGGAAACCGGAGCACCCGGAGGAAACCCACGCAGACACGGGGAGAATGTGCAAACTCCAGACAGTCAGTCGCCTGAGGCGGGAATGGAACCCGGGTCTCTGGTTGTTCAGTATTGTGTGCAGTCTTGGTCTCCTTACCTACCAAAGAACAAATCTGACATTGAGTGATTGCAACGAAGGATGACCAGACTGACCTCTGTGATGACAGGCTCTTTGTGTAAGCAGAGTCTGAGTCGACTGGGCCTGTATTCCATGGGTATAGGAAAATGAGTGGAGAAATCAGCGAAATATCTAAATCACTGCAGTACAAGTCAGATTGGAATCAGGTACAATAATTCCCCTGACTGGGACGTCTAAAATAAAGGGACAACAGTGTTAGGTACAGGCAGGCCATTCTACACTGAGATGACAATAAATGCCTACACTCAGAGACGGGGCAAACTGTGAAGGTTCTCCCACATAAGGCTATGGAAGCCAAGGCAGTTGATATCAATTGAGACGTACAGACACTAAAGGGATACGGAGGGAGAAGGAGTATTTTGTTGAGATAGAGAATTAGCTATCTATGGGGTAGAAAACTCTTCAGACTGAAGGGAAACTTGTAGTTCCTACTTCACATTTTTCCAAAGAGCAATCACAACAAGTAATACATGTCTTGCTTGGGAAAAATACATTGGGGAGATGCTCGGTCATGTACTAGAATGGGGGAAGCTTAATTTGTTGAATGACCTACTCCTTTCTTAGTGTTTCTGTGCAGTCTATGTGAATGTTCTGTAAATGTTGCAACAAGCTCTCGAATGTTAGGAAGGAGGACTCTGCAGGGCCGATTGGACTGTATTTCCAATTCCCTTTTCCGATATCGAGGCTGTTGACGGGTGTTCTGACCGATTTAATCCGTTAAACCCTGGTAGCACTTTGCTATAGTTGAGTTTCTTGTTTAGCCTTTTCAGACACCATTGAAGGGTTTATCGCATGTCTGTGTATTTGGAGTCACTTTTCAGTCAGACCACGAAAACACGGAATATTTGTTTCCTGAAACTACATTGGGAAAGCAGATTAGAGTTTACAAACGACTTTGGCTTCAACGTGACTATTACTGACACCAGATTTTAGATCTTGATTTTTTTAACTTGTACTTAACTTCCACCAGTTGCCAGAGCATTAGCCTGGTGTGGATTAATATTCCAGTGACATTTCCACAACAGCCCCATCTCCACGTGGGTACCTACCGCCAACCACACTGAGCGGAATATTTCTGTGCTGCTTAACAGCTCTGAAAAAATAACTTCCAGAAGTTTGACTGTTGTGATGAGATCGAGGGGTGCTAATTGGTCAGGATGTGATTATTCCCCTCTTTGGCGATTGGACATAGTTGAGTACCTTTCCATATTGCCAAGGAGATGTCAGAGTTTGTGCTGGAATGAAACAGCCTCCCAGGGACACGGCTTGTTGTGCAACACAGGTCCTCACTCCTATTGCAGGAATGGTGTCAGGGCCCATTGCCTTTGTCGTATCTATTGTGTTCAGCTGTTTCTTCATGTCACGGTCAGCGAATCAAATTGATTGAATACAGGTATCTGTGATTCTGTGGTGAGTGTGAGTTGGATCGTCGAGTCAACACTTCTGTCTGAAGATATTGCAGATACTACATTCTTGTCTTTTACACTGACGGAAAGGGCTGTTCCATTATTTAGCAACGGTATATTTGTGAAGACGTCTCCTTTAGTGAATTGTTTCCATCACCATTTACGACTGGATGTAAAAGGACTCTTCGTGTGTTGGTGTTGGGAACATTTCGCCCTCTCTATCATATGTTAGTCCTGCTGTTTGGAATGTAAGCGGTCAAGTGCGGTAGCTTTCACGTGTTTCCATCAGGTGTACGTACACATGGTTCTGACCCTTGATTTTTCACCTACACTCATTCCTCAACCATAGATCGGCTTGATAGTCATGGTAGACTGAAGATATATCTCAGCCAAAAAGTTACAGATTGTCGTTGAATACAATTCTGCTGCTACTGCTGTGGTCCACAGCACCAAATCAATGTCAGGAATACTCTAAAAAGGTTCGGAGATTATTGAAAGTATTTAAAGAGAATATTTGATCTGGAAATGCATTGAGGGCTTTGGAGAATTGGTGATGAAAGATACATTATAAAGTCAAAGACACTCAAAAGAACGCTTCAGTCCAACTTGCCCATGCTCACCACGTTTTCTAAACTGAATTCATCCGATTTGCCTGCACTTGGCACATACCTCTTTGAAACTATGATTCCTGTCCTCATTCAATTGTGTTTTACATGTTGTAATTGTCCTCGCCTGTGCCACTTCCACTCACAGCTCGTTACATATACACTCCACCCTGTCTGAGAAACAGCTGCATCTTATTTACCTTTTAAATCTCTCACCTCTCAACTTATCCTGCCTGGTTTAGACACCTGTACCGTCCATTAAAGACCTTAGCTATACACGCTATCCATGTATCCCATGCTCTTATAAACCTCTGCATGGACACCTCATCACCACCCACGCAAAAGGGGAAAATAATCCCGCACTATCAATTCTATCCTTATATCTCAAATCTCCCGTCTCCATTACATCATTTAAAATATTGTGCGGAGAAATCAGAGTTAATTTGTCGGGTCCAGTGACCCTTCCTCAGATCTCTGAGGAATAATACAAATATCTTAACTAGTGGCACTGCAATCTCTTCCCCTGCTTCCCACAATGACCTGGCATACACTAACAGGTCTTGGGTATTGATCAACTGTTATGCATTTCAAGACCTCCAGCACTTCAACTCCTGTAACGTAGCCTCCTTTCAAAACATCACCACATGGATTCCTTTCCCCGATTTCACTCGCTTGAATGTCTTTCGCCACAGTAAGTATTCATGAGATATATTTGTATAGGACCTCACATATCGGTAGAAACAGACTGTAAGAGGAGTGGGGAAGGTTGAATCGTTGTGAGGAATGTGACCCCAACTTGGCCAGGCACGTATGAACTGTTTTGTTGAACTGTCAACTATGTTTCTGCTTTTTCCCACTTTTACAGGAAGCGATGTAATGTTTTACATTAGATTAGACATTAGATTACTTACAATGTGGAAACAGGCCCTTCGGCCCAACAAGTCCACACCGACCCGCCGAAACGTATACCACCCAGACCCATACTCCTACATTTACCCCTTCACCTAACACTACGGGCAATTTAGCACGGCCAATTCACCTAACCTGCACATTTTTGGATTGTGGGAGGAAACCGGAGCACCCGGAGGAAACCCAAGCAGACATGGGGAGAATGTGCAAACTCCACACAGAGAGTCGCCTGATGTGGGAGTTGAACCTGGGTCTCTGGCGCTGTGAGGCAGCAGTGCTTACCACTGTGCCACCGTGCCGCCCACATTGTAATGTTGTTTTCTTTACTTTTCTGCTTTGTACCAGGATTCTGTCCCTGGGTGGTTCGGTTGGGGGTGGGTGAGGCAGGGTGGGGAGCTGTTATCTTTATCTGTAAGATTGCATCACATGTGGCGACTTGTAACATTTTTACTGTCCTCATGTGAGTGCATAGAGCAATAAATCTAATAAACCTAATTATTCTCCTGTGAATCATCGCAAATAGAGGGCTGATGGTTTAGGGTGAGAGGGGAAAGATATAAAAGAGACCTGAGAGATAACCTTTTCACTCAGAGGGTGCATCGAATGAGCTGCCAGAGGAAATGATGGAGGCTAGTACAATTGCAACATTTAAAAGGCATCTGGATTGGTATGAGAATAGTATGGGTTGAGAGAGATATGGGCCAGGTACTGCCAGGTGGGAATAGATTGGGTTCGGATATCTGATCAGCATGGACAAGGTGGACGTAGGGTCCGTTTCCGTGCAGTACATCTCAATGACTCTATGACATAAATGGCTGTTCATTTTTTAAGAGACTCTATTCTCTCTCTGGTTACGCTTTTGCCATTGATATGTGCATGGAATCTTATCTGATTCTGCAAACACTATTTGCCAAAATTGTCTCATGCCCCCTTTTCTTCTCCCGATTTCTCCCATAAGTATACATCCTCCATGATCCTTAATGGTTTCATTGACCCCCGCTTCCTAGATCTGACATATGCATCCTTCTTTTTTCCTTGACCAGAGTCCCTACCATGTTTTGTTCCCTACTCCTGCTAACATTGCCCTTGACACTGACTGGAACATGATATCACTGGACTCTCATTTTGTCGCGTCTGAAAGAGTCTCATTTGCCAGATATCCCTCGACCTGTGAACAGTTTCCCTGAATCATTTTTAGAAGTTCCTGTCTAATACCGTCTAAATGGTCCTTGCCCCAATTTATTATATTAACTTTTGGATCGGCACTGTCCTTTTCCAGAACTATTTTCAAGCTAACAGAATTATGGTCACTGGTATTAAAGTGCTTTCACTGCAACAGGGTGTTCACCTGCCCTCTTATTTCCTAATTGCTAAGGGAATGATGATATTAAACTGGAAAAGGTGAAGAAGAAATTTACAAGGATGTTGCCTTAAGTCAACAGTCTGATATACAGGGAGAGTTCGGACAAGGTAGGTATTTGTTTCATTACAGCAAAGGAGACTGTGGTGTCTCTTATAGAGATGTATTTTATGAATGAGTATAAGGTCATAAGAGGCATGTATATGGTGAATGAACATAAACTTTTTTTCCCCAGGATTGGGAAAGCGAGGATGAGAAAGCATCAGTGTAAAGTTCGAGAGGAAGGGAGAAAAGGGAACCTGAGGGACAACAGAGGGTTGTATGCATACAGAATGAGCTACGAGCGGAGGTGGTTGAGACGGGTCTGTTAACAACCTTGCAAAGGCATTTGGACAAGTACATGGATAGGTAATGTTACAGAGGATATGGGCTCCCTGCAGGGAAATGGGATTACGTGTGTGTACATGTTCATCAGAATACATCAGTTTCGTCTGAAGTACCATGTCGGTATCAATCCAACACACCCATTGCTGCCCCGAAAACTACCAATCGTCTTGTTTCCAGAAATTACAATCAATTCTCACTATAATTTGGAACGGTACATCAATAAAATGTAATAAAATTCGTCTCAAAATCTTCCAAAGTGCCTGGATACAACTGTACTGCTTTGGTCTGCATATTTGCCTGTGCTGGACAGATACCTAGTCCACGTTTTTAGGTCAGTGGAGTGCTGTGGTCTGCATAGCTCCTGGTACGAGAAGGCTGATACAATTGCAACATTTAAAAGTAATTTGGATGGGTATATGAATATTAAGTTTTTGGAGGGATACGGGTGGGGTGATGGCAGGTGGGAATAGATTAGGTTTAGATATCTAGTCGGCATGGCCGGGTTGGACCAAAGTGTCTGTTTCCATGCTGTTCATCTCTATGACTCTATATCTAGTCCGTGTTTCTCGATGAATGCAGTGTTGTAGTCTGCACAGCACCCCGTACTGGACGGATATCGAGTTTGAATTTATGGTCCAATGTATTCCTGTGGTCTGCATAGCTCCCTGTGCAGGACAGATATCTCACCCCGTGTTATAAGTCAATGCATGGATGTCGTCTGCATACCTCTCTTTGCTGGACAGATATCTAGTCCGGGTTTATAGATCAATGCACGGCCATGGTCTGCACATTGTTGCACTCTGAGTAGACCGATGGTGTGGATCAAGTAGAGCTTTCTCAACGCAGTGGTCAATGCTGAATAGATATCTCCTCGGGATTTCTGGTACATGGGCTGGTTCTGTAAGTGAGATTAAGTACCTGATGTAAGTAACTATTTCAGCTAATCTAGCAATGTCTTTCTTTTATGTTTCCATTCTTGTGGTTGGACCCTCCGTATCTCACTGCACTAATATTAAACTGTGTCCATATACAGTACATCATGTTGGTGTATGCACACTGTCTTGGCAGCAACCACATCCTCTTCATTTGGAAGCAGTCAACCATTCTCATCGTCTTCGGGTCTCCAAGTAGAAGGAAAGGATGAACTCTCAGATAAAGGCAGACACTTTGGTATATGGCTTAAAACACCCTCCCCCTCATTACTACCCACCGTCAACCAACGACATGTAAATATCCCATGTATACCGATAGCAATGGCGCCACGGTGAACGGCATGAAGCAGACCAACAAGGAGATGGAGCAACCCTTCCCATGTCTGTAAGGAACTGAGTGCACCCTCTAGTACACACTGTCAAAACGTCCAGTAATCTGTCTCCATTTATGTAATAATCAACCTTTTATTCTGCCTGAAAAAATCACAGATTCACAGTTACTCATATTATATACTATCGAACAGTTATTGTCCATTGCGTATCCAATTAGATCTTCTCTACCTCCTCTTGGTAACTTAGTTTCCAGCCTATTTTAGTTTCATCCACAAATTTAGCTACTGTTTCGTTACATTTACCAAAACGATTGAAATAGTTTGCAAATAGTTGAGTTCGCAGCACTGGTCACAGTGTCACAGTGAATCTGTATTAATCTGATAAAGACTAATTTATCCCGAATTTATCCCTGCTTCTGGCTCAGTAACCAATCCTCCCCGTATTCCTGTGTCGCAGTTTTGAAAGGCCGAATATTCCCTTCCATTTGGTGTGTAACAGACATGAGACGTTAAAAGATCTGCTCCAGTTGCTGAGGAACAGCCCCGAATGCCTGAATAGGCTCATGCTGTTCAATTTTAAAACTCTTGATGGGCTGAATCATTTGCTTCAGGTTAGGTGCAGGTTTTGAATGGTGCTGAATATTTTGAAACCATCAGTGAACAATCCACATCTTCTTTATCATGGAGGCAAGGTCATTGATGCTGCAGTTGCTGATAGCCAACAGTGACTCATGGATAATCAGTTTCCATTTGTCAGTACTACAGAGGAGGAGTTACCACATGGCACAGTATTTTGTACCTTCAATATAAGGCTGAGCCTTTTCCTCTGCCACGACAGTGTGCTGGCTGCTCCTACATCTCTGAAAAGTAGTTAGTTGATAATGTTTCCCTCTTGTTGTTTCCTCCATCACTTCCCACAGTCTGGTTGCTGTGTATTAGAGGTCTTGCTCTGTTCAGTCAGTGGTGAGCCTGTGGGGACACTCTTGGTGATTGACATTGAAGTCCCACACCAAAGCTACGTCCTGTGTCATTGTAGCAATGAATAAAAGCTAAAAAGAAGTCACAGCATAGGAACAAGCTCTTCGGCCTTCCAAGCCTGTGCCGATTCAGACTCTCGAACTAAGCCTGTCGTCTATTTTCCTGCGATATGTATCCCTCTGCTCACTGCCATTTCATGTATTTGTCTTGATAGATTTAAAATGGCGCTATTGTATGCGCCTCTGTCATCCCCACTGGCAATGCATTCCAGCCAACGTGCCCCCTGCATGAAGAATTTTCCACACATATCTCCCTTAAAGTTTTCCCCTCTCACCTGGAATTCGTGACTCCCAGTAATGGAGTCTCCACTCTGGGAAAAAATGCATCTGACTTTCCAACGTGTCTACACCTCCCATGATTTTCTCGATCTTAGTCTGGTCCCCCTCAATCCATGTCTTTCGAAGTAAAATAGTTCTAAAATACTCAATCTCTCTTCATAGCTAGCGCCCTCCATACCGGGCAACATCCTGGTGAACTTTCTCTAAACCCTCTTCAAAATACCCAAATTCTTTTGCTAATGTGGCGAGCATAACTGCACGCAATATTCCAATCGGTGCCAAACAGTAGCCCTATTCAACTGCAGCATGACTTGACAACTCACAAAACACCGTTCAATGAAGGAAAGCTTGCTGTATGCCTTCTTGGCCACGCTATTGAACTACGTTGCCACTTTCAGGGAACAATAGACCTCTACACCCAGACCTCTCTGTGCTTCAATTTCGCCCAAGGCTTTTCTCGTTTACCATGTAGTATACTCCAGAACTGGGTCTTCCAAACTGCATCACCTCACAGTTGCTCGGATGGAACTCTATTTGCCATTTCTCTGACCAACACTCCAAATATATCTGTATTCTGCTGTATTCTCAGACAATTCCATTCACTATCTGCTACGGCACCAATTTTAGTGTCATCTGAAAACTTGCTAATCTGTGTTCAAGGATGCTGCAAAGGCATCTGGTATGGCTGCAACAAATTCCCCTCGCTTCCTTCACTAGTTGGGATAATTCCCATCCAGACCTGGAGACATGTCACCTTAGTGCCTTTTAAAGTACCCAACACTTCTTCTGTCCTTGTGCTGACTGGACCTAGAGTAATAAAACATCCGTCCTTAACCTCAACATTTGTTATGTCCTCTCTTCTGTCAGTACCGACTCTCAGTACTCATTCAGAATCTCAGCTATTTTTTCTAATTCCACCCATATTTTTCCTACTTTGTTCATAATTTTCCTACTTTCCCTTGGTACCATCTCAATCCTATATACGAATAAAAGCTTTTGGAATTTTCCTTAACCCTGTTTGCTGAAGTTATATCATCATTCCTTTCAGCCCTCTTCATCCCTCGTTCCAAATTGGTCCTTTTTTCCTGATATTCTTCCAAAGCTTCATTTGCTTTCAGTCGCCTAGACGTTACAAATTTTGCTTTTATCATCTTAACTCTTCTCTCAATTCCACCTGTCCTCCATGGTTCCATAATCTTTCCATTTCCATTCTTCATTTTCGCAGGAACATATCTCTCATGGACTTTAATCAACCTCTCTTTAAACCCCCCCCCCAATATCAAATCTGGAATTATCCTCAGACAGTTGCTCCCAATCCACATTCCCCAGCAGCCGAATCTTGCTACAGTTGGCCTCCCACCAATTAAGAACTCTTCCTATCCGACTACTCTAATTTTTGTCCATGGCTGTTTTCTAACTTAAAACAATGTGATCACCACTGACAAAGTAATCCCTTACAGAAACATTAACCACCAGACCAGTCTTATTCCCCAACACCAGGTCCATATAGACTCTTCTCGACTTGGATATGAACACGCCGCCATTGAAAACACTCCTATTTGCTCATTACAAATTCTGTTCCGTCTGAACGTGATTTGGAGGAGCCGGTGTTGGACTGGGGTGGACAAAGTTATAAAATCACACGACATCAGGTTATATTTCAACATGTTGATTTGGAGGCACTGGCCTTCGAAGTGTTGCTCCTTTAACCAACTGCTGAAGAAGCAGCGCTTCGAAGTTTAGTGTCTCTAAATAAACATATTGAACAACACGTGTTGTTGAGTGATATTTTCTGAAAGGAAATCAAATTTTATTTTGAGAGATTAAGAACGCATACAAGAAATTGTAGACTATGCAATACTGTGGTCATACTTTAACAGTTGTGCTGTCTTACACCAGGCTTGTGCCGTGCTAATGACACTTCATATAAAACAGACAACTTCAAGTGGGATTACCAACCCGAAGCCAATATCTGCCCATCGAAAATGGGCATTCATACAGCAACAATTATCATTTTCTTTAGATGCTGAATTAACGATTTTTTTTAAATAAAAGCACTGTTAAAGCAGAAACCATGGGAAATATTGCCATTTGAAGCACCAGCGTTTCCTCAAAAGCAGCAACTTCCTGGAAGTTGTCTTCAAAATAAAATAACAAAGTAATGGTGGTCTCATTACCTTGCACTATTGGAACGAAACTTAATAGAAAGAAAACAAAACTAAGAAGGAAAAAGTTGGCTGCCCAGTTGACTCACTAAAATTGGTGACATAATGTGACTAGGCTTTGCAGCACTGCATCGATCAATTTCACATTCAGTACACAAGTGCACTAGTAGAAGCGCAAAGTATCAACGGAATTTTCTCCAATTTCCTGTTCAGCCATAACTTTTGTCAAAAGTCTGAATGTATTTGCTTGACACAAAAATAAGACGTAATTGTATTTTATCAGAATTGCCCCATTCAGACTATTGTCAAATTTCTTTTATCTTTAGGCCAGTCCAATCATTCTTTTACAGCTTATTTTCAATAATTGGTGGCAGAGTTTTAAAATTTACTCTTAGAAGTCATAATCGTGATTCTTTAGTAGTATCAAATCTCATCATATTAAATAACTGTTGTGATGTTTAATTAACTCCAATTAACCAGTATCACGATGTGAATTCCAGTCAATGCTGGGAAAATTTAAATATCCTATCACCAGCACTGTGTTGCTAGTATATTTTTCCATATTCTGTTTACATATTCGCACCTCGATCTCACGCTCACTGTTGGGCGGCCTGTAAATCACGCCCAACATTGCTACCGCACCATTCCTATTTCTGAGCTCTGCCCATATAGCCTCCATACTCGAGTCTCCATAATGCCCCCCTGCAGCACAGCTGTGATATTCCCTCTGATCAGTATTGCAACTCCTCCACTCCTGTTACCTCCGTTGCTATCTGCCTGAAGCATCTATATCGTGGGGCATTTAGTTGCCAATCTTGCCTTAGACTCAAACAGTTCTCAGTAATAACAATAACATCATGCTCCCAAATACCCATCCAAGCACGACGTTCATCTGCCTTACCAAATAAACTTCTAACATTAAAGCAATACACCTGAAACCATCTGTCGCTTTGTGTTCATAGTTCGCTTCGTGCCTAGTCTTACCTTAGTCAAGCTGACTTCATTATCTCGTATCTGATAGGCTTTAGTTACGACCCTGTTACTGTCCACTAAACTGCCCATTTGATTCTAACACGCCCTGCAACATTAGTTTAAATCCTCCACAACAACGTTTACAATAGCACCCCTCAGGACGTTGGTTCCAGTACAGCCCAGGTGAAGACCGTCCAATTTGTAATAGTCCCTCTTCTCCCAAAACTAGTCCCAATGTCGCAAAAATGTGATCCTCTTCCTCCTCCACAATCTCTCAAGTCACGCATTACTCCTCCCTATTCTATCATTCCTACTATGACTAGCATGTGGCACTGGTAGCCATCCTGATATTACTACCTCTAAAGTTCAACATTTTAATTTGGCTCATAACTCCCTAAATTCTGCTTGTATGACCACATACCTTTTTTTCCTATATCAGGGTTGCTGATAACTACCATAACAGCTGCTGACATCTTCAGTGCTTCCTCCGATTTTTTTCAACATCAAGGGGAACTGAGTTATCACCGAGGAGTGGTTTGGAGCGCAGTAGATGTGCATCGGCCAGAGATTTCCTGACAATATCTGAACTGTTCCCATTAGATTTCTCGGGTTCCACAATCAATGCTGGGGAATTCCAGCGTAACTCATTTCCTGACTGTATACCAGGTGTCCCCACCAATGGTGGGTCTGTCCTGCCGTTGGGGCAGGATATACCCAGGGATGGTGATGGGGCTTAATAAAACGTCAAGTATCAGGTCTGATTCTGAGAGTACGGTGATGCCAGAATGTTTCCTGACTGGGTCAATATGAGGAACAAAGATGACAATGTATCAGGGAATAATCGGGTAAAGGGCTGAATGAAAGGCAGTCTGTCTAAATGTGTGTTGTATTATCGAACGAAATTGAGGAAATTAATGTATACATTGAGGTAAATGAGTGTGATTTAATGGCATTAGAAAGAAATGGTGTCAGGATGACTGATATTGGGAACTGAATTTCGAGAACATGTACGCCTGGTAGTGTTCTGCCAAACTGTGAAGAAGGTGGGGGAGATCTCCGAGTAAAGGAGGGCATCAGTACGATCGAAAAAGAGGATCTGAAATCAATTGGTTCAAGGTATTACACAGATGATTTAGTGTTCAGAAACAAGTGCACTGTGTCAAAGTTCACAGACGATATTAAGATGAATTGTACTACGAAGTTTGCAGAAGACAATGTAAGTCTGCAGAGTGATATAGAGTTGGCAAGGGTCTGGCAGATGGAGTATGATGTTTTTCAATTTGTGGTTATGCATTTTGCTCAGAATAATAGCAAAATGCACAATCATTTAAAGGGTTAACAACTGGAACATGCTGTTGTGCAGAGGGGCCTCGTGTACAAATCACAAAAAGTTGGTTTGCAGGTTTAGAAGGTAATAAAGTCCTTCATTGTCAAAAGGATGCAGGATAAAATCAGGGAGATTTTGTTATAATTGCTTATGGTGTTGGTGAGGCCACGCCTGGAGTACTGTGTACAGTTTTGGTCTTCTGACTTGAGAAATGATGCACTGGCACTGGATGGAGTGTAGAGTGTATATGAGGTTGACTGCGTGGATTCCGGAGTTGGGAGGGTTGCCTGATGAGTGCACATTGAGTAGACTCGTATATACTCATCAGAATTTAGAAACATGAGGGGGAATCTTATCGGGCGGGTGAAACACGATTTCGGGACACTGCCTGAAAATAAGCAAGAGCAAATTTAGCATTGACTAATCCAAAGGATTGTGAATCTGTGGAATAAAATGCCCAGTGAAACAATCGGGGCTACGTGGTTGCATGTTTTTAGGGGGAAAGCATTGAGATATGTGAACATTGCAGGAAATGAAGCATGTAAGTGGAACTGAGTCCATGAAATCATCAGGCATGATTGGATTGAATGGCACAGCAGGTTCGCTGGGGCAGATAGTCTAATCCTGGTCTTATTTCTTATGTTCTTTTGCTTTTCACTAATCTTATTGTTTTTGTGTAAAACGTACCAGTTGATTTGGGTTTGGGTAGAAATTCGCACTGGGAGGCGGAATGGTTCTCACCAACTCCTCACATTAATTGGTTTTCGAGCCCACACAATGCAAGTCAAATTGTGTTTCCCTTAGTTCTTACGACACAACATTCCCAGAGCACCTTCCCTCTCAGCAAAGAGTCCGGAATTACCCAGCATCCCGGGAATCAGTGCCATCTTTGAAAGCCCATAGTGCACTGGGACACGCACAGTCCATGTGGAGCTCCCGTGCAAAGCCCCTGAAATTGAGCTTTTAAGTGGCAGGCAGGGGAACATTACACTCCTCCCTAAACCCAGATTGTGCGCATGGGCATGGATCTCCTCCTGGGAGGGGAGGGTCACAAGCAGGACATGCCCTTCCCCTAGGACCAGTAGTGGGGCCATGGCACCAGACCATGCCTGCCTGCTCTGAATTTTCCCCTGGGTTAGAGCAGTCTCAACCATTGAGAGGAATATGCAGCATTTTAGGGAGCTCATTGTCCTTCTCCCTCCATCAGTGTAAAGGGCGGCTCACGGAGATTGTCACCATTACTCTTGATGAGAATGAATCAGAGGCAGCTGGATTACCATGAGATTAAGAAAGGCTTCAGGAAACATCTCACTCACTGTGCCAATAATCTCAACACAGCCCACAGAGCTCAGGTAATACAGAAATATTTTGCCCGGGGCTTTGAAACAGCAGGTCCAGAAAAAAAAATACTGGTAAGAGTTATATATCGAAGGTAAAACTGTGGAGCAAATTTAGTGCATACTTCAAACAGAAAATTAGCTATTCCAGACATTACTGATGAAACTCAGCTCGTCTGCTCGCAACTTTAGGAAAAAAAGTACAGATAATATTTCAAATCTGGGAACCCTTCATAAGAACAGTTTTTGTTTCCTACCTCCAGCATCTGCAGTTATTTGTTTTATATTATATTGACAAGTATTGTTCGGGATTGGTGGTGCTGGAAGAGCACAGAAGTTCAGGCAGCATCCACGGAGCAGTAAAATCGACGTTTTTGGCAAAAGCCCTTCATCAGGAATAAAGACAGAGAGCCTGAAGTGTGGAGAGATAAGCTAGAGGAAAGTGGGGGTGCGGAGAAAGTAGCATAGAGTACAATAGGTGAGTGGGGGAGGGGATGAAGGTGATATGTCAGGGAGGAGAGGGTGGAGTGGATAGATGGAAAAGAAGAAAGTAGGTAGGACAAGTCCGGAAAAGTCATGTGGACAGTGCTGAGCTGAAAGTTTGGAACTAGGGTGAGGTGGGGAAAGGGGAAATGAGGAAACAGTTGAAGACCACATTGATGCCCTTGGGTTTGAAGTGTTCCTAGGTGGAAGATGAGGCGTTCTTCCTCCAGGCGTCTGGTGGTGAGGGAGCGGTGGTGAAGGAGGCCCACGACCTCCATGTCCTCGGCAGAGTGGGAGGGGGAGTTGAAATGTTGGGCCAAGGGGTGGTGTGGTTGATTGGTGCAGGTGTCCCGGAGATGTTCCTTAATGCGCTCTGCTAGGAGGCGTCCAGTCTACCCAATGTAGAGAAGAGCGCATCGGGAGCAACAGATACAACACGACATGGTTGAAGAGCTTCAGCTGTGGTTCGTACGATATTAATGGCTGACGTGGTCAGGGAAAGGGTAACGGCAAACTTGCAAGAGATGGTGCGGTAACAGCCGAAGGCCAGACCTATCAGCATTTGGCTGGGGTGAGCGGTGTGTGTATCCTTGAGTGAAGGAAAAGAAGGTCATGTTTGACTTCTCCGAATGGAATTCAGAAACATCTGAACACGTGACACATCCAGAGGAAAGTGGGTGCATGCAGTCACTCTCTGTTGATCATTGAATTCGCATAGTGGCTCAGTGGTTACAACTGTGCCTTGGACCGGCTTTGATTCTACCCTCGGCTGGCTGCCTGTGTGGGGTTTTCCCATTGTCCCCGTGTCTGCGTGTATTTCTCCAGGTGCTCCGTTTTCCTCCCACATACCACTAAACATCCGCAGTTTAGGTGGACAGGCCTTGAGGAACTGCACTGCATTATTCAGTGATGTGCAGGTTAACTATAGAATTGCAGTATTACAGGGATAGGGTACGGGTGTGTCTGGTGAGACACTCTTTGGAGGGTCAGTGTGAAGTTGATGGGCCACATAGCCTGTTTTCACACTGCAAGCGTTCTATCATCTCTATTAAGGTCTTTGTCTGAGGAAACACTTCACAAGACCCTACATCTAAGTCTTGTCCTGCTTTACCTTACAGATTGCTACAGCTTACTTCTGTGAGGCAGATATCTAGTGCAAACGTCGCAGCATTATAGTGGCAAAGCTTTGCAGTACTTCCCATACTGGGGAGGTGGTCTGGTTCACTGAGCAATGCACGAGCATAATCTGCGCAACTCTCTGTGCTGGGCTGTTACCTTGTCCCAGTTTGCAGTGTTTGGGAAGGTTCTGTGAAACAGATCCAGAATTTGATGCAACGAACCATTTCAACTGGTTTTGAAATGCCTTGATTCAATGTTCTCTTTCCTGTGATTTGCACCTTCCAAGGCGATTCACTTCCAGTACGTCTCAATCCCCTGTATTCCCCCACCCCCCGATGTTTCCACGTGTGTCCTCAGTTTATGAATTACCTGTTTCTATCTTAATGTGAATCTTTCTGTCCCTCTGTATCTTTACATGGTTTCTTATCTCCCAGTCTGTCGAGTGCTACCAGTGAGAAGCTCAGAAAAAAATGAAATGGTGTGTGTCGGGCTGTTGTTCACTTCCTGGTGGGCCCCATGTGGTGCTCGAAGTTGCACAGGGGTTTCCAGTAGCTTGGATGCGTGCCTTTGAAAAGTGGACTGTGCCTGTCCACTCACGGACTATGTTTGTACCTGTCAGTTGGTCGTGCTGTTAGTAACATAAGGAAGCCCCTTGAGTATTGTTGTGAAGTATTGGCGTTAACATGTAGCTGAGAGGCTTCTGACTGACTGTTTATATTGACGAATTGGTGGAGGTGCTAGGGATACTTTGCTGCAGGTTGTGCTGTGAACTGCCTCAGACATTCAGGGAGATCTGAGGATTTAGTGGCCCAACTCTGGATGGAGCATGGGAACTGTAGTTACAGCGTCTGGGTCTGCAACATGAACAACAAATGAAATAGAGGCTGCATAGAGGGGCAGATCGAAAGCCATGGAGTGATTATGCGTGGGAAAAGACATCTGCTGTATCTGTCGATGTCTTAACTTGGACGCATACACTCTCACTCTACCCCTTACATACACTCACGTTCTCCCCACCTCCCCAGAAAACACTTCTCTCTCTCTCTCTTTCTCTGTCGCTCTTTCTTGCACATACACACAGACACACACAAGCAAACACACACACATACGCATACACACACGTGCACACACACACACACGCACACCCACACACACACCTGCACATACACACACGCACATACACATGGACACGCACACGCACAAACACACCCGGTACCTCCAGGCAGCGAAATGAAAGAAATTCTGGGATTTGCATTTAATCAATCAAATCCTGCTCCTCCATTCTAATGAATTAAAGAACTAAAAACCATCGAGTGTGTTCACTTAAAGCGTATGTGTAGTACAACCCTTTGATCTTTTCCGTATAAATTCTGTATCGAACATCATCCTCTCTGACGAACACCTGTTTAAGTAGCAACACTCCAGAAGCTAGGGTTTTCAAATCATCCTGTTGGACTATAATCTGGTGTCGTGTGATTTTTGACCTTGTTCAAGCCAGTCAACACCAGCACTTCCATATCCTGATTAGTCAATCCTCTCTCAATCCTGTCACAGATAACAGCTATAATTGGGATAATATCACAGATAACAGCTATAATTGGGATAATATCACAGATAACAGCTATAGTTGGGGTAATGTCACAGATAACAGCTATAATTGGGATAATATCGCTGATCTGAAAATGTGTTGCTGGAAAAGTGCAGCAGGTCAGGCAGCATCCAAGGAATAGGAGTTTCGACGTTTCGGGCATGAGCCCTTCTTCAGGAATGAGGAAAGTGTGTCCAGTAGGCTAAGATAAAAGGTAGGGAGGAGGGACTTGGGGGAGGGGCGTTGGAAATGCGAGAGGTGGGAGGAGGTCAAGGAGAGGGTGATAGACCGGAGTGGGGGTGGGGGCGGAGAGGTCAGGAAGAAGATTGCAGGTTAGGAAGGTGGAGCTGAGTTCGAGGGATTTGACTGAGACAAGGTGAGGGGAGGAGAAATGAGGAAACTGGAGAAATCCGAGTTCATCCCTTGTGGTTGGAGGATTCCTAGGTGGAAGATGAGGCTCTCTTCCTCCAACCGTCGTGTTGCTATGGTCTGGCGATGGAGGAGTCCAAGAACATGCATGTCCTTGGTGGAGTGGGAGGGGGAGTTGAAGTGTTGAGCCACGGGGTGGTTCGGTTGGTTGGTCCAGGTGTCCCAGAGGTGTTGTCTGCAACGTTCTGCAAGTAGGCGGCCTGTCTCCCCAACACAGAGGAGGCCACATCGGGTGCAGCAGATGCTGTAGATGATGTGTGTGGAGGCGCAGGTAAATTTGTGGCGGATATGCAAGGATCCCTTGGGGCCTTGGAGGGAAAAAAGGGGGAGGTGTGGGCGCAATTTTTGCATTTCTAGCGGTTGCAGGGGAAGGTGCCGGGAGTGGAGATTGGGTTGGTGGGGGTGTGGACCTGACGAGGGAGTCACGGAGGGAGTGGTCTTTTCGGAACGCTGATAGGGGAGGGGAGGGAATATATCTCTGGTGGTGGGGTCCGTTTGGAGGTGGCGGAAATGACGACGGATGATTCCATGAATATGGAGGTTGGTGGGGAGGCAGGACAGGACCAGTGGGGTTCTGTCCTGGTGGCGATTGGCGTGGCGGGGCTCAAGGATGGAGGAGCAGGAAGTGGAGGAAATGCATTGGAGTGCATCGTCGATCACGTCTGGGGGGAAATTGCGGTCTTTGAAGAAGGAGGCCATCTGGGTTGTACGGTATTGGAACTGGTCCTCCTGGGAGCAGATGCGGCGGAGACGAAGGAATTGGGAATATGGGATGTCAATTTACAGGGGGGCAGGGTGGGAGGAGGTGTAGTCTAGGTAGCTGTGGGAGTCGGTCGATTTATAGGAAGTGTACATTCCTTCATCTCTGCCGTTACAGGTTCGAGAGGTGGATCAAACTCCTCAATATGTTGTGTGATTGTCATCTGTTGCTGAGCATCAAAACAAGATCATCTGTCATTCTTGTAAACTTTAATAAATATTGGATCAACCTGCTCATTGCTCTCTCTTAAAGTAACGTGGCGCTGCGGATCAGTTGACAAAAGTGCCTGCTTCCGTGGTTCAAACTTTAGCATTACCTCTGCATTACATTAACCATTCGTTACTTAAACATCTCTCAAACGCCACGTTGCTGTTCCATCAGGTTGTTGATCCAACCTGGTGCTGTGGAAGCAGATAGGTATTGGCTGAAAGTGATTCCTATGTTTTAAGCAATTAGCGCTCCCACTCCTGTTGCCTGCGTTTGGCAACGATCAGAGAATGTTGTGTTCCATTATGGTGACGGCGCACTGATATAATCAGTTCCTTTTCCTTCCAGTGATGCAGTAAGTTCATCAGGATTCAAAACCAGCAGGTGTGGTTAGTTCAGTGTGGTAGCGTAGCTGTACATGCTGAGGCGTTGAACTTCGGCTTCAGTATGGAAGTTGCTGTGAGTTCACATCGCATAACTGCTAGTTATGCTTACAAGGTGGTCGACTGAATCTTAGTGCGTGCGAGTACTGTTTAAATTGAACGCAACTCAATACAATCGTTTCATGCAAAGTGAGTGATAAGACGACACAGGACAGAAACTTCAGCTGGACGGGGCCATACTCCGTTTCTGCAGTGTAGTAGTTATTGCATTCATCTCACATGTGAAAGTTCCCTGGGTACAAGCAAGGCTGTGTCGCTGCTTATTTGTACGGGCAAGCTGTGTTGATCACGCTGGGTAGCTCAATGGTTAGAGCTGCCTCACAGTACCAAAGATCCAGGTTCAATTCCAGGCTCAAGTTACTGTCTGTGTGGAGTCTGCATATTTTCTCCTTGTCTGCGTGGGTTTTCATGGTGTGTTCCATTTCCCCCCACAGTACCAAGATCTATAGGATCAGTGGATTGGCCATGCTAAGTTATCCGGGATGTGCAGGCGAGGTGCATTATTCATGGAAAATGCGGCCTTACAGAAATTGTGTGGAGACGGTGGTGTGGGTACGTTTGGATGGAATGGTCTCCTTCAGAGGATCAGTGTGGAGCCTATGGGCCAAATGGCCTGCTTCCACACTGTAGTGATTCTATGATGAACAAATTCGTAACAGAAATTAATTGAGAGAAGAATCCCTGAGGTAATTGGAATATCCTTTCCTTAGTGAGGAGATTAAGTTTGTACACACTACTGCTGATGTGATCTCACTAAAATCCTGGACAACAACATCAGCACTTCTCCATACTGCTGTAGGTTTCCCACCAAGGTTAGACCAACCTCACCTGTCAGGGGGAATTTACTGCATTTCTGAAGGTCATTGTCGTTGTCTACTCCCCCAGCACAATGGAAGATCTGGTGAAAATGTTACAATGATGCTTGAGAAGAACGGATAAAATGTGGCAATATAATGTCAATACTGAGATATGCCTCGGGAAACATTTTGCCTGTATCGACCATTAATCTCGCCAGAGCCCACGTCACTCAAATTCCACAGAATCGGATAATGTGCAGCTTAGAAACAGCAAGTGGAATCAAAAATTCATGGGAATTATATATCAAAGTCAAAGTTGTGATACAAGTATTGGCTATGTTACAAAACAGGAAATTAGAATTGCATCTTTGTCAGTATTGCAGTAATGGTGGAGACATTCAAGTTGCATCCAAATTGTAATAAACCAAGCTAATTTTAACGCTGGGAAAAATGAGTTTCACGAGAGTTTTTGAGCTGGTTTTCGTAACAATATGTTGAGCATCAAGCTAGAAACCAAGCAATTTGGAATTAGTGATGTGTGATCTGAACAGCTATTTGAAAACTAGGCAGTAAGATAACTTTTGTGAATAGAGTTCTTAAAATATGATATTTAGATGACGTCTGAATACATCATCTCCCGGAAATTCAAAATGACCAGTATTCCAATAGACCAATGCAGCAAGACACATATGGGTTGCATTGAGGATCACTGTATTTCTTTTCTGCTATCAATTTTGAAGATTATTAATGTATTCCAACTATTCAAGTTGGGAAGAAGAGGGAGAATGGAGAACTATCCACCAGTTAACATGTCATCCACAGGAGAGAATCTGTTGGAATCTATGATAATGAAAGTGGTTTGGTCGGTTGGGAAATAATAGCACACTTCAAGAGAATGGTTCTGCACGTATGAAAAGGAAGTCATATTTTTAAAAGTATTTTGATTGAAGATATCGTTTATAGATATAAACAATGGAGAACCGATGTATGTGAAATACATTGCACATTCAGGACGATATTTCAATGAAATCACACAGTAAGGCATTTGAAAATAATTGAAGCAAAAGGTATTGGGAAGACCATGTGCAGCTGTGAAAATAAAATTTAGGTTTGTTTTCATTTAAAGGTTATGAGAGTGTAGATGATGAAGAGACATACAGACTGGAAGCCCGAGCTTTCGCTTTCTGCATGGATGTTGTCTGACCCGCTGTGAACTGCAACATTTGTTGATTGCAGTACAGATAAAAGCAGATGCAGTAATTTACTCCGAGTAAAAGGCAATATGCCCTGCATAACGTCCACAGAGTGCCGGCGAAAGTATATCTGGAGTTCTGTGCACAGTTTTGGTTACAGATCTAAGGGAGAACATACTGACAACATATACTGAATAGACATTTTACAGATTAATCCCTCAGATGACAAGATTGTCTGAAGAGGGAATTCGGACTGTGTTCCCTCGAGTTTCAACTAATGAGAAGTAAATTTAATAAAAACGAGAAAAATCTCACGGAGGGGACTGACTAAAACAGGTACATGGATAAGTGGGAACAGGCAAGATTGGAGAAAATCCCAAGATAATCTGCATGGACATCAAGCAGAATATTATCACCAGGGAACAATAAGAACACATTAGAAACCAAGAGGGTCATCTGTGTGTGAAGCTCGTGAACATTGACAGATTGTTACATGAGTAATTCACGTCTGTTTTAGACTGGGATGCTCTTGAGCAGATTGATATAAGATGTGAGCGGGGATTGATGGTTTCGCTCGTATAAAATTAGACAAATGATCCGATGTCTTTTTTCCCCCAGGCTGATGTTTGAGACAAGGGAGGAAAGTTACTGATGTTTTTCTTAATGTAGAATCTGTTCGCAGGAGTGATGCCACAGGACCGATGTGTTCCACTTCAAAGGAAGTATAGTGCAGATAGACCAGCGAGTATCAGTTCACTGTTAGTGATAATTATGGAGTAAATAGGTAAGATGAAAATTGATCTCCATTTGAGAGGCGATGTTTGATCAGGGATAGTCAGCATGGCTTTATCAGAACGAAGAGCTGCTTTAAGAAATTGTGTTGAAAATTTTCAAGGAATTCATTTAATGGGTTTCTCAGCAAGCGTTTGACAAAGCCCCACATGAAAAACTGAAAAATAAGGAAAATCTCATGTCATCAGTGGTATCTTGTTAAGGTATACCCAAAACTGTCTTAATGATAGGAGACAGAGGGTGGTGGCAGAATGATGTTTGCGTAACTAGAGACCAGAGGCCGGTGATTTACCACAGGGATCAGTGCTGTGTCCCGTATTATTACCGGATTTCATAAATGATGTAGGCGTGAGATTGGAGGAGTATCATTAATAAGTGCATGTTTGACAGCGAGGAGGAAAGTCTTGTGACACAGGAAGGTATAGGTGGAATGGTCAGATGGACAGATCAATGGCAATGGAATGTAACCCTGATAAATATGAGGTGATGCACTTTGGAAGAAGGAACCAGACATCGGTTATATTTGATTCCTTACAGTATGGAAACAGGCCCTTTGGCCCAACAAGTCCACACTGACTATCTGAAGAGCAATAGACACAGTCCCATTCCCATAACCGATATTTATCCCTGACTAATGCACCTAACACTTTGCCCAATTTATCATGGCCTTTTCACTTGACCTGCACATCTTTCGAATGTGGGAGGAAACCGGAGCAGCTGGTGGAAACCCACACAGATATGGGGAGAATGTGCAAACTCCACACAGAGATTTCCCCGTGGCGGGAATCAAATCCTGGTCGCTTCCACTGCGAGAAAGTAGAGCTAACCACTGAGGCACTGTGTCGCCCCATGTACTCAATGAATGGCAGCACACTAGGAAGTTCAGAGAATGCTTTTCCACAGGTCCTTGAATGTGATTCCACAGGGTACAAAGTTTTTAAGAAGTCATTGTGGACAATAGTTATTGTCTATATTCATCGCGGCAAAGTTTACATGAGCTATCAAGGACTTTTGTTAGGCCAAGATGGAATAATGTGTGCAGTTTTGGGAGCCACTTTACAGGAATGAAGTGATTGCACCGGAAGGGATGCAATGGAGATTCACCAGGACGTTCCCGGCGATGGAGAACGTTATTTATATTGGAGCAGAGAAAGCCTAGGGCAATGTGATTCAGAAGAATAGAGATAAAGTTAACGTAGATTTATGAAATGAGTCATCTTTGAGAAATTGATGTTCGACACCTTAGGGAGAAGCAGTGGATGCAGAAAGATTTTTGATAAAGTCCCAAGCCTACTTTGCAAAATCAAATCTCGTGGGTATGGGCTAATATGCGAACATGGTTTTAATATGAGAAAGTTGACAGGAACCAGTGTAAACGTTAATGACACTCTTTTTGGGATGTATGTATCGTGCGGGATCACAGGGATTGGGTGTTGCACCTCAGGTATTCCCAATAAATTTCAAACCTTGGTTACGGAGTCCAAAATAATCTGACCAAGCCTGCTGATGGCAATACACGATGTCGGCTTGTGAGTGCGTGAGGAGGACATAACAGAAACTCCAAGGTGCCTGTGACAAGTGGTGTGAATGGACAAATACTTGGCAGGTGGAGAGCAATGTGGGTAGATGAGACGTTGTGCACTTTGGTGGGAAGAATAGAATACTAGTCTGTTTTTTAAAAAAGGGATTGCACAAAAAATGTGGTTGTATAAAGGGACTGTGCTCCTTTCTTCTTCCTTACTTTGCAGACCTCCGAGGTTCATCCAGCGCAGCGAGTTCTGAAGCAAGAAGTCAATGTCACGAATGGCAGTGGCACACTGACCAGTGTACAGAGACACACCAGGTGGGTAGCTGTAACTGAACAGGTTCTGGATCTCCTTGCACATCAGCCACTGAAAGCAATATTGGCGGAGCAGACAGCAATTAGGAAGACAAATGTTGTGTTGCAATTCATTTCAACGGGTATTGAGCATAAGAGTAAGGATACATTAATGCAGTTGTACAGGGCCATAGTGAGACATCATTTCGAACATTGTGCGGTATTGTGTGCAGTTTTGATCTCCTTAAGTAATGCCGGATAAACGTGACATTGAGGGAGTGCAGTAAAGGATGACCAGACTGATCTCTGGGATGACCGGCTTGTTGTGGGAGCAGACTTTGGTTCGACTTGATCTGTGCTTCATTGGGTTTCGGAAAATGAGGAGAAATCTCAATGAAGTATATAAATCTCTGACAGGGCCAGACAGATTGGAAGCAGCGGTGATAATTCCACTGGCTGGGACGTATAAAACAGCATGCCACAACATTCGGTACAGAAGGCCACACTGCATTGAGATGGGAATACATGTGTGCACTCAGAGACTGGAGAAACTGGGAAACTCCCTCTCACATCAAGCTGTGGAAGCAAAGGCACTGAATATAAATAAGGATTTTGAGACACGAAAGGGATAGAGATAGCACAGGACTATGCTGTGAAGATAGAGAATCAGGCATCATTTTATTGAATAGGCGAACAAAACGATGGGTCGAAAGGATTGCTGATGTTAATATTTAATATGTTGTCCAACGATTAATCATATTAAGGGATGCGTGCATTGTTGGGGCGAGGTGCATTGGAGCAATGTTCACTCGTGAAATAGAATGGGGAGGCTCAATTTGTAGATTGACCTATCCCTTTCGCGATGTTTCTGTGAAATCTGTGGGCAAGCTCTGTAAACGTTGTCACAAGCTCTCAGATGTTAGGAACTATGTTTCTGAAGGTCGACATAATTGTGCTTCCCATTCCCTTTTCCGATACCGAGCCTGGTGCCGGGTGTTCTGTCCGGTTTAATTCTTTAAAACCTCGGAGCAGAAGAGCTTATCACATGTCTGTGTCTGGACTCACTTTTAAGTCAGACCAGGAAATCATGGGAGATTTGCTCCTGAAAGTATAATGGGGAAGCAAATTGACGTTGGATCGACATTGGATTCAGATCTCTATTACTGACACCAGATTTTAGATATAGATATTTTACTAATTGTTTTTAACTTCCGCCAACTTCCATAACATTAGCCCTGTGTAGATGAGCAATCCAGTGACACTTGCACGACAGCTCCACCTCCACATGGGGACTCAACGGAAATCACACTGAGCAGGTTATTTCTGTGCTGCTTGGCAGCTCTGTCAAAAATAATTTCCAAATATTTAACGATCGTGTTGAGACTGAGGGGATAGTAGTATATATTGGATTGTAATTATTCCCCTCTTACCGGACTGGAAATAGTTGAATAATGTTCCACATCGCCAGGGAGCTGTCAGAGTTGGAGCTGGAATGAAGCAGCTTTCCCAGATACACGGCTTGTTGTGCAGCAGAAGTCTTCATTCCTATTGCAGGAGTCGTGTCGGGCCCATTGACTTTGCCATATCTATTTTGTCCAGCAGTTTCTTCATGACATGTGCAGTGAGTTAAATTTGTTGAAGACTGCCATGGGTGATCCTATGGGCTTCATGTCAAGGGTGAGGTGGATCTCTGACTCAACCCTTCTGGCCGAGGATGGTGCAAAGACTATGTCCTTGCCTTTTGCACTATGTACAGATCTGTTACATTAATTAGCATGGGGTTAATTGCAGAGTAATCTCCTGCAGTGAGTCGTTAAACCATCCATCATCATTTATGACTAGATTTTGCAGAACTGTTGGTCTGTTGATCTTGGGATCGGTGCGCTATGTCTATCAGATGTTCGTCCTGTTGTTTGGAACGTATGCAAAAAGTGAAGTAGCTACAATGGGTTATCATCAGGTTTTTTTACACATGGTTCTGACTCTGACATGTTCACCCGCCCTCGTTACTGAACCATCGAGCAGCTTGATATTAATGATAGATTATCCTGGATAAAAAAGGTTTCAGATTGTGGTTGAATATAATTCTGCTTCTGCTGTTGTTGTGATTTCCAGCACCACATCAATGTCACGAATTCCCTGCTTAGGGAATTTCAGAAAGCTAGACTTTGAAAGCATGTAAAGAGGCTGTTTTTACCTCGAAATGAATTGCTTGCAGTGAAGAATTAGTGATGAACAATTGAGTCATAGACTCTCAGAGTCATGTAATATTCAGACAGAGCATTCGACCCAACTCGTCCATGCTCACCAGTTTTCCTGATCTGAACTATTTCTATTTTTCTTTAGTCAAAAACACCTCCAAATATTTCCCTATTCAGGTACCCATCAAATTGTCTTTTAAATGTTGTAATTGTACTCAACAATAACACTTACTCTGACAACACGCTACATTAATGCACCACCCACTGTGAGAAACAGCTGCCTATAAGATTTCTTTTCAATCTCTCCCCTCTCAACTTCAACCTAACCTCTCTGGTTTTGGATCCCCCCACCCACCATCCTAGGGAAAAGACTTTGCTATTCATCCTATCTCTGCCCCTCATGATTTTATAAACCTATATTAAGTCACCCCTCAGCCTCCAATGCAAAACTAACAAAATCCCAGGCCACTCTTATGTCTCAAAATCTGCAGTATCCACCCCATAATTTTAAATATTTTATCCCCTTTCCAGTTTATAGCATTCCTCCTGTCTCAGACCTTTAAGAATTGTACTCAGTGATCCAAATGTGGCCTTAGAATTCCCTTGTACAGCCACAGCATGATGCCCCAATTCCTCTACTCATTGCTAATGGCTTCTTCACAACCCTGTCTACCTGCGTCTCCACTTTCAAGGAACTAAGTAGCTGGTCCCTGTATCTCTCTGTTCAATAACACTCCCCAGGTCCCTGCCGTTAAGTGACTAAATCCTGCCCTGGTTTGTCTCACAAAATGTAATGTCTCATATTTATCTGTATGAAGCTCCATCTACCATACCTCAGACTACTGACCCAGTAGATCAAGATCTCATTGTTCCCTTAGATAACCTTCTTCACTGTCCATTATCACACAATTTTTTTGTATCGTCTGCAAACTATGCATGGTTCCTATATTATCATCCAAATCTATTACGAAAACAATGAACAACAGCAACCCGGTTACTGTTACACACCGCTGGTCACAGGCGTCCAATTCGAACAACTAATCTCTCCCAGCGCCCTCGGTGTTTTACTGTCAAGCCATTTTTGAATCTGATTGGCTAGCCTTCCCTGTGATTTAACCTTCTTAATCTACCTACCATACGGATTTTTGTTGGGCCTCACTAAGGTGTACGCAGATAACTGATGCTGTTTATCTTCCCCTGTCTTCTGGGTAACCTCTACAAAAAATGGAATCTAGTTTGTGAGACACGCTTTCCCACACATAAAAACATGCTTACTATCATGGCAGTCCTTGCCTTACGAAATGCATGTAAATTCTGCCTCTGAGAATCTTCTACAAACGTTTACCCACACCTGACATCAGTCTGTAGTTCCATGGCTTTTCCTTGCAGACTTTTGTATATATGATGTAACAACATTAATTGTTTTCCAGTCTTCCAGCACCTCACCCGTGGCTGTCAGTGTTCAAAATTAATTAGAAAGAACTGCAGATTCTGCAAATCAGACACAAAGTCAGAAGGTACTGCGAAAGCTCAACAGGTCTGGCAGAACCTGTGCAGAAAAAATCAGAGCTAAAGTTTCTGTGATTTTTCCTCAAAACTCTGACGAATGACATGAATATCTCAGCTAGTGACCCTGCAGTTTCTTCCCCAGCTTTCTGCAAAGGCCTGGAATACAGGTGAACGGATCCCGTGTATTTATCTACGATTATGCATTTAAAGACCTCCAGCATTTCTTCTTCTGAAATGTGGTCACGTTTCAAAAATCACTTATTTTTATTTTCCCGAGTTCCCTCGCTTCCATGTCTTTCTTCACAGTAAATACTGGCGTGATATGTTCATATGGAATCTCACCCATGGAACAGTAACAGGCTATAAGGCAGTGGAGGAGGGCGATTCCTTGTGAAGAGTCTGAGCCCGGCATTGCCAGGAACTTATGGGCTGTGCTGTTCAACTCTTAACTGTGTTTCTGTGGCTGTTTCCTCTTTTATAGGAAGGGCTGCAATGTTTTACATTTTAACTCTCTTCGTTATCTTCTGCTTTGTAACAAGATTCTGTACATGAGAGGCGGGTGTGTGGAATTTTGTACTTACGATTATGTCACCTGTGCAGACATGCAAACTTTTCACTGTCCTCGTGTGAGTACGTGTGACAATGACACTAACAAACCAAATTCAACTCCTGTGTAACTACATAAAGGGGACCCTATTCTATCGCTAGTTTCTCGTCAACCTTGAATATACTTGCATAATCGCTCTCAATTTCTCTTAAATTTATCAGCTACAGCTATCCCATGCTTCCATTTTGCCCTTCTGATTTCCCTGGTAAATGTTCTACTACACCCCGTAAGCTAAAGGGATTCATGATCCCAGCTGCCTATTCCTGATATACACCTTATTGCTTTCCCATCACTGGACCATCAATGTACTCTGTCACGTCTTGTTCCCAACTTTTAACACTGTCATGAACATGTTGTCTCTGAGCTCTCACTATCTCGCTTTTGAAAGACTCGACTTGCCAGATGTACTTTTATCTATGAACAGCTTCCCTCGAATCATCGTTTGAATGTTCTTGCCCAATACCATCACAATTAGCCATGTCCCAATTTACAACATTAACGATGTGAAACAGGCATATCCTTTTCCAGAACTATTTTCAAACTAATAGAATTCTGGCCACTGGTCTGAAAGTGCTCGCACTCGAACAGCACAGACACATGCCCTTCCCTAATTTCCAAGAGGAAATAAAGGTGAGGCCAGAATGAGCGGCGGAATAGGAAGAGTTCCATATAATTTCGTGTTTATGGTTGTGTGTGTGTGTGTGTGTGTGTGTGTGTGTGTGTGTGTGTGTGTGTGTGTGTGTGTGTGTGTGTGTGTGTGTGTGTGTGTGTGTGTGTGTGTGTGTGTGTGTGTGTGTGTGTGTGTGTGTGTGTGTGTGTGTGTTTGTATGTGTGTTTCTGTGCATCTGTTTGTGGACGTGCGCATGTGTATGTTTGTGAATCCATTGAAATGGGAATCAAAATGTCCCTTCTCTCTCTCTGTCAATCCTCTTGTCTTTCAAGTGATGTATTACCATCCTGTGCTGGCCGCCGCAGACCATTTCAGAAGCAGCAGCTTTGTTGGGAAAAGGCACCAAAGACAGTGAACGTCTCAGCTGTGAATTAAATTCGCTACATTGTCACGTGCACACTAACGAAAGCAGTGAAATTTTAGTAATGTCTTCGCTTATGACACCATCTCAGATGCAAGAAATCTCAGTACACATTCTTCAGTATTTGGTGCAGAAGAATATTAAGGTAAAAAGAACGGATTCGAATTAATGACCCTTACACCCGAGTGTGTGCCAGCAACGAGATTCTTGACTGCACCGGGGCTCGTATCCAGAACAGATCAGGCCCAGTTTCCAAACCGCATCAGGACCAGTGACCAGGACGCACCAGTCCAGTCTCCAAAATACACAAAGCCCAGTCTCCAGGCCGCACTGTGCATTAAATCGCGAGGCCTTGACTCCCTCAGCAAGCCTCTGTTCTGGGACTCACCTTCACCATTACCATTGGAGTCACTTTAAAAAATTAAAAGTTTGTGAAGGAAAAATACACCAAAAAGCAGAATAAAAATGAGAGACACAAAATGGGTGGAAGCAGATGAGTTCCTACCCTGCCGCCATCCTTCATACACCACGCTGTTTACTTTCATGTTTCACGCAGCATATTTCATGCTGTTTCCATCTTCCACACATAACTTGGAGACTCAGAGCAGTTTTGTCCGATTCCTTGCAATGCTGTTCCACAAATATGAACAGATGGAGATGAACATGACCATTACTATCCTGTATGCTGCCATTGGCTTTATTTCAGGCCTTTATAATCCATTCTCACTGTAATTTGGAAAAGTATATCAAAACACATTGAAAGTTAGATAAATTGATATTACCTTCATCACAACCTCTTCCAGTGCTTCACTCAGAGTGGCCTGGATGCAATCGTACTGCTGTGGTCAGCATAGCACCCCTTGCTGGAGAGTTGTTTTTAGATTAATTCACGGCATAGCTCCCGCTGTTGGACAGACATCCCTTCCGGATTTATAGATCAATGCTCTGCTGTCGTATACACAGTTTTCCACACTTGGCAATTTTCTGGGTTGAACCGAGCACAGCTTGATCTATGCAGTGCTGTGTACTGACCAGATAGACAGGCCCTCTTGGTTAAAGGCTCTCTTTGGTGGATTGAGAACTTGATATAACTAACCATTTGAGTTGATCTGACACTGCGTTTTATTTATGTTCTCCTTCTTGTGTTTGGAACCTCCATCTCTCTCTGTATTAATGTTGCAGTGAGCCCATGTACAGTACATCATGTTTGTGAATTCACACTGTTTATGGCAGCAGCCACCGTCTCTTTATTCAGAAACAGTCAGCAATTCCCATCGTCTTTGTGAATTCACGTCGAAAGAAAGTATGGCCTTGAGGATAAAGGCCGTACCTTTGGTACATATTTCAAAACATGTTCCCCCTCACTACTTCACACCGCCAAGTAACCACATGAAAATATTCAGTGTGTAATGAGAACAATGCGACCACTGGAAACATGAGGGAACAGACTATCAGGGAGATGCAGTAACACTTCCCATGTCTGAACTGGTCAGAGTGAACCCTCCAGTAATCACTGTGTCGCTGAGTCCTGTAATCTCTTTCCGTTTCAGTAGCATACTGCATTTCATTCTTACTGAAAAGTTCAAAGATCCACGTTTAAACACGTTATTTTCCAGCTGCCAAATTATTGTCCTATGTTTATCCAATCAGAGTGCCTCGAACACTTTTTGATAACTTCAGTTACTAACTATCTTAGTTCGAATACATCTTTTGCATTTATCTAAATCTTCGATATCGTTTGCAAATAGGTGAGGCCCAGCACTGGTCACTGTGTCATTTCAGTCATTGATTTGTGTTAAAATGATAAAAATCGATTTATTCCCAATTTATCCCTGTTTCAGGCTCAATGACCTGGTCTCCCCCATTCACATGTAGTTACTTTGGAATGCTGAATATTCCCTTTCATTTCCTGTGTAACAGCCATGAAAGTTAAAAGATCTGTTCCAATTGCTGAGTAAAAGGCTCGAATGGCTGAATAGCCTCATTCCGTTCCCATGTAAAACTCTTGATGGGCTGAATAACCTGCTTCAGTATATGCGCAGTTATGGATGTTGCTAAATATTTTGGAACAATCAGTGAACAGCCTACTTTTGACCTTTTGATGGAGGGGAAGTGAATCGATGTTGCAGCTGCTGATGAACTAAATTAACTGATGGATACCCAATTTCCATTTGCTTAGACCTTCAGAAAAATGTCCTACTTCACAGGAGGTAGTGCCACATAACACAGTGGGCAGTACCTTCAGAATGAGACTGAGACATTCTCTCCATCCGGACTGTCTGCTAGGTTTTCCTACAGAAGTTGTCAGAGACAGATCCATCTGTGCCAAGGTGTATGTTGAGAATGCTTCCTTCTTGTCGTTTCCCCCATCACTTCCCACAGACTGGCTGCTGTGTATTTGAGGCTTCTGCCTGCTCAGTCAGTGGTGGATCTGTGGAGACACGCTTTGTAATGGACATTGAAGTCCCACACCCTGAGTACGTTCTGTTTCCTTGTCACCCTCAGTGCTTCCTCTGAGGAATTGAGTTATCACCAAAAGGTGGTATGGAAACCAGTAGATGCCGACCATCAGGAGATTTCCTGTTACCATGAGATTTCCTGAGTTCTGGAATCAATGTTGGAGAATTGCAGGGTAACTCCTTTCCTGACCTTATCCCTGAGGATTTTCCCACCACTGGTGGGTCTGCCCTGCCCGCGGGACAGGATATAGCCAGGGATGGTGATGCAGCTTCATTCAATATTACCCATCAGGCATGATTCTGCGAGTATGGCAGTATCAGACTGTTTCCTGACCAGTGGTCGGAAAACGCAGCCAGTCAGGCAGAATTACACGAGCTGGATAATCGATATTTCTGGCATAAATCCTTTACCATTAATGAGGCTTGTGTGTCGTTTTTTTTGGGGGGGGGGGGAGTGGTCAATAAATAAATGGGAGGAGAGCTGTGGGTGGGGGCAAGGTAGCTGCGAATTCGATATGAAGATGGATCTGAGGGAGTAGTTGATAGTTTAGAAAATATAGTAGAGTGGATAGATGGGAAAGGCGTTGGACTCGTCAAGCGGACGGTGCCGAGTTGGAGACTTGAGACTCGGATAATGCTGGGAGAGGGGAAATGAGGAAACTCGTGAAATCCACATTAATACCGTGGGATTGCAGGATCCAATGATTGAAGTTGAGAGGTTGTTCCTCCAGTCATTGCGTGGTTCGGGTTTGGTGATGGAGGAAGACCACGACCTGTATATCCTTGGTGGATTGGGAGAGGGTGTTGAAATTTTCACCCACGGGGCTCGGTGGGTGCGGTTGTACCAAAGACGTGCTCTGAAATGATCCACAAGTTGGTGCCCTGGATCCCCAACGTAGAGGTAATGACATTGTGTGAAATGGATACAGTAGATGACATGTGTGGAAGTGCATGTAAATTTGTGACGTATGCGGAAGGGCTCATTGGGGCACTGACGGAGGTGATGGGTCTTTTTGTCTGTTTTGGAAGTGATGGAGGATGATGCGATGGATACAGAGTGAGGTGGGTTTGCAGGTAAGGACCGGGAACATTCTGTCCTTATTGCAATTGGGGGGCGGGGTTCGAGGGCGGAGGTGCGCATGGTGGATGAGAGGCACTGGAGGGCATCATCGACCATATGGGAGGTGAAATTGCGGTATTGGAAGAAGGAGGACATCTGGGATGTTTTAAGATGGAATTGGTCATCCTGGGAGCAGGTGGTCCGTTGTGGAGGAATTGGGAATAATGGACGTCGTATTTTCCAGCAAATAGTGTGTAAGGATGTGTCGTCGAGGTAGCTGTAGGAGTCGGTGAGGTTGTCGTAGATGTCCGTTTTGAGACGATCACCAGAGATGGAGATGCAGATTTACAGGAAGGGCAGCGAGGTGTCTGGGATGGTACAGATTAACTTGAGTTTGGGACGGAACGTGTTGGTGCAGTTGAGGAACTGTACAACCTTCTCGTGGGAGCACGAATTGGCGCCGATAAATTCATCAAAGTAGCGGCAAGAAAAGTGGGGAATGTTGCCAGTGTAACTGTGAAGTTTCCCCGCAGCATTCGGCACCAAACATTCTGTCTGGAACTGGAAATCCCTAGAAAATACTCTAACCATCATTTTCTGTTACATTCTACACCCGACATTAGTTGGGAACGGCCGGACGTCAGTGAATTTAAAGAAATAATCAGATCTCAAGTGAAGAGGCCCAATTGCATGGTGATGGAGACACTGTCACGGAGTCCCCACAGGCAGTTAAAATGGTGAATACATTTTCCCTCCGTTTACACGTGTTCAGTTAGCATGATCGATCACAATCGAGTCTAAAAGTCAGAAATTTCCAAACTCCATTTGTCTTCAAGGATCTCGGAGAGAATCCTTCACGAAAGCAAGGTTTCACCCTCCGTGTGAGAATATGGAAAAAAGTGATCTGTGTCTGCTCTCCAACGATCGAGTATGTGGGAGTTTCCTCGAAATCATCTGTTCCTTTGGATGTGTCTCAGTATGTTTGGGGAGGGACTGTTTCTTGTGGTTTATGTCACATTTCTGTCAGAAATTCAGATTTTCACATTTGTCATTTCAGCTCCAACTGTTTTAATAAACCCCAGAGTACAGTGACACATTTGAAAATCTCTATCTGTCCTCAATCAAACAAGTCACTTTTCCTCCATGTTGATGTATAATGTGTTTTTTTTACCTTCCTCACAGCTAACGTAGTGACGACCTACGTCCTGCTTTATAAAGATTGTGGATTGTCCCCATGTGTCAGACGTTATCTGGCGGCATGGCAGTGGCGGATCTACTGGTCATTACCCTCGACCTGATATTGAGACACATTTCCATTGTTTATCGGGAACAGTTTTATTTCATGTGGGACATCTCCGTGTGTAATATCCACGTCAGCCTGCTTTATGCAGCCACTGACTGTTCTGTCTGGTTCACCGTCACTTTCACCTTTGATCGATTTGTGGCCATTAGTTGCCAGAAGCTTAAAAGGAAATATTGCAGTGAGAAAACGGCGGCGGTGGTTCTGGCAACAGTGACTGTGCTGAGCTGTTTAAAAAATATTTTCTGGAATTTTATGTTCACAGGTAAATATCGGCTGGCGAACAAGCCCTGGTTTTGTAATGCAACAGACGGTGTTCATTTCTCTCCTTTCTGGGTGGCAATCGAGTTCCTCCACCACATTCTAACCCCAGATCTCCCATTTCTCCTGATCCTGCTGCTCAATGTTTTCACCGTCAGGCACATTTTAGTGAGCAGCAGAGCCCGCAGGAGACTCAGGGCTCACACTAGTGGGGACGCTCGGTTTGACACAGAAATGAGCAGTCGCAAAAGATCTATCATTTTACTGTTTGTGATCTCGGGCAATTTCATCCTGTTATGGTCAATATTAATGATATTTTCCATATCGTACGGGATGGATGTGATTGGGCGTCGACGTGTCTTTACATACCTGTGTGAAGGAACTGGGCTTCATGCTGCAGCTCCTCAGTTGCTGCACAAACACCGCAATTTATGCTGTGACGCAGACAAAGTTCAGACAGCAGCTGAAGAATGTGCTGAAATATCCCTTAACCCAAATGTATCAATCAATCAGATTCACTTGTAAATCAATCCATCCGGGAGTCTCTCATTGTAGTTGAATTTTTCACCGATGAAGCAGCCTGTCGCTTTCGTATTGGCCTGTGGGTAGCGCGGGTTTGTCCATCCTTATCCGACAGGAAAGTTACAGGGACATTTCAATGATTCTATCAACCCGGGTGCCAGTAAATAAAGGCACTATCCCACTGACTGTATCGATCACTTCAAATTATGAACAATAAAAATGTGCATTAAAAATTACCGAGCAGCAGAGTGAATGATCTTGTTGTTTGTCATTGTTTTGAAGAAGCTGAGCTGGACAGAGACAGAGTCAGCCACAAGTCTTGGTCCTTGGGGAAGGGGAGGGGAACGGGGCCTGAGCTCAGGAGTTCGATTTAACTCGCTCTGTCATTGCTTTCACCTCTGGGTCCCCCACAACGACCTGGTCTTCGACACAGTTTATCTCTCTCCCCCGTTGCCGCTATCTCCAATCAACCTTATCTGTATCTCGCTTTCTCTATCACTGGCTCCCTTTCGAATCTCAAATTTATCTCCCCTGTTATTTCATCTCATTTTCCTCCCTCACTTCCTCGGTGCACTCGCCCTTTCTCTCCACTCTCACTTTCACTTCCATCTCTTGACAGCCCACTTTTTGTCTCGCTCTCTCTTACCTCCACGGTTCCTCCACCCTTGTCCACTCTTCTCTCTCTCCAGCAACTTCTCTCTAACTCTGACTACCACCTTCATATTCCTCCCCCATTTACTCACTACTCAAAGTCGGAGAGAAACGGAATGAGGGCGGGGAGAATGCGTGAGTCAGAGGAGGACGGTGAGAAGAAATCACACAGAGGGAGAGAGAAAGAGGGCGCGGTGTGCGGAGAGAGAGGGTACGAGAGAGAGAGGGAGAGAGGCAGCGATGCAGCGAGGAGCGAGAAGCCAGGAACGAAGCGGGAAAGAGGCCGAAAACAGGCGGGAGGGTGGTGAGAGAGCAGAGAGAGAGAAAGGGAGGAGTGAGCAAGAGAGGAAGGAGACAGAGCGGGAGGGGAGGCAAGTAAGAAAGGGTGGGAGGGTGTGGGAAGAGAGTGAGAGCGGGATCGAGAGAGAGAGATGGAAGTGGGAGACAAAGTGGGAAGGCAGGAGGGAGAGACAGTGGGCAGGGAGGAAAGGATAGCGAGAACGGGTAAGAAGGGGAAGAGAATGGGAAGGGGATGAAGAGAGAGAGGGAGAGTGAGAGGGGGGAGAGTTGGTGACAGAAAGTGAGAAGAGGGAACAGAGACAGTGGTAATGATGGGTATAGAGACACTGGGATGGGAGGTAGATGGACGGAGAGGTGGGGAGAGATTGGGAAGTGGGGAGACAGAGAAATAGAGGGATTGGGTGTGGGAGAGAGGGAGAGAGGTAGCGAGAAGGAGGCAGTGAGTGAAGCGGTGAGAGAGTGTAGTGAGGTAGAGGGGAAAGAGAGGGATTGCGGGGAGAGAGAGCGGGCGGGGAGAGGGAAAGGGAAAAAGACGGTTAGGGCTGGCAGAGAGAGTCTGGGGGATTGGGGAAGAGACAGTTGATGGGGAGAAAGATTTTAAGAGAGAGAATATAGAGTATGACAGGTGTGGAGAGTGTGGGGGAGATGGTTGGAGGAGAGAGTGTGACGGGGCGAGGGAGAGGGGAGAAAGGTGAGGGGCAGGAGGAGAGACAAGGTGTTGAGAGACAAGAGCAGAAAGTGGGAAGAGGTGGGGCAAGGAGAATTTGGGAGAGAGAGAAAGAAAGAGGGAAATGGGAGAATATGAGAGAGACAGTGGCACGGGAGGGATAGCAGGCGAGGGAGAGGGAGAGGTACAGAGACAGAGGCAGTGGGAGAGATGGGGAATGGGGAGAGATAGAGTTGGGGTAAAGGTGGAGGGGGAGAGAGGTAATGGCAGAGACAGAATGTGAGAGGGTGGGGGAGATGGTAAGGGAGAGAGAGGGGATTGGAAGAGAGAGAGATAGGAGTGATAGAGGGAGGGTGGACAGTGAGAGTGTGAGAGGAAGAGGAGATTGAGAGAGATTGAGAGAATGCATGAGGAAGGAGGGAGACAGTGCGGTACAGGGCGAGTGGTGGTGGAGAGAGTGTGGTAAGAGAAGAGGGAGAGAAAAGCAAATGGGGGCAGGGGAAATGGACGAGAAAGGGGAGGGAAGAGAGATCGTGGACAGAGAAAGAGATATTGTGGGAGAGATAAATAGCGCCGTGGGGAAAGGCAGACAGGTGAATTAGAAAGAGACGGACGTGGAGGAAGCAAAGAGAGAGAGGTGGGAAAGCGAAAGAGTAATTGGGGATTAAGAGAGAGGGACAGGCGAGAGATAAAGTGAGCGAAAGAGGCGGGAGAAAGATGGGAGAAGGGAGAGAGTGGAGAGTGGAGGGATCGGGACAGATTGGTTTAGATTTCTTACAGTGTGGAAACAGGTCCTTTGAGGAGAAAGTGAGGTCTGCAGATGCTGGAGATCAAAGTTGAAACTTTATTGCTGGAACAGCACAGCAGTTCAGGCAGCATCCAGGGAACAGGAGATTCTGCGTTTCGGGCACAGGCCCTTCTTCAGGAATCATTCCTGAAGAAGGGCCTGTGCCCGAAACGTCGAATCTCCTGTTCCCTGGATGCTGCCTGACCTGCTGTGCTGTTCCAGCAATAAAGTTTCAACAAACAGGTCCTTTGGCCTAACATGTCCATACCGACCCTCTGACTAATGAAGTTAACACTACGGGCAATATAGCACGGCAAATTCACGCGATCTGCACATCTTTGGACTGTGAGAGGAAAACAGAGCACCCGGAGAAAATCCAAGCAGACACGGAGAGAATATGCAAACTCCATACCGAGGCTGGCATTCAACCTAGAGCCCTGGTGATGTAAGGCAGAAGTGCTAACTACTGAGCCACCGTGCCACCCACTGGACTGAATCTGAAAAACGCACGATTGAGATTTCAGAGAGGTGGTGAGAGAGGGGGTGGGTGAGAGAGGTGTAGAGGGCGAGGGAGAGAGAGGAAGGCACGGGTTAGAGAGACGGTGAAAGTGAGAATAGAGAGGGAGGGATGGAAGGGGAGAGAGGACAAGACAGAGAGAAGGTGCAGAGAGAGGGAGGGGAGAGAGAGGGAAGGAGAGAGAGGGAAGAGGCTGAGTAGAAGTGAGTGGGAGAGAGAGAGAAAGAGAGTGGAAAAAGACAGATGGAAGGGGTAGAGATAGGGAGGGAGATAGGATTAGAGATTGAAGGAGGGAAAAGAGAGTGATTGGGGCAGACAGAGAGAGAGAGAACGAGAGAGAGAGACAAACAGGAGAGAGATGGGAGAATGGGACAGTGGGGGAGGACAGGAGGGTGAGAGAGGGAACGGAGAGGAACACGGGGTGGGAGAGTGAATGGTCGAGATAGGATGTGAGGGAGTAGAGAGAGAGGGAGGGATGAGAGAGAGTGGGTTGAAAGAGACTGGAGTGGAGGAGCATGAGGGCAGAAGAGAGAGAGAGAGAGAGAGGGAGGGGAGGACAGAGGAATGGCAGAGCGAAAAAGAGGCAAGAGAGGAGTGATCGAGACACGGAGCAAGACAGGTGGGTGAGAGAGTGGGTAGAGACAGAGAGTGGAGAAAGCGAGAAAGGGCAGAGAGCGAGAGCAAAGGGGGAGAGAGAGGGGAGGGGCAGAGAAAAAGAGGGAGGGAAACGGGAAAGAGAGATTGGGAGGCTGGGACAAGTGCGGAGAGATAGTTCGTTGAGAGAGAGTGAGTGGAGAGAGGAAGACAGGCAGACGTGAGAGAGGGAGGGACGTGAAGGCAGAAAGATGAGAGATAGATAAAGAGGGAGGCGGGAGAGAGACAGAGAGGGAAAGGAAGAGTCGGCTCAGAGAGGGATAGAGAATGGCAGAGTTACAGGGAGGCACGGATGGCAGGGAGAGAAAGCGAGGAGGGTAGAGACAGCGAGAGAGAGGCTTGAGAGAGAGTGAGAGGAGAGAGGGGAATGAGAGAGGGCGGATGGGAGAGCGTGAGGGATGGAGATAAAACTAAAGGGGGAGAGAGAGAGAGACAGGGGGTGGCAGGGCGTGGACGAGGAGAAAGAGAGGGATGAGAAAACAGAGAAAGATGGATGGAGGGAAGACAGAATGAGGGAGCAACGAAAGGCAGACAGCAAAGTTGACCGAGAGAGAGTGGGAAGGGCTGAGAGCGAAAAACACATGTGGAACAGAAGAGGGAGGAGGACAGACATAGAAGGAAGGGTTTAGAATGCGAATGATTAGAGCGATACAGGCTGGAAGAGAGAGAGGGTGGGTTGGAGAGAGAGAGGGATGAGCGAGAGTGGAAGCCAGTGAGAGGAAGAGGGCGAGAAAGAGAGAGGAGAGAGTGGGAATTGTGGACGTAGAGAAGGCAGATGGGAGAGAGGAGGAGAGTTGGGGGAATGAGAGAGAGAAAGAGAGGGTGGTACGAAAGAGAGAGAGGGATACAGAAATGGAGAGGGGAGAGAGGGATCGGTGAGAGTGAGCGACGGTGGTGGGGAGAGACAGAGAGACAGGGATAAAGAGATGGAGGGGGTACAGACACAGAGAGGGAGGGTTGAGAGAGACTGGGGGCATTAGAGTGAATAGGAGTGAGACTGAGGGAGACGGGAGAGTAGGAGGAGAGACAGGGACTGGAGTGGAATATAAGGAGAGAGGGAGGGTGAAGAAAGACGGATGAAGGGGAGAGAGGGAGTGATCAGAGAGTGGGGAAAGGAGATTGTGGTGACGGGGAGCTACAGGCAGTGGTGGAGACTGGGAGACAAGTGTGGATGTAAAGGTGGAAGCGAATGATAGAGACAGAGAAAGAGAGGGGTAGGAAGCAAGGGGAAGGTGCAGTGAGTGGGGGAGCTAGAGTTGTGAGAGAAGGAGGGGAAAAGAGGGAGGGATGACAGAGGGGGAGGGAGGAAGAGAGGTAGGGAATGAGAGAAAGTGCAAGGGAGGTGTAAGAGAGAGAGAGAGAGGGAGGGGTAAGAAGGAAGTAGGGTGCTGGGAAGAGGTGGAAGGGCGAATAAGAGTAAGGGGGTAGAATCAGAGAGGGAGGGGTGACAGAGGGAGGGGGGGATGGAGAGGGAGGGTGATGCGTGAGCGTGGTTGTGGAAGAGTGGGAGATAGAGGAAGGAGAAAGCGAGGGGAGAGAGGAGTGTTTTGGAGGGGTGGGAGTGAGTGGGTGAGAGTGGGAGGGGCAGAGTGAGAGGGTGGAGAGAAAGAGAGGAGGCACAGGAGGGAAAGAGCACGTAGGGCAAGAGACAATGAGAGGAGACGAGAAAGAGACAGCGAGAGAGAGACCAAGGGGCAATACAGAGAGGGAAGAGAAAAGGTAGGAAAGAGGGTGTAGCGAGTGAGATACGACAGAGGCAGGGAGAGAGAGAGACTGAGGGACCTGAGGTAGCTAATGATAGAGAGGAGCAGTGGGAGTGTACGAGGGGAGAGGGGGAGGGATTGAAAGAGAGGGGGAGGTAAGAGAGATTGGGTGAGTTGAGGGAGCGAGAGAGGGATGACAGAGAGACAGGGCTGAGAGATTTTTTGGAGAGGAAGGCGGGTGAGAGAGACGGAGAAGCAAAAGAGAGAGAGGGAGGTGGAGCAAAAGAGACAGCTTGACGAGAGAGAGAGGGACAGAGACAGAAGGGGTGTGAACGAGAGAAGACAGGGACTGGCAGACGGAGAGAGAGGGAGATGGATAGAGAGACTGGGAGGGAAGAGCAGTGGAGCGAGAGAGTAGAGAGAGGGACAGAGGGAGGGAGTCCGAGAGAGAGTGATGGAGAGAGCTGGGATAGAGAGAGGGAGAGGTTGAGGGAGAGAGGATGTCATGGCGCGGGGAGAGAGGCAGGGGGAAGAGAGAGGGTAGGTAATAAGAAAGACAGAGACTGAGGGCAATAGAGAGAGGGGGAGGTAAAGGGGGAGAAGAGAGAGTTTAAATAGTGAGAGAGGACATCGCGAGTGAGAGAGATAGAGAGAGCTGTGGAGCTAGAGAGAGGGGGCGACAGAGTGAATGAAGAAGGCACGGCGGAGACTGAGGGAGAGTGAAGCAAGATGGTAAACGGGGAGAGACTGATGGAGGACTGGAAGAAAAATGAGTGAGAGAAATTGTGGGGAGGGGAAGGCAGAAGAGAGAGGAAGGGTTTGAGAGGGTGGGTTGATCAATAGCGGCAGCTAGAGGAGATCGAAAAGGGAACAGAGATGGAGGGAGGTGGTCAGAGAGACCGAACAGGGTGGGTCAGAGAAAGACAGAGGAAAATGGTTAGAGAGGGAAGGAAGCGCTATCGAGAGAGATAGGGAGGGGGTTAGAGAGAGAGCGTAAGAGAAGGGGAGAAAAAGTGCAAAGAGTGAGAGGGGCAGAGGGAGGGGGAGAGAGAAACGAAGAGAGCTGGTGATACAGGGAGAGAGGTTGAGAGAAAGTAGTTGGGGGCGCAGAGAGAGAGGGAGGTGGAAGAGAGAGGGAAGGGAGAGGAAGAGAGAGGGAGAGGAGAGGGAGTTCGGTGCAAAACCTGCAGCTAGGGGAGAGAGAAAGATAGATACAGAGGGAGGGAAGAGAGAGGGAAGGGAGAGGAAGAGAGAGGGAGAGGAGAGGGAGTTCGGTGCAAAACCCGCAGCTAGGGGAGAGAGGAAGATAGATACAGAGGGAGGGGAGAGAGAAAGGACAGTCTGTTGCTGAAAAAGAGAGATAGGGTTAGAGAGAAGAGAGGGAGTGAGGGAGGGGGAGACAGAGAGAAAATGAGATTGGGGAGCGAGGGAGCGCCGAGGAGAGGACAGAGAGGGCTGGGTGGAGAGAAGGAGGCAGATGGGAAGAGAAACCTGGGGGAATGATCGAGAGAGAAAGAGCGGGCGTTAGTGTGAGAGAGAGTGAGAGATTGTGAGGCAGAGGTGAAGGGTAAAAAGAGGGAATGGGAAAGAGGGGGAGTGGGACGAAGGCATAGATGGAGGAAAGGAGATAAAAAGAAACTGAGGGGGGAGAAAGAGACGCGGCTGGGTGAGGGGGAGAAAGATAGGGAGATGACAGAGAGGGAGGGAGCTGGGGAAGACAGGCAGAGTGCAGACAAAGACAGGCATTAGAGCAGAGAGAGTGTCTGAGGGGCGAGTTAGAAATCGACGTGAGACAGAGAGAAGGAGGTGTATCAAGCAAGGGAGGCTTTTGGATAGTGAAATTGGGAATCGAAAGAGTGAGGGGAGGAGAGATAATTTGGACGGGTAGAGAGAGAGAGAGAGAGAGAGAGATGGACAGCTGTGGAGAGAGAAGGCAGATGGTGAGAGAGGAAGAGAGAGCTGTGGAGTACGAGAGAGACAGAAAGAGATAGTGGGTAACAGAGAGGAGGGGGAGTTTACAGAAAGGGAGACGAGCAGAAAAGAATAGAGAGAGGCGTCAGATGGTAAGAGGGTGATGGGAGACAGGGAGGTAGCAAGAGAAAGGGAGGGGGAAGAGAGAGTGAGGAGGGAGAGGGAAAGGGACGAATGGGGACAGAGACATTGGGACGCACGAGCGGGAGGGGGCGACACAGAGTGGCATAAGTGGAAAAAGAGAAATACGGAGGGTAGGAGAGATGGGGACATATGGAAGAGAGGGGGAGTGAGATCGAGAGGGAGTGGAGAGAAGGAAAGTGGGCGAGAGAGAGATGGAAGGTGTAGAGAGAAAAGTAGAGAAATGGAGAGAGCGAGATAGCGAAGCTGAGAGCGGGTGGAGAAAGAGTGGGAGTATGGAGTGAGACAGACAGGAAGGTGAAAGATATTGAGGGTGATAAAGTTTGGGGAAGTGGGATGACAGAGCGGGAAGAGAGGCATCAGAAGAGAGACAGTTGGAGTGGATAGAGAGCGAAGGAAGTCGAAAAAGAGAGATGACATGGGCGAGCAGACAGAGGGGGAAGAGCAAGAGAGAGGGTGGGGGTATAGACAGAAGGAGGGCACGAGAGGTGCTGAGTGATGTTTAAAAAAGACAGTAGGGAGAGAGGGAGAGGAGAAAGAGATGGAGAGAGAATGGTTAGAGGAAGGGGGTGGAGAGAGGAATGAATGGCGAGACACAGAAAAACATGGGGAGAGCGAATTAGATGGGGAGGGAGAAAGAGAGAAGTGGGGGACGAGAGAGAGCGCAAGAGAGGTAAGCAGAGATGGAAGGAGAGGGACTTATGGAGAGCGAGTGAGAGAGAGGAGGCAATGAGGAGCAAAAGAGAAGGGCAGAGAGGTGGAGGGGAGAGAAAGGGATAAGGAGGCTGGGGAGAGAGGTGTTAAGAGAGAAACGGGAGAGTGGGGGAGTGAGAGTACGGGGATGGAGTGAGGCAGAGAGACTCAAAGAAGGAGGAGAGACTCGGACACAGGGGCGGTTAAGAGTGGCGGGGAGGGCGGGTAGATGGTGAGAGAGACAGATAGGAAACGACAGAGTGAGGGTAGGGAGAGACAGTTAAAGAGCGAGTGGGAGACAGAGTGTGAGGAGGAAGAGGTAGCCGGAGAGATTGTGGAAAGAGACGAGGGAAGAGCGACAAAGTGGGGCCGAGAGAGAGTAAGAGGAAGGGAAGAGAGAGATGCGGAGCGTGGACTAATTTGGGAGAGACAGGCGGAACGAGAGAGAATGAGTGGGAGGTGGGAGAGAGTGACGGCGGAGGAGAGTGAGAGGGACAGGCGACAGAATAGGGGTGAGAAAGAGGGACCTAATTTAGAGAGGGGCGTGCAGAGAGAGAAAGGGAAATTGAGAGAAATAGAGATAGGAAGGCTGGGAGAGGTGTGAGAAAGAGAGAGAGAGGGTGGAGAGACAAAGAGAGTGAGGTGGAACAGGAAGAGAGAGTGATTAGGGATAGAGAGAGGTGAAGACCGAGAGAGAGAGGCGAGAAAGAGTGAGTGGAAGGAAGAAAAGAGGGAGACAGCGGTGGAGAGTGTGAGGAAGAACTGAGAGAGATTCGGCTAGAAAGAGGGAGGGGTCAGAAAGAGAGGGAAGGCGCAGAGGGAAAGAGAGGGAAAGTGGGAGAGAGGGAGGCTGAGAGACAGGGGAAAAAAGAGAGGGCAGATTGTGAGAGAAAGACGGAGATGGAACAGAGAGGGAGAGAGAGAAACAGAGAGATATCGAGAGATAGTGAGGCTGAGAGAGAGAGCAGAGAGGGAGGGGTGGAGAGAGAGAGATGCAGGTGTGAGGAACGAAATTGAGAGGTGGAGACAACGAGCGGAAAAGAGAGAGGGAGGGGAGAGAGACAGATAGGGAGATGTTTACTGAGAGGCAGTTGGGAGAGAGAGGGAAAGGAGACTGAGAGAAAGCGAGAGGGAGAGTTAGAGCGGTAAGGAGATAAAGAGGGGAGAGTGGAGAGGGGGAGAATGAGGCGGAGAGAGAGAATGTCGGCGAGATAGAGATATGAGCTGAGAGATACAGAGGGTAAGAAGAGAGAGAGGTACGGAGGCTGGGAGAGAGAGAGGACAGAGAAAGGGGGTGGAGAGAGAAAGAGAGGGAAGGGGAGTGAAAGAGAGTGTGGCATGATGGGAGAGAGAGTGAATGACGGTGAAGAGGCAGATTGAAGTGGACAGAGAATGAAAGTGAGGGAGGAGAGAATACAGAGACGGGGATAGAGGATAAAGAAAGGGAAGGGGCAGACAGAGGGATAGGGAGGCTGGAGAAAGGGGGTTGAGAGAGAGAGAGAGGGAAGTGGGTGAGTGAGAGGCAGGGGATGAAGAGAGTGTGAGAGAGAGACAAAGAAGGGGAAGAGAGAGTCGCTGGGAAGGGAGTCAAGAGAGGCGAGAGGAAGAGAGGATCAGGGCGAGATATAGAAGCTGAAAGAGCGAGAGAGAAAGGAGGGGATAGACAGTTAAAGTGGGAGTGGGAGATACAGATTGAGAGAGTGAGGTGGAAGAGGAAGAGGGAATGATTGGGGACACAGAGAGAGGAAGAGCGAGAGAAGGAGGCTAGAAAGGGTGAGTGGAAGGAGGGAGAGAGGGATACGGCAGAGGAGAATGAGAGAGAGAGGCGAGAGAGAAGGGGTGAGAAAGAGTGAGACATCAGAGAGAGAGGGAAGGTGCCGAATAGAAAAGGAGGGAAAGTGGGGAAGAGCAGGAGTCTTGGAGAGTGGGAGAAAGAGTGAGGGTGCAGAGAGAGAAAAAGTGAGGTGGAGAGAATGAGGGACGTGGGAGTGAATGAGCAAGTGGAGAGAGACGGTGGGGGAGAGAGGCAGTGCGGAGAGAGCCTTAGAGGTGGAGAAAGAGAGGCAAATGGGGAGTGAGATTAAGAGGTGGGGACCGAGACAGGGAAAATTGGGGTGGAGAGAGAGAGAAAGAGAAAAAGGGAAGGAAACAGAAGGAGGGAGAGGATGTAATAGAGAAAGTGGTAGGGCCAAAGAGACAGAGAATGAGGATGAGGAAAAGAGATACAAAAGGGGAGAGCGGGAGATTGAGGGATGTGAGAGGTATGGGGACGGGGAGGACGAGAGAGAGGCGTGGAGATGGAGTGGAGACGGATAGACAGAAATTGGGAAGAGGGTAGGGAGAGAGCGATACACAGGGAGGTGAGGAGAGGCAGAATGGAGGGAGAGAGTGGGACAGGTGTAGAGAGAGAATGGGGCACAGAAAGGGAGCGGGACAGCGTGAAAGGATGAAGATGAGGAGAGAGAGGGAGGAGCGAAGAAAGAGGGATGGTGTGCAGCGAAACAGGGAACGTGAGAGAGCAAAGGAGGGGAGGCATGAAAGAGAGAAGGGGAGAGAGGATGGAGGGGGGACGCGAACATGCGGCAGCAGAGGAGAAAGGTCGAGCGTGAGAGGGAGGAGGGAAGAAAGAGGGATGGTGTGCAGCGAGAGAGGGGACGGGCGAGAGTGAAGGAGGGGAGGCATGAGGGAGAGAAGGGGAGTGAGGATGGAGAGAGGGTAGGACGTGAACGTGCGGCAGCAGAGGAGAAAGATCGAGCGTGAGAGGGAGACAAAAAGGGTTGTTGCGAAAGAGAGGGTGAGGGGATAGAGACACAGCGGGGGAGAGAGAGAGAGAGATAGAGACAGAGAGAGAGACGGAGAGAGAGGGACGGTGGGTAGAGAGGAGGAGGAGGAGGTGAGAGACAAAGAGGGATGGGGAGGGAGAGAAGGTGGAAAGAGAGGTGTGAGACAAAAGGAGAGGGGTAAAGGGGTGGGGAGAGACACGGAAAGGAGAATATTGGGAAAGGGAGAGAGAGGAGGAAGAGGGAGGGATGGAGAGAGAATGAGATGGAGGAGAAAGTGAGAGGGTCAGGGTTAGAGAGAGAGACAGAGAGAGAGGGGGTGACGGAGAGAAATGGAAACAGAGGTGGCGAGGGAGAGAAAGGGAGAATGGGCGGTGGTGAGAGACAGAGATGGACGGGAGGGAGAGTAGCAGGAACGAAATAGAATGAGAAAGTGAGTGAGAGACGGAAGCTTGAGGAACACAGAGAGAGATGAGGAGGGAGCGAGAGGGAGGGAGCGAGAGGGAATCGAGAGTTGCAAGAGGGAAGATTGGTGGGTACAGAAAGAGGGATGAAGGTTCAAAGAGGGAGAGGGAGTGTGGGAGAGATACGTGGGGAGATAAGGGGAGAGATGGAAGGGAGAGAGTATGGATAGGTTGGAGAGAGTGAGATTGTTGTAGAGAGGGCGGAAGTGAGGGGAGAGAGACAGGGAGAGAGAGAAAAGCGTGAAAGAGCAAGGGCAGGGGCGAGAGATTGGGAGTTGAGAGAGATTGGGGAGAGAGGACGAAGGAGAATGGGAGGAGACGAGTGGGGACAGCGAAAGACAGAGAGGGAGGGGAAGAAAGAGACAGCAAAAGGGTGTGAAGGGAGTGAGAGTGAGGTAAGAGTGAGAGTCAACATTGGAGGGAGAGTGGGGGAAGAAAGGGCTTGTAGAGAGATTGGTGGGAGAAAGTATGAGGTGAGAGAGACCAAGTGGTGGAGCAAGCGGGGGAGAGATAGATAGGGAAAGTGGAGAGGGTGAGTTGGACGAGAGAAAAGAGTGAGGGGGAGAATGGGTTGGTGACGGAAAGAGGAATGGGGAGAGAGAGGGAAAGGGAGAGAGAAGGGTGTGGTGAGACTGAGGGGGAGAGAGGGGGAAAGCGAGAGATGGTGGCAGAGAGAGTTCAGGAGAGACTGTATAGGAGAGGAGGAAGGAGTGCAGCGAAGGGATGTAGAGAGTGCGGGAGAGAGATTGGGAGAGAGAGGGAGTAGAGATGGGGAGGCGATAGTGGGGGTAGAGAAGATGTGTGGTGGGTTAGGAGAGAGGTCAGGATGGGGAAAGAGAGTTAAGAAGGCGATTGACGAAGAGAGTGGGCGGGGCTCAGTGTGAGAGAGTGTGGGGGTTAGAGAGAGTGAGATGGAAGGAGAGACAGGAGAAGGTGTGAGGGAGAGGGGATGTGAGGAAGAGAGATGGGGAGGGGAGAGAGATAGAGAGAGGGATGGGTGGGCAAGATGGAGAGGGAAAGCGAGAGAGGTGAGCCAAAGAGAGAAAGACGCTTATGAGAGTGAGAGAGAGATGGAGAGAGGGCGGAGAAAGAGCGCGGGCAACAAAGGCAGGGAGACACAGAGGGTGTGGGAAAATAGAGAGGGAGAACGTGGGGTAGAGAGGGAGAGAGAGCGCAGTGGGGAGAGACAGAGAAAGGGAGGAGAGAGGGAGGGGAAAGAAAGGGAAATTGGAGAGAGGGAGAGAGAGTGGGGGAGAGTGCGAAGGCAATACTAGGAGTAAAAGGCAGACACAGAGAGCAGGAGGCTGGTTGGGATAGAGTAGGAACGAGAGGGGGAGATAGAGGAAGGTGGGAGCATGAGAGCGTGTGGGCTGGGCGAGATAGGGCAGGAGGATGGGAGAGACAGTGGGAGAGAGCGGGCTGAGAGAGGGAGGTAGGGAGGAGGTTAGAGATAGCGAGAGAGAGAAGTGAGAGTGTTATGGGGAATAAGAGAGAGTGCGGAAGATAGAGAGTGAGGGAGGTGGGCATAGAGACAGTGAGGGAGAGAGAGGCGTGAGGGTGGATGGAGAGAGAAATGGAGGGGAGAGACTGAGGGAGGTGGGAGACAGTGAACGAATGGAGGGAGGGAGAGGGTGTAAATCGAGGCACTGTGGAGAGAGACCAAGGGGTGGAGAGAGAGAGGCAGAAAGTAAAGAAGGGACAGAAACCTATGGACAGAGAGGGAGTGAGAGAGACAGGGCTCAGAGAGGCAGAGAGTGAGGGGAGATAAAAGCGTCAAAGGGGAGAGCGTGAGAATGAGTGTTGTGACAACGAAGAGGAGGGTGAGCAAGAGAGGGAGGCCTCGCCGGTGAGGGAGTGGGGAGCGAGAGAGAGAAATGGGGGGTGGTTAGGGAGGGAGGGGCACAGGGAAATGGGGAGAGACAGAAAGGAGTGGGGGAGAGGGCTGGAGAGAGAATGTTGCAGAAAGACAGAGGGGCGGAGACTGAATGGGGATGACGGTAAGAGGCTGAGAGAGGAAGAGCAGTGAAATGAGAGGGAGTTCGGGGGAACAGAGAGGTAAATGGGGAGAGAGAAACAGAGAGTTGGAGGGAACGAGAAAGAGAGAGAAAGTGAGGAAGTGTCCAGAGAGAAAGGGAGGGTGGGAGAAAGCATGATAGAGGGTGGAGGTGTGCGAGGCTTTCAGAAGCAGAGACGAAGAGAAACGAGAGAGGGGGCAATGCGGGAAGACAGAGAGGTGGGGAGAGGGAGAGAGAGAAAGACAGTATAGAGAGAGAGGGGAATGATGGTGTGAGCAAGCGAAAGGATGGGAGAGAGGAAAGGGCGAAAGACAGAAAGGGAGGCGGGAGGAAGAGAGAGAGAAAGAAACGAGGAGGGAGAGAGAGAGGGGAAGCGAGGCAGAGAGGGATTCGACAGTGTCAGGCGGAGGAGATGGGCAGGAGAGAAGGAGAAGGGAGGGGTTTAAAGAAAAGAGAAGTGGAGAGAGGGAAATGAGGGTAAAGAAGTTAGGGTTACAGAGAAAACGGGTGAAGAGAGAACAAGGGGACAGAAACAGGGAGGGGAGCGGCGAAAGGAGAGTGAAGGAGGGGGCAGAGAGGGTCAGGCAGGAATGAGAGACAACAGTGAGAGAGTGGGTGGAGAGAGGAATTGGGAGAGAGACTGGATGTGGAAGAGAGGGAAGGTGAGAGTGACGAGGAGGACCAAAGTGAGACTGAGGAAATAGGAAGAGAGAGTGGGGTAGGGGGTGAAGAAAGGGAACAGTAGAGGCAAATAATGGGGTGGGAGAGAGAAGGAAACGGAATGGAGGGGCAGAGAGAGGGAGGAAGATGGAGAGAGACCAGGGTGTGAGAGAGAGTTTGGGAAGTGAGAGGACCTCGTCGACTGGGGGTGGGTGAAATGGGGAGAGGGAGACACAGAGACCGAAGGAGAGAGAGACAGTCATGAGGGGGAGAAAGATAGGTAGGTGTGGGGGTGAGAGGGGAGCGAGAGAGAGTGTAAGCAGAGAGTGAGAGAGAAGCAGGAGCAAGGGGGAGAGAGAGAGAGGGAGAGGAGAGAGAGAGGTGGGAGCAAAAGATATGCTGCAGAGGACAGAAGAACAAAGGAGAGATAGAAAGAAATAGGGGAGAGAGAGAGTGCGAGGGAGATAAAGCATAGGGAAGTGGAGACCAATAGAGACAGAGATGGAAGAGAGGTAGAGAGATGAGGAGGGGCAGACAGAGAGAGGGAGCGAGGGAAGAGATGGCGAAGGAGGAGATTATGAGAGAGAGGAAAAAATAGAGAAAGGGGAGTGCGAGACAGACTGAGAGAGAGGGAGAGCGAGATAAGGAGGAGGATGGGGAGGGACAGAGAGAGGCAAGAGAGAGACGCATGGATTGAGAGAGTGAGGCAGGTGGGGAGGGAGAAAGATAGAATTGGGGAGATATGAGAGAAAGTAATAAAGGGAGCAGAGAGAGAGAGATGCAGAGGAGAGAGGGAGAGATTCTACGGTGACAGAGAGAGAGGGAGGCGGAGAAAGGGCGACGGCAGTGGTGAGAGATAGAGAGCAGGGGAAGAGCGGGAGAGAGGGAAGAGTGAGAAGGGAAGAGAGCGGAAGGGGGAGGGGTTAAGGAACATGACCAGCAGCTGACAGAGGAGGATGGGGAGTGGGACATAGAGAGGAAGAAATGGAGAGAGAGGGAGGGAGGGAGGCGGAGAGAGGGTGATGGTGAGGGAGAGAGGGCAGGTAGAGGGAGTGAGTTAGATAGTGGGCAGGCCTTGGGGAGTGATAGACAGGAGGGTGATAGAGAGGGGGTAGAGAGTGTGAGGCACTGAGAGGGAGGGCAGAGAGAGGGGAAGAGAAATAACGAGGGAGGCGGGAGGAAGGGAGATAAGGAGGGAAGCTGGATAAAGAGAGTTTTAGTGGGTGGCTGGAGAAAGAGAGAGCCAAGGAGGGGAGAAGTGTGAGAGAAGGGAAGGGAGAGAGAGAGAGAGATTGGACTGGCAGAGGGGGTAAGTGAGAGAGTGAGAGATGGGAAAGAGCGAGTCGTGTAATATAGATAGAGAAAGAGGGGCGGGTATAGATAAAAAGAGCTGGAAGGGGGCAGACGGGGAGAGAGAGAGAAGGGTGGGTGAGTGACAGGGTTGGGAGAATGGGGAAAATCATACAGGAACGAGAAAGAAAAGAGCGAGGGTAGAGACAGAGTGGGGCAATCAAGAAATAGAGATAAAGAGAGGCAGACACGTGAGAGAGAGGGAAGGTAAGACAAATGGAGTGGGGACAGAGAAGGAGTGGTGGAGAGTGGGAGAAACGTGCCGGGAAGCGAGAGGGAGAGAAAGAGAGGGAAGGGAGTGAGAGAGTGAGTGGGTTAGAAGGAGAAAGGCAGGGAGATATGGAGTGGGGAAAGTGAGGGACAGTTTGAGTGAGAAATTTGGAGGGAAGGGAGAGGGTAGAGATAAACAGAGAGGGAGGGGAAGAAAGGGAACACCAGGGAGAGAAAGACAGACAGCGGGGAGAGCGACAGAGGGATGGGGAGGGGGTAAAGAGGGAAGGGTGTAGCAAGTGGGACGCCGGTAATAGAGGGAACGGGCGTTCAGGAGTGGGAGAGAGAACGACGGAGGTGTTGCTCTCTCAGAGAGAGAGGAAGCAGAGAGAGGGTGAAGTCGAAAGGGAGACGGGAGAGAGAAAGGGGAGAGACAGAGATAGAGAGGGAATGGAGTAGACAAAGAGAGTGGGAGGGGGAGAGCGAGGGGAGAGAAATGGAAATGGAGGGGAGAGAAAGGGGAAAAGAGCGCGGCAGGGATGGAGGGAAAATAGTGTGGGAGGGGGAGAGAAAGTGGGGAGAGAGGGAGAATGGGGGGAGAAAAAGTCGATGGAGGAGAGAGTTAGAAGGAGAGGGGAGGTGAGCGTGAAAGAGGGAGAAGCGAGATAGCGAGAAAGAGAAGGGAAAGGAAATTTCGGAAAGTTATGGAGAAATTGTGAGGTGTGAGCGTGAGGGGAGTGACAGAGTTGGGGGAGAGTCAGAGTGAGGAAGGGGGAATGAGATGAAGGGGAGAGTTAGAAGGAGGGTTTGAGTGAGAGGGAGGTGACTGGTACAGAGAAGGTGAAAGTGGGAGAAGAAAGATAGAGGACGGGAGAGATAGATGTGGAGGAGAGGAAAGGGATGGGGTAATGGAGAGAGAGAGGGAAGGAAGCAAAAGAGACTGGGCAATGGGGAGAGAGTGAATGAGAGGCCAGACGGCGAGGGCGAATGAGAGGGGAGCAGAGACAGGGTTGAAAGAGAGAGAAATGGTAGGGGAGAGGGAGAGATAGAGAATGAGGGTGCAGACAGGGAGAGGCAGTGTGGTGGTACAAAGAGAGAGAGATAGGGGAGTGAGAAACTTAGGGAAGTGGAAAGAGAATGGGGAGAGCAGGATAGCCAGAGGGGGAAGGTTTCAGAGAGGATGGAGAGACAGTGTGACGGAGAGAGAGATTTGAGAGAGAGAGATCGAGTGAGGGGGAGGTTTAGAGAGACAGGGTGAGGGAGATAGGGAGAGGGTGATCTGGAGACATCAAGTGAGGGGCAATAGAGAGTGAAGGAAATAAGAGATTTGGAGATAGAGTGTGGGGCGTGGAAAAGAGAGTGAGAGGCAACGGAAGAGTGTGGTCGTGTGAGACAGTGATAGTTTGGCGGAAAGAGAGATGGAGTGGATAGACAGAGAGAGATGGATGGTGCTCGCGAGCTGGAATGAGAGTCAGACCGAGGGGCGGGGGCGAGAGAAAGGGAGGGGGAGAGAGTGAGCGTGGATAGATACAGGGGGTAGAGATAGCGAAGGAAGGGTGAGAGAGGAAAGGGATGGGAAGGGACAGAAGAAGGAGGGGCAAGGGAAGAGGGACGGGAGAAAGGAGAGAACGAGAGACGTGGAAGAGAGAGATAGTGGACGGAAACGGAGGATAGAGTGAGGAAGAGGGAGAGAGAAAGAGAGAACGATGGTAGTGGAGATGAGAGCGAGGGAGAGAGACAGGGAGATGGATGAGAGAGGGAGAGGGAAGAGAGAGCTAGACAGGGAGTGGAAGATAAAGACAGAGGGGGAGAAATGGGACAGGCAGAGAGAAACGGAGATATAAACAGTGACAATGGAGAGAGAGAGAGGTCGGAATAGAGAGTGAGAGGTAGGGTAGAGGAGACGGGAGGGAAGGGAAAAACAGTGGAAGGGGAGCGAGAGGAAAGGGACAGAGAGATAGAGGGAGGGATTAGAGAGAGGGAGTGAGGAGAGGACCGAGAGAGGGCTGGAGGGAGGATGGCAGAGAAATATACGAAGGAGGCGAGTGAGAGAAATAGAGAAAGAGAGGTGCGTGAGGGAGAGAGAGCTTTGCGAGAAACAAAAAGCAGGAGGAGAGTGGTGATGAAAGGTGAGAGAGGGCTGAAGGGATAGATAGATGGAGGGGGAAGCGGGGATGTGGGGAGAATCAGAGAGCTCAGGGAGAGAGCGGGAGGGTGAGCAAGAGAAGGGGTGAGAGAGAGAGACGGAGAGAAGGCAGTGACAGAGACGGAGGGGAGGTGAAGAAGGAGAGAGGTAGAGGGAGAGGTATAGAGAGAGAGCAGTGAGGAGAGACAGGCAGGAGGGGGAGAGAGGGGGGTGAGAGAGAGTGAAGGTAGAGAGAGGAGAGAGAGGGGAGGGGAGGAAAAGCAATACAGACTGAGGCCAGAGGAAGAGAGAGAGACAGAGAGGAGGAAGGTGAGAGACGGGAAGGGAGAGAGAGGGGAAGGGAGTGAGAGAGACTGGAGAGGCAGAGGTGAAGAGAAAGAGTGAGACAGGGACAAGTGGGAGAGAGGACAGAGAATGATTTAGTGACAAAAGGAGGGGCGAGTGAGAAAGAGGGAGAGAGGGTGCGAGAGATGGAGGGCAGTGATAGAGCTGGAGAGTGGCGAGGGGAGAAACAGACAGAGGGAAAAGGCAGGAGGAGAGAGATGCGGGTAGCGAGATACAGCGAAAGAGAGGAAAACGAGAGAGAATGTTGGAAGGGGTTAGAGAAATGGAGGCTGGAGAGAGAGGGAGCAGAGAGAGTGAGGGATGTGGAAGTAAGAGATCGGGAGGGATGAGAGAGGGAAGAAGTCAAAAGAGAGGGAGGGGAGAAGGGCAGGAGCATTGAGAGAGAGAGACAGAGAGAGTCAGGGAGCAAGAGAGAGGGAGGGGAGATATCGAGGTAGGTGTATAAAGCGTGAGACTCAGGAAAGGTAAGGAGCGTGCAGATAACAAGGGGAGAGAGTGCGATAGAGGCATTGATGTGTATCTGGGAGGGGGACGGGGAGCGAGCCTGAAGGAGAGAGAGCGAGTGGGTGACACCAGGAGATGGAGAAGTACAACGAGAACAAGAGGAAGGAGGAGTGAGCGGGAGGGAAGACAGTGAGAGTGGAAGAGTGGAAAGGGAGCGAAAAGCGAGGAGGAGAGAGGCAAGGAGTGGAAGGAGAGAGTGGAAGGGAGAGAGGGAGAGAGAGGAAGAGATGGGGCGTGAAAAAGCGGTGGGAGGAGGGGTAGGAAAGAGAGGGAGCATGCTCGTAGGCAGAGATAGTGAAGGGGAGAGAGTGTGTGGAAGGGGAGAGTGAGAGGGGGAAGAGGGAAAGTGAGGGATGTAGTTGTGAAGCAGAGACGGTGGGTGGAGAGTAGGAGAGCAGGTGGGAAAGGACAGAGAGAGAGAACTGGGAAGGGAGATTAGGAGGGAGGGCCGAAGTTGTTGCATAACCTCATGGTTCTGGAAGTCGATCACTCAATTCATATAAGCTATGACACTGTATGCCTTCTTAACAACGATGTCAACCTGTGTGGCAACATTCCCGGATCTGTGTACCTGCACACCGAGATCTCTCTGCTCACCTACACTACCACGAATCTTACCATTAGCCCAGTACTTTGCATTCCGGTTGCTCAGACCAAAGTGAATCACCTCACACTTGTTCGCATTATACTCTATTTTCCACCTCTCAGACCAGCTCTGCAACTTATCTATGCCTCTTTGTAACCTACAACATCCTTCGTCATGATCCACAACTCCACCGACCTTAGCGTCGTCTGCAAATTTACTAACCCTCCTTCTACATCCTCAACCAAGCCGTTTATAAAAATGACGAACAGCAGTGGTCCCAACACCGACCCTTGCAGTGCACCACCAGTAACTAGACTCCAGGATGATCATTTCCCATCAATCACCACCCTCTGTTTTCTCTCTGTAAGCCAATTACTAATCCAAACTGCTCTCCCACAATCCTATTCCTCCACATTTTGTACAATAGCCTACTTTGGGGAACCTTATCGAACGCCTTGCTGAAATCCATGTACAACACATCAACCGGTTTACTCTGATCTACCTGTTTGGTCATCTTCTCAAAGAACTCAATAAGGTTTGTGAGGCACAATCTACCCTTCACAAAGCCGTGCTGACCAACCCTAATCAAATTATTCTTTTCAAATGATTACAAATGCTATGTCTTATAACCTTTCCCAACATTTTATCAACTACTGAAGTAAGGCTCACTGGTCTATCCTTTTCAGGGTTGTCTCTACTCCCCTTCTGGAACAAGGGAACCACATTTGCTATCCTCTATTCTTCTGGCACTATTCCTGAAGACAATGACGATTTCAAGTGCAATGCCAGAGGCTCAGCAATCTCCTCCCTAACTTCCCAGAGGTTCCTAGGATAAATCCCATCCGGCCCATGGGAGTTATCTATTTTCACACTCCGCAGGATTTCTAATACCTCGTCCTTCTGAACTTCATCCCCAGCTAGTCTGGTTACTTGTATCTCAGTATTATCCTCGACAACATTGTCGTTTTATAGAGTGAATAATTTCGAAAAATATTCATTTAGTGCTTCCCCAATCTCCTCTGACGCCACGCACAACTTCACACTACTATCCTTGATTGGTCCTAACCTTAATCTCATCATTCATTTATTCCTTAAATACCTATAGAAAGCCTTAGGGTTTACCCTGATCCTATCCGCCAACAACTTCTCATACTTCCACCTGGCTCTTCTGAGCTCTCTCATCCTAACATCAGCCTTCTTCTTCCTCTTGATCAGGGTTTCCACTTTGTAAACCGTGGCTCCCGCATTCTACAGCTTCCTCCCTGCCTGACAGTTACATACTTGTCGAGGACACTCAGGAGCTTTTCCTTGAATAAGCTCCACATTTCTAATGTGCCCATCCCCTGCTTTTTCCTTCCCCATCCCAATGCTTCATAAATCTTGCCTAATTGATCGTAACTCCCAGCTGTAACTCTTGCCCAGTGGTACACACCTATTCATTTCTATCACCAAAGTAAACATAACAGAATTGTGATTGGTATCACCAAAGTGCTTACCTAATTCCAAGTCTAATACCTGGCGGGGTTCATTACCCAGTACCAAATCTAATGTGGCTTCGCCCCCTATTGGCACGTCTGCATATTGTGTCAGGAAGCACTCCTGCACACACTGGACAAAAACTGACCCATCTGTAGCACTCATACTGTACTGTTCCCAGTCAATATTTTGAAAGTTTCAGACCCCAATGACAACCACCCTGTGTCTCTCACTCCTATCGAGAATAATCTTTGTTATCCTTTCCACTACATCCCTGGAATTTTTCGGAGGCCTATAGAAAACTCCCAACAGGTTGAACTCTCTTTTCCTGTTTTTAACCCAAGCTCATACTACCTCAGTTGACGAGTCCCCAAGGACCATTTCTGCAATTGCAATACTGTCCTTGATCAACATAGACAGCTTTCAAAACATCACTATTTATTTTCCCATGCTTCCTCACTTCCATCTCAATGTAGGAGATAGACAGGATCTGGGGAGAGTCAGGAGTTGAGTTACAGACCGCAGTATTATTGTTTATTGAAATGCTCTTGTAGTCACTGTATTTTCGTTGCGAGCCATGTTGAGATTCTGGTGAATAGTAACTCGAGGATACTCACCGTGAAAGAGGTAGTAATGGTAACACAATTACATGTCATGGGACAGTGGTGAAAGAGCATCTTAATGGAGATGATTTTGCCTATCATCTATTTGGCGTAAATCTTACACATGGCTTTGCAATCCATTGTTGTGGTTCTGTTCGCAGAGCTGGGAATTTGTGTTGCAAATGTTTCGTCCCCTGTCTCGGTAACATCCTCAGTGCTTGGGAGCCTCCTGTGAAGCGCATATGTGATGTTTCCTCCGGCATTTCTAGTGATTTGTATCTTCCGCTTCCGGTTGTCAGTTCCAGCTGTCCGCTGCAGTGGCCGGTATATTGGGTCCAGGACGATGTGATTATTGATGTATGGTAGTGTGTCTAGTCCTTTGGATTGTGGCATGTCCTCATTCCGTTGTCTTTCCCTCAGACATCTGTTGATGAAATTGCGGGGGTATCCGTTTTTGGCGAGTACACAGTATAGGTGTTCTTCTTCCTTTTTTTGCAGTTCTGGTGTACAGCAGTGTGTTGTGGCCCTTTTGAACAGTGTCTTGATGCAACTTCTTTTGTGTGTGTTGGGGTAGTTGCTTTCGTAGTTCTGGACTTGGTCTGTGTGTGTGGCTTTCCTGTATACCTTTGTGGTGAAATCTCCGTTCGGTGTTCTCTGTACTATCACGTCTAGGAATGGGAGTTGGTTGTCCTTTTCTTCCTCTCGAGTGAATCGGATTCCTGTGAGTGTGGGGTTGAAGATCCGATGTGTGTTCTCTATTTCTGTGTTTTTAATGATTACAAAGGCATCATTTACATATCAGACCCAGAGTTTGGGTTGAATTTGCGGTAAGACTGTTTGATCTAACCTTTGCATTACCGCTTCTGCTATGAGTCCAGAAGTGGGTGAGCCCATGGGTGTGCCGTTAATTTGTTCATATATTTGGTTGTTGATTTGACATTTCTTTAGTAGCCACACACTCAGATGAGAAGCAACATGATTTATACTGGGACAACACTACTATTATAGGACAAGCCAAACAGAGTACAGCGAGGGAATTTCTAGAGGCATGGCACACATCCACAGATTCAATCAATAAGCATATCAACCTGGACCCAATATACCCGTACACTGCAGCGGACAGCTGGAACTGACAACCGGATGCGGCAGAAACAAATCACTATAAATGCCGGAGTAAACATCACAGAAGCGCTTCACAGGGTGCTCCCAAGTACTGAGGATGTAATCTAGACAGGGGAAGAAACGTCTGCAACAAAAATTCCCAGTTCGGCGAACAGAACCACAACAACGAGCACCCGAGCTACAAATGTTCTCCTAAATTTCTCAATCCATGTCAGGACATTGTCCAGATCTTCGTTCAATTGGATATGGACAGATTGTGGAATTCAAAAATCCATTATGATACAGGGTATAGAGATGTCATTGTTGAAAATCGCTGTTATTGTGGGAAGATCATTGATGAAGCAACTGGAGATGGTTGGGAAGAGGAGAAACGTAGGGATTCCTGAAGAGATGTGCTCGAGCTGGGATGACACATTCCCAACAACCACAAGCATCTTCCTTTTTGCCAGAAGTGAATGGAAAGTAATTTTCATGATTCTCATAGTTTCCTGTTTGTCCGCGGCTCCTTAATGCTACATTTGGGCAGTTATGGCGTTGAAGCAAAGAGCTGACCTCAAAGCTCGATTTTACTTCTTTCTAACTCTGCTCAAACTAAGCGCTACCATAGGTTCTGGCGTTAGTTAAAACCAAACAACCAGAAAACGCCTCACCTTGTAATATATTCAAATGTGAGGGACAGGAGAGTTCCCAGTTCCCATTTAAATAAAAATATCAATTTATTGTCCTCATTCTAATAGTGAACACTGAACAAAGAAGCTGTTCTCAAATCCAAGCTCCCTTTTCTTAACGTTTTACTCTCTCACGCAAATCTTTCCAATTTGCTGTTCCAGTGCAATTATTACACTATTACAATATCAAGTCTTCCACTCCTAGCAAACTCTTCGAAACTTGTTGTTTCAAGGGTAGTTTAAACCAACTGAGTTCAACATTCGGAAAAAAAGACGACCCTAATACCTACCATATGCTTCCGTCGAGTCCACATACCATCTTAATCTCAAGACCAAACAGTATCTGTCTTGTTCGCTGACTTCAATATTCGTTAGCTGATCGCTCAACTTTATTTTCTTTTAACTGTTAGTATGTTTTACATGAAAAGGCACCTTCGGTAGAGAGGTTTACTAATTTTGTTGAGAGAAAGATGTTAGATGGCCAGCAACGTCTCCAGCTTGATGACCGATACTTAGCTGATCGGTGGCAGTTGCGCACTGTTCCAATTGACAAAATTCCCTTATATTTCAGGCACCCCCAACGTCGGAACTTTGTATTGGACTGATGTTGTCAAAACAATGAATTCAAATTTGATTTGTTTTTTGTGTCATGAAACTTATTAAACAAATTCGTTATATACGATATGTTGTGATTCAGCAACCAAAACTCAGCTACCAATTTCACAGCTATATGCCGCATGTATCTAACTTGTTTCACAGCCTTTCCATTTGTGCACCTGAGTATGCACCTCAAGTGTCCTTCAAAATTCAAAAAAACTCTTTCTATTTTAAAGTAGACATAAATGTTTAGGACGTAGTATTAATTGGTTAGGTCACATCTGCATTTATGAGAATGGCACTTGTGATGGCACTGAGCAAAGTATGTTGCTGTGTTAGAAACATAGTGGAGAGCTCGACCAGCGAGGCTGGAGTTGAGAGAATCAGAGGTGACATAATTAAAACAAAAAAAAGGATCCTGAGGAGCATTCACTCGGTGCATTTGGAAATCGTGCTTCCTTTTGAGGGAGCACCAACAAATGAAGATTCAACATTTCTTTTTAAAAAAAGATGAACCAGTCTGGAGAGAAAGACTGGTAAAATAAATATCGCAGGCGTTTTTTGGTTCTCTGCAATTCACTTTGTCAAAATGAAGTTAATCCAGAACCTTTTAAGGATTTTTAGTCAAAGGTTACGCACTGTTTTGCGTAAATAAGCGAAGAAGCTGCTGACTAAAAATATTATGTTGGCCTTAGTTTTATTTTTCTTTTCAGGGAGTCCATAAACGACACGGAGTCCAAAATGTTAACGGTTGAAGGAACTGAGGGCCAATTTGATAATAGCTAACCGATGCTTTCTCAGGCTGAAGGCTTTCACTTTAAAAAGAAAAGTTGCGAAATGAAAGGGGAGTGGCCAGTTCTCGCAGCAGATATTTCGTCAGTTTTGGCTTGGTTTCTAGCACAAGTGTGGAAGAAGTTACTGGACACAAAGAAGCAGATCCAGGCAGGTATTCTCTTTCTGATTTCTTTCCTGCAAGAACCTTTGTTTGATTTTACTTTTTGTGTCCGGAATGTTTATGCGGATTGTTGCAAATATTTGCCCATCATTAACTGGGATGATATGTTGGGTTTTCAGAGAGGTTGAGTTACTCGGTATACTGTTTTCTGTTAAATGTGGTTCATCGATATTCGCCTCAATAAATTCTGCCTTGTTTATAAGTAAATAATTTCAACATTGGCATTTTTCCTGAAATATCACGTTCAAGCTGCTTCAAACAAACCAGCAAAGTTATGGTCTTCTTGAAAAGGTTTTGGGGTCTTCCTTAGTCCGTAACAGTTTGTGGGCTCGTTGAGGGATTTGTTCTGTATTTTCGATTTGGAATAAGGATTCTTGGACTCGACGGAAGCATATGGTAGGTATTAGGGTCGTCTTTTTTTCCGAATGTTGAACTCAGTTGGTTTAAACTACCCTTGAAACAACAAGTTTCGAAGAGTTTGCTAGGAGTGGAAGACTTGATATTCGGGGTTTTACGAAAGGCGATCAAGACCAGCCTGCTGGAATGAGCAGACACCCTGGACTTAGAGATTACTTCTTGCACGAGGAAAGGAGAGATAATTCCAGCAATTGCTCGGCGTTTAAATTTGGTGTAAATGTAATCAGAATCAAAAGCAATTAGAGCTGGTGAAATTTCAAATGTTTACAAAGTACCTTTAGTTAGAGGCGAAGTACAATGACGGTGCAACAGAAACGAAAGAGTTTGATGCACGAATAAAAGCAGGCGATAGAGAAAAGGAAAGAGAGTATGAAGAGAGAGAAATTGAGAGAGAGGAAAGGAAGGCAGACAGGCATTTTGAATTTCAGAAATTGGAAATTATACAGAAAATTCGACGTATAAGGATGGAGATGAATGCTGAAGGTCAGCTTAGTGTGGAAGAGAGTGAGGATGAGCAAAATCCTGACATTCAAAGATATGGTGACAATATGTTTAAATGCATTCATACATCGCCTCGTTTTGATGAGAGGGATGCGGATGCCTTTTGTGTTAATCTCACGTGAGTTATGTTGATCCAAACAAAATTTGTGGTTAGAGCTGATGAGGCATTCCCATTACTGTACCAGGACGGATCTGGGGTTTATGGGGAGTTGAAGAAAGCCGTCACAATTCCATTGAAACTGGTGCAAGAAGCCTACAGAAAACGCTTCAGGGATCTAAGGAGGGAACCTGGTTAAACTTCCATTGAGTTTGAAAGGATCAAATAAAGTAATTTTGTATATGGGTAAGGGCATTCAAAATAGAGCAAAACTACGATGCTCTTCGAGACAAAACCAGTTTGGAGGAATTCACAAATTCACGTCATGTAATAGCAACAATCCATGAGGAAAAGCAGAGAATCAAGACAGATAGAATAGCAGCTGAAATGGCTGATGGCTATGAATTTGGTCAGGTATCAAGTTTGGCTTCCGTAATAAATTTCAATCAGTCAGGGACTTAAATTCGGGAAAAGAGAATTTCACACGTGGACATGGAAAGGTAGATTTCGATGAAATTCATGAGTATAATTTACCACAGGTTAAAATCAAACCGTTAAAAGGAACAGAGAAAAGAAAAACTCCCGTGTTTGCATTGCAATAAAGTAGAACACAGGAAATCACACTACTGGTAGGTTAGGAAAAGCTTTGGGAAACCAACTGTAAGGAAACACGATAAGCCAATAAAGTTTGTTGCACTGGTGACAGAAACTACAGTGAAGGCTAGAAAACTGAACCAGAACGTAGAAGGTGGTCGGAGTTTGGATGAGGAGGAAAAGATTTTCTTAAATCATATACCTGCGAATGTAAACTTTACTCCCATATGTCAGGAGCAGGAAGTGAAAAGTTTACAATGTTCTGAGATACCTCAAATATCTGATGCTGAAAGATGTTATATATCTCTGAAAGTCTATTGCTGGAACAGGTCCCAGAGACAATAATTCACGGTGAAACAAGGAACACTCAATTATGTAAAGTGATGTTATAGTGTGTCAAGAAGTGTGGGGAAGTCATGGTCGGACAAGCGCTCTGTTCCAGGAACGTGATTTGTCATTGATAATGATAAAGATGATTCACCACTAGAAGTGGTTGAAACTGAATGGAAAATCAGTTTCTAGCACATGTTCTAGAAATTTTGCTGACTGAATGGTATTGAAGTCACAAAGTCACAAGTTGAAAGAGGAGAAAGCTAGATCACAGATAAGGAAGTTGACGTTTCATTAGCAGAGATTTGGTTTGATCAGACGTTTGAAACACCTTAGGAGCAGGGAAATGACTGAACATTTATCTATAGCTCAGATAAATTAAATCACTTACAGCAGAAATATCAACGCTGAAATTAATCATATCAAAATTCATACACAGAAAAATAATCGGAATGTATTCCTATATCTTTAAAATTATGTCTTAATGGGCATATGGAGACCATTACATATTCAGGCAGACGTGTAACGTGCAGAAGTTTATCAAATTCGATTGCCAGTGGTTTATGGAAAGGAGCTCTTGCGGGTGGCACGGAAGCTACCTCCAATGGTTCATTTAGGAGTGAGAATGACTGAAACTAAAACAAAAAAAAGCGTTTTTATTAGCCTCGAGTGCACAAGGAAGTGTATGCATTTTGCCAGCCGTGTCGTACATGTCAGGTAATTGGAAAACCAAATTCGCACATTACTACCTATTGCAAGAGTGTTAATTGTTTATGTAGCACCCGTACCCAAACAAAAGGTGGGATTCAGTATTTGTTAACAAAAATAGATGTGTCGAATGGATTTACAAAGGCCGTTCCATGATGCAATATCACAGCAAAATGAATAATTGAGGAATGACTCAAATCTTTGACAAGATACGGACTACCCACAGCGATACAATCACATCAGTGTCAAAACTTACAACAACAGTATTCCATTAAGTTATGGAAAGCTCGCAATATAACAAATATGTCTACCGCATACAATCCTGAGTCACAGCGAGCACTAGAGTAGTGGCATCGAAAATTAAATGCCACGTTAAGTACTTAGAGTGAAGACTATCCACGTGACTAGGGTAAGAAAATTCCGTTTGTGCTTTATTGCGATCAGAAATGCACTACATGAATCGATCAAATTCAGTCTATTTAAATCAGTTTTAGGCATGATGTGAGAGGTTATTTAAAATTGATTAAGGAGAATTTGCTCAGTCAGAATTCTGACACCTCGCACCGTAATCTGTTAAATTTGGAGAGGCAAAGAAATATTCCAAATTTCACCCCCTCAAGAAAACAAAACTAATAATTTCATTCTTTAAGACCAAATAAAGAACATTAGACAACGACTATTTGCAAATCTTACTCTTAAACATATCAGTTACCTCCCACTCTACAATACTGGCTTGATAAAAACACCGTTTGAGATTTACAAAAAAATAAAAACGCGTTTCATAGCTCGCCAGCATTGTCAATTCTCGATGTCGACTTACCTCTGCCGATTTTCCTCTATTATTTTCTCTGTGTCGATTTTCTCTGCCGATTTTCTTCAGTCGATTTTTCGGTGTCATCTATTCTTTGGCCTTCTGCCGCACAAATCTCTGATGGGCAGGTAGCTTTCAAAGAGCTATTCAGTTAGCAGTTGGCTGATCTTTGCCGTTCTCGCAACTGGTTAAAGTGCCCGATTTTATGCCCCAAAACATCTAATCGTCTAATTGGTTTAATATCATCAAAAGATTAAAATTCAAATTCGAATGCATTTTGGTATCTTGAGACATAATATTAACTGATTGTCCAAATTCGAATTCGTTGTGCACGATGGCAACGCAGCTCAAGCTATTCCTTTCACAAACAAATGTTACCTTTTTAAATTGTTCAGCACACTCTGTGCGTTCAGTCTTTCCTTGCCAGGTTTCATGCTCTCTTAAATGTATAATATTCACGTGCGTGTTCCTAAATAGCAAATTGTCCTATTATTTAAATCGTAAAAACATTGCAGCATTCTGCAGTGCAGAGGCACCTGGGTGTCCTTGGTCATTAATCAGAATAAGTTGGTTTGCAGGTGCAGCAGATAATTAAGGCGGCATATGGAACAGGTACGCACCCAATGACACAGAAAAACACAGATACAGACAGGAGAAAGTGAGGTCTGCAGGTGCTGGAGATCAGAGCTGAAAATGTGTTGCTGGAAAAGCGCAGCAGGTCAGGCAGCATCCAGGGAACAGGAAAATCGACGTTTCGGGCATAAGCCCTTCTTCAGAAATGAGGAAAGGTAGTCCAGCAGGCGAAGATAAAAGGTAGGGAGGAGGGACTTGGGGGAGGGGCGTCGGAAATGTGATAGGTGGAAAGAGGTCAAGGTGAGGGTGATAGGTCAGACTGGGGTGGGGGCGGAGAGGTCAGGAAGTTAGGAAGGCGGTGCTGAGTTCGAGCGATTTGACTGAGAAAAGGTGGGGGGAGGGGAAATGTGGAAACTGGTGAAATCCGAGTTTATCCCTTGTGGTTGGAGGGTTCCTAGGCGGAAGATGAGGCGCTCTTCCTCCAACCGTCCTGTTGTTGTGGTCTGGCGATGGAGGAGTCCAAAGACCTGCATATCCGTGGTGGAGTGGGAGGGGGAGTTGAAGTGTTGAGCCACAGGGTGGTTGGGTTGGTTGGTCCGGGTGTCCCAGAGGTGTTCTCTGAAACGCTCCGCAAGTAGGCGGCCTGTCTCCCCAATATAGAGGAGGCCACATCGGGTGCAGAGGATGCAATAGATGATGTGTGTGGATGTGCAGGTGAATCTGTGGCGGATATGGAAGTTTCCTTTGGGGCCTTGGAGGGAGGTGAGGGGGGAGGGGAAGTTGCCGGGAGTGGAGGTTGGGTTGGTGGGGGGTGTGGATCTCACGAGGGAGTCACGGAAGGAGTGTTCTTTACGGAATGCTGATCGGGGAGGTGAGGGAAATATATCATTGGTGGTGGGGTCCGTTTGGAGGTAGCGGAAATGACGGTGGATGATGCGCTGTACATGGAGTTTGGTGAGGTGGTAGGTGAGGACCAGTGGGGTTCTGTCCTGGTGGCGGTTGGGGGGGGCGGGGCTCAAGGGCGGAGGAGCGGGAAGTGGAAGCGATGCGGTGGAGGGCATCGTCGATCACGTCGGGGGTGGTGGGAAATTGCGGCCCTTGAAGATGGAGGCCATCTGGGTTGTACGTTTTTGCAACTGGTCCTCCTGGGAGCAGATGCAGTGGAGACGAAGGGATTGGGAGAATGGGATGGCGTTTTTACAGGGGGCAGGGTGGGAGGAGGTGTAGTCCAGGTAGCTGTGGAAGTCGGTCGGTTTGAAGTAGATGTCCGTGTTGATTCGGTCGTCTGAGATAGAAATAGAAAGGTCGAGGAAGGGGAGGGAGGAATCTGAGACTGTCCAGGTGAATTTGAGGTCGGGGTGGAAGGTGTTGGTGAAGTGGATGAACTGTTCAACCTCCTCGTGGGAGCACGAGGCGGCGCCGATACAGTCATCGATGTAGCGGAGGAAAAGGTGGGGGGGGGGTGGGGCCAGTGTAGTTGCGGACGATGGACTGTTCCACATATCCTACGAAGAGGCAGCCATAGCTGGGGCCCATGCGGGTGCTCATGGCTACTCCTTTTGTTTGGAGGAAGTGGGAGGATTGGAAAGAGAAGTTGTTCAGGGTGAGGATCAGTTCAGTCAGTCGAAGGAGGGTGTCAGTGGAAGGGTACTGGTCGGTACGTCGGGAAAGGAAGAAGCGGAGGGCTTTGAGTCCTTTGTGATGGGGGATGGAGGTGTACAGGGACTGGATGTCGATGGTGAAGATAAGGCGTTGGGAACCAGGGAAGCGAAAATCATGGAGCAGGTGGAGGGCATGGGTTGTGTCCCGAACGTAGGTGGGGAGTTCTTGGACTAAGGGGGACAGGACCGTGTCAAGGTATGCGGAGATGAGTTTGGTGGGGCAGGAGCAGGCGGAGACAATGGGTCGGCCGGGGCAGTCAGGTTTGTGGATTTGGGGCAGGAGGTAGAAGCGGGCGGTGCGGGGTTGTGGGACTATGAGGTTGGAGGCGGTGGATGGGAGATCCCCCGAGGTGATGAGGTTATGGATGGTCTGGGAGATGATGGTTTGGTGGTGGGGGGTGGGGTCATGGTCAAGGGGGCAGTAGGAGGAGGTATCTGCGAGCTGGCGTTTGGCCTCAGCGGTGTAAAGGTCGGTGCGCCAAACTACTACCGCGCCTCCCTTGTCTGCTGGTTTGATAGTGAGGTTGGGGTGCAACAGAGGGAGTGTAGGGCTGCGCGTTCCGAGGGTGAGAGGTTGGAGAGGGTGAGAGGGGTGGGGGAGTTCAGGTGGCGGTTAATATCGCGGCGGCAGTTGGCTATGAAGAGGTCGATGGCAGGTAGGAGGCCAGCACGGGGTGTCCAGGTGGATGGGGTGTGTTGGAGGCGTGAGAAGGGGTCGTCAGAGGGTGGGCGAGAGTCTTGGTTGAAGAAGTAGGCGCGAAGGCGAAGGCGGCGGAAGAATTGTTCGATGTCACGCCGTGTGTTGAACTCATTGATCCGAGAGCGTAGGGGAATGAAGGTGAGGCCTCTGCTGAGAACTGATCTTTCATCCTCAGAGAGGGGTAGGTCTGGAGGGATGGTGAAAACAGGGCAGGGCTGGGAGCTAGGACCTGGTGTGGGGCTGGAGCTGAGTGTGGGGGCGGGGGTAGGCCGGGGTCGGGGACGGAGTTCGGCGTGGGGGCGGGGTTGGGCGTGGAGATGGCGATCGGCGAAGGGGCGGGGTTAGACGTGGTGACGGATATAGGCGTCCGGGCGGTGTTAGGCATGCAGTCGGAGATCGGCGAAGGGGCGGGGTTAGGCATGGTGACGGAGATCGTCGTGGGGGCGGGGTTGGGCGTGGTGATGGAACTCGGCGGGATGAGCGGAGTTAGGCGTGGAGATCGGCGTGGGGGCGGAGACACATGCGGCGTTGTGGTCGTGTAGGTTAGGAACGTCACTGGGGGCGGAAGTGGGGGCAGATACAGACACTGGGGGCAGATACAGACACACATACACAAAACCATAATCACAGAGTCATACAGAAACAATATTTTTTTAATTCCAAAAAAACAAAAAAAGTCTTTGATTCATAAGGGGTCAAGCGTTATGAGGCAAAGGCAGGAGAATGATGTTGAGGAACATAGCAACCACTATCGGACATCAGAGCTGACCTAGCGGTACAAATGACTGCATTCTGTTCCTTTATACGCTCTAATTGTATTATGGGATCTTAAAACGTGTCCTTAGAGTCCAGAGTCAATTAAGGCTGCTGAACATTTGATTGGGGATTCAATGGTAATGTGGGATAGGTTTAAGAGCTTGAATTATACATGACTGTTTCTAATTGTTGTCTGTAGGTCTCAAAATAGTTCGTTCTTTAGTGTGGGTTTAACACACTTTGATCATAATGGATCCCCGATTGAGATAAAGTTGTCCCTCTCTCTTTTGCACTATGCAGTCGACAGTGCCCTCATCCCCAGGGAATAGCAAAAACTGGGTCTTCGTAGATGTTCAAGGCTGAGCTCAACGAACATATGGACATCGCAACCAATAATTATTGGGCAAATAAGGTTCAGAAACATTCATATCATCAATGAGCATTCTGAATTGGGCAACAGACTTGCGAAGCCGAATGGCCCACTCTGTGCATTCCTGTCTCTCTCAAGCCCTCAACGCCTTTGCGCAGTGAGAGGAATATCCCATTCAACCAGTCAGGAGACGACCATTTTATCCCTCAGGAGTTACACAGGAAAAGAATGAAGCCATTCCGCTCTTTATGTAATTACAAAGCAAGGGACGTAACCATTCTAACATTCTAAACTGTGGCTTAGGAGCAGCTTCCTCCTGCTTACCTCAACATGTTCCAATGTTGGGGTCGAGTAACATTATTGTATGTTTCAGATCAAAGAGGGAGAAAATTGAACCTGCTTGAGAAGGAATGGTCTCCTCCACTTTCGGTCATTCTTTATTCCTCCTCATACCAAATTGGGGGAACAGAAAACTTTTCACTCATCTTTACCACTCGTATAGGATTCCTGACGATGATGCAATGAAATTTCCCCACTGTCTGAATCAAAGGAAATCCGCAAAACCACTTGTTCCAGGTGGAAATCCCATCGCCAACAGAATGTTTGAGCAGAATAACTTTCAGGTACAGAATACTATTTGGGCAATCACCTTTTGTATTTTCTCATGTGCTTAGGTACTGTTTGGGCAATGTTTTTTCACATTGACGTTCTGTACAGGCGCATGTCTCTGTGTATTGGGGTACAGACAGGAATGTTTGCTTCGACCCCAAGCAGATTAGTCACCATCTCATTGCTGGTGGAACAGGGTCAAAGAATTTCTGCTCCTCATTCGTATTCACTTTGTTACTTAAAGCCCCTCAAAACTCTGCTGAGAAGCGTTGCAGTCAGGGAGACCGGAGGATTTCATGAGCCATCTCTGGGTGAGATGTGGGGCCTGTATTGACAGTGAACCTGGGACTGCAACAAGGCCAATAGATGAAGCACAAATTTCGGAGAGGGGAACCTCTGTAAAGAGAAAGGAGGGGACTCCTTTGTACCCAGGCGTATTTTTCCGAGCATTGCCGAACATACACCAAACTGTCTGTGATTGATTTGATGAGGAAATGATCTCCTCTGTTGCTCTGCACCAGGTAGATGGAGGGGTAACGGCTGGGCATTGGAGAGATAGACAGGGGTGTAGAGGTGCGAATGTTAAAAAGATCGGAAGAGGTATGGGGTCTGAAAGAGTTGAGAGTGATAGGAAGCAATGTCGGTTCTGGGTTTTAGATATATAGAAATGTTGTAGAGGCTGGAGGAGATCGGAGATATCTGGAGAGGTGTAGGGAAACTTCGAGGTTACGGAGATAGGGAGGCAGGGAAGGGTGAAGGGGTTGGAGGAGTAAACACTGTTTTTTTCAAACGTGTAGAACACAGTTTGGTGCCAGAACAACAGCTACTATTGTCGTAGTGGAATATATTGTTTTCAGTTGCTGGCAACAAATGACAACATATCAATCGAAAGATAACACAACAGGAAACAGTCTGTGGCTGCAGGAAGAAGGACTGCAATAAAACTTCACACATGAGCGATATCCAGGAAAGACAATGGGAAGCAATCATTACTAATATGCCTCAAGATAACCTCCGTGACAAGAACAAGGAGATTGGCTATTGCGATGGCCACAAAGTAGTGAACAGTGCGGGAGGAAAGGCCACATTTTCCGTTGGACTGATTCACAATCCCTGGTAAATACATTGGAGAAGGCAGAATGAAAACTGAACGCAAATCATTACAAACGATCTCGAATTCTGACCTTCACACTCAATACAAAATGAAACGTTCATTTGTGCATGTGTGTCTGTGCGTGTGTGTGAGATGTGCAGATATATCGGTGTGTGTGTGTGTGTGTGTGTGCGCGCGCGCGCGTGTGTCAGTCAGGGCCTACACAGATGTTGTGATGTTGCTGCGCCTGTCAAGAGTTTACGGTGTCCTTGGCATTTTATTTGGTGTGTTCGGCATAGACATAGCCTCTGAAACTTTTAAGTTTAAAGAGTTTTCGGGCCAACTTGATCACAGCTAACAGATACCTCCGAAGGCAAAAAAATCTTTGTCTTCAAAAGAAACACCTGTCCAATGAAAGTGGAGTAAACGGTTTTTCTTTTTTCCAGCTCAGGTTTTCTCTGGTTTGATGTAGCGTTTGATCGTGTGGTTCTCACTGAAAGCAGTGAGACAGTTTTGAAAGCTACTGGTCCATACACGCCAACGCTCTGTGACCTCTTTCCTGTGAGACCTTTTGTTTGATTTTACCTTTTATGACAAGGGGTATATAAGGTGTTTTTGCAAGCATTTAAACTAACTGGAGAATGTTGTGATTATCTTTTGGCTTTTCTGATAGTTTAAGTTATTTTGTTTTCTGTTCTCTTTGTTCTTGTTTCATGCAGTAAATATATAAATAAATTATATTTTGTTTAAAACGAAATGGGTTAACCAGCTGCATTCTTCCTGGAATATCTGCAAAAAACCTGCTTAAAGCAAGTTCTAATGTTAGGTTTGGGCCACGTTCTTGAAATGCTTTGAAGATGCCTGAACTGATCCAAAACAGTGTTTGTTAATGAAAGAATGGACGTTATTTGCGTGAGTTTGTAAGTTATGGGAAAGGGGTGGATTTTTATCACCGCCCTAAAACAGATATAAGACGTCTAGTACCCTTACATGAGACAAGTATTTGCCAAGGAACACTAAGAAAATTTATATGAAATACAGCAGACAATGGAGAGCTGAAACGTGGGAACATTTGGTGAAACAACAAATTTGCCAGGGTCAGCGAAAAGACAAAATGCGTTAACGTTTCCAATCCGACATGCCTCTTTTGCAGAATAACAAAGAATGGTCAATAGTTTTCAGGAATACACTTTGGTAAGGGAGGAACGATGAGCGTTTGGAAACTCTCCAACTTCAGTCATGTTGCCCATATAGATCTTCCAGCTTTGTATACTCCATCCACAGCTCCGAAATCCTGCTTGAACCTCCCCTGTTTGAAAAGGTCGTTATTTTATATTAATTTGTACTTTGTTTATCGGATGAACTGGGAAAACAAATCATTAAAGCAAAACAAAAGGAACCTTCTTCATGATACAGTTGACGCACATTTTTGAGGTACAGAGTCTCCCCAGTATTATGCAGCTGCTCGTTGATGAGAACGTTACGACGGGGAAAAACTTGAGACTGTGCACGAGTGGAGTTTCGCCTGACAAGTAATAACTGATTCAACTGAGGATTTCTGAGATATTGTTGATGAAATTCTTCTGGCTGAGAGTAAATATGTTATGGCTCTGCAAAGCTAAACATCTTGAGTTGTGAACAAAGCGTTCAGAGATAGAACATAGAACATAGAAGAATACAGCGCAGTACAGGCCCTTCGGCCCTCGATGTTGCGCCGATCCAAGCCCACCTAACCTACAGATCATCATAAAAGCAAGAGTTGTTTTTACCCTCTTAAATGCAGTAACATGAAGAAGAAAAAATGTTTTTTTTCAGCAGCTGCCGTGAATTTTATGTTGAAAGATTAAGTGAATAGATCAGAGACGTTTCTCGCAACACTTAGCCTGCACGTCCAGCAGCCAAGTGAAATATGCCAAACTAAATTGCACAGAAGCATTGTTCTGGACAACTTCAAAATAGTACAAAACATTTTTTTATCGGAAGCTATGGTTAAGTTGAGGATAGAGATCATAAATGGGTGTGCAAATGGCAGGACGTTTATGTTGGTGTTCAAAAGTGCAGAAGCAGATATTAGTTTGAAGGAAGTTTTAGACGGGTTGCTCAAATGGGCAGATCAGCAGCCGATCGAAATTTGCCATGAAAGCTGTTCAACAATGCACTTTGCAAGACGTAACATGACAAACAGTTACTCAATGAATGGAAGGATGTTTGAAAGCTCTGAGTAACAAAGGGAACTTGGGGTCCTTGTCCATCGACAATTGAAATTGGCACCAAACGTTGATACTGTGCTTCAGAAGACAAATAAAACTTCTGTCCTTTCCTGCCATGTGTACATCAGTGCAGAGAGCAGGGGCGTTCGATTAGAGTTGTACAAATCTTCGCGTATTCCAGAGCCAGATGACAGTGTGCAGTCCCATTAGCCATGCCATAGTTTGCTTGAATTCTCCGGCGGGGGTGCACCACATATTCGCCAAGGTGTTTGCTGGACAGAATACATTTAGCCACTAAGACAGTGTGGATAGACCTGAGGGTTTTCTTTATAGCTGAGATGGCTTTGTGTTTCCAGAGTGAGGATTATGTGTTTATGAGAGGCAACGGAGCAGTAGAATTATGTAGCAGTTTATTAAACTGATGGAAAAATAACGAAGAGGATATAATCTTACGTTATGTGTTTAGGGGCTATCAAGGATTTTGTTTCGCAGCCAAAGAGTTTGGATGTCTGGAAGTGGCTGGCGGAGAGTGTAGGGGTCAGTCAAAGTGCTAAACCCCACCAATGTTAAAAAGTATGTTAATGAGCACTTAAATGTGATGGCAGACAACGTCATGGGCCAAGCCTTGGAATGTGGGATTAGTATCGCTAGGACAGTGCAAGATCATTTTTTGCAAGTTCATTTTCTTTGCTGTTTTAGCCATGACACTATGCGTCTAGGAAACGTGTCAATTGATCTGTGGGCAGTGAGCACGACTTTCCAATTCTTTTCCTTCAGCCAAAAAGCGTTGAAACCACACACTAATTAACAGAATGTGCTTCCGAATTTGCAAGTCTCTCTGCATGGATCACGACATGGGAATCCACGCAGGAATGACAAGATATGACATTGCCAAATTGGACCGAGCATGGACATCTGATGCTTCGCAGGTAAGGAACTTTTCTTAGCTTGTGATCATTCCGCATCATTTAATACTACGGATTAAGTATGGCTAGATGAGACACACGTAGGTTTGCACTGGGTAATCTGTGATTGTTGGAAATGCAGCAGAGAAGCATGAGTGGGGAATCTGGTCGAGGCACGCACGACTTTGAATGGCATTGATTCGGTGAAACAAAAAAAAATTTGCGTTGGTCGAGATGTCAATAAGACGATTCCAGAAATTAAAGTGGAAGACTTACTGTTAAAACAATACCTTGCTTTACAATAAAATAAAGTAGACAAGCACACACACAGAGGTGTGTCAGTTTCGTATCACTGTGTGACATATTACAGTGAAAGCAATTATTTTGATCGCATTTGCTGTATGCCAGAAGACATAGACGAATAAAAAAAAAGTTCGCCTTATGAAACAGAGCTGTTCTAGCAATTGTTTTGGAAAGAAGACTCCGTTAATGTTTTGAACACTGATTCCCTTCTTCAGAATAGATGAGACAGCCCTGAAGTCATCGGTGTCGTACCACACAGAATGATTGATCTCAAGCGTTTGATGCGATGTTTCCAACCTTCCAACCCCCCGGATTACAAACAAGCATAGCTGAAAATCAGTTTCGGTTGGCGTAAATTGGTATAAAAATTAGATGGACTGATATGAATTTTGTACTAATTCTAAACGGGATTTTATATGGGAATTTGGTTTGGAGATCACTGGAATAACATTACATCTCAGCTCTGCTGAACTAAAGCGTCCCTGCGGCTTTATGCACCTCATGTATTGAGGTGGAGTGCGAGATTACAGAGATGGGAGAAAACAGTATTCGGTTTCCTCCTGTGCAAATCTTCATCATCGGGTGGGTCGCTTTCGCATGGCTTCTGACAGGGACAAATCTGAATGGTTTCCACTTTCGCAATGGGTTTGGAGGTACAACGTTTTTTTGTATGTTATTTACAGAAGCAGTTAATGAACTGAAAACATATTCATAATGACACCATCAAGAAGTAGAGTGGTAGCAAATGACAAGAATGTTTGGATGGCTTTAACATTTTTCAGGTGATATTTGGAAGTGTCACACAATGCAGAGAGCATGCGATTAAGTACTTAATCGTACTAAGGAAAAAAAAGGAAGTCGGAGTTTATTCTATTATTATTTAAAATGTAAGAATCAACCAAAAAAAGAGAACGCAGCATAAATCCATGTCCAACCTTATACCGTGATAATCAACGTTTTGTTTTTGGTTAGATTGTGACAAATTGCCACTAAATTCCAGTTTACTGTTTTCTGACGAAGATTGAATGCTCATTTCATTGAATACATTGTGTCATGATCTGTTTTATCCAGTGCTGACTGCATCAGTTGTTTGTTGTCTCTGTTGGTGGTCATACTGCTGATAGTATCGAATACCGCATTGAACATAGCTGCTGATTAACATAACCAGGATATACAGAGATGCCAGTTAAAAAATTGATTTTCGTGAACCAGTGTCTGGGATTTTTTTTCGCATTGAACATAAAAAAATCAAAAATGCACATGATAAATGCAGAAAATTTAGAATGCTTTAACCGCCGTGAATTGGCAGTAACATTGGTGAATTAGATTAGCCTGTGAATTAGATTGCAGATTGATGAGTCAAAGGAAGAAATTTCGTCAAATGAACTTAAAATAACATTGTATTCGGACTCAGAAACCTGTTCGCATGCTACCAAAGAAACCAAGAAATGACATAGGAAATTTTACGGACGTTACATTTGGGACAAAGATTGTGGAGAAGCGATATAATTTCCAGTTCTAAAGTTTGCACTCGCGAAAGAACAAAATTTAGCAAGCCTGGAGGTTTTGGAGGGTTTGGAAAATGTGTAAGACCGCTCAAAAAGTAGAACTCTAGTTTCATAAATAAAGGACAGCATATAGAAGCAAGAAAGCCTTGCACACAATATGCATTTCCCAATCATAGCAGTCGTACTTTCATTTCTTCAATTAAGATATACCGTTTACAAGCTCTAATGCATCTCTGGGTCGACCGTGACACATCTATTGTGCACCTATATTTCATGGTGCATGAATCGAATTGGAAAGTCTAATTTTACTTTCTTGCATACGAGAAGTGATGACTGCAAGATGAGATATTCTGTCGTTTCCCGATCTTTATTTCTGTTAATGTTACAGTCCATTGTATTTTTTCTAACTCAGTTTCGTTGATTGTAAACATGCATTACCGTAAACGTACAATTTATGAGGTTTGTGGAATATTTCATTTAATTCATATTCTGCAAGTACGTCATAGGCATCCTTGACATTTCCAGCAAAATCAAAATCGAAATGTGTTAAATGTGCAGCAGCAAGCCGATGTGAATTTCTTTTTAAATGCGCTTTACAATTAAATTACAAATATAAAATCACAGGAAACAATTATAAGTATGGTAAGCTATTTTCCATTAAATGCAGAGGATACTCTTATAAGCCTGCTGAACAGTTTTCCCACAATTAGTTGGACTTTGTATTACTTGTTTCCGAACATGCAGTTTCTTTGAGGTTTACTTGATAATAATATCCAACATACTTCGAGCGATTCCACTGGGAAGACTTTTGGTACCTTTGAAAAAAACAAGTTTTGATGACAGCCTCTTTACTCCTTCTGATTTCTCATCCTGATCTTATATTTCATCACATATAAAATGATTGCAGTATTCCTTTAAATAGTATGTTGTAACATATTTTTAATCAGCATTTCTCATTAGATATTCCCTTTCAACTTTCTACGGGTATATTTTCAATTCGAATTTTGTGACTACCATGCACAGGGTTAATTCCTTCTGCGTTTTTAATGCATTTCCAAGTTCTCACTTCTCGCGGACAACCACGCCATTAAATCAGAATTGGAAATTTTTGATTATTACTTGAATAAGCAGAATTCATTGACAAATTCATCTACTTAGATTTCACAAGCAGAGAGAACATGTTACAGTGAAATTTAGTCAATGCATGGATTTTAAACTAATTTACAAATCTCAAGAATACATGGTGTAATTATGAACTTTGTAGCATTCCACTTAAGTCGCTGGAATGTATTCCTCTTATATTTGTGGGAAGTTCTTCCAATAATGTCTCACATTGTGTAACGTCACTAATAAGCTGCTGGGATCGGGTGGCATTGAAAACTGAGAGCCAAAAACTGTGACATTTATGCGAGGGGTCAGATTTTGAGAATTTAGCTCGAATTCCAGGGAAATATATTGGAGTGTGTCCTATTTGTCCGATTAAGTTTGGGCAGATTGTTTGACGCTAGAATATGGCATTGAGTTTGCTCTTCTCATTATCCAGTTGCTATAGTTTTCATCGCACCCTCGCTGTTTTTGGCGTCCACGGTAATGAAGTATCGATTTCTAAACTTTACGAGCTGCCATGCTTGACATGTACTCGCCTCTCTGCTCTACTATTCCTGTGCCTGCAGAATACAATAACCAGTTCTGGAGTTGCAGTTGCTGGACCTCCTCCACCGCCAAACCATTACCACACGACGCCTGGAGAAGGAACCTTATATTCGGCCTTGGGAGTCTGCAAAAACATGGAAAAATATGGACTTCAACAGCTCCCTCATTTCCCGCCCCACTCCATTATCCCAATCTCAAGCGTACAAATCGGCACCGCCCTCTGGACCAGTCCATCACTCCTCCTTTGACATATCACCTTGGGCCTCACCTTCACCAACCTATCATTTTTCCAGCTACCTTCCCACAACTCCATTCCCTCCCAGTTATCTCTCAGCCCCGACCCACACGCCTCATTCCTAATGAAGCGCTTATGTCCGAAACATCAATTCTCCTGTTCTTCGGATGCTGGCTGACCTGCCATGCTTTCCCAGCACTACGTTCTAGACTCTGATCTCTCGCATCTGCAGTCCTGACTTTACCCCTACACCTAAGTCCACCTTGCTTACCACACTTAACAACAACTCAACCAACTGCTAATTGCAATTCTGTCAAACCCCTCCTTCTATTGTCTCAATGTTGCACAATATACCTTAACGTACTGCGGTGAATTCCGCAATTTTACAACCCTTTTGGAACGGTAATTCATCCTCACCTTATTTTTCTGTCTGCCATACTGCATTTTCTTTCACATGAAGAAGCACCTATTCCATGTTTACGTTATGTACTGGAGGGCTGAAAGTATTCAATGCTTTCCTTAATGTCTTCACAAAACATATGCAAGGAGAAATGTGCACGCTTGTGCGTATCTATGTCCCCTTCAATCCTTGTAAGATTTTGTAAATTCCACTTTGGAAATACAACCAGCCTGACTCAAGTTTTGTATACAGACAGACTATAACTTCACAAACGGAATATAACCCGTTCAACTCTGATGGGGCAACCCTGACGAGCGGGACAACGTGTCTGCAACTAATACTGCATTGATTACAGAAGCATTTCAACAGAAGTCGGCCATTCTGCTCTTCAACCCGGTCCGTCATTCATCAGGATTATGGCTAAACATTTGAACTCAACAGCCTAATTCTTCTTTCACCCCATATACTTTGATCCCTGTCGCCTCAGATACTGTATTTAGCATTTTTTCCGATCACATTAATTGTTTTGGTATTCATTACTTCCGATGGTAATGAATTTCAGAGTCTGACTGCACTTCCAGTGGACTTAAGACTCCTCTTCGTTGTCCTATACAGTGAACGCTGGATCCTCAGATTGTGATCTCCGTGTTCTCGACGTACACTCATACCATCGGCAACATCCTCCCTGTATCTACCCTGTAGAGTCCTGCTAGAAGTTTATAAATCGCTGAGAGATTCCCCATTAATTCATTTGAACTTTCGTGAAACGATCCTAACCAATCAATCTCTCTCCATACCTCAGTGCCATCATTCCTGGAATCAGACTGGGAAACGTTCATTGCACTCCTTCAACAGCGACACCATTGAGAGCATGATATGTACAGCATTACTAATTCTTTGCACTTACAGACCATTTCAAATATTCCATTTTGGAGAAATTAAGGTGAAACTACCTCCAGTTGGTTTTATGAAAACGACAGAAAAGTAACCGTTCTGTGGATTATCAAGATTATACAGTTGCATCTGCCTGGATTAGAGTGGTGCTGGAAAAAGTCACTGTCGTTCAGGCAGCATTCAAGGGGCAGGAAAATCGACGTTTCGGGCAAAAGCCATTCGTCAGGAATAGAGGCAGGGACTCTGCAGAGTAGGGATAAATGAGAGGGGTGTGTGGGTGGGAAGAAAGTTGCATAGAGTACAAGAGGTGAATGGGGATGGGATGGCGGTGAAAGGTCAGAAATGTGGTTGGGGGAAGTTAGCAAAATGGACAATGGGTGTTTGGGGGTGGGGATGAAGGTGCTAGATCAGAGAAGAGGGACGAGTCGATAGGTGGAAAGAAAGATAGGCATGTAGGACAGTTCATGGAGATGGTGCTGAGCTGGACGGCATTTGCCCACAACACCGCCTCTTTGAAAAAATGATGTCTTAGTTCCTCAAGCAGTTCTCCATTTGTGAACTTTCCACTACACGTTAAATATTCATCGTCATGTCCTATTAATTTTAGCCATTAACCCTTATTGGTCTCGTTACCAGACATGAAGTTTATAGCCACTATGAACTATGTTACCTCCTTCAGCACATTAATCAACTCAATTATATATTGTCTCATTCTTCTAAACTCAAGAGTATATGGGCCTAAAATGTTTCATTACTTGACAATGATGTTCGATCCACGGCTTGCGAGTTAAACAAATTAACCATCAGCAATATATCACACAGCTTCAGAATAAAGATCCAGAATTACCACACATTTTTAGTTTTACGACTATGTATATTTTTTTAAAAATCCTGAATGCTTCATTTTTATCTTTTTGTCATATGCCCAGTCGTATGACAAAGGCCCTGATCTCCAGCATCTGCAGCACTCACTTAATCCTACATGACTGACAAAGGCAGACATATGCCTGTGTCTCACTGTTCTCTCCTGCCTTTTGATGTGTAGCATTTTTGTTCCGACGTTTCATCGATTAAGTGCCTGTAGAACAATGTTCGAACTGTCATCTTCTGTTTGAGTACGAATTCTATGAACCAGGCAAAGTCTACAGAAGTGTAATACTGAATTTTTCAGCGTCCATTAAACTGTTATCGTCCAATAGGTGAAAAGGAAGGCATATTAAATTTTGGTACATGTTGCTGAAGAAAGTAAACAAAAAGCAAATATTTTTCATTGAACTATGCAAGGCATTGCTTTGTTTGCATCTGGATTGCTGCGTAGAGTTTTGGTCACCACATAACGGTAGAAATTACACAGCATCCGATTGTAGTACAACATGTGTATTTGTAAGCACGAGCATTCGTAGCCCTGCCTCGTCATCAGGAATTTATGGAGCTGCACCTTAAGACACAGATTTGCAAGCAAAAGATCAAAGTGTCATGCAGCTCAAATATATTGAACACATTTGAAATGGGTTTTCTAGTTTCGGTTCATCATTATGCAAATCCAAATTTCCTTTTAAGTCACATTCTCAAAATAACTTCAGATTTCCTGATATATGGTGTCATCTCAGCTCAGGCAATGCATGAATGGTTTGAAGGTATAGTCTGTATCCAAATCTAGAATCGGACTGGTTCTATTTCGAAAGTCGAATTTACAGAATTTTTCAAGTATTGACTGTACGTTATGCATATTGAGCAAAATAAAATACGGATTCTGCAAAAAAGATATAACGTATAACCTTAGACGTGTGCGCGTGCATGAGACACAGATCCAGTATGTACATGTGTGTGTTTGCAAATGCTAATAATTTGTGAGTAAATGCGTGTGTGAGCTTGTGCTTGTGTGTGTGTGTGTGTGTGTGAGAGAGAGAGAGAGAGAGAGAGAGAGAGAGAGAGATAGAGGATGTGTCGTGCAGTGGGGGCATCTGTCGTGTGACATGAACCCAACCTGCTGATTGAGATCATTGTCAGGGTACCAAACTTGGCTATCAGTCTAAGCTCGGTTACTTTACGCGGTTGTTTCTTTTTCCCAAAGTCTGCCTTGGAGGATGGTGATGCGAAAGTCGCCACGTGTAATGGTGGGTTCTGTGTCTACACCCTGAGACGTCTTGCAGCATCTGCCCTGACAGTCTTGTAAGGTGCTGTGGTCGATGTCTTCCTGAAAGCTGGGCATTTTGCTGCGAATAATGATCTCTTTAAGATTTGGCAATTGTCTACAGTCGGAAAGTGGAGGAGTGTATATTGGCGAAACGGAGCAGACATCTCATGAATGAACACCGCACAACAATCACCAGACAAAGGTGTTCCCTCACAGTTGGGGAATACGACAGTGGTCCTGGACATTCGGTCTCAGACTTTCGGGTGATTATCCTCCAAGCCGGACATCGGGACAACTAACAACGCAAAGTGTCCGAGGAGACATGATTTGGAGTTGCAGGTGTTAGATTCGGATTTACTTATTAAACTTCACACAACGCAATGTTATGCTGCCACAGCTTTATTTAAATCCAGTTGCATTCCAACAAAGAACGCTGCTCCTTCATCAGATGGTTGTGGAGTGTGAGATCATAAGGCAAAGCATTTATAGGAAATCTATACAGTGCTATGCAAATGAAATAACATATCTACAAAATGCTGGATTATTTGTTAAGTCTCTCATCTTTTAAAATGACCATGTTGGTTGCAGTTCTTTCACATGTAAATCGTAGAATCCGGCAGGTGACTGATGACCTACTTCTTCTCCCAGTTCTTGTGGCCTTGTGTTACTCTAACGATGTCAATCACAATCCTCAGGCACTCCCTGTAACTGCAGTCAATAGCATCAATACATTTCCACGCTATACATCTCTATGACTCTAATAGACAATGCAGTACTTTGAGAGCCACTATACGTATATTGAATCAGAAAATGTATAATTGTGCTCAAGAGTGTCATCTTACTTGGTCGCATGACTAAATTGCTGTTAGCTATAACTTATAAATACATTCAGAATGGTACAGTCACAGATTCAAACAATCTAAACAGACAATTCAAATCAAATTGTCTGCATTCGTCCTATATCCCACAACGCCTTTCCTTTCCATGTATGTCGAAAGATGTTTTATTTAATTATTGTTATTGTACTCGCATTTTTCACTTCCTTTGTCAGTTCGTTCCGCATACAGACCACCGTCTTGGTTCCTTGGGTCTCTTAATTTTGTCGTCTCTCCGCTAGAATCTATGACTTGTAGTTTTTGAATGCCGTACATTAGTTAAAATACCTTGCAATTTAAATATCTAATAATCTCTCCGAATCTGTAAAACTCTCCCTCAGCCTCTACTCCCCAAGGGAAGTATATCCCCACCCATCCTGCTTCTTCTTATAACTCAATTCCTCCAATCTTGTTAACACGGAGTAAACATTTTCTGCATACTCAAATGTGACATTGACTTTCAGCAGAGAGATTATGTTTGAGTTGCACAGGACTTTGTATAGGCAACAGCCGCAGTACTTCATGCATTTCTGGTAACCACATGATGGAAAGGATGTGATTGCACTGGAGTTGGTGTACACCAAATTCAGCCATGGGTTGCACGGCCATCTATTAACAGAGGTGGCACGAGATAACCTTCCATGAAACAGCAAATGTATAATATTATGAGGTGCAATGGCAGAGTGGATGAGAAGCAGTTGTTCATCTTATTTGAAGAGAGAATAGCAAGGGACCATAATTTTATATGGCCGGAGAGTTCAAGGGGCTTTGAAGAAAAGTCCTTTTCACCCAGAGTATCACGGGTGTGTGGAATGCATTGCCAACAGGGCCACTGAGGTTCAAACCTGGCATCATGTGAAAATGCTAGTATGAATCGCTTGAAGTGCGATAACATTGGAGCCCATGGGACGAATGAAAACTTCATATCACTTCGATGCTACCCACCTTGTGTGCTGCCGTGCCTCTTCTGTTAATTTTCATTCCATGATTTACTTTTTCTTGTTACTTATTGCTTGGAAATGTGTGTCGCTGCGTATTCCACAAGTGATTGCCAAACCCTTTTTGCCAATAGAGGTGTTTAGAATTAAATAAATTGTGAATGATCTGGTATCACTTTCAGGCAAGAGCAGCTATGACTTCCTCAAAGACAACAGTGAACGGGATTTGATTGGTTTGTTTTTTACCCGAAAATCAACAATGGTCCCATGGCCATCACCTGGCTGAAATACTTCATTATATGAAAATTCCGGAAAATTATCCCTTCTCGTGATCGATATGTCTGGCCTGGGAAACAGTCTATGTTTATCTATTCCATCTATGTCTTTCAACGTCTTGTGCACCTCTATCAAAACATCTCTTATCCTTCTTCGCTCCAATGAGATTAGCCCTCGTTCCCCCATCTTTCTTCATAAGACATGCCATCCAGTCCAAGTAGCATTCCATTAAATCTTCTCTGCACTCTGCCTAAAGATTCTGCATCTTTCGTATAATAAGGTGACCACAACTGAACACAGCATTCCAAGTGTGGTCTAACCAAACTCTACAGATCTACCGCATAAACTCGTAACTCTAAATCAAAATCCCCCTTGCGAATAAGAGCCAGCACACCATATGTCGTCCTGAAAATCCAATCACCTTGGTTGACAACTTTTAGGGGATGCATGAATATGGACCTCAGATCCTTCTGTTCCTCCACACTGTCAAGAATGTTGCGTTCAAACATGTAGTCACCATTCAAATTCGACCTTTCAAAGTGAAAGCATTCACACATTTCTACGTTGCTCTCCAGCTGCCACTGATCAGCCCAGTTCTGCAATCTGTTAATGTTCTCTTGCAACCTACAACAGCCCTTCACACGACCCACAATTCTACGACTCTTCGTGTCATGGGCAAACGAACTAATCCTTCCTTCCAGTTCCTCATCCAAGTCATGAATAAAGTCAGAAACAGCAGAGGTTCCAGAACCGATGTCTGTGGAACACCTTTGATCAACGAGCTCCAGCCAGTATACTTTTCATCTGCCATTGCGTTTTGTGTTTTGCGGGTCAGGCAAATCGGCATCCAGACAGACAGTTTTCCTTATATCCAATGCCTCGTAATCTCTGAATGACCCTACCATGTGAAACATTAATAAATGCCTTGCTACATTTTATGAACATCACCTGTCAGTTATGTGTACTCCAAACAATGTCAGTTGCTTAACTGATCATGAGACTTCATTAATTTATTCATCAAAATAAACAAAATACGTGAACAACCAAAATTTCATAAAACTATCTGAAATTGCATTGTTAGTTCATTATTTTTCAATGAGTGCTCAATTCAGTTCGAGAGTAATGTTAAATATGCTCATCAAAATTACCAATTCCAGTTGTCAATTTGCTGAACATTATTAGTAAAGAGGACGTTAGGGTACAATTAATGTGGATACATCGTCTGAACATTTAGGCTTGCCTTTCAGAATGAGTTGTCAAATTCTTTTGCCCTTGTAGGGTCTCAGCAACTTTAAAAATGTTTTTTTCTGATTAGCGTTCTTTTCACTTCCAGAGTCTAGCTTGTAACAAATGAAACGTTGACTTGAATTTTAGAGCAATTCGCATGTGCCTACTATGTGCAACTTTTTTTGAGGATAACCTTTTAATGTCTGTGCCCAAGACTTTAAGGTACTTTCTGTGGTACAGAACATATTTTGTTTATTTGATTATTCAAACTTTTGAATTTATATTGTATGATCACTTCAAACATCATTTACTTTATGCTTGAAACCAAAATTTCCTCAAATATGTTCCTACATGTGTTGATATCATGTGAGTCTTTGCTCATGCACAATCCCATGTCTCCTAAACTCTTTTATGGAATTTTAGATGAAATACTTTAGAAGAGGCACTTCGGCCCATCGATTCTATTCTACCTTAGCTATGCCATACCTACAGGTTCCAAATTGCGGATTTAGTCAATAGGCATGGAAGTCATGACACTGTAAGTGTTCATGCAAGTATCGTTAACACTTTAGATGATACCCGTCTCAAATACCCTCCGAGGCAATCCGTTCGAGAATACCAACATTTCTGGTTTTAAATGATTAGCCCTCAACTCCCCGGAAAACATTCTGTTTTCCAAGACAACTGTGCCCCCTTTGTTGTGCCCCGTGGTCGAAGGGAGACAGAGATTTCGTTATCACCATGACCATGCCTCTCATAGACAGTTATTGCTCCACAGTAAGCAACACGAGCTTATTCAGCCTCCAACCAGAGCCTCCTGTTCCAGTTGTGCACTACTATGCTACATTCTTCATGAAGCAGGCCTTTGTTCCAACTACATTCCCTCCAACATACTGGCAAAATTCTACTGCAGACATATCAAATTTACTCCCTCTGCAGTCTCCCAACCTCACAGTCTCAGTGAGCTCATACAGGATAAAATCCTCTCCGAATTCTCTGATGAGCTTCATGCCTTCAAAACAGTTATAAAAATATATTTTATTCCTGTTTGATTTGGAAGAAGAAGCAAGAATATCTTCTTCTGGAGAACGACATTAAATGCATTCACAGTTGTTTCTTTTTTTAAAAAAACTTGCCATTCTACCCATATTCGAATATGTTTCCAAAGTTATTTCACAGAGACTAAGTCGTCCATTCCTATGCCTTATCCATTGGTAGAATGAATCAAGAATTCGGCGTGATTTTCCTTTTTGCAGGCAACACCTTGTGAATGCCTTGTTGCCTGTCGAAAATTGGCTTTGTTCTTCTTTGAGATCCCGAGTTTTGCGTGTTCACATCTTCCTCCTTCCACTGCAAAAGGGTATTATGCAAAGTACTCCAACACAATAAATCATAAGTTACACGACATTAAAAGCCCCTTCATGGACACAACAATTCACGCTCCACATGTGAAAACGCCTTCACCAACACAATATCAGAAAAAAACTTCAATAAAACAATTTCCACGACCCTACGACACCAATAACGTACCCCAACAACATACTATTCATTGATCCTGTAATGAGAGCCCGATAAACACTGAATATTATTCATGTTAATGTCCAATACGGTTTCCTTCTTCCTGTTTTATGTGGAGTTTTCGCAACAGTTTCTTGCAAGGGAGATTATCTTTCAGCATCTCCTCTCCCTGCGGAGAGAGGTAATTGTTCGATGAGGAGTCAGGTCTGATAGTGAGGAATTGCAGTTTTAACAGAAAAAAAAGGAAACATTACTCAGCCTCTTTCACCATTGATAGCGCTTTCGTCAAAAGAAGGAGAATTCCTATCCAATCAATATCTGGTATAGTCCTTTCTATAGGTGTTAGGATATGGGAAACCGATTCCCAATCCATCATCGAACGTTCCATCACTGAATGAGGGATTGAACTATCATCCACCCGAAATTGTAATGCATTTGGCGTAGGCCAAACTGTGTTAAAATTTACAACTCGAGATGGTCAGCTAATGCTGACTATGCTAATTTAATGAAGGCTAGAAGCAACTGGGAATTACAGCAGAATAGACCCCTTACCTACTTCTCAGGAGGGTCGAGGTTCTTCCTGCCAACGTACATCACATGAAATTGGGCACCGATTTGTTCACAATCTTCCTTTGACAAGTCTACCATGACTGTAATGTTGAAAGGATGAGTACTCAGTTTCAGTCCGTCAAAGCCCCGAATATGATTCGTAGCTCAGCTGCAGAGTGGTCAGAAGAGATTCAGTGAGATGTTATTGGGAATGAAGGGTTGACCTTTGAAATATTGACTGGATATGCAAGGATATCTTTACTGAAGTATGTACCATTGGGAGATGGCATTATACAGGATTATAAAATCATGAGATGCACAGATGAGGAGAATTGCAGGTGCGTTTTCCATTATATGGGGAAGTTTATGAAAACGTCACATATTTTCAAGGTGAGAGGAGAAACTTTTATAAATACATGCTGGTATTTATTACACAAAGAATGGTTCGATTGTGGAATGAACTTGCACAGGTAGAGTTGGACATCAAGTTACGACTTTTAAAATTCATTAAGGTCAGTATGATAATAAGAATTGTTTGAAGGTAGATGGGCCAAGCACAGAGAAGTGCGACTAGTTTATTTTTGTTTATGGATGGCAAGAACTGGCTGGATGAACGTTTTGCGTCTGTGCTGTGTGACTCTTTGACACTAAGCATTATTTATGTGATCATGTTGTAATCGTCAGAGAGCAACTATTCATTGATATCTGTATCTGCATGTAAAGATAAAGACGAATTTACCTAAATGCCCTTCTTCCACCTCAAGACCCTACATTCGCACATTAGTTAAAGAAGTTAAAGAAGAAAGTGCAATGTAACTTCAGGCAGGCAAACAAGGATTAGGCATTAAATTTGCCTTAGGCAGTGACTGAAAATTCATCACGTTGATACAAATATGAAGTTTTAGGATTTCCATCCGATAATCTTGCTTTATGTTTGAGAACATAAAAATAAAGATCCATCAGATCTTCCACAATGCCACTGCGGGATGGAGCCATGCTTCAGTATCTCCGAAGATGAGACAGAATATTTATGACTGCGATGAAGAGAGAGTTTTCAAACAGAGACTGTGGCGTTCTCTGTCACAGAAATCGGTTGTGGTCGTTTCCTTAAATGTATTAAAGAAATAGCAATGCGTATTTCTGAGGGCTCCGAGGATGCTTCAGCATCGGGAGAATACGAGAAAAAACAGCGTTGAGATCTAAGATCGCTCTTTTTTTCGATATCTCTCGAAATATGCATTTCGTTCGTGTACTCATCACTGAGCGTAAGAGGCACCATTCCTGTGCACATAGTAGGCTGATTGACAGAGGTTATCTGTTCCGTCTATTGAATGAATTAATGCTCCGTTCCGTGTCATCAAAGAGCCAGGACCGCAGAACGTTTTCTTTGTTTCTTTTGCCTGTTTGAAGTTGTCGACTATGGCGTTCCAATGTGTAATTTTGTCAGACTATAAAATCTCTTTTTTTTTCGCAAAACGTGCACATAAATAGCCAGTTTCCAATTTGAAGCAATACTATTTTGATAATTTCTACTGACAGCAATAAATATGAGTACGATTTTATACTGACGTATTTGATCACGGTATCGATTTTATATTCATGTATTTATTTGAAAAATATCCTGCTCAAGAGAGGTTTTAGAACATTGACACCTGATGTTGAAGATGAAACTTTTCAATGGATGTTTGATATGTATGTTTCTAACAAAAATCGCATGAAACAGAAATTATCACACATCAAAATTCTGATTGAAAATCTAAGGGGTAACTGTGCAAAGCATTTTTAACAACCCGGGGAATTAAGGAAATCAAGGTGAAATCTAGCCTCAGCTACAAAGAGATTCCGCTAAAATATATTGCTCTTGTCCACATTGTTTTACAAATACTCTGAGAGTTTGTTTCAATAGCGATTCTATTGCATTCTTCAGTTCTCCTCAGAATTTTTTCTGGGTTGTGGCATAAATACAGGGATTCAGGAAACAACTCAACAACTTGAGGATATTTCCTGTTTCAGTTGCGATATATTCAGGATCGTTAAAGTCCCCTCTGTAATAATTAGGGTTTGCCAGTCTGGTAATGACCAAAATAGCAGAATATGTCAACCAAAGCAACATGAAACTGACGGTTACAGAAAATAATAAAACGATCGACTTCCTCCGGTTCTATGTCTCTTCATTGCTTTCATTCTTATTTCTGTGACCACGGAGCCTAATCCGAGTTCGATTCGCCATCACAATACAGTGGATGGTTAAAGTATGAAACGAGGAAATTGAGAGAAATGGAAGCCAACCAATCCAGGTGCTATAAAACCAGACCAACGCTACCCATGCAGATAATGTTCCAGTTGATCGGCAGCCCCATTGGATTACATTAATTATTTCCTCTGGCTCAAATGCAAACAAAACTGGAATATTCTTTGACAATGTCAAAACTGTAATGATTATTAATACTGTGGTTGCAGTTCTTTTGGTACAATATAATGTTTTAAATCTCTGGCAGCCGATCATCACAAATCTGTCAAATGTGAAGGACACAGTGAACCAAACAGTTAAATCGAGACTGATAGCAGTCATGTATATAATGAGCTTGCAAACAGGTGTTAGGGAGAAGAAGGAAAATGGAAAGTGATAACTGAAAATGCGATACACGACAACATTATTGATGACGACCAATAGATCCGATGTTGCCATGGCCACGATATAAGCAGAGAGGCAATTGGAGAGACCACAGTTTCTTCCTAAAAGAATTAAAATAGTCATCGTGTTCGCTGTAATAAAGACAGATATAAGAGACAGATTCGGCAAGATGGCAATGCATGATTGATATCGAGGGGAAGATATTTATGAAGAGGATGTGAACAGATTTTGAGTGATTTACAAAACATGACATTTACGCAAAGGTTTAATATGCTGCTGTTGTCATCATTTTGTTTGGTATTATCAGACTGTCTAAAGAACGACACGACTCCTTGCAGGCGGCGCATTGGTAGCAATGCTTATTATACGAGTTATGCTTCCATTTAAAATGTAGAAGCCGAAAGTGTTCAGTCACTTTGATTGATAATCTTCTTTGAACACCGACTGTGGAAAAAATAGAATATTCAATGCTTACACGGGTAAAGTAAAATCAACCAGAAAGAAAGAAGATCAATGGCTTACCTGGAAGATCAGCAGCTGCAAGAAGTGGATAATAAATCTCTTGCAACAGCAAAACCGGTGGTTTCCTCATTTCTGAAAATGAACGCCTGTTGTAGTTGTTGAAGATTTCTGGCTGCCGTATGACCAACACATGGAAATGCTAAGCTGATTTATGCACACATCAGACCTCCAGTGAGTCGATTGCGTCAAATCTTCACTTATATTAGTTCCGCTCATTTAGAATGTTTTTGTTTTGCATAACACAATGAAACAAAATAAGACCCGGCCCTGACATTCTAGATTTCACTTCCCTTGTCCTCTCTTTGCATTGGACGCCAGATGTCATGTCCATCACCTTATATCAGAATTTAGACAGACGAAGTTTTTTGAAAAATAACACTGCCTCCTGACGTTTTTAGTTATTTATGCATTTATCAATTGTACTCTGCGCTTGCTCGTTGCCAAGTGCTGAATCCTTACGCATATCGTAGTGCATCAAATTCGAATATTTGTCCAGTTCCTGAAATTGCATACTTAGTGGTGAATCGGGAAAAAATGCACATGAAGAGATTGACTTACCACATTGGATATTTTTTCATGTATCACATGTGAATAATGCAATCCTCTAATCCAGTAACACATTCCAGACCAGTTGGAAATTTACTCTACCTCATCTGAAGATCTGGGAGTAGTCAAAGACCACTGAGTAAATATCAATATTCCTTACTGACAACATGCATAGTTTCTACGATATTTAAGCAAACAACTAATAATAAAGAATATGCGGGAGAAAGTAAATATTAATACCATTGCGAGAGAAGTAGAATCACAAAAAAAAATCGTATTGTGCTGGTGACAATGCTGTCACCTTATAAATGATATTCTGTCTTTTTTATATAAAGAGGTCATAAAGGTATAGCTGCCGCAGTATAGATTTTAATAATGATTCGCAGGTGTCATTGTTGGACTACAACACCAGGTTATAGTCCAACAGTTTTATTTTAATGCATTATATTTCCGTTTAACACTGAGAAAGGAATGGCGGCTGCTCTCAGTTCATGCCTTTTATTTCGATTTTATTTCAGTTGCAGCAGACACAAGATGGTGGAGTGGAGGGAAGTTGCCAGCTTCTTTAAAGGATTTTTCAGACTTTATATTGAAGGTTATGTCTTTGAAGTTGTTTCCTTCCGTCTGTAAGAGTCTGTGTTTCTTTGTTTTTTTGCCATGGGCATGTTCATGTGCTGTTAAAGTATTGGAACAGTTAATTACTAAGAGCTATTGGAGCGGATTGGTAAAGTTTTTCAACAGTTAAGTTTTTCAAAATTCTGTTTTCATTTATTGGGGCTACAACTGTTGTCCTGAAATTACTGTGTTTTTTTTTTCCTGAAAGCCCAGTGCTTTGATGACTTGTATCAGATGGGGAACACTCACGTCACATCAAACTTCATACAATAAACAGTCAGCGCCACCTTCTGAAAATACTTCGAGAGTGTCAAACCTGTACCATTGCATTTTGTTGGGATGTTAGGTTCATTCAAATTTGCTTTTAGACTGGTTGGACTCAAAGGCGAGTGGCAGATGCCGGTTTCTTTTTTTCTGCGTGTTCAATTCGAGGAGTTTAAACAGTACTTTGTGGTGGAATGGCTCTTTCAGTCAGTGAGAATTTTCTGCGGGTGACGGATGAAGTAATTTGGTCATTTTATAGAAAGTAATGATAAAGCTAAAGGTATTGCAACTGGCACGCTGTAATGCACAGACAAGGTGGAGATGTTTTGATCTTCGCCTGTGAGAAACGAAACGGCAATAACAATAGTAGTGCAAAATTTAAATTTGCTGGAAACGTTAGAATTGACTCGAATTCAATTGGATATGAAGCAGCTTGAACATGAACTGGAACTGAAATAGTTATCATTCCGTTGAAGACAGAGGAAAAAGTAGAAGGACCGTGTCACTCTCAGAAAAAAGAAAAGAAGGGGAGAGGAGTGCCCTCACAGAAGAAAGATAACAGAGAGAGAAACGATGGGGAGAAACAGATTGAGTTTGGTCGACAAAATTTGGCACTTAGAATGGAAAGTTCAAGTAAATAGATGAATGTGAAGTTAAAAGTTACGCTTAGTCAGGAAGTTAGTGATGTTGAGCAAAGTCATCGTAGCTGAAGACTTGGTGGAAGTCTGTTCAAATGTATCCAGGCAGTATACACATTTGATGCGGAGTGTGTCGAAGCCTTTTTCATTTCAATCCAGAAACAGGCTAAACAAATGAAGTGGCCACTCACGATACGGGTTTTACTGAACCAAAGACATTTGCTAGGTAGAGCAAGTGGTGTATCCGCATCACTATCAGAAAAGGGAGGTGGGGATGTGACGAGGTGAAGAAAGCCATACTTAAGTGCATATGACATTCTATCCTAAAATCACAGGCAGCGATTTAGAAACCTAAGAATGGACAATGTTCGAACGTATATTGACTTTGAAAGGACAAAATCTTGCTTCTAACATTAATTTCAATTCATGTGAGATTGAAATGATGTTCAAGAGAAATCCTCGGTGGTAAGGGCAAACTAGACGTTATTGAAGATAGGAAAGATAGTTTACCACAAGATAAAACGGAAACCCGTGAAGGGGGAAGATAATTTAAAAGGCTGACGTGTTTTCACTGCAATAAAATAGGCCCAATGAGTTCACAGCATTTGTGGTTCAGTAAAAGCACTGGGAAGAAGATATTGGGAAGCAGCAAAAGCCAGGAAATGTTGGTAAAATTGCAAAATGAATCGCAATGAGTGCTAAAATGTTGCACCAGAATGTACTACCCCAGGCAGACTGTATTTGAGAAGGTAGTGGTAGTTCTTCATCAATTAGTTACTTGCACAAATAAGATGTCGTCTCATAGAGTGGTAATAATACCTAAAGCAGATTTAGTATTCAGAAATACGGGATCAGATCAATCTTTAATGTTGACGGATGAAGAGACATATAATGCAGAACTACTAGTCCTGGAAAAGGTGTTGGACGTGGAATTCATGGTGATCCGAGAAATGCTCCATATGTACTGTGAGGTTGGATTGTAAAGGGAAATGTGGAGATGTATTAATATGAGTACTGGAGAAACTCTAGGCTTTATAACAATACAGCTGGGCCACAGATGGGTTTGCTGCCCACTGTGGTGAAACACCCAATGGAGGTTTTACAGAAGGTAAAACCTCAGATTTTTCCTGACAATCTGATAACAAGGTCAAAATATCACCAGTGGAAAAAGGATGAGAAATCAATGAATAACGATAAGAATGTTAAACTAGAATTTTTTGTAATCGTGTTTGATGGAATGTTTGAGCCAAATCATGAGTAGGTGGAGGACAAAAACTATATTTTTCATTCAGAAAAATTAATAAAGTTACAACAAACGATGGAAAACTGAAACGAATGTATCCAAAAGCGTACACAGAAGAATAATCTGAATGTATTTCGGAATGCGACCATCTTAAAAGAAGTTAAAAATCACACAACACCAGGTTATAGTGCAACAGGTTTAATTGGAAGCACACTAGCTTTCGGAGCGATGCTCCTTCAATCACCTGATGAAGGACCGTCGCTCCGAAAGCTAGTGAGCTTCCAATTAAACCTGTTGGACTATAACCTGGTCTTGTGTGATTTTTAACTTTGTACGCCCCAGTCCAACACCGGCATCTCCGAACCATCTTAAAAATAAATATCTTGATGAGCAATTGGAGACCATGGTACAGGAGGAGAGATGGGCAGAAGTTGAAAAGCGTGTATTGTCAGTGGTTCACAGAAATGAGGTGTTGTAGAAAGCACATGAATTATCAGTAGGAGAAAACGTCATGCGAAGACAGAAAAAAAAATAATGCATAAAGATGTGTTTAAGTTTTGCTAGAAATGTCATAAGTGTCAGGCAATTGGAAAAACTGAGACAGCAATAAAACCAGCCTTTTTAATAACCTTTCAGAATCCATTTGCGAGGATTTTAATTGATTCCATCCAACCAATACCTGAAAGAGAATTTGTGAAAATCTTAAGCACATGCATAAGATGTGCTGAATAGAGAATCTGATCTAAATGATTGACACGTTTCAAGAAGCATCCAAGGTAACATATTGAGTTTTATTTCAGAAACTGAAATGACAGAGCAGAAACACTTCAGGACATCGCACACAAATGGAAGAAGATTGTTCAGTACTTATAGAACATAGAACACTACAGCACAGAACAGGCCCGTCGGCCCACGGTGTTGTGCCGAATACTTGTCCTAGCTTAAGCACCCATCCATGTACCTGGCCAATGATTCTGAAGGTCACCAAAGATTCTGACTCTGCCACTCCCACAGGCAGCGCACTCCATGCCTCCACCACTCTCTGGGTAAAGAACCTACCCCTGACATCCCCCTATACCTTCCACCCTTCACCTTAAATTTATGTCACCTTGTAATACTCTGTTCTACCCGGGGAAAAAAGTTTCTGAATGTCTACTCTATCTATTCCTCTGATCATCTTATAAACCTCTATCAAGTCACTCCTCATCCTTCACCGTTCCAATGAGAAAAGGCCTAGCACTTTCAACCGATCCTCGTACGACCTATTCTCCATTCCAGGCAACTTCCTGGTAAATATTCTCTGCACCCTCTCCAAAGCTTCCACATCTTTCCTAAAGTGAGGCGACCAGAACTGCACACAGTATCCGACTGCCTAACCAAGGTCCTGTACAGCTGCAACTTCAAGACTCTTGAATTCAATCTCTCTGCTAATGAATGCTAATACGCCGTAGGACTTCTTACAAGCTCTATCCACCTGAGTGGCAACTTTCAAAGATCTATGAATATAGACCTCAAGATCCCTCTGCTCCTCCACCTTACTAAGAACCCTACTGTTAACCCTGTATTCCGCATTCTTATTTGTCCTTCCAAAATGGACAACCTCACACTTGACAGGGTTGAACTCCATCTGCCATTCCTCAGCCCAGCTCTGCATCATATCTAAGTCCCTTTGCAGCCGACAACAGCCCTCCTCACTATCCACAACTCCACCAATCTTCGTATCATCTGCAAATTTACTGACCCACCCTTCGACTCCCTCTTCCAAATCATTAACAAAAATTACAAACAGCAGAGGACACAGAACTGATCCCTGCGGAACTCCACTTGTAACGGGGCTCCAGGCTGAATATTTACCATCTACCACCACTTTCTGACTTCGACCGGTTAGCCAGTTTTCTATTCAACTGGCCAAATTTCCCTCTATCCCATGCCTCCTGTCTTTCCGCATATGCCTACCATGGAGAACCTTATCAAATGCCTTACTAAAATCCATGTACACTACTTCCACTGCTCTACCCTCATCCACATGCTTGGTCACCTCCTCAAAGAATTCAATAAGACTTGTAAGGCAAGACCTACCCCTCACAAATCCGTGCTGGCTGTCCCTAATCAAGCAGTGTCTTTCCAGATACTCATAAATCCTATCCCTCAGTACCCTTTCCATTATTTTGCCTACCACCGAAGTAAGACTAACTGGCCTGTAACTCCCGGGGTTATCCCTATTCCCGTTTTTGAACAGGGCACAACATTCGCCACTCTCCAGTCCCCTGATCCCACCCCCGTTGACAGTGAAGACGAAAAGATCATTGCCAACGGCTCTGCAATTTCCTCTCTTACTTCCCACATAATCCTAGGATATATCCCGTCAGGCCCTGGGGACTTGTCTGTCCTCAAGTTGTTCAAAATGCCCAACACATCTTCTTTCCTAACAAATATCTCTTCTAGATTACGAGTCCGTTTCACACTCTCCTCTTCAACAATCGGTCCCTCTCGTATGTAAATCCTGAAGAAAAGTACTCATTCAAGACCGCTCCTATCTCTTCCGACTCAATACACAGTCTCCCACTACTGCCCTTGGTCGGACCTACCCTCGTTCTCGTCATTCTCATGTTTCTCACATACGCATAAAATGCCTTGGGGTTATCCTTGATCCTACCCGCCAAAGATTTTTTCATGCCATCTTTTAGCTCTCCTAATCCCTTTCGTCAGCTCCCTTCTGGCTATCCTGCATCCCTCCAACGCTCTGTCTGAACTTTGTTTCCTCAACCTTATGTAAGCCTCCATCTTCCTCTTTGCAAGACATTCAAACTCCCTCGTCAACCAATGTTCCCTCACACGACCATTTCTTTCCTGCCTGACAGGTACATACATATAAAGGACACGTCGTATCTGTTCCTTGAAAAAGTTCCACATTTCCACGACATCCTTCCCTGACAGCCTATGCTCCCAACTTATGCTCCTCTGATCCTGTCTTACAGCATCGTATTTACCCATCTCCCAATTGTAAAACGTACCGTGTTGCACGCACCTATCTCTGTCCATAACCAAGGTGAAAGTCACAGAATTGTGGTCACCATCACTAAAATGTTCACCCACTAACAAGCCCATCACTTGTCCCGGTTCGTTACCAAGTACCAAATCCAATATGGCCTCCCGTCTGGTCGAACAATCTACATACTGAGTTTAAAATTATTCCTGGACTCACTGCACAAACACTTCCACATCCAATCCACTTGATCTAAAGAGCTTCCAATCAATATTTGGGAAGTTGAAATCGCCCATGGCTACGACCCTATGGCTTTTGCACCTTTCCAAAATCTGTTTCCCAATCTGTTTCTCCACATCTCTGCTGCGACTGGGGGGGCTATAGTAAACACCCAACAAGGGGACTGCCCCTTTCCTATTTCTGACTTCAGCCCATACTACCTCCAAAGGCAGATACCCCTCGAACTGCCTTTCTGCAGCCGTTATACCGTTTCTAATTAGCAACGCCAGTCCCCCCCTACTTTTTTTAAACCCTCCCTAATCTTACTGAAACATCTGTAACCAGGAACCTCCAACAACCATTCCTGTCCCTCTTCTATCCACGTTTCCGTGATGGCCACAACATTGTAGTCCCACGTACCGATTCACGCCTTAAGTTCACCCACCTTATTTCTGATACCCCTTGCGTTGAAGTATACACACTTGAACCCAACTCTGTGTCCGCAAGTATTCCCTGTCAGTGCTACCTTCTCCACAGCCTCCCTACATTCTTGGACATCCTGACAAACAGCTAGCCTACTTGCTGGACTACAAGTCCGGAACCCATCCCCCTGCCAAATTAGTTCAACTCCTCCCCCCCCCCCCCCGAAGAGTGCTAGCAAACCTCCCTCCCAGTATATTGGTGCCCTTCTGGTTCAGGTGCAACCCGTCCTGCTTGTACAGGTCCCACCTTCCCCAGAATGGAGTCCAATTCTCCAAATACCTGAAGCCCTCCCTCGTAAACCATCCTTGCAGCCACGTATTCAACTGCACTCTCTCCCTATTCGTTGCCTCACTGTCACGTGGCACCGGCAACAACCCAGAGATGACGACTCTGTCCGTCCGAGCTTTTTAGCTTCCAGCCTAATTCCCTGAGCTCCTGAATGACCTCCCTATCCCTCTTCCGACCTATGTCGTTGGTGCCAACGTGCACCACGACTTCTGGCTGCACACCCTCCCCTTAAGGATTCTGAAGACATGGTCCGAGATGTCTTGGCTCTTGGCACCCGCGAGGCAACAAACCATCTGAGAGTCTCGCCCATGTCCACAGAACCGCCTGTCCGTCCCTCTAACTAAATAGTCTCCTATAACTAGCGCTCTTCTCCTCTCCCCCTTTCCCTTCTGAGCCTCAGAGCCAGACCTCGTGCCAGAGACCCGGTAACTGCAGCTTACCGCTGCTAGGCCGTCCCCCCCAACAGTATCCAAAGCGGTATACTTATTGTTGAGGGGAAAGACCACAGGGGACCCCTGCACTGGCTGCCTCCTCCCCTTCCCACCTCTAACTGTTACCCAGCTACCTCTGTTCTCTGGCGTAACTATGTCCCTGTACCTTCTATCTATCACCCTCTCAGCCTTTCGAATAATCCTCAGTTCATCCAACTCCAGTTCCAGTTCCCTAACTCGTTCTGTGAGGAGCAGGAGCTGACTGCATTTCCTGCAGATGAAGTCGGCAGGAGCATCGGTGGTTACCCCTACCTCAAACATCCTGCAGGAGGAACATTCCACTGCCTGCGCTGCCATTACTCTCCACTTCGTCTCCAAAACAAGAACACTGAGTAGCTTAACTGTGGACTTTAAAGTTAGGTTAGAGGAGGAGGATGAGAGTGAGGCCCTACTTTGTAGGGCTGGGGTCGAGAACACACCCACTCAAATATCAATCACTTACCTTCCCGACCAGCTCTGCGCTCCAACGTCTGATATCCTGTCAATTATTGCAGGTCATTAGTGCCACAAATCTGAAAAAACGCAAGTAAAGACATCGCTAAACTCTATTTGACCTGCATAAGGGAGACATAAGGCAACTACTTAATTAAATAAGAGTCACAGCAAAAAAAATGTCTGGACAACAATCATTTTATCTTTATTCCGGTTGCACAGAAATGCAAGAATGGCAAGCAGCTCCTGAAAGCCATTGCATAGGGAAAAAATTAGAACACTTGTCTGCTTTAACTGATTATCAAGAAAAGTAATTTCACAAACAATTATGCCAGTTATATGGGATTAATCCGTCTCAGTTCAGACTGCCTGCACTGACTACATTGTTGAAATATGCAATGACATGATAGAACATTAGCCGTTGATCTACTGAGAGAAAATTTAGTCTGTATTCGCCAAATATCTTACAAAAACGATTAAGTAATGTGAAATTTTCTGGTTCTTTCAGCGTTTTGTTCGTTGTCCATAACTGTTCAAAGTTTGGGAGAAGATTAGTTGCTCGGGTGCTCATTGTTGTGGTTCTGTTCGCCGAGCTGGGAATTTGTGTTGCAGACGTTTTGTCCCCTGTCTAGGCGACATCCTCAGTACTTGGGAGCCTCCTGTGAAGCGCTTCTGTGATGTTTCCTCCGGCATTTATAGTGATTTGTAGCTGGAGTATTGCGTGCAGTTCTGGTAACTACATTACAGTAAAGACGTGGGAACTTTGGAAAGGGCTCACAGCAGATTTATTAGGATCTTGCCGAGTATGGAAAGAAGTTCTGATGAGGAAAGTTTGAGGGACTTGAGGCTGTTTTCGTTCGAAAGAAGAAGGTTGAGATGTGACTTAATTGAAACATGTAAGACTATCAGAGGTTTAGACAAGTTGCACAGCGAGAGCTTTCTACCTCGGATGGTGATGGCCAGCACGATGTGGCACAGATTTAAATTTTCTGCTAATTGGTATAGGTCTGATGTCAGAGGTAGCTTCGTCACTCAGAGACACTTAGGGCATGGAATGCCCCGCTCACATCATTTGTCGACTCGCCAAATTTATGGGCATTTAATTAATCATTGGATAAACATATGGATGAAAATGTAATAGTTCAGGTTGAATAAGCTACAGATTGGTTTCACAGGTCGGGGCAACATCGAGGGCTGAAAGGCCTGTCATGTGCTGCATTGTTCTACATTCTATGTTTTATGATGGCATTTAGATCCAACAATTGAATCTAATCACACTGAGGTACGAAGAGTTAAGTGGGCATGTTAAAACTTCTTACCATTTATGGGAAGTTTCATCAGAGTACAGACTGCTCAGAAGCTTGGTCAGTGAATGAAACATACATCATAGGCATTTACTGATGCGAAGTGATTGGAACTTGGAATGCTTTGCTTCAGAGTAAAGGGAGAATTTGATGTGTGTCTACAGACGGACGATAACAGAAATTCGAATAGTTGTCTGAAAGTTGTCTATTTGCAATGTGGAAGCCACGTCCATTCACTATAGCACAATCTGCACATCACTTACCTGGCTTTTGTTTTGAATACAGACATCATATTTCTTTAAACCCCAGCCAATATTCATTCTGGTCATTAATTGATCACTGCCGGTATCGCACATTAAAAAAGAAAAATCCAAATATTCCCATGAAACAACATAGGAAAAGCAGTGCTGTGAAGAAAAGGAGGAGAAGTAATGATTGAATTGATATCAATTGAGTTAGATCAATCGCCACGTGTACTCACTTCCCTGTGTTGAACAATTTACTCTTCCCTTGATGTCGGGTTATCTTAGACACAGAAGTACCTAACTTTGGGATCTTGAAACAACGAACATAGACCTGGAGAGCACAGGAACGTGCACTTCGGACGATAATGTTGTCCTGAACATGAATCCGACTTAAACTAATTCATTCTGCCTGCCCTTTCTCCATCTGCCTGCATGACATGCATTCTCATGTGCATACCTAAAGGCTTCCTTAGCACCCGCGTCTGCCACTATCTACATCACGACACCACATTCCACACACCGAACACTCACTGCATTAAACAAACGTACCCTTCATATCTCCTTTGAATTTTGCCCCTCTCACCTCAAATGCATGCACTAATAAAGTTATACACTTCACTGTGGGGAAAAGACTCAAGCCAATAACCTTATCCATTAATTTCATACTTCTGTAACCTTTTGTCAAGTCTCACCTCACTCTCCGCCTCTCCAGAGAAAACAACCCAAGCTCTTTAATTGCATTTCCTTATCGCTCATATCCTCAAATGCTGGTAGCATCCTGGTGAAACTCTGCTGCACCTTCTCCAAAGCCCCCATATACTTCCTGTAACATGGCAAACAAAATTGAACTCTAATTGAAGACTAATACTTTATCAAGCTGCAACATGATAGCCTGGCTATTACTCACAATTCACCGAACAATAAAGACAAGCATGTCATAAACCTGCTCTACTGCCCTGTCGATTTGTGTTGCCACTTTCAGGGAGCATTGGACTTGAAATCAAAATCCCTCTTCAAATGAAAACTGTTCAGGTTCCTACGATTAACTATATACTTTTCCTTAACGCATGATCTCCATGTGCAACACTGGATTCAACATAATCTGCCAAATCTCCTGGAATAGATCTACTTCCTGCTCTATTATTTGAAGCCTTCTATACATTCCCAGAAACCACTGAACCTGATCTCATCTATGAAATTACAAACTCACCAATCTGCTTTTTCATCCATGTCAATAATGCAAACCAGAAAGAGCAGAGTTGCCAGTAGGGATAACTATGGGCCACCACTTAGAGTCATAGAGTCATAGAAATGGACAGCATGGAAACAGACCCTTCATCCAACCCGTCCATGATATCCCAATCCAAACTAGCACCCAGCCCATATGCTTCTAAACCCTTCCTATTCATACACCCATCCGAATGCCTCTTAAATGTTGCAACTGTACCAGCCTCAACCACATCCTCTGGCAGCTCATTCCATACACGTACCACCTTCTGCGTGAAAAGGTTGCCCCTTAGGTCTCTTTTATACTTGTCACGTACTTGCATTCAGAAAGAAAAGCTGCCTCTCCACACGTTCCTCTGCCTAGTATCAGCAAAACGAAAAGAATTCATGTGACCATTCACCATGGATCCCATGCATTTAAATCTCTGGAAGACTCTATCATGAGGAGCTTTGCTTAAATTCTCAGTAAAATCCATGTCGATAATATCCAAAGCTCTACCATAAACGAACAGTTTCATCACCTCCGTGAAACATTCAATCATGTTAGTAAGACATGACCTTGCCCGCGCAATGGCATGCTAACTGTGTCCAATTCGGCCAGGTGGTTTGAAACGTCCGAAGTCTGTTCCATTAGAATACTCTCCAACAGCTTCCAAATGACAGTGCAATGCTGACTTTTCTTTAGTTTTCGGAAATGTCACTATTTATTTTCTTGAACAGAAGATCAACAATAAAGGAATAAAGGCGTTATGTTCAACGCAAAGGCAGCTATGGTCAAGAGAGTCCCGAAAGGTTTGCAGTGGAAAAAAGAATCTATTCATATGGCAATCAGAAGAGGGAAAAGAGACACAAGATAGCTTTGGCTGAGAGAAACAGGGTGATAAATCAGAAATTCTTTTAATTAAAGAAAAAGAATAATCACAGAAAGATTATGGCCTCTCAAGAGAAAGAGTGTGAATGTTTATTTTTTGTGGAACTGCAAGGAATGGGCGAGGTTCTCAATGAATATTTCTTCCCTGTGTTTATCGTGGAGAAAGACATGAAGACTTTGTTATGATACGGGTTAAAACGCTCTGATAATTCTAATTTTGACACTCACAGAACCTTACCACTTGCTGCAATGTGTTAAATTTCGAGAGGCAAACAATCATCCCAAAGGGGAACATATGAAGTGAAAATTAACAACTTTATTATTGACGTCTGAAACAGAATACTAAAACCAAACACTAATTACAACTTTCCCTTCAAACTACCGTTTAACTATCACTCAGCAATACTGGTCCGGTACATTCCCTCTTAAATTTATGGCAAAATCAATTTGAAAACCCGTTATCATCTCCACAAACCTTTTCTTTGTAGGTTTCTCGAGTTAGACTTTGATGTTCTGCTGCATAAATTTGTTTTTAGACAGGTAATTTATTGACAGCTATATAGCTGACAGTCTGTTTTTTGGTAGTCATTGCTATTCTCTACTGATCTATTCAAAATGTCTGATTTTATTCCCCAAAACAAGGGATCATTTCATTGGTTTGCTGTCATGCCAAATAGTAAAATTCAAATTCGATTTGTCTTTGTTATCTGGGGTATGACTGAAATTGATTTGCCGGGATTAAATTTGTTAACACAGTGCAAAGTATTTGTTGCCACCAAATGTTAAATATGAAGTCTTTCTGTTCACTGTGCTCTTTTTTAAGTCCGTGCTACCTTCCGCTCTCCTTTAAAAATACAGTTCACACATCAACTTTCATGACACCTTCCCCTGAAGAAAAAAAATACCACCGGGATGAATAAATGGTTCAATATCTGTTTTGCGTTAACAGCATTACCATGACGTGATTGAGTTTAATCTAAGTTCACAGTAACCTTTTGCAAGATATATATATTAAATGATTGAAGAGATACCAATCTTATCTGTACATTCTTAGTTAGAATTTCCTCGATGGCCTTTGCGTTCCATGGGATCAACTTTCCAGGACCAGTGTTCTGTCCCAAGAACGTCACCACTGCTTTCGTGTCGTCTTTTATATAAAGTTATTGCCAACTTCGCCTCTCGTAGCCGTTCAAACTGCTCTGCCAACTGCACAATGTGATCATACAGGGCTTACGAAACACCACTACATTGTGCAAACAGACTGCACAGATTGTTCAAACATCTACAACATTGGTTGTGAGTCTTTGAAATGTTGCGGTTGTGTTATACATTCCAAAGGACATCACTTTGATTTGATATGGCTCATTTATGTTTGCAAGCGCAGAAATTTCTTTCACTGTTTCTGGTAAAGGCACTTGTCATAATCACACAGTAAGTCCAACTTGGTGATATAACTGCTTGTCAATCTTTCTCCATACAGACCGCCAATCTCGGTATTGGATTTGAATCCGAATTTGTAATGGTGTGAACCTTCCAATAATCCACGCAAAATCGTTGAGTTCCGTCTGGTCTTAAGTCCACTCTGTTTGCCTTAATTCTCGTAATGGAATTGACTCTTGTAATCTGGTAGACACAACAGGCTAAAGAAGACTGTTTACCACTTCTATTTCTCGGCAGGGGTCCGTCACAATCAATCATAACCCGTGGGATACGTTCTTCACCTGTGGAAATTGTTAACTAAGAACATTGTTGAACTTCATGCGCTCGGCCTCAGTTCAGTTCCATCCTCGTTAAGTTTGACTACCACAACCTTCTTGAACTCGCTGGCTTTGGAAGTGTGAAGCTGATTGGGGCTTTGGTTTATCCGAACAGCATTCCCGACATCTAATTCATGTACAATCACATTTTCCCATGCATCTGATTCATATATATGTCCACATACTGCAGTAACAAACTTTCAACTGTGTTCTTTCTCCTGAGGAATATATCTTGGAGGAGAAAGTGAGGACTGCAGATGGTGGAGATCAGAGCTGTAAATGTGTTGCTGGAAAAGCGCAGCAGGTTAGGCAGCATCCAAGGAGCATCCTGAAGAAGGGCTCATGCCCGAAGCGTCGATTCTCCTGCTCCTTGGATGCTGCCTGACCTGCTGTGCTTTTCCAACAACACATTTTCAGTCCTGAGGAATATAGTGTATTAACCTGTTCCCACGCGCCAAGGCCTTCTTGGTTTTAAAGATATTTTGAGTCACATCAAAATCTACAACACCTGGATTTGGTTCCTCACTCTGCTGGACAGTAACTAACACCTGTTCCTTCAGATATATCTCTCCTAATACGGTTTCAACATGTCAACAACTTTCTGAGATAGTTCACCTAACTCAAAGTTTTCTAAATTTCTGAGGAGCTACTAAGCCTATTTGTAAATTGCGTCTTATCACTGGCAACAGTACTAATACCTCATTACCTCAAGACAATGTCCAAATCTGTGCTTTTATCTGCAAACTGCTTCATTTTATGTTAAATCACCTGCTCGACTTAATCTCTTCCTTTCACCAGATGCATAATCTAATTCGGAGTTCTTGGGCTTTGGACTTGTCATTTGTTCTTTAAATAATGTCATGGAGCCTCACCTTCATGTCCGAATATTAACTCGAAGGGAGGAAGCTGAGATGATTCAATGGGAAACAATACGAATTGGATATCTTCATCCTCACCACTCGGGTAGTGCTGACAGTACGCTGTCAACATAATCTTCAATGTCTGATGCCAGCTTTCTAAAGCTCTCTGAGATTCAGGCTGATACATATTTGATTTAAAATCCAAACCCATAAACAGTCTCGCAGTAAAATTAGAAACTTGATTCAAATGATTACCTCTGGATAGGCCATACCACGTGAAGAAAGTGACGAACTCCTCTACCTCTCATTTTGCCTTAATTCTCATAATGGAATCGAATCTTGAAATCTGGTAGACACAACCATTATGGTTAATGCAAACTCTTTCCAACTTTTGTTTTTTGGCATGGGTCCGAATCAATCATTCATAACCCATGTGAAACGTTTCTCACATGCGGGAATTGGTAATAAAGGTTCTGGTTTTATCACCGCCTGTAATTTACCTGCTATTTGGGGTCGGGTACATTTTGGCGCCGCCCTTTTGGCGCCGATCATTTGACCACGCCGTTTTGGCCCTAAACTATTTTGGCGCTCATTAATTTGGCGCTGTGCTGTTTTGGCGGCAATTCACACAAAAAAAGTGTTGCTTGTTTAAAAAAGAGAGGATGACGAATGACCGATGTAATTTTCTCAACTAGCAAGAGTTGATTGTCAAATCTGAAATGACCCGCTGTAGATTCAAATCTCGTTTTGTAATCATTTTCTCATTTAACAATTGTTAATAGTCATCTACGGCTTTGATGATACTTAAGCCCTTCTGTCTTCATGTTGGAAAGCTGGAACACAATTTTCTTTCTATTTTCTTGTAGAGCCCATACCAGAAACGGCTGAAAGCAGTCTAAGCAAGAGAGACAAACTAAAATGTGTTCGATAAATGTAGCAAAATATAGAAATTCTTTTTTTAAATATTGAATAGGTTAAAAATAATGAATAAAAATGAATTAGATCATTTTTTACAATGCAATGAAAACGAATTTCTTACGGTCACTTCAAGAATTATTTAAATTCTGAATTGGTGCCAAAACGGCTCAGAGCCAAAGTAATGAGCGGCAAAATAGGATAGAGCCAAAACGGCGGGCCAAATGATCGGCGCCAAAAGGGCGGCGCCAAAAAGTCCCATTCCGAACATTTGGCAAGTATGACGCGTTTGTCGAAGGTTACAGGTGGCTGTGGTGTCAGAAAAGGGAGCACGTTGGGGCCAGCGACCATAATTCGATTCGTAATAAAATTGTGATGGAAAAAGACAGACCAGGTTTATAAGTTAAAGTTCTAAATTGGAGAAAGGCCAATTTTGACGGTATTAGGTGAGACCTTTCGCAAGTCGATTGGAGGCAGATGTTCGCTGGTAATGGGACGGCTGGAAAATGGGAAGCCTTCAGAAATGAGATAACAAAAATCCAGACGAAGTATATTTCTGTCAGGATGAAAGAAATGTCTGGTAGCAATAGGGAATGCTGGATGACTGAAGAAATTGAGGGCTTTGTAAAGATAAGAAGGAAGCAGATGTCAGGTATAGACAGGATAGATCGAGTGAATCCTTAGCAGAGTATAAAGGAAATAGTTGTATACTTAAGAGGGAAATCAGGAGGGAAAATAGGGGACATGAGATAGCTTTCCCAAGTAGAGTTAAAGATAATCCAAATGATGTTTGTAAATACATTAAGAACAAAAGGGTAACTAGGGAGAGAATAGGGCCCCTCAAAGATCAGCAAGGCGACCTTTGGTTGGAGCCACAGAAAATTGGGAAAATACTAAATGAATATTTTGCATCAGTATTTAATGTGGAAAAGGATATGGAAGATATAGATTGAAGGGAAATAGATGGTGACATCTTGCAAAATGTCCATATTACAAAAGGAGGAATTGCTGGATGCCTTGAAACGGGTAAAGATGGATAAATCCCCAGGACCTGATCAGGTGTACCAACAACTCTGTGGGAAGCTAGAGAAGTGATTGATGGGCCTCTTGCTGACATATTTGTATCATCAATAGTCACAGGTGAGGTGCCAGAAGACTGGAGGTTGACTAATGTAGTATCACTGTTTAAGAAGGGTGGTAAGGACAAGCCAGAGAATTATAGATCGATAAGCCTAACCTCGGTGGTGGGCAGTTGTTGTAGGGAATCCTGAGGGACAGGACGTACATGTATATGTTAAGGCAAAGACTACTTAGGGATTGTCAACATGGATTTGTGCGTGGAAAATTATGTCTCACAAACTTGATTGAGTTTTTTGAAGCAGGAACTAAGAAGATTGATGAGGGCAGAGCAGTCGATATGATCTATATAGACTTGAGTAAGGCATTCGACAAGGTTTCCCATGGGAGACTGATTAGCAAGGTTAGATATCATGGAATACAGGGAGAACTAGCTATTTCGATACAGAACTGGCTCAAAGGTAGAAGACAGGGTGGTGGTGGAGGACTGTTTTTCAGACTGGAGGCCTGTGACCAGTGGAGTGCCACAAGGATTGGTGCTGGGCCCTTTACTTTTTGTCATTTATATAAATGATTTGGATGAGAGCATGAGAGGTACAGTGAGTAGGTTTGCAGGTGACAGCAAAATTGGAGATGTCGTGGACAGCGAAGCTGGTAACATCAGTTTACAGCAAGATCTGGAAAAGGTGGGCCAATGTGTTGAGAAGTGGCAGATGGAGTTTAATTTAGCTAATTGCGAGGTGCTGCATTTTGGGAAAGCAAATCTTAGCAGGACTTGCACGCTTAATGGTAAGGTTCGAGGGAGAGTTGCTGAACAAAGAGACGTTGAAGTGCAGGTTCAAAGCACGTTGAAAATGGATTCGCAGGTTGGTAGGATAGTGAAGAAGGCGTTTGGTTTACTTGCCTCTATTTGTCAGAGTATTGAGTACAGGAGTTGGGAGGTCATGTTGCGGCTGCACAGGACATTAATTAGGACACTGCTGGAATATTGCGTGCAATTCCCGTCTCCTTCTTATCGGAAAGATGTTGTGAAACTTGAAAGGGTTCAGAAAAGATTCACCTAGCTGTTGCCAGGGTTGGAAGATTTGAGGAGAAAGTGAGGTCTGCAGATGCTGGAGATCAGAGCTGAAAATGTGTTGCTGGAAAAGCGCAGCAGGTCAGGCAGCATCCAGGGAACAGGAGAATCGACGTTTCGGGCATAAGCCCTTCTTCAGGAATGAGGAAAGTTTGTCCAGCAGGCTAAGATAAAAGGTAGGGAGGAAGGACCTGGGGGAGGGGCGTCGGAATGTGATAGGTGGAAAGAGGTCAAGGTGAGGGTGATAGATCAGACTGGGGTGGGGGCGGAGAGGTCAGGAAGAAGATTGCAGGTTAGGAAGGCGGTGCTGAATTCGATGGATTTGACTGAGACAAGGTGGGGGAGGGGAAATGAGGAAACTGGTGAAATCCGAGTTCATCCCTTGTGGTTGGAGGATTCCTAGGCGGAAGATGAGGCGCTCTTCCTCCAACAGTTGTGTTGTTGTGGTCTGGCGATGGAGGAGTCCAAATACCTGGATATCCTTGGTAGAGTGGGAGGGGGAGTTGAAGTGTTGAGCCACAGGGTGGTTGGGTTGGTTGGTCCGGGTGTCCCAGAGGTGTTCTCTGAAACGCTCCGCAAGTAGCCAGCCTGTCTCCCCAATATAGAGGAGGCCACATCGGGTGCAGAGGATGCAATAGATGATGTGTGTGGAGGTGCAGGTGAATCTGTGGCGGATATGGAAGTTTCCTTTGGGGCCTTGGAGGGAGGTGAGGGGGGAGGTGTGGGCGCAATTCTTGCACCTCCTGCGGTTGCAGGGGAAAGGTGCCGGGAGTGGAGGTTGGGTTGGTGGGGGGTGTGGATCTCACGAGGGAGTCACAGAGGGAGTGGTCTTTACGGAATGCTGATAGGGGAGGGGAGGGAAATATATCCTTGGTGGTGGGGACCGTTTGGAGGTGGCGGAAATGACGGCGGATGATGCGCTGTACATGGAGATTGGTGGGGTGGTAGGTGAGGACCAGTGGGGTTCTGTCCTGGTGGCGGTTGGAGGGGCGGGGCTCCGGGGCGGAGGAGCGGGAAGTGGAAGAGATGCGGTGAGGGCATCGTCGACCACGTCGGGGGGGAAATTGCGGTCCTTGAAGAAGGAGGCCATCTGGGTTGTACGTTTTTGGAACTTTTCCTCCTGGGAGCAGATGCGGCGGAGTCGAAGGAATTGGGAGAATGGGATGGCGTTTTTACAGGGGGCAGGGTGGGAGGAGGTGTAGTCCAGGTAGCTGTGGGAGTCGGTCAGTTTGTAGTAGATGTCTGTGTTGATTCGGTCACCTGAGATAGAAATAGAAAGGTCGAGGAAGGGGAGGGAGGAATCTGAGACTGTCCTGGTGAATTTGAGGTCGGGGTGGAAGGCGTTGGTGAAGTGGATGAACTGTTCAACCTCCTCGTGGGAGCACGAGGCGGCGCCGATACAGTCATCGATGTAGCGGAGGAAAAGGTGGGGGTGGGGCCAGTGTAGTTGCGGAAGATGGACTGTTCCACATATCCTACGAAGAGGCAGGCATAGCTGGGGCCCATGTGGGACGATTTGAGCTATAGGGAGAGGCTGAACAAGCTGGGGCTATTTTCCATGAAGTTCGGAAGCTGAGGGGTGACCTTCTCGAGGTTTACAAAGTTTTGAGTGGCATGGATTGCATAAATAGACAAATTATTTTCCCTGGGATCGTGGAGACTAGAACTAGAAGGCATAGGTTGAGGGTGAGAAAGGAAGGATTTGGAAGAGACCAACGGGACAATGTTTTCACGTGGAGGATGTTACATGCATGGAACAAATGCCAGAGGAGGTGGTGGAGGCTGGTACAATTGCAACATTGAAGAAACATTTGGATGGGTTTATGAAGAGGAAGGGTTTGGAGGGATATTGTCTGGATGCTGGCAGGTGGGACTAGAAAGTGTTGGAATATCTTGTGATCATGGATGGGTTGGACCGAGCAAACTGTTTTCATGCTGTACATCTCTATTCTTCTTTGACATCCTCTCGTGTAATCAGATCGTTCCCATAGTGTCGTTACCGGAAATGCACACAGTCCCAGCCTGATTAAGGCTGCTTGAAATTCCAAACATACCTCCGTTCTCTTATACAATGACAAAATTGATGAAGGTAAGTGTGGTCTATGCCTCATTAACTATTATAATCACGTCCTCTGCTGACTTCGAAAAACTGTGAATGATTACCCGAAGATCCCTGTATTCGTCCAAGCTTCCCAGTGTCCTACCTTTCATTAAATCCTACTCCATCTTTATTCACTTAACAAGGTTCAAAACCATCTGCGATTGTCCTACCAATCTGATCAACTCTTCCAAGCTGTGCTTCATATTTTCTCAGATGACACCAAATTACGTGGTGATGTTTACAGTGAAGAAGATTATCTCTGAATACGACGGTACCTTGAGTCAGGTCGTCTACTGGGTGGTGGAGTGGAAAAATAAAGCTTATCTTAATTACATGTATGGTAATACATTTCGAAAGTCAAATCAACCAGACATGCACACTTCGTAATGAAGGACTGTGACCGAAACGTCAATTCCCCTCCTGTTGGATGCTGGCTGACCTGACGTGTTTTTCCAGCATCACACTCTCGACTCTGACCTTCAGCATCTTTAGTCCACAGTTTTCTCTATAAACCTAATGGTAGGACCTGGGGTGCGTTACTCTGAAAAGAGACCTTGGAGTGTAGATTCATAGTTCGCTGAAAGAGCAGTCGTTGGTAGACAGGATGGTACAGCAGGTGATTTGCACCCCTGCATTTATTTGGCAGGGCATTGAGTAGAAGATTGGGAGGTTGCAGGTGTGCAAGACATTGGTGAGGCCACTTTCAAATAATGTGTTGCAATCTGATATCTTTCCTATCGAAAGGAAACCGTTAAAAATTAAAGTTCAGAAAAGATTGCCTGGAATGTTGAATTAGGTGGCGACAAGCTCTCTGAAGCGCAACAGGATGACGGGTGACCTTATAGAGATTTATAAAGTCATGCGGATCATGGTAAAAGCGAGCAACTCAGGTCTTCTTCCCACTGTTGGAGATTACAAACCCTGAGTGTGTAAGTTTATTGTGAGAGGAGAAATAACTAAGACGGAAATGAAGTAACGTTTTCACCCAAATTGTGATGCACGTACAGAATGAATTGCCTGGGGAAGTATTAGCGGTGGGGACAATTCCAACATTTGAAAGTCATCTGGAAGACTTTCATGAATAGAAATCGCTTACACAGATATGGCTAAATTCTGGCAAATAGAAGGAGATCAGTTTAGAATATCTGGTCGGCATGGCCATGCTGAGGCAAAGATGTATTTCATGCTATTTCGAGGCTATGACTCTGTGACTGTCCTTCTGGTAACCTCAGTGGATTTAGTAATTTAAAGTTATCACACGCCGAAAAAAGCCAGACATCAAAGCGAAATCCACTTGAAAGATTCAAATTTTTATTTCAGCTCATCGTTTAATGCGTGGGTTGCTGCTTAAACATTTTAACGAGATGGTGCGAATAAAAAGCTCGCACCCATACATCGTCAGTTAACATTTACTGAGCAATTTAGTGTGAACATCAAAAAGAAAAATATAATGTATTTGTCCAACCGATAGCCTGACAGAAACTCAGAGGCCATGACGATTACTTCATATCGATGTGTTAAGTATCAGTGACAGCTCGCAAGTCTGCAATCCGCCTCCTTTCAGGAAATTCTTGTGGTACCACTCGTTGTAATCTTATTCAGGAAAATCTCTCCCGATTATTAAAGAACTTCGCATTCAGCTCAATCTCACTGAACATGGACCGGAAATGAAAATTCACCAATGTTCCGCCACTGTCAAGCCATTTCCTCAAACATCAGAAGATTAAATACTGAAACTTCATAAAAGAAGAAGAAAAAAAACAAGCAGAGCTTTACCTCTCCGCTGAAACATGTCAGATGCAAAATTCTGGGGACACCCGTCCGAAATTTGCGTCTTTGCCATGTTGACCTGAGCATACGATATCAGTGTCAATTTTTAAACATCACACGACACCAGATTATTGTCCAACATGTTGAATTGGAAGTGCTACATTTCGGAGCACTGCTCCTTCGTCAGGTTGCTGTGGAGTATAAGATGTGAAGATGTAGTATTTATAACAAAGTTTAAGAGTGATTTAACTGAAATGATATATTAAAAAAAGACCTGGATTATTTGTTAACTCTCTTATCTTTTACAATGCCAATGTTGCTTTCAGTTCTTTCATATGTAAAATCGCACAAAATGTTTTAAAGTTGCATTCTCAAGTGAACTTTAACAAGATGTGCCATGTCAGATAATGCGTTGAAGGTTTGAGGTGCCTTGTGTGGGGCGACCTGTGTCCCAATGTACACACTGAATGTAATGTTCAAAAAGGATTCACAGAATCTTACCTGGATTCATGCTGTTTTTGAACAAAGTAAAACATTATTCTTCAATACAAATTCAACTCACAAATTAAGATGTGTGTGCGTGAAAATGTGGCTGTGTGTGTTGGGGGGCATCAGTGTCTGTGAAAGAGTGCGTGTATGTGTATATTTATGAGTGTGAGTGTAAAGGGGTTTTACGGGCGTGAGAGAGTTCGCTGTGCGTGTGAGTATGGGAGTGTATGTGCGATCGTATGAGAGAGGACAGTGTGTGTGTCTATGCGAGGGAGCGAGAAAGTGTGTGTGTGTGTCCGTGTGTACCTGCGTAGTTGAGAGAGAGAGAGAGAGAGACAGACAGACAGAGACAGAGACAGAGAGAGAGAGGCAAAGAGACCGACCTTGATTCCCAGCCTCTCCGTATTGAAAACAACGATTTGGTGATGCCGTTGTTGGACTGGGTGAAAGTTAGCAAAGTTAAAAACCACACAACACTAGATTACATTCCAACATGTTTATTTGGAAGCACTTGCTTTCGGAGAGCTGCTCCTTCATCAAGTAGCTATGGAGAAAAAGTTTGCAAAACACAGAAATTACAGCAATATTTTACAGTGTGATGCAATTGAAATTATATATTGAAAAAGTAACCTGGATTTTTTAAAAGCCTCTCGTCTGCTAGAATGACCATGTGGCTTTCTGTTCATCCATCAGAAAATTGCAAAACTTTTTTAAAAGTCACATTCTCAAGTGAACTGCAACAATTGGTGTCATGTTGCGGTTAGCACTGCTGCCTCAGAGCACAAGGGCTCCTGGTTCGATTCTGGCCTCGGGAAGCTGTCTGTGTGGTGTTTGCGCAGTCGTCACGTGTCTGCGTGGGTTTCTTCTGGTTGCTCCGGTTTCCTTCCACAATCCAAAGATGTGAAAGTCAATTGAATTGGTCTTGCTAAATTGCTATAGTGTTAGGTGCATTAGTCAGAGCGAAATGGGTCTGGGTGGATTACTCTTTGGAGGGTCGGTGTGGACTTGTTGCTCACATTATGTATTAAAGATATGAGCTTCCTAGTGTGAGGCTATCTGTGCCACATTGGTCAGACCGATTCTGAAATAAAAATGGGCATTTACCGAACGTTACATGGAATCATGAAGTGTGTGAGCCAACTAAAATGTAATTCTGAAAATACAGATAAACCCTAGGCACTTATATTTGTATGTGTGTGTGTGTATGTGGTGGAGGAGTGACTATGTGTGTCAGTGTGACAGAGTGCATGTTTGTGTACGATTGTGAGTGTAAAGGGGTATAACTCTGTGAGAGGGTGCGTGTTTGAGTATGGGAGTGTATGTGTATATAATGCTCAATGATATTCACCTCCGAAAGAATGTCATCGCACTTCAATGCAAGCTCTCCTGATGGACCTTGTAGCTTAAAAGATAGCACCCAAATGGAATCAGAGAAACACTTCAGTTTTCATATTTTCCACTCCCCTGTAAAATGAGATGATGAAATAAATATGTTGAGAGACATTCAGAAGAAACAAATATATCTCTACGTTTGAGTGTCAACCATCCACATGTTAAAGGGCTTTCCAAAGTTCTTCACCATCAGTTCGGGATGGGAATTTACAAAATGTTTGAGGAATCAAGTATTTTAATGCCAGGGTTATGTTTTCGAGAGGGTTTAAGAGATGTGATAGATGCGTGCAATTTGAGTTCTCTATTTACCCGCCAATTTTGTTTCGAAAGATTAGATGGTAGTCGAAGCTTGAAATGCAGGAAAGAGAAAATTAGTAATGAATATAATCAACATTCTGTACCAATTGGATTCAATGGCTGGGTAAGTACCCAGCCTTCCACACCGTGACACTGTCCTCTGTACTCACTACGGAGAAAGGCGGTCCATTCACATGCTGGTTTTATCTCCATGGTAAATGAGAGAGATGCACTTTTCCAGACGGTAAGTCTGTAGAGGCAGGAGAGAGGGATTCTGGCTGACAGCGTTTACAGACGCTTTCAGCGAAAAGCGAGCACCTTGCAAAATAACGAGTGGGTAATTGTTTTGCAGTTCCGGGGTGAACAGCCGCCAGTTTGGCTAAGGTTCTGGATACATGCGCGGGCGGAACGGTGATGTCCTCGTACAGGGAGGGACCTGAGGGTGATTCATACAGATGCTGAAAATTTGAGACGAGGACAGAAAGGGATCGAGGAGGTCAGCGGTTCTGGCAGTATAGATTGACAGAGAAACATAGTTAACAATTCCAGTCCTGTGTGCCTTTTCTTCAGAAACCATTTCCTTGTTTGTGCACTGTCCTGGGTGATAGCGTTTTAGCAGCTTAACACACAAGTGGTATTTATGACAAATACAACAGTATACTTGAATCTCTGGATTTTACTGCATGTGACATTTTTAATCAACCTGCTCATACGTGTCATGATACACGTTGTGGTTGAAAATACACACCTTCCTTGACAGAGTGGAGTTAAAATGGGTCGAGAGTGTGGTGATGGAAAACGCAGAGCAGGTCATGCAGCATTCGAGGAGCAGGAGAATCGACGTTTCAGGCAGCAGACCTTAATCAGGAATAAGGGCTCATAGCCGAAATGTCGATTTTCCTCCTCCTCGGATGTTTGCTGACATTCCAGCAACACACTCTGGACTCTGATTTCCAACATCTGCAATCCACATTTTCCCTTTGCAGTTCCTTTGGGTCAGGGCCTTGGCCCAATCATCTTCACCTGCTCTGTCAATGACTTTCCTTTCAGAAGTGGGAATGTTGGTTGACGGTTGGACAGCATTCAGTATCATTTTCAACTGCTCAGATACTGAAGTCACGCATATGCATATATTCAGGTTGTACGTTTGGGAGCTGAGCTGGAAGATTTGTTATCATTGAGAACAATGTTATAGCCGGATTCTCAACCTGCGATTAAAGAAAATCACAAATATCATATATTAATATGTAACAACACCTGGAGAGCATACAAAATCTGCACAAGTGGGAAATAACAGTCATATCACATATATGCCTGACAATGACCATCTTCAATAAGGTACAATCTGAGTATGCCGTTTTGACATTCCTTACAAAATTTATTCTTGAATCCTCCACCAGCAGCATTCTGGGGTTTACTCTTGAATATAAAGAGAACAGGACTTACCAAACAAATGCAGTTGATACAAGATCAGGGCAGAGGCTAAAAATCTTGCAGTGCTCAACTCACTTCCTGACTGCCCATTATTTAGCACAGATAACTTAGTTATGTTTTGTCATACTCTTTGCTTGCCTGTTTGAGTGCTACTTCAATAACTCAAGAAGTTTGTCTGGGACAAAGCAGCATTTTTGATTGTTAAACACTTCCCCATCATCTTCACCTTCGATGTACAGTAGCAGCAAAGACTATCATCTCCTGTGAAACATCCTTCTGGACAGGGAACTTGTGCACTTCAGCAATTGGCGATGTATGTCCAACAACAATTTGACATCTCAGGACGCACAATGTCTCATAAATGTTGGAAACAACAACTTGATTTGTGTTTGCTAGTGCTTTTTGCATCTATCAATGTGATCGAATCATTTGTTTTGGAGGGGGTGCGCAATAGAGGAAATATTTCTTTCCGTAATTGGATTTGTTTGTTCTTAGATTTTACCCTGTATGGACCGAGATAATATTTCGTAGAGGAATAGATTGAAAGAATTAAAGAAGAGAGAGTGAAATTCAGCTTGATATAAAGATCCAAGATCCAACAGAGTCACTAAATTCAGCAGGACATTAAGGCTTCATATTTATCTGATATGTTTGTGGGAAAAGATTTTCAACGACAATGTGAGTGTAAAGCGCTAACACACACATACACACACTCTTTCTGCAGTCTGAGAGTTCCAGTGCACTGACTGCAGAAAGTATTTCACATTATCCAATTAGCATTCTTTAAAACTTCTGCAGAGAAGCCATGCCTATGTTATGGTTAAGGACAGGGATTCAACAGATCATCCAACTTGGAGGTAGGCAAGGAGATCAGAAACATAGAAATGACCGGATTGTGGGAAGGATTACAACTGCTCAGAGCAGCTGTAAACTCATAGACACAGATATTCTCAGGAGAGACCGTTGACTTGCTCCATGTGTTGAAAGGGATTTACTCTGTCATCCAGCCCCGTGTAGCATCTGTGGATTTACACTGACAAGAGACCTTACATCTGATTGTGGGAGGAAAAAAATCTTTATGATTTGCACAGGTCTTAAATTCAGAGATTTGAATTCAACATCAAATTATTCACATGGGCGGGAATTCTTTTAGCTGTTCTCTGAGTGGAAATGCATTCACTTGGGGATCCAGCCTAGTGTCACACAAGTGTCTTCATCACTGGGAGAGAAGCTTTTCTGCTCCGTTAGGGCAGGGATGACCTTCACAGTCCATCCTGATGTCATCCAGTCGCATTGAAACAGGAGAGTGAACATCCGTCTACTCTGCGCTTGAGAAGGGATTTATTAAATCAGGAATGCTTCAGACACACACGCTTGACCACACTGGCTGGAGAGTATACGCGTCCACTGAGTGTTGGAAACGATTCACTTGGTCATCTGTACTCAGTGAGCTCCAGCACATTCACATGAGTGATAAATACTTACTTTCTTCTTGTTTGGAAGGGGATTCACTTGGATCTCCAATCTCAGCAGATATGGGCTTGTTCATACCAGTGACACAAAATGTAAATGCTTCAGGAGAACAGCTTCAGGAGTAACAATGCTTTGATGAAACACCAGCAAAAGCATTGTGGGGAGAGGCCGTTTATTTTTACTCTGTGTAGCAAGGGATTCAATAATTCATCCGCACATTTCACACGCCAGTGAGGAGGTTTTGGTTTAGCTCACTTGGCTGGGTTGTTGGTTTGAAAAGAAGTGTGATGCTCACAGCATGGGTCCCGTTCCCAAAACCCGGTTAAGAATGGCATGAGCAACTGTCCTTCTCACCCTCTTCACTTGCCTGAGATTTGATTGCCCATTGGGTTAATCACCACCAGTCCCTTCCCTCTCTAATGAAGAGAGCAGCTCCTGTGGTCTGGTAAGTCGATGGTGGCACACGCATTCTATTTCAGTAAAACGTGTTTGTATCCTGCTTTTATTGCATCCAGAATTGATCTGTGTTCATTCTGTCATCCGGCGTTTCCTTCATTGGCTGTGAATAGCCTCTTTAATTGAACTATATTCCAATTGTTCAAGTATCATCACATGAAATATCCAGTTTTCCCCTATTTCTCGACGATGAGAGGAGACTGACGAGAGGAGCGTTTACACTCTGCTCTTGTGCCTTTTCTTCGTTGTTGAAGCTTGGTATGCATTTATAAATTTGTTTTCACGCATTCAGATTACTGATTGTGTTTCACAGCAACGGAAGTCCTTGAGAAGTCTAGTTACTGCTCGAGAAGGTGCAGCAGCTAAACTATGTCGATGCACAGTGGGAAGTCAGTCCCACAGTGAGAGCACATGAATGGTTTCTCATCAGTGTGAACACGTTGATGGGACTTCAGTTCATGGAAAATTATAGAACACTTCCCATCCTCCAGATATTTAAACGATTTCTTTTCACTTGTAACCCGTTGGTGTATTAGCAGAATGGATGACCTAAATGCATCCTTTCCCAAAAATGGAACATGTAAATGGCCTCTCGCCAATGTGAATTCGCTGGTGTCTCAGTAAGTGTGTTCATGGAGTGAATCCTTCTCCGCATTCAGAGCGGGGGAAGGACCTTTCTCCAGTGTGAACTCGCTTGTGTTGCAGCAGGTTGCTGATATCAATTAATTTCTTCGCTCACACAACAGACGAATGGTCTCTCCTCTGTGTGAAACTGCTGGTGTCTCAGCTGACTGCATGATCGAGTGAATCCTTTCCCATATTTAGAGCAGGTGAACGTTCTCTCTCCAGTGATTTCGCAGATGAAACCTGAGATTGGATGACACCCTGGCCCCATTCCCACTATTAGAATATTTAAATGATTTATCATCAGTGTGAACACATTGGTGGTACGTCAGTCCCGAAGGACTTATTTTAAAGCATTGTCCACACTATGGAAAATTGAACAGTCTATCCTCAGTGTGAATGCATTGATTTTGCAGCGGTTAGTTAACTGCGCAAATCACTTCCCACAGTTGCTTTTCCCCAGTGTGCCGGATGAATTTTCATAGCATTCGAATAATTGAATACTTTCCACAGTTGCCACATTTCCAAACGTTCCCTCCAGCGTCCCTCCATTTATGTCTTGACAGTCCAGATGATTGGCTGATGCCCCTTCCCCCCACCCCGCAGAGAACACACGTGAATGTTTTCATGCGACTCTCAATGTTGGTTTCTCCTTTCAATTTCAAAGTCCTTTGAGTTCAGGCTACATTAAACTGAACAACTCCATCAGATACTGATGTGAAACTGCGTTTCAGTTTCCCAATACAAATCTTCATCATTAATACTTCAGAACTTAAAACAGAAATAGGTTAGGAAGAGCATTTAATTGTCATTCTTCTTTCAGATGTGTATATTCTAGACAGGATTAGCATTTATTGCTTATTCCTAATTTGACGGGGCAAGGTGATGATGTGCTGCCGTCTGGAACCTTGTTGTCCATGGGCTATCAGTAGACCAACATTATAAGGGAGGGAGAATTTGACACAATGACAGGGAAGGAATTGCAAAATATTTCCAGGTCAGAGTGGTAACTGGTTTGTCAGGTTTTCTGACGTACCTGCTGCCCTTTTCCCTTGAGATGGAAGTAGTGGTGAATGTGAAAGCTACTGTTTAATGAGGCTTGGTGAATTTCTGCATTACATCTTGTAGATAGTACAACCTGCATGTCTGAATGTTTGGTAGTAGAGGAAGTCGATCTTCGTCGATGCTGTGTCAGTCATGCTGTGCTCATCAATTTGGTTTCACTGTTCCGGGTGGTGTTGAAATTTGCATTATTGTTGGAACTGCACTGAGGAGCCCTGAAGAAGGTCCTGACGGAAATGTCTCTGGCTGCTTGGATGATGCATTATCTGCTGTGCTTCTCCTGCGCCGTGTTTTCTCAATACTGCACTTATTCAGGCAAAAACGGGGTATTCCATCATGTTTCTTACTTCGGTCTTGTAAAGGAACAAACGACAGGTGGAGAAAGAATCCAAAGAAGGAGAAGAAACAGTTGGCCAATGGAGTGGATAAGGATCTGCTAGGAGACTGTTCGTGACTATTCATTGGTGCTGTGTAATGGCAGGCTAACTATTAGACAGTCTTCAGGGAATAAAGAATAGTATTATTTGCTGTGGTAATCCCAGACTCTGACCTGATATTGATTGCACAAAAGGCTGGTGCAACTGATTTCTCTTAGAGACTGGGACTTATACAGAAATGGGAGAGGTCTCTTGGCACTTCGAGCCAATGTCGGGCATCAAACGCCTATATACTCTCATCCCACTTTCCAGTAGATATACTGTAGCTTTTTGCGCTGTGGTGCTTCAAGTGATCATCGAATTGTTTTTAATTCCACCAGCTCCAGCGAAATTCCATTACCACAGATATATTCCTCTCACCTCCCTACTCTGCCTTCCGCACAGAATTTTCCCTCCTGGACACACTGGTGCATTCTGCCTTCACTCCAAACACCACCCCACATAGCACCGTGGAATCTACTCCTGCAATTGCTGAAGATGTGAAACATGCGTACGTACAATATTATAATTATGAGCAGGAGGAAGACCTACAGCCATTCGTGCCTGCTCCACCATTCAATATGTTTATGGCTGATCATTACGTGCGCTCAGATCCGTTTACCCGTCCTCTCACTGCATCCCTTACTTCCTTTATTGTTCAAAAATAAGTTCTTAGCCGTAAAACCGTTTACTGAATTGCTGTTAACGACTTCTCTGGGAACAATTTCAACTTTGAAAATGAGGACCGCAGATGTTGGTGATTCGAGTTAAGAGCACTGTGCTGCAAAACGCGCAGTTGGTCAGACATCATCCGATGAGCAGGAAAATTTGTCGTTTTGGGCAAAAGCCCTACATCAGGAATCAAGGATTCCAAAGAGTAACAATTCTTTGGTTAAAAAAGTTCCTTCTCAATTCAGTGCTGAATCTGCTCCCTCTAATCTTGAGGCTATGCCCTCTTGTCCAATTTTCACCCGTTAGTGGAAACATCCTTTCCATTTTTACCTTACCAATTCCCTTCAAAATTGTGCATATTTCTATAAGATCTCTCCTCATTCTTCTGAATTCCAATGAACACAATCATAATTTACTCAGTCGCTCTCATAACCCGACCCCCTCCACTCCAGCGTTATCCCAGTGAACCTCTTCTGCGCCTCTTCCAATGCCAGTCAAAACCTTCTTAAATAAGGAGACGAAACCTGCTCACAGTACTCTAATTATGTCGCTACCAGCACTCTGCACAGCTGCAACATAACCTCTCTTCTTATATGCTCAACCCCTTTAGTAAGGAAAGACAACATTCCAATTGCCTACCTAATTACACGTGATACCGGCAGACTATCCCTTTGAGATTCATGTACAAACACAACCAGGTTCCTCTGCACAGCAGCACGCTTCAATATTTCAATAGACAAATAATAACCCTTTTTTCTCTAACGTCTATCATTTCTTCTGCCAGACATTTGCCGACTCAGTCAATGTATCTATATTCCTCTAAAACGTTTCACAGTCCTCTGCGCACCGTCTTCTGCCATTCATCCTCGTGCCATGTGTAAATTTGGACGTGCTACACGTTGTCCCCAACTCCAAATCATCAATATAAATTGGAAATAATTGCAGCCCCAAAACCCATCACTGAGGCACGCCACTACTCACTGATTTCCAACCGGAATAGTACTCATTTATCGCCACGTTTTGCTTCCTGTTAGTTAACCAATCCTCTATACATGCTTGTACTCGACCACTTACACCATGCATCCTTACCTTATGCATCAGCCTCTTGTGCGGTACCTTGTCGAAGGCTCCTTAGGAAATCTAGGTACACAACATCCTCTGAGTCCCCATTGTTCACCATACTTGACATGTCTTCAAAGAATACCAAAAGAGTTTTCAAGCATAACCTCCCCTTCATGAATCCATGCTGTGTCTGTTCAATCTAACTGGTCTATAACCCCCTGTCTTGTCCAACTTCCTATTTTTTAAACAGTGACACCACATTTACTGCATTCTAATCTGCTCGAATTGCCCCAGACTCCAGCGAATTTGAAAAACGTACTGCCCGTGTACCAGTTATTTCCACCGCCAACTCTTTTAGCACGCTGGAATACCTTCCATCAGGGTCACGAGACTTTCTATCCTTACCTGCATTACGTTTCGCAACAATTGCTTTTCCATAATAAAGATTGTTTCCAGGCCCTCACCGACCTCCGTTTATTTGTCAATTACTGGCATGTATGAGTGTCTTCCACTGTGAAGAACGATACAAAATACCTGTTCATTACCTCAGCCATTTCATCACATCCCATAACTAAATGGCTACAGGACCAACGTTTACTTTAACCAACATTTTCGGGTTTACATTTTTTTTGTAGAAACTTCTGTTGAAACGTCTTTATATTCTGTGCCAGATTTTTTTTTCTCATGTTCTTTCTTACGGTTCTTCACAGAACTTTTTGTGGCTTTCCTTTGACATTGAAAGCTTTCCAAATCTTCCAGTTTCATGGAGATTTTGACCATTTTGTATTACTTCTCTTTCAATTTGATAGTCTCGCTTATTTCTTGACACATGGCAGATTACCCCTTTTCTTTCAGTCATCCTTTTCACTGGAATATTATTTTGCTGAGGACTTTGAAAAATGCATTTGGAAGTTCTGCTCATCAGGTGTACTACCATAATGTTTTTTGTTTTAGTCTATTTTAGCCGAGCCATTCCCGTTCTATTGTAGAGTCTCTTCTACATGCACAGGAATCTGGCATTAGATTGTATCTTCACACTCTCCATCTGCATTCTAAATTTAACCATACTGTGATTATTCCTTCCAAGAGTATCCTTAACGATGAGGTCATTAATTGTTCCTGACTCACTACTGAGGGCCAGATCGACAAAGCTTGAGTCCTCGTCGTTTCTTTGAGATACTGTTCAAGAAAAGCATCACGATTAAATCCAACAAAGTCCTCCTCAAGGCAACTTGACTGAGCTAGTTCAACCAAGTTACATGCCGATTAAAATCCCCAATGATGATAGCCAGCCCATTTCCAATGGCATGACTTATTTCTCTGTTTATTGACCTCTCCAATGTAATCGTTTATTTGGTGGTCAACAGACTACGCCTACCAGTGAACGTTTCTTCTTAGAATTTATAATTTCCAACAAAATGGATTCAAACTCATTCTCTATCGAACCTATACCATCTCACAGTACCACCTTGAAGTCGTCCTTGAATATCAGATTCTTCTGACTGTCCTTACGAACCGTCTGAAAGCCCTGGATATGTAACTCCCAGTCATGACCATCTTGTAACCATGTCTCCGTAATGGCTACTAAAGCATATTCATTCGTTATGAATTGTGCTTTTAACTTTTCAACCTTGTACCAATTGCTACGGTCATTTTGGTAAACTGTCTTCATGATAGCTTTCTTACCCTCATGATGACCAACATCTCTCATAATATCTCCTGAATAATCCTTTCTCTTTGCATCTTGTTTCTGCTTACTTGTCCTTCTAGGTCCTCCCTCCTCAGTATCCAAGGGCCCAAACACACCTTCCAGGTGAAGCAACACTTTGCCTGCACTTCGCACAGCCCAGTCTACTGCATTCACTACTCGCTATGTGGTCTCCACCATCTTGGGAAATGAAGTGTGGACTGCGTGACTGCTTTGCTGAACAGCAAAGTTTCGTTCTCAAAAAAGACGATGAACTACCAGTTCGCCGCCCCATTAACAGACCAGCCCGTTGCCTAGCCATCACCTCTGTCTCAGGCTTACTGCAGTGTTCCAGCGAAGCTCAGTACATGCTTGAAGAACAACATCTCATTTTACATTTGGAGATCCTGCAGCCCTCTAGACTCCACCAATTTTAATATTTTTAATGTCTGAACTCCTCCATCTCCTCACCCCGTACCCCACACGGCAGTCCTTGTTATCGCACAGTCAGCTATTACCCACTATCGATGTTTAGTCACTAACAGTCTCCATTAAACGCTACTCACTCTCCTCGCCAGAACGTTATCCATTAGTGTGTCCAATTATTCTTCTTTCTCTTTGAGTTCTACCAACCTATGGTTTACTTCTTACCCCAACCACAGTGTCACTGGACCTGAAATGCTTAATCTTATTTCTATTCCCAGATGCTGTCAAACCTGCAATGTTGTTCCAACACCTTTTGCTTTTGCTCTGTTTGGAATCTGATTCTGTGAATGATCGAGGAAGAAAGACAGTGTGTGTATGCCCTTTTGGAAGCCTGAGATTGTCCAGGCACAATGGTCCACTGCACCAAAGACAGTACTCTGTTCCTGTTGAAAACTTATTTTGTAGATTGATCCTATTAAAATGTGAGCCATAGGCATCAACTTCTTCGGCTAATTATACAACATTCACATGCATTGGATTTCTACCGCAATTCTATCTTGGATGCGATGAACAACAGAGAGAGAGAGAAAAAATTCATGTCAAAACTGATCACACTGGAGTTTCCGCTGGAGGTGGAATTAAGTGACTGTGTTTTTTTCAGATAGAGAAGACTTAAACCCTTTCTCACTGTGACAATGTGCCTTTGGTTATCAAAGCTAAAGGATTTATAGGCGCAAATGCTAAAACAGCGTTTTCCACTTACAATACCTGAATGATTTCCTTCCAGCGTGATAGCAGAGTTATGTCAGTAAACGACCTAAGTGAGTGAACCACTTTACATATTCCGTGGGTAATAGTCGTTGTGTGGTAACATATAGGTACAGAATGCGAGACTAGGGACTGAGAGGTTCTTTAGCCGTTTCAAATCGCGACTGAGCCGGTATTGGAGGTTTTGACAGGCTATAAGTGAACAAATCCCCAGCTCGAGATGGGGTTGTGTCTCACGTTGCTTTGTGAAACAAGAGGGAAAATTACACGTATTATGACCAACGTTTTGCATTCCATTTTGACTATCCGGGAGTAGTTGGAGGACTGCAAGACTACTAATGTGTTTCCAGTTTTCAGTAGGACTGGTACAGATAATTCAGCAAGATAAAGAGTCATGAGTCGAACATCACTGGTCGGGAAACTTTTGGAGGAACCTCTTAACGAAAGAATTAATTGCAAATTCTCCAGAAAAGTTTTGACCAGCGAGAGCCAGAATGTCTTTGTCAGAAAAGATCATGCCTGACAGATCAGATTAAATATTTTATAGCAAGTGATCAGATGTGTAAACGATTATAGTGAAGCTGATTTAGTCTATTGGTATTTTAGAAAGCCTTTGAAAGATCCCACACCGGAGGCTGGTAACAGGGTTAAAATAAAAGGAATTCAGTGTCACGTGGCAAGTTGGATCCAAACGTAGTTGGGTGGTTGGAGACAAAGGATGATGGTGTTTCTGTAACGTGGATCTGGTATTCCGTGGTGTACGACAAGGATCAATGTTGTGTCCCTTAATGTTTGTCAATGTACATTAAAAAATACAAAATTAATGTGGGGGAAATGAGAAGGAAATTTGAGGAGGATATGAAGATTGGCAAAGTGCTTAATAGCGAGGAAGAAAGTCTTCGGTTCCAGAAGTAGGTTTGTCAAATGGCAGATAGTGGGACCTGAAAATAACAATAAAAACATCAGGAGATGCATTTTGTAAGTAACACGTCATGGAAGGACTCAAAGAACAGGAGAGACTGGGAAACCCAAAGGAAAAGTGTGACCTTGCATGTGAGTCCACAGATTCATGAAGGCAGTAGAATATAGTAGTGAAGAAGACAAGCACGACTTTATAAGTCAAGGCAAAGAATATGAGAGTAGGAAAATTTGTGTCACATGTAGAAAAGTTCGTGAAGAAAGCATTTGGTACGCTTGCCTTCATTAGTCAGAACATCAATTCATGGAGTTAACATGTCATGTTGTGGCTGTACAGAACATTAGTGAGCCCAGATTGAGAATAGTGCTGACAATTCCGATCACCTTCAACAGGAAAGATGTTGTAAAACTTGAAAGTGTGCAGAGAAGATTTACAAGGATGTTACAGTGTCGAGAGGGCTTGAGTTGTAAGGAGAGAATGTTTGAGCAGGGGCTTTTCGCAGCAATGTTCCAGGCTGGTGTGTATTTCTTCTAGGCGTTTATAAAATCATGATACGGGATGGTTAAGTGACTGGCCTAAGTCTTCCTTTTACCCAGGATAGTGGAGTGCAAAACAAGAGGGGTCAAGTTTAACGTGTTTCACACAGACCCACTAAATAAGGAGCAAAGTGTGATAGAGAGGGCTTGGATTTCCAACAGGCATCATTTCAGCCTCATCTTCGATTTTTTAAAAAATGAGCATGTTCTTGGTGAAAATAGTTTGGAACTTTAAACCTGAATGGAACTTTAAGTGTATTAAAATTGAGGAATGCCGAGATTAGGAAGGTTGTAAGTAAAATATTGACCAATGCATTATCAATTGGAGAATGAGATGTTTGTCAGGAACGTTCATTAATGATCCTTTAATTTAAATGAGATGTTGCAGGACTCTGTATTGCAAAGGAATCTGGCTTTCCTGCTTTATGAATCACATTGACGTGGTCTGCACGGGTAGCAGCTCATTCGGAAAGTTTTTTTTTATTTCACTTGTGACGATGAGAGCCTGATCGAAACACTGCACTTCATAATGTTTTTTTTGGTGAAATAAAATATAGCAGTTATTACTCTACGGCTTTCGCTTTTCCTGTTCCCAGTCTAATGTTCAACTATTCAGTTAAACAGAGAGAGTGCAGAGTTTCTCCAGCATTTATTGCTTGTGTTTCAGGTTTCTAGCATCCCGGGTTTACTTTTATTTAGTAACCTGGATGATCTGAGTTTTATGAGGGATAGAATGCTTCAAGCTATCAAACATGTGACAGCAGAATCAACCTGAGTGGTGGCAAGTTCATCATGAATTTTCCGAAGCAGATGAGCTGAGGTGGGATCGAGTCAAAAAGTGTGGTGCTGGTCAAGCAGCATCCGGGGATCAGAAAATTCGATGTTTCGAGCATAACTTCTTCATCAGTTCGGTTCGAAATGTCGACTCCCCTGCTCCTCAGATGTTGCCTGACAGGCTGTGCTTTCCAAGTGCTAGACTTACTGACTTTGATCTCCAGCATCTAAAGTCATCACTTTTCGCTGAGGTGCGGCACAGTCAGGTACTGTTCATGAGGTGTAACAACGTGATCGTAACGACAGAGTGGATGTGTGCTTGTAAATTTATCTGTGACGCAATATTACTCTCCTACACCCACACTGCCAACGACAGGCTGTTTACATGGCTCTTGTTACAGCCAGACAATTTGAGAATTGTGCATTTATCAGATCGTGAAAAGGTGATTTCTCATGCGTAGTCGAGACTCGAATAAAATACGGAGACGTTCGATTTTGGGTCTGGCACGCATGAATTTGAAAGTGGTTTTGCATCTTTGCATGCAAGTGTATATTTGAGTCTTAGAGGACTAGCTAGTTTTATTTTTGGAGAGGTTTTCTAAAAAAAGCCATCAACACAATATTGATTTTCAGTTTTCTTCGATGATGTAAGTCTGAAACAAAAACATAAATTGTTGGAGAAACTCAGCAGGCCTGGCAATATCTGTGGAGAGAAACCGAGTTAAATTTTCAGATCGAGAGAAACATGTTAGTTATACATTTTTGTATTATCATGCTGGGAAAACTATCAGTCTTATCTGACGATTTAGGATATTTTTCAAAATACCTCAATGGCTTACAACCGTCACCTTTACAAATTCAAAAGGACTTTATTTGCTCTAATGCTGCTTCCGTTGCTCTCAGCTGTTGAAAGGCTGTGCTTAAACGATTGTCTTTATTCGTTACCTTTCTGTCAGTTTGCAGAAATGTCAAATGGAGAATTGGCCCCTTCAGTGTCTTAGAATGTGTCTCCATTTGTTTCTCTTTGTCTCTGTGTATCCACCTCACCCTCTTCTGCTTCCATATTCTCCGACACCCTCTCTGTCCATACAGCTCATAACCTATTTATACACTCAGACAGTTTGCGTGTGCAGCTGCTGAGAGGCTTTTTGCCCACTGACTGGAGTGTGTAGAACTGGGCTCATATTCTCCGGATAATGCGTCTGTCACTTCAAACTCAGGTAAGGCGACATTTCTTACTTAAACAATTATGACTGCTTCGAATTCAAATAGAATTCCTCAACCAGAAGATAACGCAATTACTCTACAACTAAAGAAGCACAGCGATGCATATACTCTTGTTTCAAATGAATGAACGGTGACATCAGAGAATGAGAGTTTTCAGCTGGTGGTGTCTCTGCCATTGCCACAAAATTCCTCAACAAATCTGCAACGTCTCCTGCCTCATCTCGTTATTCCTACCAAACCGGGAATGAAGGAGGGGAATAAAAGAGGAGGAGAAGCAGAAGTGCTTGTGGAATAATGGTAAGAAACCACAGACTTAATTAATAGTTCGGAAGTTAAAAGAAAGAACAGCATTCACTGTTGGAACTTAACCTGGATCATCAAATGATAACAGGATGAAAGTCCAAAAAGACGCTGAGTTGCTTGACACGACATTTTCAAAGAGTTGAATCACCAAGCCCAAATACGAATGCAACAAGCAGGCACCGCTAGGAGTTGAAGCGAGGATGAATCTATATACGGAGGCAGGCGCTTTCACCGACTAAGCCACGGTGCCATTTACATATGCATATGTGAAGTTACTTAATCAGTTTATCACAGTACTTGGAAATATGTTTTTGGATCAATGTTGCTCACAGAGAATGGCAATCAATCCTCCATTTTTCACATATAGACAATTTACAGCTTAACATTCTCCAATAAAAAGACACTGAAAAAGATAATCTCCTCTTGCAATAATTTCAAATTGATACTTTCACCTGTTCATCCTCTCGCGGCCCATGAATCACGTTCATACACACAGAGGGGACCTCACAACAAGAGGAACAAGTTCATTATGGTGAATTGACTAGGTGTAATGTGTAAGTAAATGCAGACATTGGGCAGTAAAAGCAGACCCATTGCCACCGACACTGAGTCTTGCACCACAAGTTCCACGCTCAATTCCTGTCTCATCATTGTCGATCACTTTATTTCACTGTCCTGCTCCACTTCTAAACTTATTTCCAAACGATTGCAGATGTCTGATAAGAACCTTCAACTTTAAAAACGGATTCCTGGAATACAGTCGTCATTCAGTACATATTCCGAATTAACATAGGGATGGAGGGAATGAGTTACTTTCCTGAACCTTTCAACTCCTCAGCACGGATATACAGCCATGATACCGATAGGGAGCGGTATTCCAAGATTTTCACTCAGAGACACTGAAGGATCAGCGAGATACTTCCAACTCAGAAAGGTGCTATGATTGGAGGAGGTTTTGCAGTGTTAGTGCACCGTGTACCTGCTGCCATTGTCCTTATAGACGGATGGAAATAATCAATGGACCAATTATGGCAGGATCCGGGTGTATGCAGAAATTAGTTTTCATTCGGATAATTCACAAAATGAGAAATAATCTTCATTACCTGAGTGGGAATTATATCCAGATCTGGACAATGCAAACTCAGACTCCTAATCAGGGACCTCCAAAGATGCTGACCGTAAACCTTGCGACCTGACTGGTACACACTCATGTGTCTGTCGTTGACTCCATAACCAACTTCAGCAGTAATGTTGCTCTCCCCAAGTTTCCAAACAGTTCATATTATCACCCTGTGTTTCAATGTGAAGAAAGTGGAGCTGTGATAATGTTGTTCAGCAGATGTACTGCAGGGAGGCACAAAACAAGCTAATGGTGACAGAGCATCGTTTTGACGCGCTGGCCTCCGGTTAGTGGGTGGCACCAGTAGGGGTGTCGTTCAACTCGTCTTATTCTAGATCCCGGGCTAGAAATGACCAGAGATTTCTCGCTGAAATTGATCAGGGTCTTGAAGGGAAGAGCTCATGACTGAAATTACGAAAGTACTTTTCATCTGAGTGGATCATGGAATCGCGTAGTGACGATGAATACAACGATGAGAAATTCCAGCAGAGATGCAGACAACACTGAAGGAAGCACCTGAAGACAAATGTGTTTTCTTTGTCCATGAAAGGCATTGCTTCACAAAGTGGGAGGTATTGAAGTAAAGCAGTGACGCTGATTACCTTTGCTGGTTCTTCACCTTGTCAATCTTGTTTATCCCGATCTAAATGTCTCCATTGCATATGGAAAAGCTCAGAGGAAGTTGGCGGTGGATCGGCCCAATGGTGTAATGAATAACGCATCTGAATTCGAATCGGACGATTGTAGTTTTGAGTTCTACCTAGCTCAAATGCAGCATGTTGCTTTGTTGAAGTCAGACATAACTGGTTTGAAAATATATCTGCGTTACGTACAGGGACACCAATAAACCAGTCTCTATTTGGTGCCGCTCGAGATGAGGGAGATTTGAAACCTGTGCTTTTTATGAATGCTTACTGTGGGGAAGGACATAGAAGAATGCAGTTCTGAACAGGCCCTTCAGCCCTCAATGTTGCTCCGACTTTTGAACTATTCTCAGCTCGTCCCCGACACAATCCCATCATCATCCACGTGTTTGTCCAAGGATTGTTTAAATCTCCATAATGTGGCTGAATTAACTATACTGGCAGGCAGGGCATTCTGCGTCCTTACCACTCTCTCAGTAAAGAACCTGCCTCTGACATCTATCTTAAATCTATCACATCTCAATTTGTAGTTATGTACCCTCGTACAAGCTGACGTCATCATCCTAGAGAAGAGACTTTCATGTCTACCACATCTAATTCTCTGATCATCTTGTATGTCTCGATCAAATCCCCTCTGAGTCTTCTTCTTTCCAATGTGAACAGACCCAAATCTCTCAGTCTGTCCTCACTAGACCTTCTCTCCAGACCAGGCAACATCCTGGTAAATCTCCTCTACACTTTTTCAATGCTTTCACATCCTTCCCGACATATGGCAACCAGAACTGTCCACAATATTTGAAGTGCGGCTGCATTAGCGTTTTGTATAGTTGCAGCATGGTATTACGGCTCAGGAACTCAATCCCTCTACCAATGAAACCTAACACCGTAAACCTTCTTACCAGCACAATCAACCTGGGTGGCAACTTTCAAGGATCCATGTACATGGACTCCAAGATCACTCTTCACATCCACACTCGCAATAATCTTTCCATTGACTCAATACTCTACCTTCCTGTTATTCTTCCCAAAGTACATTACGTCACATTTAGTCGCATTTAACTCCATTTGCCAACTCTCATCACAATTCTGCAGTTTATCCAAATCCACCTGCAACCTGTAACATTTTTCCAAACTGCCCACTACTCCACCAGTTGTGTTATCTGCAAATTTGCTAATCCATCCACCTATGCCTGCATCTAAGTTATTTATATAAATTACAAACAGCAATGGTCTTAAAACAGATCCTTATGACATACCAATAGTAACTGGACTCCAGATTGAATATTTCGCATCAATCACCACTCGCTGCCTTCTTTCAGAAAGCCAGTTTCTTATCCAAATTGCTAAATCACCCTATACCCATGCCTCTGCATTTTCTCCAAAAACCTACCATGAGGAAATTTATCGGAGGCTTTACTGAAGTCCATGTTTACCACCTCAATTGCTCTAATATCATCGACATGCTTTGTCACGTTATCAAAAAACTCAATGAGATTTGTGAGACACTACCTGCCCTTGATGAAACCATGTTGACTATTTGAAATCAAATTGTTGCTTTCTTGAAGATTATAATTCGTACCATTTATAATAATTTCCAAAACCTTTCCTACAACAGAAGTGAGGCTCACTGTTCTGTAATTACCTGGGTCATCTCTGCTGCTCTTCTTCAACAAGGGCACAACATTTGCAATCCTACAGTCCTCTGGTAATAAACCTGTGGACAATGACAACTCAAAAACTCAAAGCCAAATGCTCTGCTATCTCCTCCCTAGCTTCCCAGAGGATCCTCGGAAAATCCGAACCGGCCCAGGGGATTGGCCTACTTTCACTCCTTCTGGAATTGATAACGCCTCTTCATAACTTGCAGCGACCCCTTCTAGTCTAATATCTCATATCTCATTCTTCTCTGCATTATTCTCCTTTGGCTGAGTGAAAGCTGATGAGAAATGTTCGTTTAATACCTCACCGATCTCCACAGTTTCCGCACTCAACATCCCACTTCTGTCTTTGACTGGCCATATTCTTATCCTAGTCATTCTTTTAATCCTCACATACCTATAGAAAGCTTTAGGTTTCTCATTTATTCTTTTTGCTGAAGAATGCTCGTGTTCTTTCTTTGCTCTTCTTAACTTTCTCTTTAAATCCTTACCAGCTGACCTGTAACTTTCCATTACCTCCTCTGAACCATCTTGTTTCTCAACTCATAAGCCTCCTTCTTCTGCTTAACGAGAGATGCAATTCCTGTCGTAAACCACTGTTCCCTTATCTTATCATTTCCGCCCTGCCTGCCAGGGACATACCGATGAAGGACCCGCAATATCTGTTCCTTAAACCAGCTCCACATTTCCATTGTCTGCATTCCCTGCGTTTTGCTACCCCATTCTATGCATTTTAATTTTGCCTACTCGCATTATAATTGCCCTTGCCCCAACGATCATGAGAAGAAAGTGAGGTCTGCAGATGCTGGAGATCAGAGATGGAAATGTGTTGCTGGAAAAGCGCAGCAGCTCAGGCAGCATCTAGGGAACAGGAGAATCGACGTTTCGGGTATTAGCCATTCCTGAAGAAGGGCTAATGCCCGAAACGTCGATTCTCCTGTTCCCTAGATGCTGCCTGACCTGCTGCGCTTTTCCAGCAACACATTTCCACCAACGATCATGAGGCTCCCTCTTTGTGCTGAAACTTTCATAGTAATATCCTCCCTCAGTGCTGACACGGTCACAAAGAGCACTTACTCAGAACCGACCATGAGTGTGTGGCGGATCTTTGAATTTGACCCGTTGCCATGAGACACTGAATCAATATTGTCCCTCTGGCTAATAAACACTGCCTCAGAATTGAGCATCTGAAATGAATATCTCCCTCAGGACTGAAATTTGGAAAGTGCAGCACTTTCTCAGTACTGGTCCTCACAAAGCTGCAGAACCTCGGAATAATGAGGCACTGGTTTAGTATTAACGTCCAAGAATGAGACACCCCTTCAATTGGACTCTGTCATACGGTTAGTATAGCTGACGACTGAAGTTGTAAATATGTGTCACTCCCTCCAACTAAACCTGTTAGAATGAAGCATTGCCTGAGAATTGATTCTCCGACAATAATTCATTACCACATTTCTTGTCATGTGACATTGCTGCAAAGCCTCCGTCCTGACCCTCTGATCGTGCTGGAATACCACAGTACTGCCTGAGAATTGTCTCTCTGTTTACGATTATCTAGAATTAGTCCCCCTCCTGCAGACGAAGTCAGCAACGAAACTCGTGTTGACCTTTACTTCCCATATTCTGCAAGAGGAACATTCAAACGTCCAAACCGCCATTCCCATATTGTAAACTCCAAAGGGAATGTAGAAAAAATAAAGAATTTTTAAAACAGCTTACCAATTGGCGCACGAAGCTTTTCTTTTTGTTACAACATGAGAATGGGAGGGAGACACAACCTAAGTAGTGTTTCAGGTGAAGCAAACACCCAAAAGATTACTACACTTACTCTGCTGTCCTGGGTCCACTCCTGCTTCGCGTGCATTCTGCCTAACAACGAGGTAACATTTTTTTAAAAAACAGTGACTCCCCTCCACGTCAGCTCCCTGATCGATTCTCCCGCTCTTGCTGATACTGAAACAAACATGGATGGTCCTGAAGCACAAGGTAAGTTTTTGTCAACAAAAAATACCTTCCCACCAGCCAGCTGATCGACGTACTGCTGTGCCTGCTGCTGCTTCTTAACAAAATGAACAGTTTGCGGTATAATGAGGTGGATAACTGATTAGACTCGTTCTCGTTTGTGTTCCTATATGCCATCCCGTTTTCTACACATCACTTGTTCTCTGTGAGTATCTGCGCTCAACCCTTTTGATTTTTACCCTCCCGCCTCGTCTTCAGCTTATCTCCCACTTTCAGTTATCATCAACTCCACCTTTAACCATCTCTTTCCATTTGCTTTTCAACAATTGTAATGTTAGTTGCTTTTGAAATTAACTCAGATTAATATTTAAAACATTTCTCGTTGTGGTGAGCTCCACACATTAGCATACAAAGGAATGATATTTCCCTTTGTTTCCATCTTGTATTTATGAGGAACTATTTATAATTATGGTCCTTCTTTTACGATCTTACTCTCAAATAGAAAATATACAATTGCCTACATAGTCCGACAGTGTATGTGGACATAAAAGTCAAGTCATTAAAATCCACGCTGACATTTCAATTTGCATCTAAGATTCACTCGATGTCAAGAACCCATGAATGTTAGTCAAAGTGTGTTTCTTTGCATGTGACAGGATTATTGGTTCGACTGAGGTGACACTGGGCTTATTCCTGGGTTCTTCATTGATGAATCATATCCTTGATACAAATGAAATATAGGGACATGAATAAGAAACTTTCATCTGATACCTTTACGACTAAAATCATTAGCTACTCCTTTTAATAAAAAATCTTGTCCTGAGCCTTCATTATCTCCAATATCCCAGCCTGCATTGCAATCTTGCTGAACACATACAATCCTTTAAGATAAATGTTTCTCATCTCTGTCGTAAACCTAGACTCAATTTGAAAACAGACTTTTCTTGTTTGAGATTCCCTCATAACAGAAAATATCCTCTCAGCGGCTAACCTGTCAAGTTCCATCAAATTTTTAACAATGATTTTATGAGATGAACATTCATTTACCTAAACGACAATAAATGAAAACCTAATTTTTCCTCATATATGAACCCTTTCATTCTTCTGAGCCATTTTGAATTGTTCCCAATGCAAGTATAGTTTTCTTTAAGATAGGAGGTTAGAAGTTCTGTTTCGACTGTCTCGGAACGAATGTGCTGGTAATCAATTTCAAAACAGCCACATTAAACCACCACTGATATTAATCGTACAGAATATGAGAGCCAATTCTTTAGGGGGAGGCAGGCACTTTTTCAGTAGGTGGTGGGGCGACTATCTGAAGTGGAAACAACATTTAAGACTGTAACATATAGGAGCCGAAATTTGACCTTTCGGCCCATCGAGTCTGAATAGCCATTTAATTACTACTGATAAGTTTCTCAACTCCATTCCTTTGCGTTCTCCCCCTGAAAATTGGTCCCATTGATACTCAAGAAACTACATATCTTAGTCTAAAATGCACTCATTGACATAGCTTCCACAGCCTTCTGTAGCAATGAACTCCATAGATTCATTCTCTCTGACTGAAGATATTTCCCCTCACCTCCTTTCCAAATCGTCTACCCTTTACTCAAATGCTTTGCCCTCGCGTTGTTGTCTCTCCGACGTTTGGAAACATTTTACAAAAATCTGTTCTCTACAGGCCATTCGGTATTTGATATGTTTCAATCAGTTCACCCCAAACTCATGTTTCCAAGCTCAAAGAAGTGTTACTCATGTGTTACTCTGTGTAAAGGTTTTTATTCCTCGCACTATTCTTGTGAACATCCTCTGAACATGCTCCATAGCCAGTACTCCCTTCTGAGATATGGTTCTCAAAACTGCGCACATTACTCCAAATGTGGTCTGAAAATTTCCTGAAAGAACCTCTGACGAATATTCTTCCTTTTAATTGGAGAAAGTGAGGCCTGCAGATGGCAGAGATCAGAGTCGAGGGTGTTGTTGTGGAAAAGCACAGTAGGCCAGGTAGCATTCAAAAAGCAGTTGAATCAATGTTTCAGGCAAAAGCCAATCATTCGGAATCAGCTTTCATGCTTTTATATTCAAGTCCTTTCAAAATAAATGGTAAAATTGCATTAACCTTCCTAACAACTGACTCAACCTGCAAGTTTGACTTGAGCCAATTCTGATCTGGAACGCCCAGATTTTGGTTACATTTCACACTTCGGAACTTTCTCCCTATTTAGATCATAATTCGTGCCTCCATTCTTCCTACCAAAGTGCATGATCTCATTTTCTAACGTTGTACACCACTTCTTTGCCCACTCTCCTAAACTGCCCAAAATCCTTTGCGGCCTCCCCGCCTCCTCAAGGTTATCTGTCCCCCACCTATATTTGTATCCTCTGCAATCTTAGCCAGAATGCTCTCAGTTCCTTCTTCTCGATCGTTCACATATAAAGTAAAAGTTGTCTTTCCAACACTGAGCCTTCCAGAACATAATTTGTCACTGGCTGCCGTCCTGATAAGGACACTTCTATCGCTATTCTCTGCTTTGTGCCCGACAGCTGACCATGCTAGTACTTTACCTGTATCACCATAGGCCCTTATCTCACTCAGTAGCCTCCTGTACAACACCTTTCAAAGACCTTGTTGACGTTCAGTTAGATAATAGACATTGATTCTTCTTCGTCTAAAATGCTTGTTAATTTTTCAAAGAACCGTATTCAATTTGTCACACATTACTTCCCCTTGATTCCACCATGCAGACTTCGTTAATTTTATCGTAACACATCCAAGTGTACAGAAATCTCATCCTTTCCAATGGGTTCCAAGGATCTCAGCTAGGTCCTACGTTAAGCGAATCAGTCTAACATTTTCTATCTTTTGCCTTCCTCCCTTTTTAAACCAGCTTGTCACGTTCCGGTTTCTAGGACTCTACCTGATTCTAACGATTACATACTCAGCTAAACCCCTCCCTCTCTTCTCCAGGGGTTTAGATCAGCAATTAGCAATATATCATTACTACAGTGCAGATCCTGCACAGGGAGATGTACCCAGTCAACATCAAGCCTTGCAGCCTGAGCATGCAGTCGCCTGCCTTCCAGAATTTCCACAGCATATTTTAACTTGCCGTGACACTGTCTTAATATGACATTTGGCACAGGCACAACACTAGGCTGGTAGATTACACCATACAGCAGTGATCGAAAGTCTTCAGGGAATAGACAGCAGTGAAGTTCATAGGAGAACTGTCAGTCGGGCACTGGAGATTTTACAATAGTTTTCAATGCATTGCCCTTTCATTGATCACTTTAAATGATTACTTGACATATTTTTCACTGTTCATTTGCAGTGGACATATCAGTCAGTTTATATAATTATCGTCAGTTCTCTCCACATACCGGTGCATTTGGCTTTGTTCCAGTTTTGGATTGTTGTTTGTGTTTGGAATGGTCATAATCAAACTTCATAGTAACTTTAAAATCCTTGATATAATCGTTTCACGTGGGGTCCTTTTATGATTTTGAAGTTTGTCACCACTGCCTTCTTTGTCTTTCTATAAAGCATAGTTATGACACTAGCTTTCCTTTTGTGTCTGTCTATCCACAAGATGATATCCGCTGGATTATTGATAACCATCGTTGATGACCGTGTTAGCCTGTCGACCTGATGGTTATATATTCTTTCATTACTTATTTCGCTCTTTCGCTCGCTCTTTCTTTCTTTCTATCTCCTTATTTCTCCATTTCTTTCTTAATTTCTTTTTTCTTCCTATCTTCCTCATTTCTTTCTTCTTTTCTTTCTTCCTTCTTTACTGCCTTCATTCTTCTCTTTCTTTCATTCATTCATTGTTTCTTTCTTTTTTTCTTTCTCACTTTCTTTCGTTCCTTCTTTCTTTCTTCTTTCATCTCTTCTTTCCTTCCTGCCTTTCTTTCTTTATTTCCTTCCTTCCTTCTTTCTTTCTTTCTTTCTTTCTTTCTTTCTTTCTTTCTTTCTTTCTTTCTTTCTTTCTTTCTTTCTTTCTTTCTTTCTTTCTTTCTCCTTCTTTCGCTCCCACGTTCTGACTTTCATTCGTTCGTTCTTTCTTTCTTTCACTGTTTCTCCCTGAGACGATGACACTATATACTTTGTCACACACACACGCATAGGCACACAGCACACAATCTCCTGCTCTCACACATTCATGCAGTACCTCTCTCATACACACGGTCCCTTTCAGACACACAACACAACCGCTATACTCACACCACGCATATTCTCTTGGTCGAGTTAACACAGTGTGATGCTCACGCAAATACTCTGCCAAGCTTGCACACATGCAAACACACACTCTCTCACGTAACTCACACTCACACACTCACAGGCTCACACTCAATCCCTCTCTCATATGCACTCACGCACACATCTTAGTCTATTAGTTGAATGTTCATGTGCAGAATAATACTTGCAGACTCGTCACAGTTTGCTGAAAAGCATTGAATCGAGTTACAATTAATGCCGGCAGTCAATCCAATTAAGATATTATAAATTCTTACTTTGGACAAAGAACCATTCTGACTCTCGGTAGGATGACACACAGACACTAACCTTTCACTTTAATGTACTATCTGAGCTGACGTGTCACCGTTTTATATAACATTACGTTGTCTCGAGAATGTGACTTAAAATAAGTTTTGTGATTTAGATATTATTGAACCGAAACCTGCAACCTATTTTTTTATTTTTATTTTTTCCCTTTTTTTGTCTTTTTTGTATTTTTTTTGTTTTTTTTTCCTTTACCCCCCACACTACCGCCTAACTGTGCTCGTGCTTATTTTGTCCCCAGCACCCATGTTGTGTGTGCGCAGGTGTGAGACACATCAAGCACCCTTCTTTTTTTGTTTTTGTTTTCCTTTTTTCCCTTTATTTGATTAATTTTCTTTTTTTTATTTTAACCCCCACACTACCGCCAATTGCGGTAGTGCTTATTTTTCCCCAGCACCCATGGTGTGTGTGTGTAGGTGTGAGGCAGTGAGAGACACAAGGTGCACGAATCTTTATTCAATTCCACAACCAGGTAGATAGGAAAACACCCGAGTGGCCAGTGACAAGCACTGCCCTTCACAAAAGGGCAATGTTGTGTGATCAAACAGTGAAAGGGAGGGCAGGGATTAAATCAAAATAGAGTTGGAGGGGGAAATAAAGCACTCCACTCCATGCGGCGCGGACCTCTCCCTGAACAACTCCAGGGTGTTGGTGAACACCACGTGCTCTTTCTCCAAGGACACCCGGGCTCTAACGTAACCGCTGAAGAGGGGCAGGCAGTCGGCCCTAACGACACCCTGCACGGCCCGCTGCCTGGACATGTTTATGGCCAATTTGGCCAGGCCCAGGAGCAGACCCACGAGGAGGTCTTCAGACCTGCTCTCCCTCCTCAGTACCGGGTGCCCGAAGATCATAGCGTGGGGCTGAAGTGCAACCAAAAGCAGAGCAGGAGGTTTTTAAGAAAATCAAAAAGGGAGTGCAAACGCCCACACCAAATATACACGTGGTCCACGGACTCCACAGCACCACAGAACAAGCAGTTGAGCTGGGAGTCCGTGAACCACCGGAATCTGCGGTTGCAGGGGATCGCTGCGTGCAGCACCCTCCACCCCAGATCCCCGAGACAAAGAGGGAGGACTCCCGCATAGAGAGCCCTCCACTGGGGATCCCCACATCCCGGTGGCAAATTGGCACGCCAAGGCGTGTCCGGACGGTGGATGAGGGAGAAGAGGTAGACGGTGTGCAGCAGCAGTCAATACAGGGCCCGCCTTTTTACATCCTTAAAAGGGACAAAATGAAAATTCCGGAGGCACCTCAGGTTGTTGCGCACAGGCTCCCGCGGGAATTACGGGACATTGGCGCCAATGTGAAATTCCGTCCGGGCTGGGGTGAGCGCGGATGGGATCCCACCGCACACCTGAGCCTCCTCCAACTGGTGAACGACGTCGGGTCTGAGCACAGCCGTTTTAAGGCGTCAGATGGTGGTGGCCATGTACTGGACGTCTATAACTGCCTGCTTGCTATGTCCTGCTGCAGCGTCCAGCCCAGGCCCCTGGCACCCAGCACGTGCCCGACCCTGGTCACCCTCGCCCCATGGCCCTCCCCTCCAACAGCCACTCGAACACCCGAGTACGGAGTTGCGGATTCCTGAGCAACTGCTCCCTGACGACAGCCGCTACTCCTGCCGGAGGGTAGGCGCGACGCGATTCAACCATGTTCCAGACGGTGATCAGGTCCTGATTCTGATCATTCTGATCAAGGGTTAGCTGATGAAAGGGCGGCACTCTGAAAGCTAGCGCCTGCAAACAATTCTGTTGAACTATTACCTGCTGTTGTGTGATTTTTACCCTTGTCCAACTCGGTTCAAATCCGTCTCTGGGGAATTAACACCTCAATGGCAAGAACAATCCAAAAAATCTCGTGTCCTGGGAAATGTCATCACAATAGCATAGAGGCCTCCACAGGAAATAGACTGATAGACATGACAAAGTGTCTGAGATTGCAGAGGTGGAGTCAACAACACTTCAATGAGAATAAACCGAAGAAGAAACTGTCAACTTAATTTCAAACTCTGTTCTCCCTCTGTCCATACTAAGAGATATGAGATATTTCAAGCCTCTTGTTAATTGCTCTCCAATGTTTTGTTTATATGTCAATGTTGCTGTGATTTCATGGAAAACATTGCTGATGGGGAAGGTGGGAGAAATTTACCCGGGATCTTGCTGTGTAACTTTCCTTCAACATGCTCTCGGTCCCATTTCAACAAATCTTTTCTCTCCTTTATCCAGAGCAAACTTTGTTGGGCAAGATGCAACGTAAACATCCAAAATGACAAGAACAAGGAAAGCCGTGGACAAGAACAATCTTCACGGGGGAGAAATGTCCTGAGGCTTAAGGCCTTGTCAACAGGCTGCACCACGTGGGGTCCCATGTGAGTTGTGTGTTATGTATCCCAAAGTTTAATCTCCTCTGTGGGATCCTGGGTTTCGGTGCCTTATCTTAACAGACTCCTTCGCGATTGTGGCCCATTCATTTTAAAAGAGTTTTGACACCTGTGAAAGCGGGCTTGGGATTTGACACAAATACACCAATTTCCAGTGACTGTCTCACACACAGGACTCCCCGAGGAGGAATGTTAACCTTTATAAGGAAATCTCTCAAAAGATTTGTTTTAATGTAGGATGATTCGTGAGCTGTATGTCGGGCAGGATGATTGAATATGATGATTGGATGAGTTAAACACAGGTTGCCTATTTCAATTCGGTTAGCGTCTGGAGGGGATCTCTCTCTCTCTCTATCGCTTTCGCTTTCTCTGCTCCCTCTTTTGAAAACTCTCCAGCTATCTTTTATTGGATTTTGAAACAATTAAAACCTCCCAGACACAGCAATGTGACTCGTAGATGTTTGACCTGGGAGGGGATGGAAATATTTGACAGCAGAAGATTATTCTTTGTTGGTCAAAGGGGCTACAAGACACAAAAGATGCAGACAATAAGAGAGATTGCGTTTTGGAATGAGACAGCGATCGAGGAATAAAATGTGTCTTGGTAGCTGGGCTCTGAAGTGGACACAGGAGTTGTTCGAGGGTTTGTGTAAGAGAACGTTTGTGTGCAATATCCTAACACGGCCCAATTCCAATCACTTCCTTCTAGAATGTAACAGCTGCAAAAAATAAATCCTTAAAGAGAGGAGGTGATATTATTTAAACAAAAGTCCCAACTAAGTCCACAGCATCTTGTCGGATATAAAGTGAAGATTGGAGCTGGAAAGAATACCCTGTGGGATCTTACTGTGCATCTACGGCCCGCGCTGTGTCTTGTCGTCGTTGGAATGCGGGTGGTAGCGGTCATGATACATGGAATATGGAACAGTACAGCAAAGTGCAAGCCCCTCAGTCCTTAATCTTGTGCCGACCTTTTATCCTAATCTAAGATCAAACTAACCTACATACTTGTCATTTTATTATCTTCCATCTGCCTCAACAAGAGTCGCTGAAATGTCCAGAATGTATCTGTCTCGACTGCCACCACTTCCGTTGCATTCCACGCACCCAACAATCTCACTCCAAACAACCTTTCTCTGGCATCCTCTCAGTTTTCCTCCAATTACTTTAAAATTATGCCCGGTCGTAATAGCCATTTTTTTGCCCTCGGAAAAAGTCTGGCTATCGACTCTATCTAGGTCTCTCATCATCTTGTATATTTCTATGAAGTCACTACTCATCCATCTATGCTCCAATGGGGAAAGCATTCGATCCCATACACTTTCTTCAGAAAATTTGCCTTCCAGACCAGTTCTCATACTCGCCAATCTCCTCTCCACCCTCTCTAAAGCTTCCACATTCTTCCGAAAATGATGCAAGCAGAACTGAACACGATTATTCATTTATAATCTCACCAGGGCTTTGAAGAGCTGCAGCATAATCTCGCAGGTCTTATACTCAATTCCCCGCTAATGAAAGCCAAAACACCATATGCCCTCTGAGAAACCCTATCATCTTGGTTGACAACATTGAGGGAGCTGTGGACGTGGACCCCAATATCCCTCTGTTCCTCGATACTGCAAATAAACCAGCCGTTAAAGCTACATTCTGTATTCGAATTCAATATTTTATAATGTATCACTTTTAACTATTCCCGGTTGAACTCCATCTCCCACTTATCAGTCCAGTTCTGCATCCTATCAATGTCGCATTGCAATCTTCACCAACACTATCCACAATGCCACCTAGCTTCTTGTCATTGGCAAACCAACGCAATTTTCCACTTCCTCATCCAAATCTATCATAAAAATCACAAAGTCTGCTGATCCCATAATAGATACTTGCAGAACACCGCTCGTATTAGGTTCCACTATCACCCTCTGTCTTCTATGGACCAGGCAATTCGACCTGCAGATAGCAAAATTTCCTTGCATCTCATTACTCCTTACTTTCTGAATGCACCTACCATGGCAAAATACACCAAGAGCCTTTTTGAAATCCATGTACAACAAATCTGCTCTACCTTCATGTATGTGTTTTGTCTCATAGTCATGGAATCCAATAACTTTCGTGAGGTATGTTGAATTCCAACTCCCCCAATGCACCACAGTCCAAGACCCTTTCCGTCCTCCTGGCCACTGCCGGTCTATTATGGGCATTATCAGGGTTAAATGTGGAGTAATTAGGTATGTGAAAAGAACTGGGCGGATTACTCTTTGAATGTCAGTGTGGACTTGTTGGATTAAGTAACCTGTTTTCACACTGTAGGGATTCTGCAATAGTTTTCATAGTCAATTGTACCATATGTTCTTCTGAATATCACTCACAAAGAAACATAAGGCAAGTTTGTGGGCGGCACGGTGGCACAGTGGTTCGCACTGCTGCCTCACAGCCAGAGACCAGGGTTCAATTCCCGCCTCAGGCGACTGACTGTGTGGAGTTTGCACATTCTCCCCGTGTCTGTGTGGGTTTCCTCCGGGTGCTCCGGTTTCCTCCCACAGTCCAAAGATGTGCAGGTCAGGTGAATTAGCCATGCTAAATTGCCCGTAGTGTTAGGTGCAGGGGTAAATGTAGGGGTATGGGTGGGTTGAGTTTCGGCGTGTCGGTGTAGACCTGTTGGGCCGAAGGGCCTGTTTCCACACTGTAAGTAATCTAATCTAATCTAAGTAATCTAATCTAAAAAAGTTTGTCTGCAAGAGCTCTGTTGGGCACATGATTCCCGCAGAATATTTGAGTTTTGAAGGTTTCAACATTTCTCGGACCACACATAGTGTCAGACCTGCTGAATTCTTAAGTGGATGTTTTTGTTTCTCTTTCCCGATTACTGATGTAAAAACAAAAAGCTTGTTAGGAGGTTTACAAACTGTTCCCTCTTCACTCTTTCTTCCAGTTATTCTAATTCCACGCTAAGATATTGAAGTTTGTCACCACTGCTTATGTCTTTCTATAAAGCACAGTTATTAGACTAGCTTTCCTTTTGTGTCTGTCTGCACGCAAATTGATCTCCGCTGGATTATTGATACCCCACTGTTGATTACCTTGTTGTCCTGGCTACCTGATGGTTATAAGTAATCATTTGTCTCTGTGTCACTCGCTCTCTGATGCAAATGCTTTGCACTTTCACATAAAAAATTGTGGCGCAGTGGTTAGCTCTGCTGCCTCATAACATCACGGAGTTCGGTTCAATTCTAGCCTCTGGCGACTGTCTGTGTGGTTTGCGCATTGTCTGTATGGGTTGTTCCGAATTCCTCCCCCAAACCAAAGATTTGTAGTTTCGAGTGGACTGGCCATGCTAAATTGACCATAGTTAAAGCTTTAGTCAGAGGGAAACAGGTCTGCTTGTATTGCTCTTCGGAGGATTTGTGTGGACTTGTTGGGGCGAAGGGCCTGTTTCCACACTGTCAGGAATCTAATTTATTGAAACCTGTTAATTCATCCTCAGTTTGTTCTCGAAGGAACGGTCTCTGCAGATAATCTCACTCCTTGCAAATACCTGAAAACGAACACCGAACACAATGTAAACTCATCCCCTCGCAATGTAATGTGAACCCACACGGGTTCTGTTCCCTTTGCAAAAGCCTGTGCCCCCAGGTCCACTCAATTTCCTCAGCAATGGATATTTACCCATGACCGCTCTATTTCTTTGCAACAGCGAGTGAACCAATTACCATCCTATTAAACGAGCAATGGCCTGTGAACAAATTCCAGCGCTAATCTTCGAGTAACATCCGTTCACCCCTTCCCCACTCTGTTCCTCTAGAAAAACTTGGCACCACCCACAATCTGTTACCCAGCAACAGCCTGTGACTCCATCCCCACTGTGTTCTTAGAGCGATATCCTGAGCAAACCTGCCTCTTTGTTTTCCTAGAACTGCTTGAGTCCAACACCACTCTATTGCCTTAGCAACGATTTATACAGCCATGCCACTCTATGTGTCATAGTAACTGACTGTAAACCCATCCTCACTCTGTTCTCCGAACAGTCGTCCTTGATCACATACACACTCTGTTCCACTAGTCACGATCTGTGAACCCATTCCCACTCTCTTCTCCTGGCAACGGCCTGTAAACCAATCCACATTCTCTTCCCTGAGAAACAGCCTCTGAACGAACCGTCACGCTGTTCCTCCAGCAAGAACCTGTGAGCCAATTCCCCATCTGTTCTCCCAGAAACGACCCATTTTCTGATGCTCAGTTTGTTCCCTGAGCAACGGCCTCTGATCCCATTTACACTCTGTATTCGTACTAATGACCTAAGGTCTCAACCATTCTCTGAGCCGCAGCCTATTATCCAAATCCAGCTCTGTTCCTCTGGCAACAGTCTGTGACCCCATTCTCAATCTATTCTCCCAGGAAAAGCCTATGAAACCATTACAACGCTGTTCTCACTGCCACCACTTGTGAACTCAACACCGTTTGTTCTCCTGGCAATGGCCTATGGCTCCATGTCATCTCTGTTTCTCTCGCAAGTCGCAAAGGCCTGTGAAAGTAACCACGCTGGTATCTCCACGGCACGGACAGAAAACCCATCATTACCTGGACGTCTTGCTAAGAACTTTGAATTCATTAGCCTTAACGCTTTCAGAAGCTGCCAGACATGCTGAGTAGATAAGATTCCCTACTGTATGGAAAAAGGTCCTTAAGCCCAACCCGACCCTGCAAACAGTAGCCCACCCAGACCCATTCCCCAACCCGAGCTTTATCCTCGACTCATGTACCTAACGCTATGGGCAATTCAGGCTGGCCAGTTCACCTGACCTGCACATCTTTTGGAATTTGGGAGAAAACCGGAGAACCTGGAAGAAACCCATGGGGAGAATGTGCAAACTCCACAGAGACAGTCGCCCGAGGCTTACTCCAGAGCCACCATGCCACTCCAGCATGGTCAACATTTTCTGTTTTTATATTAGCTTTTCAGTATCTTGCTTCTGTACTAGTTCTTCGGACTGAAGCGATGAAAGGGTATTTTGAGTAAAGGAGGAACAGTCGCCTCATTCTGTCCTACTTCCCCCAGCTCCGCCTCTCCTTTTGTACTTTTGTGAAAACACCACCTGGCTTTAACATTGAATTTTAATGATAATCCAAGAGTTCACACGATGCTGGTTCTGCTCAGCAATCGAATCTACAAAGCATCAGAATAACGTTTTCAATTTCACAATTTCTGTGTCTGTGTCAACGACTTATTTCTACTTCTAAAGGTAAGGCAGTATTTCATATTGGTTAGTATAAATGTTCATGATGTGTAGGCCGTGGATGTGAGAGCACTGAATCCGAATGAATACACTACCAGGGAAGATCTCTATTTCTATCTCCCTGGACACTGTCTGATTCAGCACTGCATGCTTCCTCCTTCTGCAGGTGAGCCCCTCGGGTCTGTCTTGGTATTGTTACCATTGGTTTTTACTACCTCGGTTATCCAAATATCTATTACATTTCAGTTTCTAATGTATGAGAACCCTTCTCTCGGCGCACGCTGTATTGCCTCCGTAGCTCAGTAAATAGATGGTGGAAGAACACAGACAGGAGAAAGACCTAATGTTCCCGCTTTTTGTTGTAACCAGACTCTGGATTTGAAATTTGGAAAGGGACAAAGTAAGCCAGTTGGGCGAAATACTACTTCCCGTGTGTTCTCTCCTGAGGCTTCTGTCACTATTGGCCGATTTTGACTGTGTGTTTCCCTCTTTTAGTGAAAATAAGGTTTTAATCAACGAGGGGGCGTTAACACAGGTTTTCCATTTCAAACTTTAGTCGAAATTTCTTGTGCAGTTTGAAAGTGAAACATGACAGGATAATAGCGTTGAGATGAACACTTGAAACGTCGGAGCAGACATGGCTGCAGGCCAAGTGCTGGAAACGTGGACAGTAGTCATCTTTCTGTGCTGGAACAACTCGATGATTCGATCAAAGTTATCTCCTGATTAAAAAAACACACAAAATCTGCGGCATTAAGAAACAGTCCAGCAATCGCGAGGCAGCACTTCTGATTTAGTGGTTAAGATAAGCTGCTTGCAACGTCGCGGCCGGGATTTGATCCTCAGTCAAGTATCAGGATTTGTTGCTACTGATGGTTACAACAAGGAGCAGAACAGCTCTGACAGGAATCATTTTAATGTCTCGGATACATTCGTGCCCCAGAACATCAGAGTCAATGTCCCTGCCTCTGAAAGAAGGGGAAGATGCCTTGACTGCCTCTTCTCAGTCGGACAGTTCCCTTTTCATTCCCCTTTGATTTGCCGTCCAAAAGTATTTTTCAAGATTCGAGAATTTGAAAATGGTCTCTATTTATTTGTTTCCCTTCCATGTCTCTCAAGTGTTCAGAAACGTATTTTTCAGAGATATTTAGAAAACTAACTCGGAAAAAGGATAAACCATTTGACGCGCAAGATGTTTCCCATGAAGAAGTCAGTTCTTTTTATCTACTTGTGGAATTGTCGTGATCACTTTAGTGCTTTTATGGCCGCACCAACTCCCTGACGAAAAACTATTCTATCAAACAACTTTATTACGACATAATCCATCGATATATTACCTGTAGTAAATCTTCGCAGACGACAACACTTGTATTTGGACAATAGATTGAACGTGGGTATGAGTTTATAACGATAATTCAGACATTCCAGCATTGCAAACATTTGGTATAGACCAATGTTGTGGAATTGTTAGTGAGGAAAAAGTCTCGTACCTGCAAATAAGGAATTCAAATCACGAAAGTAATAAAATATGAAACGAATTCAGAAGCATTTTATGCAATTTATCCTTTTCTACATTCAGCAATATGAAATGGTCGGAGATCAAAAAGATTGCCTTTGTTTCTCTCTGCTGAGATCGCCCACCATAAGTTGGGATTTTGCACAAGTTTTCTTTATAATTAGGACATTTCCTTGGAATAAACCCCCTCATTCCACGAACGTGTGTCTTGCTTCACCTTAAAATAGCTGAGTAACATTTGCCCCAGCCTGATGACCCATTTCTCCATGCTCCATGTCCACTGAACCTGCTCCAGGAACGGGGAGAACTCCCAGCCTAATGTCCCAATACTCCCTGCTCCATGTCAATAGAAGCTGCTGCAGGAGATTTTGGAGCTCATAGCCTCGGCATTTCACGCCCCTCTATACATTCACAGATGGACCGCGTGCTCACCGATTGCGTCACTGGAGCGTCAGAGTCGTTCCTCGCACTCATTTCCATCTCTATTTCCGTTTGGATCTTCGCCGCTCTGCCACTCAGTTTCTCCGAGTGGCCTGGAAACTGAGATTATATGAGCGTCTGCAGCACTGGGTACTGGCTTGTTCGGGGAACTGACGAAATAAGTGATATTAAAATACATTTCTATTCATACATGCATTTCAAAAGTCTCCTGCACTATCGTCTGAGCCTTTGGAGTTTTGGAAAAATCTATCAACCTGTCTTTAATATACTAAATTATGGAAACTCCACAGCATGTGGGCACACCGATGCTTAAGATTACGCCCCATATCTCAGTCCAGCTTTGTCAAGTGTTCGTCATATGTTCGTGACGCTGTTTCTGACATATCAGCTGCAACTGTAATAATTAAAGTTTTGAAAGCGTGTTGGTTTGCGTGACACCATGATCGTTTTCAGTATTCAGTGATCAGTATTTTGGCTTGTGTCTACAGCAACACATTTATAATCCGAGTCACAGCAGGTAATATTTTCCTATTTTACTCAATGCAACACATTCTAACCAAACGCAGTAAGAAATTAATTATTTTCAAATGGAAATATCATCCAAGGTGATGATTTTGTTCCTTCAAACCCTACAGTCTCATATTTCTGCACGTCAAATATCATGATTCGAAAACCCCACCATTGTCGTAATTATTTTTCTTGCTCCCACAATCTTTAACTTTCCTTTACATCATTAGAACATAGAACATAGAACATAGAACAATACAGCACAGAACAGGCCCTTCGGCCCACGATGTTGTGCCGAACTTCTAACCTAGATTAAGTACCCATCCATGTACCTGTCCAAATGCCGCTTAAAGGTCGCCAATGATTCCGACTCCACCACTCCCACGGGCAGCGCATTCCATGCCCCCACCACTCTCTGGGTAAAGAACCCACCCCTGACATCTCCCCTATACCTTCCACCCTTCACCTTAAATTTATGTCCCCTTGTAACACTCAGTTGTACCTGGGGAAAAAGTTTCTGACTGTCTACTCTATCTATTCCTCTGATCATCTTATAAACTTCTATCAAGTCACCCCTCATCCTTCGCCGTTCCAACGAGAAAAGGCCGAGAACTCTCAACCTATCCTCGTACGACTTCCTCTCCATTCCAGGCAACATCCTGGTAAATCTTCTCTGCACCCTCTCCAAAGTTTCCACATCTTTCCTATAGTGAGGCGACCAGAACTGCACACAGTACTCCAACTGTGGCCTAACCAAAGTCCTGTACAGCTGCAACATCACTTCACGACTCTTGAATTCAATCCCTCTGCTAATGAACGATAATACTCCATAGGCCTTCTTACAAACTCTATCCACCTGAGTGGCAACCTTCAAAGATCTATGTACATAGACCCCAAGATCCCTCTGTTCCTCCACCTGACTAAGAACCCTACCATTAACCCTGTATTCCGCATTCTTATTTGTTCTTCCAAAATGGACAACCTCACACTTGGCAGGGTTGAACTCCATCTGCCACTCCTCAGCCCAGCTCTGCATCATATCTAAGTCCCTCTGCAGCCGACAACAGCCCTCCTCACTGTCCACAACTCCACCTATCTTCGTATCATCTGCAAATTTACTGACCCACCCTTCGACTCCCTCATCTAAGTCATTAATAAAAATTACAAACAGCAGAGGACCCAGAACTGATCCCTGCGGAACTCCACTTGTAACTGGGCTCCAGGCTGAGTATTTACCATCTACCACCACTCTCTGCCTTCGACCGGTTAGCCAGTTTTCGATCCAATTGGCCAAATTTCCCTCTATCCCATGCCTCCTGACTTTCCGCATAAGCCTACCATGGGGAACCTTATCAAATGCCTTACTGAAATCCATGTACACTACATCCACTGCTCTTCCCTCATCCACATGCTTGGTCACCTCCTCGAAGAATTCAATAAGACTTGTAAGGCAAGACCTACCCTTCACAAATCCGTGCTGGCTGTCCCTAATCAAGCAGTGTCTTTCCAGATACTCATAAATCCTATCCCTCAGTACCCTTTCCATTACTTTGCCTACCACAGAAGTAAGACTAACAGGCCTGTAATTCCCGGGGTTATCCCTATTCCCTTTTTTGAACAGGGGCACAACATTCGCTACTCTCCAGTCCCCTGGTACCACCCCCTTTGCCAGTGAAGACGAGAAGATCATTGCCAACGGTACTGCAATTTCCTCTCTTGCTTCCCACATAATCCTAGGATATATCCCGTCAGGCCCGGGGGACTTGTCTATCCTCAAGTTGTTCAAAATGTCCAACACATCTTCCTTTCTAACAGGTATCTCTTCTAGCTTACCAGTCCATTTCACACTCTCCTCTTCTACAATACGGTCCCTCTCGTTCGTAAATACTGAAGAGAAGTACTTGTTCAAGACCTCTCCTATCTCTTCCGACTCAATACACAGTCTCCCACTACTGTCCTTGATCGGACCTACCCTCGTTCTCGTCATTCTCTGGTTTCTCACATACGCATAAAATGCCTTGGGGTTATCCTTGATCCTATCCGCCAACGATTTTTCATGCCCTCTTAGCTCTCCTAATCCCTTTCTTCAGGTCCCTTCTGGATATCCTGTATCCCTCCACTGCTCTGTCTGAATCCTGTTTCCTCAACCTTATGTAAGCCTCCTTCTTCCTCTTTACCAGACATTCAACCTCTCTCGTCAACCAAGGCTCCCTCACACGACCATTTCTTTCCTGCCTGATAGGTACATACATATCATGGACACGTCGTATCTGCTCTTTGAAAAAGTTCCACATTTCCACCACATCCTTCCCTGACAGCCTATGCTCCCAACGTATGCTCCTCAAATCCTGCCTTACAGCATCGTAATTTCCCTTCCCCCAATTATAAAATCTACCTTGTTGTGCGCACCTATCTCTCTCCATAACCAAGGTGAAAGTCACAGAATTGTGGTCACCATCACCAAAATGTTCACCCACTAACAAGCCCACCACTTGTCCCGGTTCATTACCGAGTACCAAATCCAATATGGCCTCCCCTCTGGTTGGACAATCTACATACTGCATTAGAAAAGCTTCCTGGACACACTGCACAAACACCGCCCCATCCAATCTACTTGATCTAAAGAGCTTCCAATCAATATTTGGGAAGTTGAAGTCGCCCATGACTACGACCCTGTGGCATCTGCACCTTTCCAAAATCTGTTTCCCAATCTGTTTCTCCACATCTCTGCTGCTATTGGGGGGCCTATAGTAAACACCCAACAAGGTGACTGCACCTTTCCTATTTCTGACTTCAGCCCATACTACCTCCAGAGGCAGATCCCCCTCAAACTTCCTTTCTGCAGCCGTTATACCATTTCTAATTAGCAATGCCACCCCCCCTCCTTTTTTCCCACCCTCCCTAATCTTACTGAAACACCTGTAACCAGGAACCTCCAACAACCATTCCTGTCCCTCTTCTATCCACGTTTCCGTGATGGCCACAACATCGTAGTCCCAGGCACCGATCCACGCCTTAAGTTCACCCACCTTATTTCTGATACTCCTTGCGTTGATGTATACGCACTTGAGTCCATCTCTGTGTCCGCTAGTAGTCCCTGTCAGTGCTACCTTCTCCACAGCCCCCCTACAGTCTTGGGCATCCTGACAAACAGCTAACCTACTTGCTGGACTACAAGTCCGGATCCCATCCCCCTGCCAAATTAGTTTAAACCCCCCCGAAGAGTGCTAGCAAACCTACCCCCCAGGATATTGGTGCCCTTCTGGTTCAGGTGCAACCCGTCCTGTTTGTACAGGTCCCACCTTCCCCAGAATGCAGTCCAATTGTCCAAATATCTGAAGCCCTCCCTCCTACACCAGCCTTGCAGCCACGTGTTCAACTGCACTCTCTCCCTATTCGTTGCCTCACTGTCACGTGGCACCGGCAACAACCCAGAGATGACGACTCTGTCTGTCCTAGCTTTTAGCTTCCATCCTAACTCCTTGAGCTCTTGAATGACCTCCCCACCCCTCTTCCTACCTATGTCGTTGGTGCCAATGTGCACCACGACTTCTGGCTGCACACCCTCCCCCTTAAGGATTCTGAAGACACGGTCTGAGACGTCTCGGACCCTAGCACCCGGGAGGCAACAAACCATCCGTGAGTCTCGCCCATGTCCACAGAACCGCCTGTCCGTCCCTCTAACTAGAGAGTCCCCTATAACTAGCGCTCTCCTCCTCTCCCCCTTTCCCTTCTGAGTCTCAGAGCCACAGACCCCTTCACTGCAGCTTACACCTGCAACGCTGTCCCCCCCAACAGTTTCCAAAGCTGTATATTTATTTTTTAGGGGAACGACCACAGGGGAACCCTGCACTGCCTGCTTCTTCCCCTTCCCACCTCTAACTGTTACCCAGATACCTCTGTTCTCCGGCGTAACTATGTCCCTGTAGCTTCTATCAATCACCCTCTCAGCCTCTCGAATAATCCTCAGTTCATCCAACTCCAGTTCCAGTTCCCTAACTCGTTCGGTGAGGATCAGGATCTGACTGCATTTCCTGCAGACGAAGTCGGCAGGAGTATCAGTGGTTACCCCTACCTCAAACATCCTGCAGGAGGAACATTTCACCGCCTGCGCTGCCATGACTGCACACTTTCTCCAAAAACAAGAACACTGAGTCAATAACACTGAGTCACTTACCTGTGGACTTTAAAGTTAGGTTAGAGGAGGAGAGTGGGAGGGAGGCCCTACGGAAGTAGGACCTGGGGTCTAGAACACACCCACTCAAATACTAATCACTTACCTTCCCGCCCAGCTATGCGCTCCAACCTCACTTCCGCTGCTCCCACTCAAATGACCGTTGGTGATTAAAGGGTGAGTATTTATACTCACAGTTCTCCTTCCCGGCTGCCCTTCTGTTTGCCGTCACTTCCTCTGCTGCTCCCGCTCTTTTTGTGAAGAGAGAATAAACAACACCGCTGCCCGCTACAGGTAAGTAATTTTGAAACAAACTGTTTTACCTTAGCTGTAGTCTCCCGGGTTCGCCTTTAGTCGGCCGCTGCTCCCACTCAAATGACCGTTGGTGATTAAAGGGTGAGTATTTATACTCACAGTTCTCCTTCCCGGCTGCCCCTCTGCTTGCCGTCACTTCCTCTGCTGCTCCCGCTCTTTTTGTGAAGAGAGAATAAAAAACACCGCTGCCCGCTACAGGTAAGTAATTTTGAAACAAACTGTTTTACCTTAGCTGTAGTCTCCCGGGTTCGCCTTTAGTCGGCCGCTGCTCCCACTCATTCTTCCCAATTATGTAAGGCACTGCACAAACGAACTCTCACTTTGATATTGACACCGTTCAGTATATGCTGCTGCGGTCACTGTTGCTAGGTGAACGTTCCTCAATCTCACCATTCAAACCAGCCGATCTATTTCGAAGCCACGGTTCTGAGATCATAGCTCGTATAACGACTTTCAGTGACTGGACCAGAGATTCTTGGGGCATTAGGTTCAGGAAAATTCAAAGATGCGCAGGTTAGGTGATGATTCGGAGATGCAGATGTTGGACTGGGGTGTACAAAGTTAAAAATCACAGAACACCAGGTTATAGTCCAACAGGTTTAATTGGATGCACTAGCTTTCGGAACGCCGGTCCTTCATCAGGTGGTTGTAGGACCGACGCTTCCAATTCTAGCGCTTCCAATTTAAACCTGTTGGACTATAACTTGGTGTTGTATGATATTTAACAGGTTAGGTGAATTGGCCATGCAAATTATATCCCGTTTTCATGTATTGTGTGCATTATGTGCATTAATTAGGGGTAAGTATTTGATAATAATGAAGGAAAAGGCATCGGAGTGGGGTGGGGTTTACTCTTCGGAGGATCGGTGTGGACATGCTCGGCCAAACGGTCTATGTCCACACTGAAGGAATTCTATGATTGTACAAATAGGACATAAGGCAGTATTGCGCAAAATCAATTTTATTGGAAACTTTTCTGTGGCATTTATATCATTTGCTCGTTCAGCCTTAGCTAGAGTATTGTGAGCAGTTCTGCAATTCACATCATAGCCCGAACGTGATAGCACAGGGAAACGTGCAGAAGAGATTTATCAGGATATTGTATAATTGAAGAGCTTCAGTTATGAACAGAGTTTAGGTAGGCTGGGATTGTTTTTCTTCGCGCAGAGGGGATTGAAAGGATACAAGATTAAGAAGTACAAAATCATGAGGTAGACTGAAAGAAACGTTTCTCGTTGATGAAGAGATCAATCAGTGGGGAGCATAGATTTAAGTTTAGAGGCAGAAAGATTTGAGTAAAGTTTTCACGTATGGCGTGTTTGGAATCTGGAACTAACATCAAGGGTCAGAAGTCCTCCTAACTTTGAGAACTGTTCAGATGTGAATTTGTGATGCCAAATTATACAAGACTATCGGGTAAGTGATTTAAACAAAAATTAGGATACTTAAGCTGTTGTTATTGTTCAGTATCAACACAGAGGCTGAGGGAAATCATGCTGCACAGAAGTCCTGGTTCGTACCTCTGCCCGTTACCGGGAGAGTCAGAGGTTTAGTTCGCCATTGGGAAAAGCACTTGCCTTTTGGGGCAACTCTGTTGTTAACGCTGTTGCATCTAAGCGCCAGGAAACAGGATTCGAATTCAGCCTTGTGAGACGAACTGCGTGGAGGTTGCACGTTCTCCCGCGTGGGTTCCTTCGATTTACTCCAGATTCGTCACTTTCTCTAAAGACATGCATGTTAGGTTGATGCTAAATAAACCGCAAAAGAAATGTAAGTGCTGCAAATCAGAGACAATATTAAGAATTACCACACAAGAGAATTCAGAGTTAATGTTTTGGATTGAGTCAGCCTTCCTCCGTGCAGCTTTCGACTGAAGCTTTGACATTGCTTTCTCTCCACTGATGCTGTCTGACCACAGAGCTGTCCTAGTAATTTCTATTTTTGTTGGTGGGCGGCACGGTGGCACAGTGGTTAGCACTGCTGCCTCACAGCGCCTGAGACCCGGGTTCAATTCCCGCCTCAGGCGACTGACTGTGTGGAGTTTGCACGTTCTCCCCGTGTCTGTGTGGGTTTCCTCCGGGTGCTCCGGTTTCCTCCCACAGTCCAAAGATGTGCAGGTCAGGTGAATTGGCCATGCTAAATTGCCCGTAGTGTTAGGTAAGGGGTAAATGTAGGGGTATGGGTGGGTTGCGCTTCGGCGGGTCGGTGTGGACTTGTTGGGCCGAAGGGACAGTTTTCACACTGTAAGTAATCTAATCTAATCTAATACTCAATGCGGTTTTGGAAAGAAGCGGTATGGGATTGTGTTGCTCTTCGGCGGCGCCGTGCTGATTCTATGGGCCAAACGGTCTTTGTCTGCACTGCATAGATTCTATCATCTTGAATCTATGAACTTTTGTCTTTTGTTTCGTTTTCTTTGAAATCCCTCCAAAATGTGAATTGCAGAACTGCACACAGTTTTCTACCGGTAGCTGAATGAACAAACGAGATATGTTTAGGATTTGGAAATTGTATACTTCGTACCCAAGTTCGGGCTATTAATACCTGTCCTTACATCATTGATGGAACATGTCACAGGAAGGACAGTGCTGTTTGAATCGGCATGGGGAAGGACTGCAGCTCCCCGAGACAGTGTCAGTGTCCGTGATTGTTCCAAGCTGCAACTTATGCCCATGTTGGAATGAAAAACATTTCGTCGATTTGTTTCAAATTGAAATGTTTACTGGAAGCAGGAATCTGAGGAAGATATTCATTCTACCCCAATTTCCAATATCCAATATCCAATCTCAGTGAATACCACATTTTGTTCGCACAATGCAGGAAACTCTCTCTCTGGACAACCTGGCCCAAACTTCCTTGTATCCCAGCACTTCCCTACACAGCAGAATTCCGTGAAATCACATAAGACATAATACCTGCCAGTTTACAATATTTTACATCAGTGTCCAAGGTTCCAGACTGATCTTCCAGTGATTTATCGGCACTTCCGTCCACCTAGGCTTTATTCCCTGCTCACAATGTGTTCTCTCTAATCTGGGGAGACGAAAACAGAGTGGGAAAGAAATTTGGGAACACCTATGTTCTTTCTGGAAAAAAATGAACTGAAGCTTCCAGTTTCAAGACACTTAAATAACCCATTGTGTTCCCATAACATCATTTCAGTCTCCAGGCTGCTGCAGTGCTCCCGCAAGGTGCAGCACAAACTGGAAGAGCAGCACCTGATTCTCTACTGAAAGACCATTCAGTCTTCAGGAGCCAAAATCGAATTCATTCATTTGAGAACCTGACGCCTTCTTCCACCTTCGTGATCCACCCCCACATCCCATCACTTACGAAGATGGATGGCTGGACTGGAAACGTTATCTCTCCTTTCTCTGTACAGATGTACACGACATTCTGATTTTGTTCAGACACTTCTGCTTTTCTTCAGAGAACTTTGTTCCGTTCTGCAGGAATTGTCTGCTTTCAGGAGAGGGTGCTCAGAGGAGACTGTGTGTGTTGCCTGGGCTGGACCATTCCGAATGAGAAGATAAATGAGCTAGGCTGGCGCTGTTTATCTGAGCGCAGAGAAGGCTGATAGAGGAATCTGCACATATTGTGGAGAGGGTAGACATTTGTGACAGGATTAAACATGTTATGGGAAGGATTAATGACCAGGGGCACAGATTACAAGCAAGAGAGAGGAGCTTTAAAGGAGATTTAGGAAGAATGATTTCACCAGAGTTTGCTGTTTATATGGAATTCACAGACTGAAGGTGTAAAGCTCAGTCAACAGAATATTTCAGCGGTATTTAGTCGAACACTTGAAAAGTCAGTGGACGCGTGGAAACGACCAGGTATTGGAAAGACGGGCGATAACAGATATTGGCTGGGAGTCCAGAACACAATGTGTCAAGGGCAATTTTGTGTGCTGTAAAGGGGTAGTTGGCGTTGCTCTGTGGCGCAAGGGAATACGGTTAGGATTTCTGCATCGTTGTTAAGCTTGCCTTTCAAAGGTAGTAGATTCCATTCCCACAAGAGTCGGGTTTTAGCTCATATTTTGAAATGTCATCAGACTGGCATCGCTGGCTCACTTGCAAAATTCATGCAGAAACCCAACTATCTCAGAACACAACATTGCCCTCCCACAGATGCATATTTTCGATTTCTGTTTATTGGGAGTTCTCGATAAATGTCTGCTACCCAGCCGGTCACAGGATAATGTGGATTGGTTGGAAAAAGACATTGAACTGTTTGATCAACCATGATGATATCAAATGGCAGGGCTTTTGGGTGAATGACCTCCTCGATTTCCTCTCTGTCTGGGCTTTTTCTGGCAGTGGGTTTTAAACAATAACATAATGAGGATAGTGTGAATGTACACCACAGAATATTAAGGTCCTCACCATTACCTCACCGGTCTTCCAACTGGGTAAAAACAATGACTGCAGATGCTGGAAAGCAGAGTCTAATTTGGAGTGGCGCTGGAAAAGCACAGCAGTTCAGGCAGCATACGAGGAGCAGTAAAATCCACGTTTCGGGCAAAGTCCCTTCATCAGGAATAGACAGTTGCTGTTACAGCTTCAGATCACACAGTGAAGGATTCTCACAGGCGCTCTGAGAGACTGCATGCTCATTCACACATATCCCCAATTGGACACATGGAACAAACGATCGCGTGGATATTGGGGAAGCAGGGAGAAATTTCCCATTTGCTAGTCTGGAGTTGCAGCCACTGTAATGAACATGAATTTCTGTCATTCTGAATCTTACTCTGGATTCTTGGTACTTTGCAATTTAAACTCAAAATCAATTTACCTTGCTTAGCATTCTATATCTTCAATATTCATAAAAACATTGCACTGAGCACTTGTGTGTAGCAATGGTGAAGATTGTTGACAGTGGGTATCGTGTGGGTCATGTTGTCTGGATGAGCTTTCCAAAGGAAGTTGATGAAGTGTCAGTGAATCGAATTCTGTAGCGAATAGAAGCCGATGGAATGAAAAGGCCCATGACAGCGGAGGTGTAATATTTTCTGTCAACACAGGACTTATTTTCAAAAAAGTATTTCTTTCACAACACTTTTCAATGTCCCTTTTGAGACTGATTTTTCATAATCGATGGTTCATTGTTAGGATAACCTCCTCTGCGTTAGATTTCATTTTAGAATCACAGGAAAGTTTTGTAATTGGACTGAAGGGACGAGTGGTAAAGTCAGGATCCATGACAAGCTGCTGGTCCGTGTCTTGAATGGCCCAATCGGAAAGTGGGTGACACCTATATGACAGTATAGAAATGTGGGAAGTGCTGAGATTTTGAGTTTCATCTTCACCCGGATCAGTTTTTACTGGCAGTGACCAGAGATTATTGGAACATCAGGCTGAGGATCATAGAATATTGCAGCGCAACACAGGCCCTTTGGCACTCGATGTTGTGCCGAGTTGTGATACAAATTTGAGGTCCATCTTAGCTACATTATTCCATTGCAATTCATGGGTTTACCAAAAGATTTAAATGCCCTAAACGTTGCTGCGTTTACGACTGTTGAAGGCAAGGCGTTCCACATCCTTGCCACTCTCTGAGTAAAGAACCTACCTCTGATATCCGACCTGTATCTATTACCACTGAATGTGAACCTATTCTCGCTTGTGCTAGCTATCTCCATCCGAAGCAAAAAAGGCCTTCAATCTCCACCTTACCGAAATTTCTGGTAACCTTCTATGTCTCTATTAAGTCACCTCTCAATGTTATACTCTGAGCAATAACAATCTCAAATCCCTCAGCATTTCCTCGTAAAGACACTCGCACTATACCAGGCAACATCCGAGTAAATCTCTTCTGCATCCTTTCCAATGCTTCCACATCGTTCCACAAATAGTGAGACCAGAACTGTATGTAATACTCCAAGTGCGGCCAAACCAGAAGACTTCTCGCACTGCAACTTGACCTCTTGCCTTCGAACCTCAATCCCTCTACCAATAAAATCTCACACACCGTGCTCCTTTCAAACAAAGCCATCAATATGAGTGGCAACTTTCACTAACACTTCCTTCAAATGAACTTCAATTCCATCTACTCTAATAAGTTGTACCTCAATATTCTTATCGACAACATTGTCTTTTTCATGTGTAATACTGAAGGAACATTTTCCTTCAGCGCCTCCTCTATACTCGCACTCCACGCACAATTTCCTTCTTCTGTCCATAACTGGCCCTTATCTTACCTTATTAACTCTTTTATTCATGACATGTCAATCGAAAGCTTTAGGTTTCTCATTGATTCTACTTGCCAAAGACATCTCACGTCACCACCTGGCTCTCCATGACTATCGCTTCAGGACTTCTCTGGTTAACCTTTAACACTCACGCACCCTTAGTGAGCCTTCAGGTCTCATCCTTACATAAGACTCGTTCTTCGTCTCGACTACAGACTCAATTTCTTTGGGAAAGCAGAGCTCGCTTTCTCGACCACGACCTCCCTGCCTGTAGCATACATAATTATCAAGGACAAACAGTACCTGTTCCTTGAACAAGCTCCAAAGTTGACTTGTGCCCAGCCCCTGCAGTTTCTTTCCCCAAACTCTGCATCCTATAACTTGCCTGATCGCATCATAATTGCCTTTCCTTCAGCTGTAACTCTTGCCCTGCAGTACATACCTATCCTTATCCATCACTAAACTAAATATAAACGAATTGTGTTCACGATCATCAAAGTGCTCAGTTACCTGCAAATCTAACACCTGGCCGGGTTCATTACAAAGTACCAAAACCAATTTGACCTCGCCTTTTTTGGCCTATGTACATACTGTGTCATGAAACCCTCCTGCGCACATTGGGCAAAAACAGACCCATTTGAGGTACTCGAAATATAGCGTTTCCAGCCAATATTAGGAAAGTTAAAGTTCCCAATAACAACTGCACTGTTACTTTTTCTCCTCTCCAGATTCATCTCTGCAATCCTTTCCTCCACAGCTTTGGATCTTTTCGGTGTCCCTAAGAAAACTCACAATCGAGTGTCCTCTCCTTTCCTGATTCTGATCTCAGACCATATTGGCTGAGTAGACGAGTCCTCAGCAAACGTTTTTTCTGCCACCGTAAGTCTGTGCTTGACTAACAATGTCATATCTCTTCTACACTTCCATCTTCCTTGCTCTTACTGGAAGTTCGAAATCCCGGAACCTGCAACAACCATTCATTCGCCTGCTCTATCCAAAATCTCCGAAATGACCACAACATCGAAATCTCAGGTACCAACCAAACTATGCAACAAGTTCATCCACCGTATTCTGGATGCTCATGGCGTTGATGTCGAAACACTTCAAACCACCTTGCTTCTTGTTGGTGCACTCTTGGGACCATGAAACATAACTTATGACCGCACTAATCACAACCTCCTGGAAACCGACGCTACAATTCATGTTCCTTCTCCACTGCTGAATTCATTTAAACCCTCCCGAAGGGCATTAGCAAATTCCACACCACGCCCCCCTCCCTTGGAATATAGATAGTGCTAGGGTTCGGACGAAGACCATCCTGTGTGCAGAGGTCCCATCTACCCCAGAATGAGCTCCAATTATGCAGGTATCAGAATTCCTCCCTCCTGCAAAATCCCTGCAGCAACCGTAGCAACCTGCTCAATTCCTCTCTCCCCATTCCTCACTTCACTAGCGCATAGCATGGGCATGAAATCAGAAATAACAACTCTTTGTATTCGAGCTCTAAGTTTCCACCCGAGCTCCCGGAATTTTCACCTTACAACCCCATCCGTTTTTGACTACCTATGTCAGAGATACGTATGTGGACCACAATTTGGGGCTGCTGCCCTATCCCGAAAATGATCCAAGACATCATGAACGCTGGCCCCCGGGAGGCAACACACCAGCACGAGTCTGTCTCATTCCCACAGAATTTTCTATCTGTCCCACCAGCTATGGAGTGCCAATGACTAATGCTCTACTACTCCTCTCTCCCCTTCCCTTCTAAGTAACAGCGACAAACTCTGTGCCAGACATCTGCACATCGTGGCGTACCCCTGCTAAATTATTTCCCCAACAGTATCCTTAAAACGGTATACCTGTTAATAAAGGAAACAGTTGCAGGTGATCCCTGTACTGCCTCTCAGTCCCCCTTACCTTCCCCGTCTGTAACCCATCTACCAGTCCCCTGTACCTGAGGTGTTACTGTCTCCTTGTAACTACTGTCAATAATGCCCTTATTCTCGCGAATGATACGAATGCAGCTCAGTCCTCAAACGCTCTTTCCGAGGAGCTAGAGTTGTGCGCACTTCCTGCAGATGCAGACAGCAGAGACACTAACAGTGACACTTACTTCCGTCATTTGCCAGAAGGAACATTCAACTCCCTACAAGCATCCCCATTGTTCTGATTTCCTAGACAGACTATACACATATAAAAAAGAATCAAAATAATATTGAGTAAAGCAACATTTATTCGAGATGACCAGTTTCTGATTTTGTGGAGTGTTCTGCCCTTGGGAAACACCTCAATTATGAAGGAACAGCTACAAATACTCCCGAGATGAGTATCCATCTGTGGTTAGAGAAACAGAGGTGACTCTTGAGTTCGATGAGTTTTCTCATAATCAGTGATGCTGAGCTGTGTTAAATTGTAGGAAAGGCTGTTTAGCTCCTTTCATAGTATTGAATTTGCTGCAAACTCGCACAGGTCATTAAACCAATGCGAAATGAATTGGATTTACCTTTTGGACTGTTTGAAAGTTCTTGGAAAAACTGGTATCGAAATGATAAAGTTTCTTTAAAGTACTGCTGAGAAGGACAGAGGTTTTAAGCAGGAGCAATTTTGTAGTCTTTTCACTTGATTTCTTGGGCGGAGGTCAGTTATGACAGCAGCGAAGTTTTCAAGGCAACAGGTGACAATAAAAATGGTGTGCCACTTCGACAGATCAATTTCTACTCATTGTGGTATAATTTCCCTTTAACATGATTTTAGTGTCACCGAAGCCTTTTGGATCAGGTGGGTGGGGAGAGTGGGTTGCTTATGGTAATGTAAGACCGTGCGAAAATAAATCCCACACTGTTGTTATGACTTGGTATCATAATCAAGGTATGCAGCAGACTGAACTAAACGGTTTCTCTTCAACAATGAACAAAAACAAACAGCTCAGATCTTTTACAATTTATCATAACTTATGTGGAACAAGCTACTACACCTTTCAAAACCATCAGATCTTTTTATGCATCATCTTTTTCAGTTGTGACTGTTATGCAATTTCTTTCCAATTAATGTTATGCAATTAGAGAGTTCACCCCTTACGCCTCCCCATCCCGGCAGCGAAGACTCCCTGTCGTATTGAATTCACTCCTTGGGTGTCTGCACACGGTTTTTCAAATATTCTGGAATCAACGACTGAAACGACTTTTCCTCTGAAAAAAATATCATTCCCGAATTCAATAACTGGCAGAATGAAAACAAAATCCGTGCTCCAAACTTTCCTTTATCATTGACTGCTGGTTCTGAAGCTCTAAACTCGAGTTATCGACGCATTTAATTGAGGGAATTTCCCTCCTATTCGCTCTCACCAAATACGCAACATCTGGTAAACCTCCATGAGGACACAGCTCAATCTTTCCTGTTTTCAATCCACGTGATCTATGCTCCCAGAGCCATTCCCCTACCCAATTATTCTACATTTGTCCCTGAATACTGCCCTTACCAACAGTCTACTTAAGCTGGAATGAAACCGGGGTCTTTGGCACTGATAGGCAGCAGTACTCACTCCTGAGCCACCGTATCACTCGCAGCAATATTGCAAGAGACATACAGAGGCGTGTGAAGTGCCAAGTTTGAGATCAAATCTTAACTAGAGCAGCTTTTATTAACATAGGCTACTGGTTGTTCTCGCCTTCGTTTCAGTAAGATGGCAGCGAACGATGATGAGCAGAATAGATGTTTTTGACAAATACCAATTCCGACAAATACCAATTTCCGGGGTTTCGGTGTTGTTTCGCTCATTTATGCTATTTTGACTCATTTAGGAGTTTCAAATTGCCTGCTGTTGACATAGGTCATTTATATCTATCCAGAATAGACATGGTCCGAATGCTACCTTCTGGAACAAGCACTGTGCACTCTCCTCGAGTATGGGAAACAATGCACTCTCAGACGATGCTACATCTCTGAGAGTGACAGACGATGCTGCCATTGGATTTCGCATTCCATCGGATTCAATTCTTCACAGAATTACACACAACAAATCTTGTCACTGAGACATTCTTTATTTGTGTTCAGATCATGTGAGCAAAGTGTCACAGTGGCACACAATCCCAGACGTCAGTTCACACTCTTTGAAATGTACTCTGCTGTTTATCATATCGCTGACACCGGGAGAACTATCTGGTGCTCTACAAAATTTACCTACATATTTTAAGAAGCAAGACAAACTGCCTCCGCTGTTTGCTGTTACCAGTGAATTATTTATTCTCTCAAATTTTGATATTAAACACGGACGAAGTTGTCCCTTTTCCCCCTTAGAGGCGTCAAGATTATGGTCTCATATACTTTGAACTGTTCCCTGTCATTCTGGGATGATGCGAGTGGTAAAATGCATTATCTAAGCTAGTAACAACGTGAGGAAGTTTATACAGATCAGCTGTTCTATGTCTGTGTTACAGGAATCCCTGTAGTATCACTCCATGCTGACTCAGACAGCAGCACAGCAGCACCCACCCTGCGGTATCGAGAAGGACACAGACACAGTTCTCCATGACTGGAAGAGATTCTCTCTTTCGCAGAGGCTCTGCATCTGTCTCTCTCTGCCTCAGAGGGAGCAATTTGGACGATTTACAAAACGTAATTTTAGTTCTAGTGTTTGCCACAATCCCCCTTTTGCTCACCATTCCACATTTTCCCACCCTCTCACTCCCACCACTACCCCAACCCCTGCACAGGCCTCTGGTTCACAAGGAGCGAAAGAGCACATTGGCGCTTCCCTCCCCTACATGCGCCTGCCAGTGGACTTTCCTTGTAAAGGCTTTCCATTTTCCAGCCATCCCTTTACCTGTAAAATTCCCTCGCAAATCAACTTTTCAAAGTTCTTGCCTAATGCCTTCAAAATTGGCCTTTCTCTAATTTAGAACTTTAACTTTTTGAAAGGATTGTTGCAGCAGGATTAGGACATATGCAGGAAGAGGATGGGTAAGACTAATCCCCTTGGGCATGAGCTTGACGTAGTGATTACTGTTTCGTTAAAACCATACCAATACAGACTCAATCCTTTTAAAGCTGGATTGGTCTAGAAGAAATGAAGGCAATGCTCAACAATGATATCATCGAACCGAGATTGAGTGAGTGGATTTTGACGATTGTGTTCGTTCCCAAACCTGACGGACCTCAATGATTTTGCGTGAACTGTTGGAATATCAATGCTGTAATTGAACTCATACTCAATACCGAGATTGGAGGACTGTTCAGAGAACGTTGAAAAAGCCAGTGACATCTCAAAGTTCGATTTATTGGGTGGTTATTGTTAGGCAACTTTACCAGAGAAAGCAAAAGAAATTTCTGCATTGTTTACACCAAACGGGCTACATCAATTCAACGTGGTACCCAATGAAGAACCTTAATTACAGCGGGCTTTACCAAGATGTAAAATGTTAAAAAGTGGGCGGCACGGTGGCACAGTGGTTAGCACTGCTGCCTCACAGCGCCTGAGACCCGGGTTCAATTCCCGCCTCAGGCGACTGACTGTGTGGAGTTTGCACGTTCTCCCCGTGTCTGCGTGGGTTTCCTCCGGTGCTCCGATTTCCTCCCACAGTCCAAAAGATGTGCAGGGTCAGGTGAATTGGCCATGCTAAATTGCCCGTAGTGTTAGGTAAGGGGTAAATGTAGGGGTATGGGTGGGTTTCGCTTCGGCGGGTCGGTGTGGACTTGTTGGGCCGAAGGGCCTGTTTCTACACTGTAATCTAATCTAATCTAATCTAACCTGCCTCCCCCACCCCACCGACCCACATTCCAAAGACTCATGAATAGAGTTGTGGTTCAGTTAACAAACTGTGCCGTCCATTTGGACGTTATAGTGATAGTTAGTGACTCCTGGAAAGATCACCAGATATAGTTAGCAGTACTGTTTGAACGATGAAGGGAAGCAAAACCTGTACCAAAATTATGGAAAACAGAATTCGCGAACACACAGGAGACATTCTTGGGAAATATCTTTGGCCATGGAACGCTGAATTCAAGGAAAACGAAGACGAAGGCCATCTACGAGAGGTGCTCCGACGTTTTGGGAGGAAGAAGATTCGAATGGAAGTTTGTTCCAAACTTCAGCAGCATAGTGGGACCATTAAGAGATTTGGTGAAGAAGACTACTGCGACCCCTAGCACTCATAACGGCACACAAACCAACAGCGACGCTCAGACAACAACTCACCAGAACGAAGGACCCAATACCCAACATGTGCAAGACGAATGTAGTGTACAAAATGCCATGCAAGGACTGCACTAAACACTATATAGGACAAACAGGAAGACAGCTAGCAATCCGCATACATGAACATCAACTAGCCACGAAACGACACGACCAGCTATCCTTGGTAGCCACACACGCAGACAACAAGCAACATGAATTCGACTGGGACAACACGACTATCATAGGGCAAGCCAGACAGAGAACAGCCAGGGAATTCCTAGAGGCATGGCATTCATCCACAAACTCCATCAACAAACACATCGACCTGGACCCAATATACCAACCACTACAGCGGACAGCTGAAACTGACAACCGGAAGCGGCAGGGACAGACCACCACAAACACCGGAGGAAACATCAAAGAAGCGCTTCGCAGGAGGCTCCCAAGCACTGATGATGTCGCCTAGCCAGGGGACGAAACGTTTGCAACAAAAACTTCCAGCTCGGCGAACAGAACCACAGCAACGAGCACCCGAGCTACAAATCTTCGCACAAACTTTGAAAGTATAGATAAGATGGAACAGATTCTAAATGTTATGTATATGTGTATGAAGAAGTTAATATGAACAGATATTAACGTCCTATATATTTAATCGTATTAGAATGAAGAATTAGAACAAAAGAAGCTATCTTTACATGATGCTGATCCATCATTTTCCGAAGACAGAGGTGATACGAAGCTGAAGACGTCCACTGTACCTTTAAGAGAGGGTGAATGAAGGCACCTGTCACATGATTGCCAGCAATCTCAGCATGTACTGGAAAATTAAATGTGTGTAATGTTTGGCTTTGAAAAGTACCTGAGCTTGGTTGTGATGTTTTTGCAGCAGTTCGAATTTAACCAATCAGTTTAAATTTACACCCCAATATACTGAAAATCAATCGAATTTGGATTTTACTGTTTTGAAAACATTGAACCAGTGAGAAAACCCGATGACTTGCGGTATAATTACGCCGGAGGTTTAGCAAGTTAGCCAGAGTAAGAGCACCACCTGCCATTGTCAGACGAACCCCGTGCAAACTCTCTTTGTTCAAGTTACCTTGTTCATATGAAACATCTGTACAGCTGGAGACTGAAGACGCCCCAGGGACACCTATCGGCAGAGAGGTCTCCCTTCGCAGAGGACAAGTGTGGTCTGGTTTTGAAAATTGATTTTGCTGTAAATTTAAAAATGGCTTTGTTCGATCAGTATATTGTTATATAGTAGAAGGTAGTTAACAGACCTTTCAGTGAAAGGTGGCTTAGAGTTGTAAATAGTTGTTTAATGTTGTCTTTTGGTGTTAAAGAATAATATTGTTACTTTTTTATTTAAATAGTGGAATATTGGTCGTTGGAATATTGGAATATTGAATGCACCCCACCATCCAAACTCTGAACAAACCTATCAACTTGGGTGACAACTTTGAGGGATGTATGGACATGGATGCCAAGATCACTCTGATCCTCCACACTACCATGCATCCTGCCATTAACCCTATGTTCTGATTTGAAATTGAAATTCTTCACAATTTTACAGGTTGAACTCCATCTACCACATATCAGCCTGGGTTTGCATCCAGTAAACGTCTAATTGCAACATCCAAAGCCCTCCACACTATCCAGGAATGCACCCACCCTTGTGTCATCGGCAAAATTACTAACCCACCCTTCCAGTTCCTAAGCCAATACGCTTATAAAAGATCAGACGTCCCAGAACTGTAGTCTTTTGAACTGCAATGGTCATCGAGCTCCTGTCTGGATACTTTCCATCAACTACCACCCTTTGCCGTATTTGGGCCAGCCAAATCTGTATCTAGACAGTGAGGATTTCATCATTCCTGTGTTGCCTTACCTTTTGAGTGAGCCGACCATAGGGAAACGTATCAAATGTCATGCCAAAATCCATGCGCACCACAACCACTGCTCTATCTTCATCAACGTGTTTTGTCACATTCTGAAAGTATTCAACAACATTTATCTCTAATTAAAAGGTGGTTTTTGAAGTAATCATAAATCCTGTCTCTCAGCATCCTCTCCAATAACTTGCCCACCACTGACGTTAGATGAACTGCTCTGTAAGTTTCTCTATTCCCTTTCTGAAACAAGGGAAGAACATGTGCCACCCTCCACTCATCTGGTACTACTACAGTGGACAGTGAGGATGCAAAGATCATCGGTAAAGGCTCAGCAGTGTCTTCCCTCGCTTCCTGTAGTAACGTGGGGCATACCCCACCTAGCCCAGCGGATTTATCGATTTTTCTGTTTTTTTAACAAAATTTTCAGCACAGACACCTTACGAAAATCAATCTGTTCCAGCATTTCAGTCTGTATCACGCTGTCCTCAAAAACGTCAAGGTCCTTCTCAGTAGTCAATACTGAAGCAAAGTATTGATTAAGGACCTCCCTTACCTTCTCCAACTCCAGGTGAACGTTCCCTCCCCGAACCCTGATCGGCCCTACCCTCACTGTGGACATCCTCTTGTTCCTCACTTCAGTGTAGAACGCCTTAGTGATTTACTTCATCCTACCCGTTAAAGTACTTTTCATTTCCCATTCTAGTCCTCCTAAGTTCTTTCCTCTGTTCCTAGTTGGCTATCATGTAAACATCTAAAGTCCTGTCTGATCCTTGCGTCCTCAACCTTAAGGAAGCTTATTTCTCCCTCTTGATGCGATGTGCCACATCCCTTGTAAGCCACCGTTTTTACAATCTACCATCCCTTCTTTGCCTCCGTAGGACAACATGTACAGAACTATCAGCAGGTGTTCCAAAAGAATCTCCGCACTTCAGTTGTGTACTTCCCTGAGAGGGTCTATTCTCAAGTTAGGCGTCTCAGTTCCTGCCTAATAGCATTGTAATAACAAACTGCCTCAATTAAATACTGAACCATACTGCCTACTCTTAGCCTTCTCCATGACATAATACAAGTCGGGGAGTTGTGACCTCTGTCAGGAAAATGTTCTCCCAAAGCGGGGTCTGACACCTGGCTCAGTTGGTTTTGAAACAGCAAATCCAGTATATCCTCCCTTCGAGGAGAAAGCCAGAAGTTTAGTTGCTGGAAATCAGAGTCGACAGAGCGATGCTAGAAAACACAGCAGGTCCGGCAGGATCTGAGGAATAGAAGAAGCGACGTTTTGGGCATAAGCTCTTCAACAGGAATGAGGCTCGTGGGCTGGAGAGATGGAATGAGAGATAAATGGATGGAGGCTGTGTTTGGGGTGAACGGACCTGCGAATGTGATGGGTAAATGAAGTGGGGTGAAGAGGACAGGTCAGAGAGGAGACTGGAGCAGATAGATATGAAACGTGATGGACTGGTCAAGAGGGTGGTTCCAAGGTGGACGTTTGAGATTGGATAAGGCGGGGGAGGAGAAATGAGGAAACTGGAGAAATCCACATTGATCTCGTGCGGTGACAGGGTCTTATGGCGACATTTGAGGCGTTCTTCATCCAGGCGTCTTTATGCAAGGGTTTGGTGATGGAGGATGCCCAGGCACTGCATGTCCTTGACGGCTTATGAAAGGGAATTGAAGTTGCTAACCTCACCTTCAGCCATCGTGAGGTTAGCAGTGGGTGCTGGATTCCCAGAGGTGTTCTCTGAAATGATCCGCAATTTGGTGTTCTGTCTCCCCGATCGGGTGCAATTGATAGTGCAGATGATATTGGTGGAGGAACGTAAATTTCTGTCGGATGTGGATGAGTCACTGGAGGTCTTGGAAGGAAGTGGAGGGCGGGAATTGGGCGCAGAGTGAGTTTTCACTTCATGCGGTGTCAATGGAAGGTGCAGGGAGTCGGTTGTGGACTGGTGAGTGACGTGGATCTAACGAGGGAGTTGTGAAGAGATTGATAGCAGTGGGAAAGAAATATGTCTCTGTTGCTATGGTTCGTTTTTAGGTGGATGAAATGTTGGAGGATGATGTGGTGTATACGTGTCTTGGTGTGGTGGAACGGGTGGAGCGATGGTATCTGTCCTTTTGTCGGTGGGATTGATGGGGCTCCAGCGCAGATGTGTGGGAAACAGAGGAGATGAGCTGGAGGGCATCTCAACCACGTGTTTATGATGACCACAGAAACTCATGTCTATTCCTGTAACGATTGACTCTCATATCACTAACACTCTGCCTTCTTCCCTTCTTCAGCACAGAGCCAGGCTCAATGCCAGAAATCGGGCCGCTGAGGCTCTCCCCGTTTGATTGTTAACCCGCTGTCCAACATTATTGTGGGGAACGACCACATGGGATCCCTGCACTACCTGCCCGTTCCCTTTACCTCTCCTGACATTCACCCACCTGTATTTATCCTGTGAATTCCCTGTGATTACCTCGCCGTAACTCCTCCCGATCATCCCCTGAGCCTCCCAAAACATCCGAAGTTCATCCAATTCCAGCTCCTGTTCCCCCACGTTGCCTGTAAGGAGCTGAATTTTGGTACACCTGTTGCGGGTGTAGCCAACAGGGAGAGCAGTATAATCTTTACAACCGACATCCTGCAACAGGCGAATGCAACTGCCCTGGCTTCCATCCTCTCTGCTATGAATTGCCAACAGACATTGTTGAAATGAAAGAAAATGAAAAAAATAGTGACTTTGCCGTCCCTCAACACAGTCTTTCTTTCTTTGGAAAGAGGAGGACAGTGGGCGTGAGGCACCATGCGTGTTGTGTCTCGGGTTTCACCAGAGCCTGAATCTAACAGTTTTCTATCCTACTCCATACGTCCAGCCGAATCCCATGCGCTTTAATCTTGCACAATAATCTCTTCTGCGGGACTTTGTCAAACACTTCCGAAGTCCAAATATACCAGATACTCCGACTTGTCAACTGTGTTGGGTGCATCTTCATAGAATTCCAACAGATTTGTCAAGCATGATTTCCCTGTCAAAATCCAAGCTATCTCTGTCTGATTCTGCCTTTGCTTTCTAAATGCTCCACTATAAAGACCTTCATAAAGTATCCGAGAATTTTCCCCACTACCTATGTTAGTTTTACTGGCCTATAAATTGCTCATACAATTGAACAGAAAAGAGATAATCCTGGGTGAAGTGATTAATGAATGAATTTGATTGATTGATGAATTTGGGTGAAGGGATATTGCAGCACATTCTTCAGCTGCTGTCTAAATGCAGTCTGGGTCACGGCATAAATCGCGGTATTTGGAGCAGCAACTGAGGAGCTGCAGCATGAAGCCTAATTCCAGCACAAAATAATCCAGATATATTGAGTCATCCCCAATAAACCACATCCGTTTCCATATAGAATAAACCATTAACATTGACCATAACAGGATGAAATTAGCCGAGATCACAAACAGCAAAATCAAGGACGTTTTTCGATTTTGCATTCCTGTGTCACCTAGACCGTCCCCATTAGTGTGAGCCCGGACCCTTCTGTGGGCTCTGCTGGTCACTAAAATATGTCTGACGGTGAGGGCATTGAGCAGCACAATCAGGAGAAATGGAAGAGCCGGAGTTAGAATATGATGGAGGAACTCGATTGTGAACCAGACACGAGTCTCGAGAATCGCTCCTTTCTTTACAAAACCAGGGGAAGTTCGACAAGTAATACCAAGCTGCGAGCATAAAATACCAGAAAATGTTTTTTAAGCAGCTCAGCACAGTCACAGTTCCCAGAACCACAGCCGCCGTTTTCTCATTGCAATATTTACTTTTTAGCTTCTGGCAACAAATGGCCACAAACCTATCAAAGGTGAAAGTGACGGTGAACCAGACAGAACAGTCAGTGGCTGCATAAAGCAGGACGGCGTGGATATTACACACGGGGATGGACATCAAGAAATAAAACTGTTTATAATAAACGATGGGAATGTGTCTCAATATCAGGTCGATGATAATGACCAGTAGGTCTGCCACTGACATGGCCCCCAGATAACGTCTGATACATGGAGACAATCCACAATCTTTACAAAGCAGGACGTATATCGTCACTACGTTAACTGTGAGGAAGGAAAACAAACACATTATACATCAGCCTGGAAGCAGAATTATCAGTTTGAATGAGAATAGAGAGCGATTTTCAAATGAGTCACTGTATTCAGATATGTTTTTGAAATAATGAGAGCTGAAATAACAAATGATAACTTCTGAATTATTCACAGAAATGTGAGGTAATCCATAAGAAATCCTGTCTCCCCAAGCAAATAACAACACATCCATAAGAACGTTTCGAGGGCATTCCCACACACTCGATCACTCGAGAGCAGACAAAGGTCACTTCTTTCCAGTTCCTAATTTGGTGGGTGAAAACGTTGCTGTCCTGAAAGATTCTCTCACTGTTCCTTTGAGTTGGGAAATTTATGTCTTTTAGTTTAACTTGTGGGCGATCCTGTCTTGAAGAAATGAAAACTCGGGGAAAACACATTCACCCCTTTAACTGCCTGACGGGACTTCGGAACAGTGTCTCCTTCTGCCTGGAACGGGATCTATTCCCTCGGAATCTTCTCTTTTATTCAATCTACTGACGTTCGTCCATTCACAAATCATGTCATCGATAGAACGTTCCGGGAAATGTCACTTTTAAACTGTGACAGAGTCATAAAAATGCATGTCACAAAGGTCTTCTGCCCATGACGATTGGTGAGATTTACTCAGCCACAAGGTTCAAATCTCCTCCCAAACTCGAGTAAACTCACTCTTTGCAGACAAAACCGATAAGATTAAGCCAATACCACGCGCATTTCATGTACGATCGTGCTTGAATATCATATCGTCCTTATTCAGAGATCTCCTTTACCTCCTTTTTTCACTTTTGCATAGCACTCCTAAGTGTCAAGTGTTCTGGCTATTCTGTGCCCCATATCAGATACCAAGTAGCTCTGCCTCTAATGCCTTTAAACCATATTCATTTCAGTCAACGTATACATTGAAATTTCAAATACTTCTTTGAGAATAAGACACCCATTCCGATACAGTGCCTTTCGTTTTAAGCCGTTATTAAGCCGTTGTTCCCTGCTTCATGTTTCCGTTTATTCCTTATTTTGATTAGTGAGAAAACAGTCTGACACAATCGTATCACAGAATCAGACCCGATGGGTAATGTTAGTTGAAGCCCATCACCATTCCTGGGAAGATCCTGTCCGACCGACAGGAAAGACCCACCAGTGGTGGGGGCATCGCGGGATGCAGACAGGGAAGGTGTTATTGTGGAATTACCCAACATTGATTCCAGAAGTCGGGAAATCTCATGGTAACAGGTGACAGTTGGGCGAAGAATCACCTGATGATGAACCTCTACTGCCTTGTGATAATTCAGTTCCCCTTGATGTTAAAATAAATCAGAGAAAACACTAAGTTGACAAGGGCACAGGACGTAATCTGTGTGTGGGAGTTCCATGTCCATCACCGAGAGTGTCTCCACGGGGCCACCACTTACTGAGCAGGGACACGCCTCAAGTTTTCAGTAGCCAGACTGTGGGAAGTGATGGGCGAATCAACAAGAGGAAACCATTCTCACAAACCACTTGTGACAGATGGATATGTCATTACCAGTGTCTGTAGAAGCACCCAGTACACAGTCCTGGTGGAGGAAACGTCTCGGTCTCATATTGAAGATACTGTCCACTGGCAAAACGTAGTGTTTTTCAGTTTTACAGAACGTCATGACTGCAGTGACTCAGTGAACAGTGCTGGGCCCTTTATTATTTGCAATCTATATCAATGGTACAGTTACATGGAGCAAACGAGTTCAAATTAAAATTTCATGACACGAAGGTAGACAGGGAACTAATTAATCCAGTGGAGGTGAAGAGTCTGTGAATGGACAAGCATGGATTATAGTTTAACAGAAGGAATATAAGGCGAGTAACTCTGAACGTGTAAATCTTCCATAAGAATGAAAAGGATGTATGTTATATGAATGCGGAGAGATTACTGGACTTCGTGATACAGTTTGTACTGGAGGGTTCACCCTGACCCATTTAGACATGGGAAGTGTTGCTCCATCTCCCTTATGGTCTGCTCCCTGAGGTGCCCAGTGGCCCCATTGCACTGAGTACACACGGGACATTTTGATGTGGTTGATTGGCAGTGGGGAGTCCTGAGGGGGCGAGTGCTTTGAGAGTTTATCAAGTGGGCATCCTGACACACAGCTAGCTTACTTGCTGGACGACAAGTCCGGATCCCATCCCCCTGCCAAATTAGTTTAAACCCCCCCGAAGAGTGCTAGCAAACCTACGCCCCAGGATATTGGTGCCCTTCTGGTTCAGGTGCAACCCGTCCTGTTTGTACAGGTCCCACCTTCCCCAGAATGCAGTCCAATTGTCCAAATATCTGAAGCCCTCCCTCCTACACCAGCCTTGCAGCCACGTGTTCAACTGCACTCTCTCCCTATTCTTTGCCTCACTGTCACGTGGCACCGGCAACAACCCAGAGATGACGACTCTGTCCTAGCTTTTAGCTTCCAGCCTAACTCCTTGAGCTCTTGAATGACCTCCCCACCCCTCTTCCTACCTATGTCGTTGGTGCCAATGTGTACCACGACTTCTGGCTGCACACCCTTCCCCTTAAGGATTCTGAAGACACGGTCTGAGACGTCTCGGACCCTAGCACCCGGGAGGCAACAAACCATCCGTGAGTCTCGCCCATGTCCACAGAACCGCCTGTCCGTCCCTCTAACTATAGAGTCCCCTATAACTAGCGCTCTCCTCCTCTCCCCCTTTCCCTTCTGAGTCTCAGAGCCACAGACCCCTTCACTGCAGCTTCAACTGCAACGCTGACCCCCCCAACAGTTTCCAAAGCTGTATACTTATTTTTTAGGGGAACGACCACAGGGGAACCCTGCACTGCCTGCTTCTTCCCCTTCCCACCTCTAACTGTTACCCAGATACCTCTGTTCTCCGGCGTAACTATGTCCCTGTAGCTTCTATCAATCACCCTCTCAGCCTCTCGAATAATCCTCAGTTCATCCAACTCCAGTTCCCGTTCCCTAACTCGTTCGGTGAGGATCAGGATCTGACTGCATTTCCTGCAGACGAAGTCGGCAGGAGTATCGGTGGTCACCCCTACCTCAAACATCCTGCAGGAGGAACATTCCACCGCCTGCGCTGCCATGACTGTACACTTTCTCCAAAAACAAGAACACTGAGTCAATAACACTGAGTCACTTACCTGTGGACTTTAAAGTTAGGTTAGAGGAGGCCCTACGGAAGTAGGACCTGGGGTCTAGAACACACCCACTCAAATACTAATCACTTACCTTCCCGCCCAGCTATGCGCTCCAACCTCACTTCCACTGCTCCCAATCAAATGACCGTTGGTGATTAAAGGGTGAGTATTTATACTCACAGTTCTCCTTCCCGGCTGCCCTTCTGTTTGCCGTCACTTCCTCTGCTGCTCCCGCTCTTTTTGTGAAGAGAGAAAAAAAACACCGCTGCCCGCTACAGGTAAGTAATTTTGAAACAAACTGTCTTACCTTAGCTGTAGTCTCCCGGGTTCGCCTTTACTCGGCCGCTGCTCCCACTCAAATGACCGTTGGTGATTAAAGGGTGAGTATTTATACTCACAGTTCTCCTTCCCGGCTGCCCCTCTGTTTGCCGTCACCTCCTCTGCTGCTCCCGCTCTTTTTGTGAAGAGAGGAGAAAAAAAACACCGCTGCCCGCTACAGGTAAGTAATTTTGAAACAAACTGTTTTACCTTAGCTGTAGTTTCCCGGGTTCGCCTTTACTCGGCCGCTGCTCCCACTCAAAAAGTAAGCTAGCTGTGTGTCAGGGTGCCCTAGACTGTAGGGAGGCTGTGGAGAAGGTAGCACTGACAGGGACTACTTGCGGACACAGAGATGGGCTCAAGTGCGTATACTTCAACGCAAGGAGTATCAGAAATAAGGTGGGTGAACTTAAGGCGTGGATCGGTACCTGGGACTACGATGTTGTGGCCATCACGGAAACGTGGATAGATGAGGGACAGGAATGGCTGTTGGAGGTTCCTGGTTACAGGTGTTTCAGTAAGATTAGGGAGGGTGGGAAAAAAGGAGGGGGGGTGGCATTGCTAATTAGAAATGGTATAACGGCTGCAGAAAGGAAGTTTGAGGGGTATCTGCCTCTGGAGGTAGTATGGGCTGAAGTCAGAAATAGGAAAGGTGCAGTCACCTTGTTGGGTGTTTACTATAGGCCCCCCAATAGCAGCAGAGATGTGGAGAAACAGATTGGGAAACAGATTTTGGAAAGGTGCAGAAGCCACAGGGTCGTAGTCATGGGCGACTTCAACTTCCCAAATATTGATTGGAAGCTCTTTAGGTCAAGTAGATTGGATGGGGCGGTGTTTGTGCAGTGTGTCCAGGAAGCTTTTCTAATGCAGTATGTAGATTGTCCAACCAGAGGGGAGGCCATATTGGATTTGGTACTCGGTAATGAACCGGGACAAGTGGTGGGCTTGTTAGTGGGTGAACATTTTGGTGATGGTGACCACAATTCTGTGACTTTCACCTTGGTTATGGAGAGAGATAGGTGCGCACAACAAGGTAGATTTTATAATTGGGGGAAGGGAAATTACGATGCTGTAAGGCAGGATTTGAGGAGCATACGTTGGGAGCATAGGCTGTCAGGGAAGGATGTGGTGGAAATGTGGAACTTTTTCAAAGAGCAGATACGACGTGTCCATGATATGTATGTACCTATCAGGCAGGAAAGAAATGGTCGTGTGAGGGAGCCTTGGTTGACGAGAGAGGTTGAATGTCTGGTAAAGAGGAAGAAGGAGGCTTACATAAGGTTGAGGAAAGAGGATTCAGACCGAGCAGTGGAGGGATACAGGATAGCCATAAGGGACCTGAAGAAAGGGATTAGGAGAGCTAAGAGAGGGCATGAAAAATCGTTGGCGGATAGGATCAAGGATTAACCCCAAGGCATTTTATGCGTATGTGAGAAACCTGAGAATGACGAGAACGAGGGTAGGTCCGATCAAGTACAGTAGTGGGAGACTGTGTATTGAGTCGGAAGAGATAGGAGAGGTCTTGAACAAGTTCTTCTCTTCAGTATTTACGAACGAGAGGGACCGTATTGTAGAAGAGGAGAGTGTGAAATGGATTGGTAAGCTAGAAGAGATACCTGTTAGGAAGGAAGATGTGTTGGACATTTTGAACAATTTGAGGATAGACAAGTCCCCCGGGCCTGACGGGATATATCCTAGGATTATGTGGGAAGCAAGAGAGGAAATTGCAGTACCGTTGTCAATGATCTTCTCGACTTCACTGGCAAAGGGGGTGGTACCAGGGGACTGGAGAGTAGCGAATGTTGTGCCCCTGTTCAAAAAAGGGAATAGGGATAACCCCGGGAATTACAGGCCAGTTAGTCTTACTTCTGTGGTAGGCAAAGTAATGGAAAGGGTACTGAAGGATAGGATTTATGAGTATCTGGAAAGACACTGATTGATTAGGGACAGCCAGCACGGATTTGTGAAGGGTAGATCTTGCCTTACAAGTCTTATTGAATTCTTCGAGGAGGTGACCAAGCATGCGGATGAGGGTAGAGCAGTGGATGTAGTGTACATGGATTTTAGTAAGGCATTTGATAAGGTTCCCCATGGTAGGCTTATGCGGAAAGTCAGGAGGCATGGGATAGAGGGAAATTTGGCCAATTGGATAGAAAACTGGCTAACCGGTCGAAGGCAGAGAGTGGTGGTAGATGGTAAATATTCAGCCTGGAGCCCAGTTACAAGTGGAGTTCCGCAGGGATCAGTTCTGGGTCCTCTGCTGTTTGTAATTTTTATTAATGACTTAGATGAGGGAGTCGAAGGGTGGGTCAGTAAATTTGCAGATGATACGAAGATAGGTGGAGTTGTGGACAGTGAGGAGGGCTGTTGTCGGCTGCAGAGGGACTTAGATATGATGCAGAGCTGGGCTGAGGAGTGGCAGATGGAGTTCAACCCTGCCAAGTGTGAGGTTGTCCATTTTGAAAGAACAAATAAGAATGCGGAATACAGGGTTAATGGTAGGGTTCTTAGTCAGGTGGAGGAACAGAGGGATCTTGGGGTCTATGTACATAGATCTTTGAAGGTTGCCACTCAGGTGGATAGAGTTTGTAAGAAGGCCTATGGAGTATTATCGTTCATTAGCAGAGGGATTGAATTCAAGAGTCGTGAAGTGATGTTGCAGCTGTACAGGACTTTGGTTAGGCCACAGTTGGAGTACTGTGTGCAGTTCTGGTCGCCTCACTATAGGAAAGATGTGGAAGCTTTGGAGAGGGTGCAGAGAAGATTTACCAGGATGTTGCCTGGAATGGAGAGGAAGTCGTACGAGGATAGGTTGAGAGTTCTCGGCCTTTTCTCGTTGGAACGGCGAAGGATGAGGGGTGACTTGATAGAGGTTTATAAGATGATCAGAGGAATAGATAGAGTAGACAGTCAGAAACTTTTTCCCCGGGTACAACAGAGTGTTACAAGGTGACATAAATTTAAGGTGAAGGGTGGAAGGTATAGGGGAGATGTCAGGGGTGGGTTCTTTCCCCAGAGAGTGGTGGGGGCATGGAATGCGCTGCCCGTGGGAGTGGTCGAGTCGGAATCATTGGCGACCTTTAAGCGGCATTTGGATAGGTACATGGATGGGTACTTAATCTAGGTTAGAAGTTCGGCACAACACCGTGGGCCGAAGGGCCTGTTCTGTGCTGTATTGTTCTATGTTCTATGTTCTATGTTCTAAGTGGATGGCCTTTTTACGAGAGACCACCCTTTTTTTCCACGTGGAGACTCGAAGAGAATGGGAAGGGCTAACTGCTTCTGAATGAAGAAGCAACAGCTGCTGCCAAGAGAGTGAAAATTCACCAGTGTGATGTACTGTGCATGGTCATATTGCAATATTAATAGAGTGAAACATGGAGGGCCCAATCACAGGGATGTGCATACAGAACAAATATATTGCCTAATCAGCTGATATGGTTAGTTAGATCAAGACCATTATCTCCTCCAGACTGGTCTCAAAACTGCGTGACCTTGGCCTCGCCTCCGCTCACTGCAAATGGATCCTCAGTTCGCGACTCACAGACCGCAGTCAGTGAGAATATGTAACTGCACCTCCGTCATGATAACGCTCAACACTGCGGCTCCCGCAGGATGGACCGTCAGCCCCTGCCTGCACGCCCTGTGCAACCGTGATTGTGTTGACAATTTCCAATGGAATGCCATCGACAAGTTTGCTGACAACAGCACCATAGTAGGAAGGATAAATGAAATAGACGAAGCAGAATACAGAAAAAAAGGTCGAAGGCTTGTTGACGTGATGCAATGAGAAAAACCTCGCTCTCAACGTCAGCAAAACCAAAGAACTAATCTTTGACTGCCGAAAGAAACGAGCAGGACACGGCCTCATCCACATCAATGGAACTGAGGTAGAAAGGATGAATAGCGTTAAGTCCCTTAGAATGATGATAAGCGACAATGTGTTCTGGAACTCCCACGAAGATGCAACGGTCAAGAAGGCTCAACAACGTCTCTTCTTGCTCAGGCGCCTCAGCAAATTCGGCGTGACCATAAGGACTCTCAACAACTTATGCTCCATTGGAAGAACACTGTGGTGCTGGTGTCAGCGAATTTGTAGATAACATTCATTTAAAAATTTCCAGCACAATCACAGTTGTGCTGCGCGTGCAGGAAGGGTCTGTGGGTGCAGACTATCCGGAACAGAAAGCCTCTGGTATGGCAACTGCTGTGCACAGGACCATAAGAAAGTACAGAAGCTAGTTTGGGCGTGGTACTTGATCATGTTGGCGGACTTTACATGGAAATAAGCAGTGCTAATGGTATTCATGGATGGCAGGTTGGCTTCCGTGATGGTCAGGGTTGTGCATACCCCATCAGGAAGAAGACACAGCAGCCTGAGCACATTAACGAAGTGGTTTAGGAACAATTTCTCCCAGACTGTTATTAGACGAATGAATGCAATCTCTCACCTCAAATGTTGCTGATCTTCCTAACATTGTTCTTGCCTATTCCACTACCTGTACATGTTAACCACTGTACCTCAGTCTAAGTACTTCTGATCTCTCTATCCTTGCTTGGTATGACCTGTCTGCAATGCTCATAAGTAAACATTTTCACTGCAGTTTGGTTTCACATGACACTAAATCAATCAATCATTCAATCAATATCATATTATCAATCCACCACACAGAACCTGCGCAGACACGTCTTTTTTAATTCACTCACACGAAGTGGGCATCACTGGCTGGATCAGCCTTCATTGTTAATGTCTCAGAGGCAGTTAAGAGTCTGCGTCGGGAATCAGAAGTAGGCCAGACCAAGTAAGGATTTTCGTGCATTAACCTATAAACTTGGACTAGTTATCTGTCGAGTATTTGGACCTGTGCAGTTCTCAAACACATTGATCTATAAACCTGTTTCAGATAATCTGTCCAGCACTGGGAGCTGTGCCGACCTCACCAGTGTACAGATCTAAAAACACAGATGAACTATCTATCCAACGAATACAGCTGTGCAATGAAAGCCAGTCACTTAATCTATGAACAAGGATCGGTTATCCTCTCAGCATGAAGAGCAGTGAATTCCACTACCAATGCGTTGTTGGGTATCAGTGTGTTCCATCACTGGTCAGCGTGGGGAAACTTAGAGCTGATAGTGGAAGTGACAGGGTGTGCAGTTCCCATCCATGTAGATCTCGGTATCTCCGTTGTGCCATGAGAAGGGGTGTTGTGGGTGTGAAAATCACTGCCAGGGAGAGATGGCAGGAAACTCGTTGAAATGCCAACATATGGGAGGGCTGTGGGAAAAAGACAGACAATGAGAGATTGACAGACAATGTCAGTGGCAGGACATGTTCACGGGTGTTAGAATGAGGAAATAAAGACACTTCGATAGTATCCTGCAACATGCGCCAGTGATTCTCGGAATGATGTGTGAATGAGGTGTTGGCGTGTGGTTAGATGCTGGAGAGTCTTGAATGAGCATTTGTTCTGCAAGCTTCCTAACTGGAAATGTAGTAATCAGAATAGTCGGCTCATTGGACTAGATTTAAGAATAATGTGCCCCAGTGCCATTTTCACTGTGTGCAACAGAGGATTTATCTCAACGAGGCCGAGCTAGTTTCCTAGAACTATCTGAGAGAACTCAGCACATTAGCTACCCTCCTCACACCATGGTGTCCCACTCATTATGTGCCAGCCCGATTCTCCCACCCGTCATGACTGGAGGTACTCACCATCCCTGAGATGTCTCTGAATGTTCTGTGATCCCTGGAACTGATGCCAACCTTCAAAGTCCAACGGGCACAGGATTGAACTTTCTCAGTTGAGCGCTGCCTGCACAGTTTAACCTGAGCAAGGCATATATGGGACAATCACGCAATGATTTGTCGATAGAGACACGGAGGTCCTGGTGGATGGGTCAGCAAAGAGGCAGACAATTCTCTTCCCACAGGAGAACACACCACCGGACCCACCGAACCTGGTCTGACCTCATCACGTACTCAGTGTAGTATCTGGGGTCTAAAGAGAAGTCCAGCAATACAGGGCATGCATCGAAGCACAAAGAACAAAGAAATTTTCACCACAGGAGCAAGCACTTCGGTCCTCCCATCCTGTGCTGATCCAGATTCTCTATCTGAACCTGTCACATATTTCATAATCGACTGTGTCCCCTTTCTCCCCACCCATTCACGGATCTGTCTTTATACATATCAAATGGCGGTACCGCACCCGTCTCTAGCAACTCTGCTGGCAACAGATTGCAGGCACCCACCAACCTCTACGCACAGAACTTTCCACGCATATCGTCCTTTTTTTTCCCTCTCACTTTGAACTCGTTACCACAAGTAATTGATACCCGCACTATGGGAACAACAGTTTCTTGTGATCCCTTCTTCGGGCTTATGCCCGAAACGTCGATTCTCCTGTTCCTTGGATGCTGCCTTGACCTGCTGCGCTTTTCCAACAACACATTTTCAGCTCTGATCTCCAGCATCTGCAGTCCTCACTTTCTCCTGAAGATAACTTTTGTATTCAATACTCCATCCAATGAAAAAAAAAGTTCCAAAAAATTGACGCATAGCTTTTTTTTAGATTAGATTACTTACACTGTGGAAACAGGCCTTTCGGCCCAACAAGTCCACACCGACCCGCCGAGGCGCACCCACCCAGACCCATTCCCCTACACCTAACACTACGGGCAATTTAGCGTGGCCAATTCACCTAACCTGCACATTTTTGGACTGTGGGAGGAACCCAGAGCAAACCCACGCAGACACGGGGAGAATGTGCAAACTCCACACAGTCAGTCGCCTGAGGCGGGAATTGAACCCAGGTCTCTGGCGCTGTGAGGCAGCAGTGCTAACCACTGTGCCACCGTGCCACCCTCTTTTTTTTCTTTTGTCCTTTTTTTTGCAAGAAGGGAAACAGGCATGATATCGGAAACTCTAGGCTGATGAATCTCACATCAGTGCTTGGGAAGGTTTTGGAGAGAATTCTAAGGAATAGGAGTTACGATTATTTCGAAACACCGTGCCTAACTGACGACTGTCAGCCTGGGGTTCTATTGGTCAGATCATGTTTACTAACTAGTTTGATTTTTTTGAAAAGGTGACGGAGATGATTGATGGGGGTAGAATAGTGGATGTTGTCGGCACGGATTTTAATAAGGCTTTTGAAAAGTTATATTGAACATGACGCCAAATAAAATTAATCTCTTCTTCCTGCCGTTGGCCGATAACCCTCCGTTCCTTCGATTTCATGTGCATATCGAAATGTTTCTTAACCATACTGATCGCATCTACCATCAACAACATCACCCCTGGCAGTACCTTCCCGACCACTGCAACACTCTATATAAGGCTCTTCCAGAAGGTTAAAATGCATGGAATTTACGGTGAGTGGGTGCGTGGATTCATAATTGGTTTGCTCAAAGGAGAATACTTTAGAATAAGTTTGAATGATGTAGTGGGATATATATCAGTTGGAGGTATGGGGGGGGGGGGGGGGGGGAATGGCATATTGAGTTTTAATTGGGTAGATATGAGGTACTACACTTTGGGAAGTCAAATGTTGAGAAAAACTCCACGGTTAGTGCTAAAACCCTAAAGAGTACACAACTCAAGTACACAACTCCCTTTAAGTGATCAAACAATTATAGAGGGTAGTAAAGAAGGCATATGACATGCCTGCTTTCTCTGATTGGGGAATTGAGTACAAGGCTCGGACTGTTATCTTGCAGCTTTATAAGAGCGTTGTGTCGGCTACACTAAGAGCATTGCGTTCAAATATGGCCGCCACATGACAGGAATCATGTAAAGGTTTTGGACCGGGTGAAGAAGAGGTTAACCAAGACAATGTTTGGATTCAATGTTATGATCTTTGAGGAGAGTATAAAAACTCGAGCTGCTTTCTCTGGAGTCCAGAGGCTGAGGAGGGATTTCATATAATTCTTGAAAATTATGGGATACCTAAAGAAAGTTGGCAGTCAGAATTTCTCTCACAGTGATGAAATATCAAAATCTATTGGGCATGCATTTATGATTGTGGGGAAGATCAAAATAGATTGGCAGGAGGCTGAAACGCACTGCTAGGGGTGGTGGTGGTGATGACAGAGGTGAAAGGGACTTGTAAGAAACGTCTTGAAAGGCATATGAATATGAAAAGAGTGGAGAGTTATGGAACAACGGCAGGCAGAGGGCGTAGTTTAATTTTGCGTCATGGTCGTCAAAACATTGTGGGACGAATGGCCAATTCCTGTATTGTACTATCCTACGTTTCATGTTCTAGATTGACTGTGAATGCAGCCCATAATTTCGCCCAGACTTGAATCACCTGGTCATCTGGTCCGCCTGAATACAGCATTTCACAACACAACTTCCAGGAGCAAAACACTGTTTATTCAATATCAGTACAGAGGAACTTAAGGAATAGTAACAAGATTATGTCATTCAGAGCTTCAAACCTTCATTCATTGTGTTCACACCTGACATACTCCAATCAACAAATCGAATTTCATGCCAGTCCTTGTATTGCTCAACTCAAGTAGGACAAAACGTCAATCGACTTGCTTTTGAAAATATTTTCAGTGATTGAGTCTCCAGAAGTCTCTTGGTTCAAGAGATCACAGGCTCGCTGCCTTCTGAGAGAAGATATTCCTTTGCATCCCATTTTGAAAAGAGTATCCCGAGATCAGTAAATAAGTCGCCCCTAGTTCCAGACTTCCCTCAGTTTGGAAACATCTATTCAACATTCCTCTGTCATGCACCCTTTGAATCTCACGGATTTTAACAATATGATTCTTCATTCCTTTCTACCACAAACTATAAAATTAAAATTCTCACAGCACCAACTTATATTCCACAAGTGTATTTGGAAGCATCAGCTTTTGGAGCACTGCTCCTTCATCAGGTTGCTAGTGGGGCATTTTCATAGAGTACGACATTTATAGTAAAGGTATTTTACTATAAATTATGTGTCCTGTAATTCTGTGGCTTGTGACTGCCTGATGAAGGAGAACTCGAAATAAGCTTGTTGGACAATAACCGGGTGTTATATGATTTTTAACTTTGTCCACACCAGCCCAATACCGGTAGCTCCTAAAGAACTACCTTATTGGTAAGACCATAAGAATATAAGACCGCGGAGCAAAAATCAGGCCATTCATCCTGTCTCATCTGCTCCTCAATTCAATCAAAGCTGATAGGTTTCCCAACCCAATTCTCCCTGTTTCTGCTCGTTAAACTTGATCCCCTTGATACTCAAAAAACCTATCTATCTAACTCTTAAATACGGTCAATGAAATGGGCAACATAGCCTTCTGTTGCTGTGAATTCCATAGATTCATGACTCGCTGGTTGACGAGGATTCTCTTTAACTCCAATATAAAAGGTTTTCCCTCTACGGTGCACTTGGTGCCAGTCTCTACTACAAATGGAAACATCTTCCTAACATCTATTCTGTGCAGGCCATTCAGTATTCTGTATGTTGCAATCAGATTCCCCCCCATCGTTCTTAAAACTCCAACGAATACAGACTAGCAGTCCTCAAATGTTCCTCACATGTTAAAATTTTCACCGAAGATAATTCTTGTGAACCTCCTCTGAACATGCTCCAAGGCCAAGATATGATTTCTGAGATATGACGCCAAACGCGGCGCAGAATGTTCCAAATGTTGTCTGGCCAGAGACTTGTCGAGCCTCGGAAGTACGTCCTTGATTTTATAATCAAGTCATTTCGATCTAAACGCCATTTTTGCATTTTCCTTCCTAAATTCTGACTTAACTTTCAAGTTGTCCTTGAGGGAATTCTGGATGAGTGTTTTCTCTTTGCACTTCAGACTTCTGAACTTTCTACCCATTTGAAAAATAGTCCATGCCTCTTTTCTTCTTTCCAAAGTGAATGACTTCTGACTTTCCCATGTTGTACTCCACCTGTCATTTCTTTGCCCACCCTCCTAATCTGTCCAAATCCTTCTTCAGCTTTCCCCACCTTCTCAATGCCACGTGTCCTTCTAACTATCTCTGCGTCATTTTAAAACTTCGTAAGAATATTCTTAATTCCTTTTCCAGGTCATTAATTTGTAAAGTGAAAGGTTGTTGTCGTAACACAGCCATTCCGAACACAACTTGCCATCAGCTGCCATTCTGAGAAAGACCTCTTTATCCCCATTCTCTGATTTCTTCCAGACAACAAAGCTAGAACCTTGCCTCTGATACCATGGACCTTATCTTATTTAGTGGCCTCCTGTCGGCACATTGTCAACGCCTCTATTGAAGTCCAGGGAGATAATAATCATTGTTTTATCTTGGCCTAATCTGATCGTTCCTTTCTCAAATACTTCCAGCAGATCTATCTGGCATGATCTCCCGTTGATGAAACCATGTTGACTATGCCATACTTTACCATACACTTCCAAGTATTCGGAAATCTCATCTCGCACATTGTATTGCAGGATCTGATCCACAACCGAGGTTTGGCTAATTGGTCTATAATTTTCCCCACGTTTACCTTTTACCTTACTCCCTTCATCTAATGATTCTTGAAAGATTACCATTAATGAATCCACTACCTCTTCACTACCTTAGAACTCTGGCGTGTAATCCTATGGTGCAGAAGATTTATGCATTTTCAGGCCATTCAGTGCTTGTCATAGCTTCTCCTTGTTGATGGCCACCATAGCCAGTTCTGCCCTTTACTCTCTTGAATTTTCAGGATATCACCCATGTAGTCCAGCAGAAGCACTGAAGAAAAAAAAATAATTGTACACTTCCTCAGCCATGTCCATGTCCCCCACTACTGTCCTTCCAGTGCAATTGTCCAGCGGAACGACAAATGCCCACTATTTCCGTTTGTGAATCGAAGCACACTCTTAGATTAGCTTATCTACAGTGTGGACAGAGACCATTTGGCCCAACAAGTCCACACCGACTCTCCAAAGATTAACTCACACAGACCCATTCACCTACATTTACCCCGGCTAATGCACTTAACATTATGGGCAATTTATCATGGTCAATTCTCCTAACGTGCACATCTTCGGAACGTGGGAGGAAACCAGAGTACCCGGATGAAACTAACAAAGACGCGAGGGGGGGGGGGGGGAATGTGCAAACTCTACATATTCAGTTGCCCAAAGTGGAAATTGAACCTGGGTCCCTGACACTGAGGCAACCGTGCACTCCACTGAGCCACCATGCTGCCCCAGTCGACTGGTTAGCTTACCCTCATATTTAATCTTCTCCCTTCTTATTTCCTCTTTTGTTGCCCTTTGTTGGTCTTTGCAAACTTCCCAAACCTCTGGTTTACCACTGCCCGTCATTGCATGATCTGCTTTCTCCTTTGCTTTTCTGCTATCCCTGACTTCCCTCGTCGGCCATGGTTTTCTCATCCTTCTTTTCCAAGTTTCATTTTCCTTATAAAGAATGTCTGCTGTGTCTCCTGAATTCCTTTCAGAAACCCCTGCAATAGATATGTACAATCCTCCAACATGGAGCCCTTTGGGTCAAACTCGCCCATAGCGACCAAAGTGAACCTCCACGATTGTTTTGCATTTCTCAGCACTTTGTCCGTAGCCTTCTCATGCTTTCTTCTACATGTATTTGTCCAAATGCATTTTTAAAGTTGTTAATGAACTCCTTAATCACTTCTGCTGAAAGGTTATTCATATGGGTAAACTCACTTGTCAAAAAGACTTTACTCCTAATGTTCCCTTTTCATTGTTTCCCTTCTAATCTTAAACTGATGCCCTCTAATTCTCGTTTCCATGGCCCTTGGAAAACGACTGAATACAATGACCCCATCCATACCTCTCATGATTTTATGCACTCCATATGATTCCCCCTCAGTCTCCTATACTTTAAGAAAAAAAAGTCACAACTTGTCCAATCTCTCCCTGTAACTCAGACCGTTGAATCCTCGCAAAACTCTTGGCAACCTATTCTGCACTCTTAAACTTTACTAACGTCTTTACTATCACAAGGTGACTAAAACCGAACACAATATTCTACGTGTGGCATTATCACGTGTAAAACTGTATGATAACGTCCCATCTTCTATACTCAATGCCCTGACTAATGAAGGCCAGTGTGCCAAATTAGTTCCTCACTGATCTGTTTCCCTGTGACTCCACTTTGGGAGAACTTTGAACCTGAATTCCAAGATCCCTCTATTACACGACACCACTTTATGCCTGACCATCAACAATAAAACCCTTACTTTGGTCTGTCTTTCCTAAATGAAAGATGTCACAATATATTAAACTTGATTTGCTCTCTCTCGGTCTACTTTCCTGGCTCATCAAGCTCCTGCGGAAATTTATGACAAGCTTCCTCATCTGCGATCTTACTGGTCATGCTTGCACATTCACATCCAAGTCATTGGCATTGACAAATAAAAACAGCAATGGGCATAGCATTGACCCTTGATGCACTCCACTAGTCACAAGTCTCCAATCTGAGTGCATCCTTCCGCTATTACCCTCTACTTCCTTCCATCAAGCCAATTGTGAACCCAATTGCTGGCTTCCCTTGCATCCCGTGCGATCGAACCTGCCATTGCTTGCCCACTGTCTTTTCTGCTAGGTTTTTCTAACCGTTAATTCTAAACAGCTCGTTCATCGTACATCTGTTGTCGCCTTTATTCAGCTGTCATACCGTTACCTCTGATTCTATCTTCTCCCTCTCAAGTTGCAGATTAAAATTGCACGACAAGCTGCTCGAAAATCTGTCTCATAGGCATTTTACAAATTACTTTTTTTCAATTGAATACCAAGCTGATTTTTGAAATCCACATGCAAATTGAAATACCCCATGATCACTGCACGTTTGCTTTTCCCACTTATCTTTTCTGTATACAGATGTGCCGTGCACCCCACCCCCTGACGGTGGTGCACGGAATGTACATGACTGCAACTGTTCTGTTTAACCTTTGTGGTCCCTCAATTCTACACACATAGATTCGACAACATCTGACACGATTTCGTTTCTGAACATTAATTTAATTTCATTTCTCACTCATAAGGTAACCCCACCCCACTGTCCACTTGCCTATTTTTTCGAAAAGATGTTGATCCTTGAATTTTCAGCTTCCATTTGTAATCCGCTTGCTGCCACGTCTCTGATACCGATCACGTCTTACCTGCCAATTTCGATCTGCGCCACAAGCTCATTACGTGGGCGGCAAGGTGGCACAGTGGTTAGCACTGCTGCCTCACAGCGCCTGAGACCCGGGTTCAATTCCCGCCTCAGGCGACTGACTGTGTGGAGTTTGCACGTTCTCCCCGTGTCTGCGTGGGTTTCCTCCGGGTGCTCCGGTTTCCTCCCACAGTCCAAAAGATGTGCAGGGTCAGTTGTATTGGCCATGCTAAATTGCCCGTAGTGTTACGTAAGGGGTAAATGTAAGGGTATGGGTGGGTTTCGCTTCGGCGGGTCGGTGTGGACTTGTTGGGCCGAAGGGCCTGTTTCCACACTGTAATGTAATCTAATCTAAATCTAATCTATCATACTCCTAAAACTACGTGCATTCAGGTACGACAACTTCAGTCCTGCATGAACCGGACTTCACTTTTCATTGTCATTTGTTTATTCACTGTTCTCGAAGTTTGTTTGCTCACCCTTTCCATGCAATCTCTGTCTGTGCTGGAGATTTAAATAACCTCTTCGGAGTCTGGCACACTTACGTCCGCCTTTAATTTGGGATTTCTAATTTCCCCCAGAAATGAACCCTACCACCACTTTTTATTTTGAAACCCTGTCCAAAGCCCGAGTTTTGTGATTTGCCAGAACACTGGTCACAGCATGGTTCAAGTGAAGATCATCCCATCGCAACATCCCCTTCTTCCCCAGTACTGGTGCCAATGTCCCAAGAATTCATATCCATTTAACCCTCAACAATCTTTGATTCAAGCATTTGTTTACTTAATTTTCGTGAGCCTGTGGCAATTAGCGCGTGGCTTAAGTAGTAATCCAGAGAACAATACCTTATTGGTTTTGTTTTTCTTAGTTTATCCTCGAGCTGTTCGACCCCACCCCCACCGCACCACCTTGTCAAGGCCTCTGCCCGCATTTCATCTGTGTCATTTGTACCGATGTGCGCCACGACCACTGGATCTTTTCGCTCCCACAAACATTTCCTCTAGAAATTAGATAAGATATCCCGAACAGGATCTTCGGGACTATCGATTGTGGTCACAGAGAACATGGTCTATGACGCTAACTGTCAGTCAACTTCTTTAACGCAATGATCAGCCGAGTAAATTGACCTAGATTCTTGATACACCTGTATGTTAACATTTTAAATTCCATGCACAGCAAAATCCAAATTTTCTGTTCTGCTCTTTTATTTAGAATCTCTCTGCATGTGAAAAATAAAGTTTTTTTTGGTGTTTTTATCCCGAACTCATAATTTTGTTAGAATGAACACCATCTACCTATTTCGCTTTTTGAAAATTTTTGTTATCATTATCATTCCATGCACTCTAACCTATTTTATGTCATCATCAACTGTCGATAGATTGTGTTTTACCTCCTCCTCAAATTAATTATTATAGAGAGTAATGAACGAGCGTCCAAGGGCAGATGGCTGTGGTAATGCACTAATTGCATCTTTACAAACAAATAGAAACAGTTTGACTCACTCTTCTATGTCTTAACAGTTATTCAATCTCTGACAAAAACACACAAGATTTTAGCTTTTGCAATACACATTTTATGTTGTACATTGCAAATCGCTTAACAAGACTAAATACGCAGTCTAATAGTTTACGTTTTGTCACCACTTGACATATCCTGAAACAACTCAACACGTTTTCTAGTCACAATTTAATTTTCAGAATACGAGGTTGACTTTTGAATTCATTCCTTTGTTTAAGTATCCTGCTGAACATTTTCTCTTCGAACAGACTCAGTTTCCTCATCAGAGATATAAGGCTTTCTTTCTCCCCTGCCTCCTTGAAGATGGCAATCCCGTGAACATTTTTTTTGAATCTACTGGAAACCTCCTGACATCTTGTGATTTCAATGACATCTTAAAGAATACCAGGAATATCTCTGTGGTAAAATATTTCAAAAAAGTGGAAACAGACCATCAGTAGCTGGTGGATAATTTCTCTCTCTCTTCTCATTGCTTTTGCCACGAAAATAGGCCCTTTTGCAAGATTGTTCCTGTTGTTAAGAGCTGTAAATACATTGGGGTGTTTCTGTATCTCACCATTAAGACCATCAATTCAAAATAATATTATGAATTATCTGCTATCCCCTTTGCTCCTGTGTAAAAGTCCCCAGTGTCATTTTCCTAGTTTCCCAAATAGATTTGAGATACTCTCTTGCATTTTTACACGCACACGTACAATCACATGCTATTTCTCCTGATATCTTTTTTCAACATAATTTCCTATCAATTTTCTCCCACTTTATTCGCTTTACTTCAGTCAAGTATTTGATCGTAAAAAAGAGAAAACTTCTCGCCGACCAGCAGTTTTCATGATGAGGTGTGTCTTTCCTTTTTGCATTGGGTACTCACGTTGATGACATTTGTTGATTATGAAAGTTTCATCATTTCATGAATTGCGTTTTGCTTTTTAGATTGTTATGAAGTATGTGACTAACATTTGCTGCCGTTCGTCAACTGAAAATCCCTTCGTTCACCTTGCCAAGTCACTTTAGTAATTAATTAATTCAAAAGGGCTAATTAGACTCCTGTTTTTTTTTCAACCCTTCCATGGTGTGGTGGTGGAGGTATCTCATGTAGGTAAAAACATCATCCGCTGATAGTGCTGAACACAGTCTTTCAATGGATAGGCACAAAACAACTTGGTCAAAATTGCTAATATGCCCTGTCCAACATTGAGCACCAAGTACGAGACACTCGGAAGTGAAAGACAACACAAATAAGAAACATTATGGCACCACCAACTCTACATTCAGTTAACATCATTGTCAGGGCGAGAATCAGAGGCAAAGACATTTGCTTTAAATAGACATTTGGACAAAGCGGGAAGGGGAAGGTCTGAGCAACATACTAAAAAAGATTTGGGAGGCAGACCATTGGAGAAGTAATGCCATGGAGGGACCCTCATATGATTGAAGTGAATAAAATGGGATTTGAGCACACCAGAAGCCAGTATAGGTCATGGTTACAGGTTGATGAAAAACCAGGCAGTGTCGTCAGTGAGTACAGAAGTAAGGGTGAATGGAAAGGGGTAGGTCAGTTATTTTCGGGTTGATCTTTGAACGGGACAGTGTCGGTTAGTGAGTAAACAGGTGATGTGTGAATGGGACTTTGCAGGTTAGTGAGTACCGCAATGACGGGTGAATGGAACTCTGACTGGGTTGACGGATAGACAGCAGAGGTGTCGATGAGTTTAAGTATATGGAAGCAATGAGACATGAGAATACTTGACTCTGGAGCGATCAGAGACTCAATGAAGTTTTCAGCAAGAGAGGAGCTGAGGCATCGGCAAAGATGGAGGATTTAATGGATGTATAAATAGATGAAAGTCTTGATGATGGAATTGAAAAGTGGTAGGAAACGCACATCAATGTAAAATATGTTCCTGCGGTTTTATAAAAACCCGCTCAGACATCGGCTATGAGGGGAGATTATGGTGGGTAATGATGATGCAGGCTTGTGCGACTCAGTGGCAAATAACTTCTGCCGACACATTGATTCTCATGCTCCTCGCTTGCTGCCTATGATTTAATAGCACACTCTGTACTGATTAGTGCAGAAAACTTCTGTGGAACATGAGGGAGAAATAGAAAAGAATTTATATCACTAGGACATACCATTTATTATATAATTCACCATTTGGGCAATATTATAAATTTCATCAGATTAATCACCAAATCTGGCTCATTGTGAGCAATTTACAGATCACAGCGAAAACCTCATTGTCTCTATCTATGTGTGGGGAATTGAACATTACAGTAAAGATGCTACACTACAGTTTTACAAGACATCCATGAGATTACATCATGAATACTCTGTGCAGATTAGGTATGTATTTTTTTGTAAATACTTAAATAACTCTCGGGCAGTCCAGAGGAAGTTTACCCAGTTGATGCCTTGTATGAACAGATAGTCGCATGAGGAAAGTTGGGAAGCTGGCCTTGTTTCCAGCGGTCTGCTGAGGATTGAGTGGTGAATTGATGACTTCCCGCTCGCAATGCATGTGTAAAAAATATGATGAAGCTTAATGGAAGGTCCACTCACATTTTTTAAACTATCACTGATATTTTAAGGCCAGGGATGTATTTTATATAATTTATTAACACTTTATCACATAAAAACATAAAGGTCCTGCCCAACAGTACCCTGATTTAATAGGATCGTAGTTGATCTGATTGTAGCATTGAGTTCCTGTCTAGTCTCGAAAATCTTTCCCCTCTTGCTGGCCTGGAGCTAAGCTGCCTTTGAGTTGAAAAAAATTGTAGGACTCTGCCTCCACCACATTTTCAGTCAGAGAATGGCAAAGTCTCACCAACCACAGAAAGGAAAGCAAATCGCTGTTTAGGGTACGCCCGATTTTAACTCATGACATTTAGCCCATTATGTCTGCTGTGCCATTCAGTAACATAATGGCTCATTGGTAATCATCAAATCCAGAATCTTGCCTTATCCCAACAGCCCTCGAATCCACACTGATGAAAAACCTACCCTACAATGGTCTTCAATCTACTAACTGATAGCCCAGTAACACATTACCCTCTAAGAGAAGAATTCCTCCTCATGTCTCTCAAAAAAAAGTGATCCCTTCGGGTGAGCTGTGCCCTCTGGTCCTCGGTTCTCCTGCAAACAGAAACAACGTTTTTTTGGCAATTAACCGGTCAAGCACACTTTTTTCATAATTATTTCTTCTCATTTTTCCAAACTGCAGTGAATGCATAAGTAAACAACTCAACATCTCTTCATAAGAAAACACCTCAATTGTCGGAATTTGTTTTGTGAACCTTCTCTCACCCGCTTCCAATGCATCTGTCATATCCGAAGAAAAGGGTTGCAAAACCGTTCATATTATTGCAGGCGCGTTCTGCAAGGAAAGTTGTGAGTGTTTAGACATCACCGTTATTGAAATAGTTGCCATTGGTAAATGTGTATTCCATGTAACCTGCGAGAAGTTTTCTGTTGGTCAACACAGACACTGAAGTTCTTCTGTGCTATGGCTTTCTCCAATCATTCTCAAATAAATCGTAATCAGCTGCTCCGTTTTTATTGAAAACAGTGCGTCATCACAAACATTTACTTTTTATACGACAAATGCCAATTTTTTGCATCGTCACTTCAGCTATTTCATCCCATGATAAACTGCTTGCATCATCTTCACCACTTACCTTCCCCTTCCGTCTGTGTCACTTACAAATATAGAGTTCGTGCATTCACTTTTATTACTCAAGTCATTGTGCTGGAATTAATTGTGTCGCCAGAACTGATCCCTGTGACACCTCACTAGTTTCAGGTCGTCATCGGAAAAAAAAAAGTTTCTTAAAGCTTCTCTGCCCACGATCAAATCTTCCCTGCGGAAATACTTTCATCAATTAAGCTGTAAACTCACCCACCCACGGCGAGGATTACCCATGCTATTGCCATTATTCTACTTTTAAAAACGCCTCTAACCAACTGAAGTAACCGACACCAACCGACATCACTGAAAAATTACCCCAAACTTCTAAATTCTGTGGGCAGACGGCACTCAAACTGGTGGATTTACGAAAAATCGGCAAAAGGTGAGGCATGCTGGGAAACTGAGCCTAGCGTTGCCCAAAGTGATCGTTTTAATAAACAAGCTGTGGAACCCACACAACCTGCAGCAACAGACTGACAGCATGTAACTGACGAAACCACTGCAGGTCACACAATATTCATTTGAATTCCAATTGATGTAATTGACCTGAATGCCATGCCCTGATCAATCACAATATGGAGTTGCTAGCCAGACACAGCTGCACATCACACGCTTATTTGCAGAGGGCTTCCTGACCTGTGTGCAACTAAAACTTCCAGGAATGGGTGCTCAAGGACCACCCTGCCATCGACATGTCAACTCTTGTTTGGGTCCATTTAATCAAGGTAACAGAGCTCTGATTTATGGATTGGAGGATAGCGACAACCCTCCCAAATGGGCGCAAACAAGTTTACAGACAAGAATCACTGTAACCCCAGCTTCAGGAGCGGTAACTCTCGGTCAACCACCGTGAAGGTAAAGCATGCCTAGGAGCATGGGACGAAGACTAGACGATCATAATCACATGGATCAAGGCCAAGATCTCATCTAGAGTTAAGATCAAGCACAAGGTAGTTGATCCGGTTTATAGTGTAAACTGTTAGTTTGGAGTATATTTTATTATAATAATATTAGTTGTGTTAAATAAATACGCATTATCATTTATTACTATTACGAGTCAACTCACATTTTCTTAGCTCGATAATAGTTAGAACATACTGTGTTGCAGGCGCTACCATTCAGTCCTGTGAACTTTCCCCATTACTCTTGACTCAATTATTCTGCATTCCATATATGAGGACGCCCTGATCCATCTGTAACTTATACTCTGTCATCTCTCGTAATTTTGATAAATGAAACTTTTTAATAATTATTTCGGCTAATGGGGCTATTTTGCATTAACCCTCATTTATCCATTTCCCCGCATTGTGGTTCACTCACCTGACCCATCGTTACCATGTTATAAACACTAAAAATGGTCGAGGTGAAGTATTCATAAACAATTAAGGGGACTGTGTATATATTCCTGTTAAAAAGGCTGTAAACCATATTTGAGGGTGACGGAGAAGCTGATCACAAATCAGAAATGGATTAGTCACGATCTTATCGAATGTCAGAACTGGAAAGGCCAAATGGACAACTTCAGTTCCCAGTCTCTATGCATTTTCCTGTACAACTGCTGTCTGGACGACCTCCTTTTCATCAATATTACCTTCATGCAATTCCCCATAATTACTTGTTATAGAATTTGTAATGTTCACTGTAGAATGACACTGAAGTCCTTTCGATAGCACCTTCTCAAATTACAAATAAGTCCAAGGGCAGCAGATACTTGGGAACACAGTCACATGCAAGTTCCCCTCCAAACCACTTGTCAACCTGATGAAATAGATATCACCGTCCTTCAGGATTGCAGGATCAAAATCCTGGATCTCCCTCTGAACGGTATTCAGGTTCCATCTACACCAACGAGACTGCAGTAGATCAACAAAACAACCGACTAGCATCTCCTCCAGTCTACTTGGAATGGACAACAAAATCTGGCCAAGACAAAGACACCAAAATCCCATGGATATCTGCAACTCGATGTAATTTATTCAGTTCGATGGCATTTCTGCAAGACTTCCAGTCACCTGCCCATGAAGACAGAAACAATATGCGTCCCTCGCCCAGAAGTGGTGACCTCTACTATCTAATGAGCATAGCGATTGACAGCATCATGACATTTAACGGAAATGTCACACAAACCTGCCTGGAAGGTTCTTGTTCGTAGAAATTGAACAAAACTATGACCTACATGGCCATTGTGAGCATAGTTCTCTACCGGATGTGACACCCAATGTTTGTTAAACGTGAGGCACAAAATGTTGACACCGCCTCATCATTGAACCAAGCTTGCCTCACTCTGTGTTATTGGTTTACGAATTTGTTGGGAAAGTCTTCCTCGAAAATTCAAGATTGTCAGACAAGTACAAACTGCCTCAGCTCCCTGACCTACCCCAACCTCATCTTCCTTCCTCCTCACAGAGCTTCTCAGTACCAGCAGTCTTCCCTCACTTTGTCAGTGACTTTGCAGATCCTCCCTGAATCTCCAGCACAACTGAGAGGAAAATTGAACAATACCTGCACCAACTTTCCAACAAGTCACCACGTCACTTTCCACAAATACACAGATTTCCTACTGTTGATCAGAACACTCCCCTTTCCTGTCTTTGGTGCATTCCGATTCTTCACCATTCTAACATAGCTCTTTCAGATGTTCAATTAATCTCAGCAACCTGCAAGACTGGACACTTCATCTCTCCAATAAAATAGTTGATAGTGGAATTCATACCATTTTCTGACGGTCACAATCACTCCAAATGGGTTTGTGCAGGTAAACGCCACAGTCAGTTGGAGAAACATAGAGAATGGAATACACTTTAAAAAGCGAATTAGGTACATATGTAAATGAAAAAGGATTTTTTTAGGGAAAAAATGTGATTACAGAGGAAAGGGATTCATCTTTTTTGAAGAAATCTTTTGTATCATATGTAATACAGGTAAAACCAGATTTTGTGATCTATCCTGATTTTCCCTGAATTGCGTGGTTTGTTCGGCCATTCTCGAGGACAGTACAGAGCCACTGACATTTGTATTGATGTGAAGTCGCGTAAAGAACAGACTCAGCAAGGAAAGAAATATCCTGCACCAAACGAACATAAACGTAGCAGGATGAGGAAAGTAAAATCAATAAAATATTGATATTGATGAGCAGGTATATGTTGTAAATTACAGCAGCTGCAATGGGATGGGATGGAATGCCACTCATGTCCCCACGGTATGAGCCTGGAGGTGTGGGTTTCAACTGCATCAACACTGTGGCAGCCTCATGTCTCCCCAGGATATCAATATATGTCGACCGTAGAGCAAGAAATATTTCAGATTGAATTATTTGCAATTAAGAATTGTAAGTGGAAGAGAATTGGAATACCGAAATCTTAATTTAAGAAGCGTACAGATTCAGTATTTACAGTCAGAGTGAGGTGAAGACGAGGGATATTGTGCAGTTGATAGAGTGCAGTGCTCGTAGTGTGGAGACAAAAATAGACTCAAGACAAGTTCACGCCTGGCGATTGTCTATCAGTTTGTTTCATTCTTAGATATAGGTTTTAAAGTTGGTTGACAAAAACATAGATTCTGGATTAGTGGTGCTGGAAGAGCCCAGCAGTTCAGGCGGCATCCGAGGAGCAGTAAAATCGAAGTTTCGTTCAAAAGCCCTTCATAAGGAATCCTGTACTGCTGTGGTCTTCCAGCACCACGAATCCAGAGTCTGGTTTCCAGCATCTGCAGTCATTGTTTTTATCTACCTGACAAAAACATAGAGTTTATTGATGGAAACTACAGCAGTTGCTTCAAACCTTTCATAATTTAACTAATTAGAATGCTATTCCTATGCAACATAGTTCATGGGGTTAATGCTCAGATAATCTTACCAGGAACACCAACGATAGCGAGGGTGGGATAGTAACCAGCTTGAATCACCCAAAGTACAGCTCGAATCCGCAAATCTAACCAGGCCCACTCTTGTGAAAGCAAGTAAAGACCCAAGGATAAACTCCGGCCCATTGTTATTTCGTTCAAGTCTATTGTCCTCTGATTCCAATCTCTCCTCTCCCCCTCTCTGGAGTTGTTGATCCCGGTGAGTATCGAAGGTGATGGTCTCCTATCATTATGGAATAACACATTAAAATGAGTCGCTTATTAATACAAGAGAGAAACTCTCCAGTGACACTGTTAGAAATTGAGATTAATTAAAGTCATTGAGTAAGCAGCTCCAGTTAACCCCTCTCAAACTAACACCTGTTCTATTACATTAAAACATGATATTCACGCAGTTTGAGTGGAATGCACTGCGGTCACTGAAGGAAGTATTGGGGGACGTAGCAGAGCGAACGTCCATAATCTTGCTAATCTTGATCATTATGGATCATCATCAAATTATTTTGGGAATTTTCGGAGTACAGCATCTGGAAAAATATGTTGTTGCTCAGAAAGCATAGGTATTTTTAAGGAAAGTAAAGCAAACTGGACCGGAAACAGAAGAGTGGATCTTTTGAATTCCAGTCAGTCCTTTGACGTAGGGAGCTGAAGGGGCTGTTTTTGAGTTGGATAACTTAATGATTATCGGTGAATCAGAACTAAATGTGATCGATTGTCATTTAATTGTATTTGTTTAGGAAACAGAATGTCATTGATTAAATGTGAGTGGGAATCTGAACAGGATATTGATAAGGAGAAAAAAAACAGAAAAGAGTGTAATAAGGGAACACGGTTGTTCTTATAACATTTTCCAATCGGGACAGTGAAAGGATGTAGAGCTGGGCTGAGAAGCGGCAGATGGATTGCAATGTGGAAAAGTGTGAAGTACTTCATTTTGCATGTGCGAAATTGATTTATTATTACAGAGTTAAAAGCAGGATTCTTGGCAGTGTGGAGGAAACCAGAGATCTTGGAATGCACGTCCATAGTTCCCTCTAAGTTACCACCTGCGTTTTTAAGACGGTATATGGTGTATTGGCTTTAATTAACAGGGGAATTGAGTTTTAGGGCTGTGCTTTGATGCTGCAGGTGTCCAGAGTCCTGGTTACATCAAGTTTGGAATATTGTGTTGAGTTCTGTTTGCCTCATTATCGGAAGGATATGGAAGCTTTAGAGAAAGTGAAGAGTAGATTTACTAGGAAGCTGCCTGGACTGGAGGGCATGCCTTAAGAAGAAAAGTTGAGGGAACGAGGGTGTTTTCTTATTGGAGTGGAGAAAGGTGAGTGGTGACTTGCTAGAGGTGTAAAAGATGATGAGTGGCATAGATAGAGTGGATAGACGGAGACTTTTTCCCATGGTGGAAATGGCTATCATGAAGGGATCTAATTTTAAGATGTTTGGTGGAAGGTTTACGGGAGGTGTCAGAGGTGGGTTATTTACACAGAGAATAGTTATTGTGTGGAATGCACTGTCAGTTATGGTACTAGAATCAGATATTTTGGGACACATAAGCGAATTTTGGATAGGCACATGGACAATCCTACAATGAAAGGTGTGTAAGTTAGCTTGATCTTAGATAGGATAAATTATCTGCACAACATCGAGGGCCGAAGGTACTGTCGTGTAGTAGTTTTCGAAGTGCTATAAACACAGCCATGTTCTACTGCATTGTGGAGGGCACTTGTGAGACTGTGTGCAATTTCATCTCCTTAAGTGAAACATAAAGACATAATGGCTTTAGAACCTGCATAGTGTACTTTATCTGCACTCTTTCCTGTAATGAAGCACTTATATTATCGCAGTTTAGTTCGTTTGGCCTGAAAGTGAGAAGTGATCTGATTGAACCATACTGACCGTGAGGAGATTGGATAGTCAGAATGGTTAGTTCTTCTTGTTCAGGGGCCCAAACCCAGAGAAAATAGCATTTTCATACAAATGTTATAAAACACGAATCGCATCAAAACTTCTTGACCCACGTAAGAATAAGTAACACTTCCATAAAGGGAGTATATATTGTTCTGGGAAATTTCCGAGGCAGTTCATATGATTTAATATGAGGTTGTGGGATAATTCTAAGATGTTGGAACTCAGATACGGAGAATTATTTTCCTGCCTGATAAGCAACAGTTCATAGCCCCCTCTTTCTTTCCAGCAACATGGATAATCAGAGAATCCCAAAGTAATCTTTAACACTCTTGACGCATTTCTGTGGAGTACGCTTTAAGATCAAGCCCACCAGCTGGAGCACAAGTATTTCAGCCAAATACAACTGCTCATTGATGACCATGCAGCGCCTGCATCTTGTGTGAGCAAACCTTTATCATAACACCACCTGGTGCAATCTGTTACCTCGTCTTTGACATGACTGTAACTCTCACTCTTCGAACTGTTTCCAAGTTAACAATAAAGAGATTTTGCTGTTCAAAAACAAAAACGATAGGCATATGGGAACAGCATGTGGCTAAGTTGAATTGTGGCACTGTCTACTAATATTAAGGGGTTGGCTTGTCATAAACTGCGGAACGCATTTGGCGTACATTCTTGATAGTACAGGTGAATGGATACCTGGACTATCATTCAAATTGGTGAATTCTCGCCTTCATTCAACATTCCTTCTGGAGAGCAGTTCCTGTATCTTTGGTTATGAAGTCTTGGCTAGGTAATAGTCTAGCAGTTGTGAATAAATAAGTCAGCATGACATATTTGTTTGCGCTTAACCCAGATTTGTCTGAGACCTGTAATTTTTCCAATGTCACCAACCTGGGTATGTTTAAAATTGGAGTGACTGATGGAGTAGTGGCACAAGAAATGAATCAGTGAATCAGTGACCCCCTTCGAATTGAATACAGAATCATCGAGACGAGGTGGAAAACTCCAGCCCATATTGATTTTGAGCTTGCTCCACTATTCAATATGGTCATTGGTGATGCTTTATGGCAACATCGTATCTTGCTTTCTTTCGATTCCCTTTGATCAATGCAAGTACCTCCAAAAAGCTATTTCGTTATTTAATACATTTAATGTCTCGGCTTTTTTTTTCTTCTCAATGATAAAAATCCTTTCCCATCTTCTATAATATTAAAAACTTGTTTCTGGAACCCACAAACAGAAAGCATTCACTTTCCATGTAGTCTCGCCAATTCTGTAAAATGTTATCCATTTTCAACAGACTTTTCCAACTGGTTTGCAAGCACATCTCCGAATGTCGACCCTCACAGTTTTCTCTGTGTTTGTGTTAATTGGCCTGTCCTTCAGCTTTTATTTTCCTCTCCCTTTCATGCCAAATAGTGAAATGACATTTACGAATCTGCAAGAACTGCTCCACAGATGGAATGTTCAATGAAGGCAACAATTTACCATGTATTTCCTGGTATCCATTCACCTGAACTATCAAGAATGTAGGCCTAATACGTTTACAAGTTTCTGACAAGCCAACCCCTTTATATGAAGAGACAGTCCCGTAAATCAGCTTAGTCACATGCTGTTCACACATGCCTATCTGTTTTGCTTTTGAAAAAAACACAAAGAGAGAGACCTGTCCTTTGTTTCGTGAATCTAATTTTAAATTGTCGCCAGTCTTTTGGGTTTTGATATGAATGCACTCTCATTATTTTATAATTTTTGCGACGTTACTGAATCGGTGTATTTCTCGATCATCATCCAGATGTTATCAACCTAATTATTCTCCAGTGTATCAGTTTCCACCCTGTATGATTTCGCGTTATGTCTGCCAGATTTTCAAACATTCAGTTATTTTTCAAAATTATCTCGTTACCAATACTAACGTAACATTTGACAAGCTACCACACAGGAGGCTCTGAAATAAGATAAGAGCTTTCGGAATCTGGGGCTAGGAACCAGCATGGAAAGAGCATTGGCTAACCAGCAGAAGGCAGCAAGGAGGGACAAAGAAGACTTTTTCAAGGAAGGCAGATGGTGATGAGTGGAGTTCCACAGGATTCAGTATTGGGACCACAACTATTCACGTAAAATATTAACAATATGGATAAATGAACTGATTACATTTTTTCTGAGTTGGCAATTGACAGAATGATAGCTGGACAGACAGTTCGTGATGAGGAAGCAGGGAGGCTGCACAAAGTCTTGAAATTTGAAGCCATGCTACCCAAAGAAGATGCAAATTCAATGCAATGTAAGAAAGTGTGAGATAGCAACTTTGATGAGAAGGATGGAGATGCAGATGGTTTTCAAATTGGGAAAGGCTTTGGTAGTGTGAAGTGCGAATATTCTAATTGAGATTCTCTTATCGTTATCAACTGGAAGTTCGGAAGATAAATCCAAATTTCGCACCAAGAGGGCGAAAATACCAGAGCAGCGATGTACTGCTGAGGCTGCATAAAGTCCATAGTGAGATTGCAGATGGAATATCGTGAAACAATTTGGTCCCCTTGCCTGAGAAAAGATGTACTGGTCTTGAAGGATCGCCAGAGGGGATTTATAAGAATAGCAAATGGCTTGGAATTGAGGAACGATTCAAAACCCGTTTGTACTTTATGGATTTTGGAAGGATACGGGGAAGGTCTGTTTGAAATATATGTAATACTGAGAGGCCTTTAACCCGCCGCTGTAAGTAAGATGCTTTCACTATTAGGAGAAACTTGATGCAAGCAAAGACTCAGAGGGAACGGACAATCTATTAGAAATGAAATGTGAGTGATTTTCTTCAGCGAGAGGGTGAAAACCCTATGGAACTCATTGACGCAGAGGGCTTTGCAGGCCAAGTACACTAATTAACTCATAACTAGAGTATCAAGAAAGGGCACACATACAGACAGGACCCTCAATTACAACAGTAACCGCCCCAAAGACCACAAACAAAACTGTGATAATGCAACATGTAAACGAGCAATAAGACACTGCAACACGCCAGAGCTCCACGAAACAGAAGACGAACAACCACGTAGAATATGGAACACAGCACGTAGAACATTATAACGTAGTACAGGACCTTCGACCCCGATGTTGCCCGGAGCTATGAAACCAATGATGAAACCCATCTAACCTACAATATTCCATATTCTTCCATATGTGTAAACAATGACATTTAAATGCCTTTAATTTTGGCGGGTCTACGATTGCTGCAAGCAGAGTCTTCCTCAACCTTAAGACTCTCTGAGTAAAGAAAGCAAATCTGACATCTTTCATATATAATAAACACCCCTCAATTTAAAACTGTGTCCCCTCCTGCTAGCCATTACCACCCAAGCAAAAAAGCTCTCACTGCCCATGCGATCCAATCCTCTGATAATCTTTTATGTCTCTATTATGTAACCTCTTAACCTTCTTCTCTCTAACTCAAACAGCCTCGAGTCCTTCAGCCTTTCCTCATAAGCTTTCCGTCCATTCCAGACAACACCTTTTCAATCTCCTCTGTACACTTTCCAATGCTTCCACTTAGTTCCTACAACGCCGTGACCAGAACTGTACACTATACTCCAAGTACGGCAGCATCAGAGTTTTGTACAGTTGCAACATGACGTCATGACTCTCACACTGAATTCCTCAAACAATAAAAGCTAACACACCACATGCGTGCTTCAGAACACTTCAACCTGGTGGCAACTTTCAAGGATCTATATACATGGACATCGACACTGCTAAGAATCTATTTCCATGGTGAACCACATTACATTTTTCTGCTCAAACGCCATTTGCCACCTCTTAGCCTAGCTCTGCAACTTAACTATTTCGCTCGGCATACACCACATCCTAAGGCAATGTCAACAACTCCACCGTCCTTAGTGTCATCCGCAAATTTACTAACACATCCTGTATGCTCTCATCTAGGTCATAACCAAAATGGCAATCCGCAGTAGCCCCAAAACAGACCCTTGCCGTACATCACATGTAATTGAATTGAAGGATGACTATTTTCCTTCAAACTTGCCTAATCGCAGCATAGTTTCTTTCCTTCGGCTCGAACTGTTTTCCTGTGCTACATACCTATCCCTTTCTATCGCGAAAGTAAACATAACAGTATTGTGGTCACTATCGCCTAAGTGCTCACATGAACCCAAATATAACATTTGGCCAGGTTCATGGTCCAATACCTAACGCAATGTGGTCTCGCCCTTTGTTGGCTTTCCACATACTGTTTCAGAAACACGTATGAACACATTGGGCAAAGCAAATGACGCACCTGAAGTACTCGAACTATCGAGATTCTAGTCAATATTTGGAAAGTAACGGTCTCATACCACAACTACCCTGTTACCTTTACTTCTATCCAGAATCATCTTTGCTATCCTTCTTTCTACATCTTTGGAAATGTTCGGAGACCAACGAAAAATGCCTTCCAGATTGACCTTTACTTTCCTGTTTCGAACATCAGCCCATACTAAGTCAGTGGATGAGTCCTCAAACGTCCTTTCTGCCAACGTAATACTGTCCTTGTCGAATAATGCCACACACCTCCCTCTTTTCACAACTTTCCTTTTCTTACTAAAACACCTAAATGCTGGAAGCTGCAACAATGTTTCCTGTCCGGCCTCCACGTGCGTTTTCAAAATGACCACAACTTCGATGTCCCAGGTACAAACCCATGCTGCAAGTTCACACACCTGATTGTTGAAACACCTGGTGTTGAAGTGAACACACTTAAAACCAAATTCCTGCATGCAAATGGACTCTTGCACCCTTGAAAACTCATTTATGACCACACGACTCTCAACATTGTAGACACTGGAGCGACAATTTAGGTTCACATATCGCTGGTGAATTAGTTTAAACCCTCCCGAAAAGCATAAGCAAATACCCCCAAAAGATATTGGCTCTCCTCTGGTTCAGGTGTATACCACCCCATTTGACGAGGTCGCACCTCCCTCAAAATGAGCCCTCATTTTGATATCCAATAATCAGATATCCAATTCCATCCCTCCTGCACCATCCCTGTAGCCATGTTTTCAACCTTCCTCTTTCCCTGCTCCTCTCTTCGCGAGCATGCTGCATGGGTAATAAACCAGAAAAAGAACTCTGTTTTTTTTTGTATCACGAAGGTTCCGCACGAGCTCCTTGAATTTCTGCCTTACATCTCATACCTTTACCTACCTAAGTCGTTGCAATCTATGTGGTCAACGATTTGGGGCTGCTACCTCCTCCCTTAATGATCCCTAAAAGACATTCCCAGACGTCACAAACCCTGGCATGTGTAAGGCAACACATCAAACGTGAGTCAATCTCATTCCCATAGAACCTTCTATCTTTCCGGCTAACTATGGAGTCCCCAATTTCTAATGCTCTGCTCCTCTACTCCTTCCCTTCTGATCGACAGGACAGACACATTGCCAGAGACCTGTGCCCCATGGCCTTCCCACGGTAATTACACCCCCCAAACAATATCCCAAACGGCAAATTTGGTGTTGAGGTGAATGGTCACCGGGTTTCCCCGCACTGGATGCCACATCCTTTCTGTCGTCTGGCTGCAACCCATCTCCCATTTACCGATACCTGAATTGTCAAACCTTCGGTAACTGCTCTCAATTACACGTCAGTCTCCCTAATGTTCCGAAGTTCATCCAGTTCCAGCTCCAATTCCTTAATGCCGTTTGCAAGGAGCTGGAGTTGGGTGAAATTCCTGCAGAGGAAGATCGTTGGGACACGAATTGTGACTCTTACGACTCACATACCACAGGAGGAGCATTCAAATGCCCGAACCTCCATTCTCACTGTTCTAAATTCCCATAGAGAATATTGAAAATAAAACTAATAATCTTACTAATCCAGCGCATAGACACTTTGCTTTGGTTAGAGGAGGATGATGGATGGGAAACACTACCTGAAGTCTTTACTAATAAGGGACACCCAAAGAGCTTCATCCAAGAACATGAAGTCACTGTGAACCGGAAACCTACATTAGAAATGTATGAGAAGTGACATCAAGACTTTTACGTCTACTGGGAATAATGATAGCCCAGAAACAACAGCGAAACTTTGCCAACTAGTGTCTAAGACGAAAAACACCACACCCACAACATATGTTATACAAGGTTCCATGCAGCAACAGCGAAAACAAATTGACGTTGGTAAAAACAGACAGGAAACTTCCCACCAGAATACATAAGCATCACCTTGTGGCAACAAGACATGACCCGCTGACAATGAAGGATAACTGGGGCAACCCATCTCCCATTTACCGATACCTGCAACTGGGGCAATGTTACAATACTAGGACAGGCTAAACAGAGGCAATCGTTGGAACTCCGTGCGGCCTGGTTTTCATCCACTGATACAAAGAACACAAAACGTCACAGCGCAGGAATAGGTCATTTGGCACTGCAAGACTGCAGCGATCCATATCCGCTATCTAAATCCGCCATCTACGTTCAAGGATCTGTATTCGTTTGCTCCCTGTTCATTCACATATCTGTCTTGACAAATGTTAAATTACGCTATGGTTCCCACCCTTATCACCTCCGCTGGAAACGCGTTCCAGGAACACCTCACTCTCTGCATGAAGAACTTTCCACGCATTACTCCCTTAAACATTTCACCCTTACTTTGAAATTGTGACTCCTGTTTTTGAGTCCTTGACACTGGGAGAAAACGTTTCTTGCTATCCACCCTTACTACAACTGCCATGATTTTATTGGACTCAATCAGGTCCCCCCTCAACCGCCTTCTTTCCATTGAAATTAATCCTAATCTACTCAACCTCCCCTCATAGCTGGCACCGTCCCTTCCACGCAACAACCTAGTGAACATTCTCTGCACCCTCTCCAAAGCACCCACGTCCTTTTGGTAATGTGGCGACTAGAACTAGACGCAGTATTCCAAATGTGGTCGAGCCAAAGTCTTATGCAATGGTAACATGACCTGCCAAATCTTGTACTCAATTCCCCGTCCGATGAATGAAAGCACGCTGTATCCTTCTTGACCTCTCTACTGACCTGCATTGAACTGCATCTGCCCTTTCTCTACCCAAAACTCCAATTTATCTATATTCATCTGTATTCTCTAACATTCCATTTCACTGTCTGCTACTCCACAAATCTTAGTGTCATCTGCAAATTTGCTAATCAGGCAATTGCCACTTTCCTACAAAACAACAGATGTCCCAGCACGGATCCATGTGAGACACCACTGTATATAGGTCTACATTTTGAGAAGCTGCTACTACTCTCTTTCTCCTGTTGCACAAACAGATCTCTATCCATCCAGTTGGAATACCATGGACGCCATGTGACTTCGCCTCCTTCGTCAGCCTACCATGGGGAACCTTGTCAAATGCCCGACTAAAGTCCATGAATATGACATCTACATCCCTTCCCTCATCAATCAACTTTGCAACCCCTGCAAAGACTTCTATTGGACTTGTTAGGCATGACATTCACTGCACAAAACCATGGTGACTATCACTCATAACCGTTTTTCTTCCAAATGTGTCTAAGTATGCATGTATGCGTGTGTGTGTGTATGCACACACATATATATATATATATATTATATATATCATATCCCTTAATATTTTCTAAAGTCGCTGCCCTAAACCTGACGTCATGCTCACAGTTCTGTTCTTACCTTGATTATCCGTGCTAACTCTCTTAAACAAGGGGCAACATTAGTAGTTTCCTGTCCTTTGAGTCCTCCCTCGTTTTCAATGAAGCAGCAAAGATATCTGTCATAGCCCCAACTATTTAATCTCGCACTTCGCTTAGTAACCTGGGATAAACCCCATTCGGTCCTGTACACTTGTTCACCTTAATGCCTTTTAGAAAACACAATACGGCGTCCTTCCTTATGCCGAAGATAACTCAAAGATCTATCCTTAACCTCAACATCCACCATGTTCCTCTCCTCGGTGAATACCAATGGAAAGTACTCATTAAGAATCTCACACATTTTCCCTGACTTCACGCGTATCTTTTCTCCTTTGTCCTTGAAAGGACCAACTTTTTCCCTCGTCACCCACTGGGTCCTGTTCTATGAATAAAATGCTCTGGGCTTTTCCTTAACGCTGTTCGCTAAGGAGATCTCATGACTCCTTTTAGCCCTCTTAATTCCTCAATTTAGATTGGTCCCATATTCACAATATTAATCCAAAGCTTCTTCCGACTTCAGTCGCTTAGACCTTATGCACTGTAGGCGAGTCTCACAATTTCGGCTGTCATCAGTGGTTCCCGAACCTTGCCATTGCTATCTCTCATTTTCGCAGGAACATACCTCTCCTGAACTCTAATCAACCTCGTTTTAAAGGCCTCCCACATATCGAATGTGTACTTCCCTTCAAATAGCTTCTCCCAATGTACATTTCCCAGCTCCTGCAGAATGTTGTTCTAGTTGGCATTCCCCTATTTAGCACACTTCATTTCGGAACAATCTCTCCTTTGTTCATGAGTATGCTAAAACATATGGAATTGTTATCACTCTTCCCAAAATAATTCCCCATTGAAACGTCAACCATCTGGCTGGTTCCGTTTCCTAACACCAGGTACAGCATGGCCCCGTCACGATTTGGACAAGTTCCATACTGCCCGAGAAATCCCTGCTGAATGGTCCTTCCAAATTCTGCATCATCCAATCCTCGAACACGAAGTGAATCCCATTCAATGTTTGGAAATTTAAAATCTCTTTTCACTACCACCCTGAAGCTCGTAAATCTTTCCATAATCCGATTACATGTTTTTACCTCCATCTCATGCTCGCTGTGGTGATGCCTGTAGTGCAGCACCAAGATTGTAACCGCACCCTTCAAATTTGTCAGCTCTGCCCATATTGTCGCATGCTCGAGTCCTCCATAGTGCCCTCCTTCAGCACAGCTTTGGTATCTTCTTTGACGAGGAATGCGACCCCTCCATCCTATTTGTCTCGGTCCCGATCCTGCCTGAAGCATCGATATCCTGGGCTATTTAGTTGCCAATCATGGCCTTTCCTCAAATTTTTTTTAGATTAGATTAGATTACTTACAGTGTGGAAACAGGACCTTCGGCCCAACAAGTCCACACCGACCCGCCGAAGCGTAACCCATCCATACCCCTACATTTACCCCTTTACCTAACACTACGGGCAATTTAGCATGGCCAATTCACCTGACTTGCACATCTTTGGACTGTGGGAGGAAACCGGAGCCCCCGTAGGAAACCCACGCAGACACGGGGAGAACGTGCAAACTCCACACAGTCAGTCGCCTGAGGCGGGAATTGAACCCGGGTCTCTGGCGCTGCGAGGCAGCAGTGCTAACCACTGTGCCACCGTGCCGCCCACAAATGTCTCAGTAATAGCAATACTATCTTACTCCCAAGCATTAATCTCAACTCTGAGTTCATCTGTCTCACCTTCTATACTTTTTGCATCAAAACAAATGCACCTCAGACCACCAGTCACTCTGCATTCTTTGATCGCTTCCTGCCTACTCTTCACCTAAATCACTCTGACTTCATTTTGCAGTGACTTACAGGCTTTAGTTACTACCATCTTACTGTCCATTAACCTTCTCATTCAGTCCCCAGCCCGCTACCACATTAATTTAAACTCTTCCCAACAGCATTAGCAAAAGCACCCTAAGGGCATTGGTTTCAGTCCGGCCTAGCTGTCGACCGTCCAATTTGTAATAGTCTCACATCCCACAGAACCGTTCACGTTATCCAAGAAGTCCGAACACATCCCTCCTGTCCCATCTCTCATACGACGAATTCATTACGAATATCCAAACATTCCTGCACTGACTCACACGTAGCACTACTTTGTAAAGCTGAGATTACTACCTCTGAGGTCCGACTTCTCATCTTGGCTCCTAAATCCCTAAATTCTTAGTGAAGGATTTCATCCCCGTTTTTACCAATATCGTTGGTACCAACATGCACCACGTCAACTGGATTTTCACTCTAACCCTTGAGACATTTCTGCAGTCGATCCAAAAAATCCCTGATGCTCGCACCTGGGAGGCAACATGCCATTCACAAGTCTCGGATTTACGACAGAAAAGCCTATCAAGCCCCCTGATAACTGAATCCCCTCTGACTATAGTCTTTTCAATCTTTTCTGCCGCCCTTCTGTATAGCAGACTGCCACGATGCCATGAATTTGGCTGATGCTCCTTTGCCCTGGTAAAGCATTCCCTCCAACAGTGTACAAACGGTATACCTGTTTTAATGGGGGATGATTGCTGAAGACACCTGTACTGACGTCTGCAAAATCGAAGACCGTAAGGCCCCGACGGTGCTGAACTGTTCTATGTTTAGGTTTTGGGTTTCACGTTAGTTTCCCTATTGCCTCAACTTATGGCTGTGGGTTCTTCTGACCACAGTATCCGGAGACGTTCCACTTTACCTTTCTTCTAATTTGCCACTTCCGTGATTTTACTTAGGCTTCTCCACTACACGGAGTTTCTGATAGTTCTTTTCCCCAAGAACCAACTGTATTCCTGGAATTGACATTCTTTCAATTATTGTCACTGTCTCTTCCTCACCCTGAGTAGAAATTTCAAACTGATCTTGCAAAGTGGGAATGTTAAGTCTCTTTGAATCTATCCCACAGATAACCACACTCTCTGGTAACATTAAAAAGAGTTTAAATACTTCCATCCATTACTATAAGAAATTAATTAGATCCTGTGTCTCGCACTGTTTTAATTTATTTCACTTCTCCCCCTGTTCTTCCTGATTAAACTTTACCGAGAACAGTGAAGTCTTTCTAAAGATCAGGCAAGAACTCAATACCTAACCCATGTCTCGGCTGTAGACTATCCTGCAGCTATGTGACTTCCGTTGAGATTTCCTTCATTACCTTTACTCATCTCTTTGGTTTAACTTCTTCTTCCATATACGTTTTCACAGGTGCCTGTCTTCAAGGACGAACACTGTGACTTTGTTTGTCCTACATTATTACAGGGAAACACACCGAGGTCTTCTAATTCCTTTTTACCATCTTAGGTTTCTTTCTTTTACCTGTGGCAAACTATTCCCAGTGTGATTCAATCGTTGTTTTTCTCAGAAGGATCTCCATCTTTCAAAATTTCTATGCATATTCACCAGGCATATCTGCAGCTGCTCTCACTGTTTTAATTTTCCATTCCTTTATATGAGCTCTTGGCATTTCTGGAAGTGAATTTTTAATCCCACAAGCAAAATAATTCCTCTAATAGACTCGTATGTCTTTTCTATCTTGAATGCCCTCAACTATTTACCGAAGTCGCGACATTTAATACTTTCAATCTCGACATGAATCAAACTTAGTTCCTTCTTCCCATTTCTGAACCGGTGTCTATATGCTTCTGGTACCGACTCGTATGGCCTCAACATAACCTGCTTAACATCTTCTTAATCTCTTGACATTTCATCTGACAGCGCAGCAAGCCATTCAGTGGCTCTGCCGACCAATTTGGTCTGAATTAACATGGCCCACACAGTCTCTGGTCTGTCCATCCGCCTCGCGAATTTCTCAAAAGAATTGAAGAAAAACCTTTGACATCTCTTTCATCGAATTTTGGTAATGTAATGAAATATTTGTATCTCTCCCTACCCGACCTTTGGCTATTGTAGGTTTGCTTATTATCACTTTCCTCCTCACGGAACCTTTCTGCTGCCTTCATCTCCATTCGTTTAAGTTGAGGTTCATATTCAATCTGCAACTTATGATGTTCAAGCTCCCTATCTTTATCCCTCTCTTTCCTCCATTTTGCCTTTTACAAGGCAGAACATTCTTATCTCATTTCCTTTATCTTCCAACAACAGTTGTCTCATTTGCAATTTCGCTTATTTTTAACTCCACCGCACTTGTGTGTTTTCCTGATTATCAGAAATGCTTGTCCAACTCTGTAAAATTTCAGTTTTCTTATTATCCTGAGTAAAATTCAATTGTAAATTGTTTGATAATTCTGAAATTATTCGGACCCTTTCTCTGTCTTTCAAAACTCTTGTGGCAAAATTGTGAAGCATCTTCAAATCTCACAACTTATTTAGCAATGTTCAGAACCATTTCCACCACTTTCAATTTAACCAATCACAAGTAACTGAAATTCATCGGATTTTCCACTTCACAGATTTATTTAAACATTTATGGTAATAATCCCTACGTCTGTTTGCATCCGTCCAAATTCCAGACTTGAGTCATCCAATCCTGACTAAAGCCCAGATAGGAGACCCCAATCAGTTCAAATCACGAACGACATGCCCTCATTCTGTCTGCAAAATAATATTTAAATGAAATGGAGACCCCTATATACACTTTATAAGTAACAAGTATTTCGAAGTTGAAGCTGTGTGAAGTACATTGAAGCTGGAGTGAATGCTGTTCTGAACGGAGGGCTGACAAGCACCTGTGAGATGAGATGACAGTGCCAGAGTGTACTGTAAAATTGAGATATCTGACATTTCACTGTGAAGTGGATATTTAAGTTGGTTGTTGTTTTGATAGCAATATGAATTTTACCGATCAATTTAAATTATGCTCCAGGATACTAAAACACAATCGAGTTTGAATGTATTGTTTTGCCAAAATGTAACCAATGAGACAATCCGACGTTGGGAAATTTAAAATGTAGGCATTTTGAAAATTGCAGAAAAAGCATCTGTCATCCACACAAATCCAATAAATTGAACACAGTTTCTATCAAAGGTACCTTTTCATATGAAACATATTACCTGTAAAAAGAAAGATGGTGACCCAGGGTGCGTTCGGCTGGAAGACAAAAGACACTGCAGGCCACAGTTGCTGTGTACTTCTGACATTAAGCTGAGGAAATTTTAATAAATGTCTTATGGGAACACCATATTGTTATGAAGTTGAAGGTACATAGTAAGAAGTTAAGAGGAAGGGGTGCTAAGAGTTATGAATAATTGATTAATACTTCTAGAGTTAAAAACAAATTGAAGTTAATTTTTTTGAATAGTGGAATTTGATAGTTCTTTGTCACTCATTTTATAACAGATTACGAGGCGTGCTGAGCTTGTCTGAATGTTTTGTGGTCTCGTATCGGATATTTGGATTAACGTGGACAGGTTAGAAATATTCATTTTGAGATTTGGACAGATTTGAACAGATTTTGGGATGAAATGTCCTAGCAGCTTTAAACATTTGCCGATTAGTGTCCTTTCAACAAAATGTCGATGAGAAAATTTGTTTAGTTTTGATGACTTGTGGTTGGTTAAAATAAAAGTGAAGGAAATTGCTCTCAATATTGCTAACAAGGTTCTAAGGTTTCAAGATGCTTCTCAAATTTGCGAAGAAAGCTAAGAAAGAGAGAGGAAGAATATATTTTTATAATTAGCAAACGGGCTCGAATTGGTTTTAATCAGGGACGAAAGGAAAGCTAAAATTGTCATGTCGTTGGTCAGGATTTCGGTATATCAGAGAAACAGACAAATCGGGTAGAGCTCGAAAAATTCAGTTGCAATTGAGGTAAATGAAGTTAGAAGATCAAAAAAGTAAAGAAAAGCCATGAGAGAAGGAAGAGAGTTAGAGAGAGAAAGAGAGAGAGAGAGAGAGAGCAAAAAGGAAGGGAGAGAAGGCTCTTAGCTGAGCAAAGAGAGAGGAGAAAGAAGAGAAAAACAAAGGAAGAGTGAACTTGAAATGCAAAAGTGGAGAATTAGGGAAGTCAATTTGACAGGATAGAGATGAAGAGTGATGACAGTGATGTATACAAATATGTTTTAAAAATTGGAGCAATATGATGAAGAAATGTTGAAGCCTTCTTTATTTAACTGGACAAATTAACTTGGCAGATGGAGTGGTCAGATAACTTGTGGGTAATGCGAGTTCAGAATAAGCTGTTAGGCAGAGCTAGTGAGGCGTTTTCGGCGCTTTCAAACGAAGAGTCAAGAGTTTATGCAAATGTCAAACAGACTATTTTGAGCGCTTATGAACTGGTACCAGAAGCGTATAGACAGCTGGTCAGAAACATCATTAAGGAACCAGATCAGATTTATGTTGTGTTCGAAAGAATTAAACATTGTGATTTTGTAAGATGGTCTTAAAATAGATGAGACTTTTGACGCTTTAAGAGATTTTATTCTGTTGGGTGAGTTTAAAACTTCACTTCCAGAGATGTAAAGAATTCATATAGATGAACAGAAATGGTATGAAATGAGAAGAGCAGCAGAGATGGCAGATGAATATGCATTGGTGCCGAAGGCAAAGATTAGCTCCAACAAGAATTTCATTCTGTGAGCGATTAAAATTGGGAGAAGGGGAGATCCTGCACGACTAAAAAAAAAGAGCAGAGCACACAGGTAATAGTTTATCACACGTTCAAAAAGAAGCCCAAGAGTGTGGAAAGGAGGTGAAAGGCCTTAGGTGTTCTCACTGTAATGGAGTTGGAATCAGGTGGTTTAAGAGGGGTTCAGGAAAAAGGGAGTTTCACTGACAAAAGGTCGGACACGTAAAGTCACAGTGCTGGTCATTGAAGAAAGGCACTGTGGGAAAAGATGAGGGTTTACAACTAAGCCAGTGGCGCTGTTGAAAGTAATAAAGGAATCCCCAAGAAATTAGGTGGAGATGCAGGCGACTGGACAGGCAAGGCGGGGGATGGGTACTGAGGTAGAGCCCGATATCTATAAAGAATTAGCCTCTGTGTGTAAAGTTTCCTCATGAAAAAAAAACATTAGGGGAAAAGAAAGAAGTTATAATTACTCTTGTGAATGATATATCAGGATCCAATGCGGGAATGACTCCCCTTATTGTGGAGAAGCCAAAGGAAGACCAGAAAACTGAGAAGTTTACCGAACAAGTCCATGGAAGTTTTCTGTAATGTGCAGCAACCAGATCCCACTATTCTAAGTCACAGCAATAATCTAAAAAAGAGAATGACGAAGGAATTGAGATTCAATTAACGGAAGTCATGTTTCACGTAATGTTGCACGACAAACCTGAACAGGCAGAGCGTCAAACAGACGTTTTTAGTTCTGAAAGGCAAAGGGAATTGCAAAATAAAGAGAAGACGATGATAGGTCTCCATGTTGACGCATACTCAGAAAAGGAATCAGAATGTATTTCTGAGGGTTGTATCTTAAAGAAGGAATAGAACATAGAACATATAACATAGAAGAATACAGCGCAGTACAGGCCCTTTGGCCCTCGATGTTGCGCCGATCCGAGCCCACCGAACCCACACTAGCCCACTATCCTCCATATGCCTATCCAATGCCCGCTTAAATGCCCATAAAGAGGGAGAGTCCACCACTGCTACTGGCAGGGCATTCCATGAACTCACGACTCGCTGAGTAAATAATCTACCTTACATCTGTCCTATACCTACCACCCCTTAATTTAAAGCTATGCCCCCTCGTAATAGCTGACTCCATACGTGGAAAAAGGTTCTCATGGTCAACCCTATCTAAACCCCTAATCATCTGGTACACCTCTATCAAGTAACCCGTAAACCTTCTTTTCTCCAATGAAAACAGCCCCAAGTGCCTCAGCCTTTCCTCATACGATCTTCCAACCATACCAGGCAACATCCTGGTAAACCTCCTCTGCACCCATTCCAGTGCCTCCACATCCTTCCTATAGTATGGCGACCAAAACTGCACACAATACTCCAGATGCGGCCGCAGCAGAGTCTTATACAACTGCAACATGACCTCAGGGCTCCGGAACTCAATTCCTCTACCAATAAAAGCCAGTACGTCATATGCCTTCTTCATCGCACTATTTACCTGGGTGGCAACTTTCAGAGATCTGTGTACATGGACACCAGGATCCCTCTGCTCATCCACATTACCAAGTATCCGAACATTAGCCCAGTACCCCGTCTTTTTGTTACTCTTACCAAAGTGAATCGCCTCACACTTACCTACCTACCTACATTGAACTCCATAAGACGAAAACGGGGATCATGTGCAGAGGAGGAAAGGGTAGACATAAATTAGATTGTGTTACAAGTAACATCCAGAGAGATGTTATGAGTATCTCATGAATTAACAGTTACAGGTCACCGAGGTGCGAGGAAGATTCAGCCAAAATACAAAAGCATATATATTTAACAAAGTTGTGGTTAAATATTGCTGTTCATGTCGTACGTCCCAAAGGGTGGGTAAGCATCAGGCACCTTTCTTGCAAGTTCCCGCATTCGAAGAACCTTTCACATGAGTTATGATTGATTGTGTTCATCTTCTGCTAAAATTAGAAGGTGGAACCAGTACTTACGAACAATAATGGATGTA